>NC_045950.1:4556459-5181459 GCF_004382195.2 Drosophila sechellia | reverse complement strand
ACTGACCACCTACTCCTGGCACCTTGTACCCGCCATCGTTCTGCCCCCGAATGTAGACTTGATTGCCGGGTGTTCCGAAAACGTGTGGTCCATTATGTCCGTCGTATGTCCGCTGGGGATCGGCAGCTGTTGGAGCAATGAAACGCCGGTTAGTCGCCGGTTGGGCGAGACCATGGTGAACGGGTTGCTCACTGACGCACAAAACAGTGCAAAAGATCGGCACGAGTAGTCCAATCAAATGCATTGTCATCTGTGTTGTTCCCTGAGTGAATGCTGAGCTCTAACTAACTGGCTTGACTTGCTCGTCGTGGTATTTATAAGTAGGTGCTCAGTAGTCCAAAATCAGGTATTCATCAAATAAGAGACAGCATCTCAAAAATTCCGAAACGCCGCTGGTGATAAGGGAGTGCGAATGGGAATTTCAGAGGAATTGAATCGATTGACCTGCACTCGTACCCGATCACTGAACGCATTTGTTGCGCGTTTTTGCCTACCAGCCCGATTGTGCATTTGATAAGCAACTTAGATTCGCAACAACAACGACCAATAAAGCATCACTGATAAGATACAACTTTTATGCTTTGATTTGATTTTGTTATAAAGATAGACAAATACAACATGAAATACCAGGAGCTTCGTAGCAAATAGCAACGCATTGAAACATAATAAAATTGGGAAATGCCGGGATTTTTTCAGATCGGTGTAGCGTTTGTACTGACGATTACGTTGATTATGAGTTTCGTCGAATTGGCATCGGATTTGGCTACGAATCAGTCCTCTGGAACCTTCCACTGCAGCTGCTTTCCGCGCTCGTAAAGATTCTTGAGAGCGTTGGCAAACTTCTTCTCCTCCTGCAGCTTCAAATAGTGCTTGTAGAGCAGCAGAGTGGTCCGTGCATCTTCGATGGAATCGTGCGTCTCGGACTGAATCTTAGTACCTTGGGCATTAAGAAACCCCATTCAGATACAATTCCAAATCGAAGACAAACCATATACAAACCCAAAAAATGCCAGGCTAGAAACCTCAGGGAAACCATGCGATGATGTGGCATGTGGAATAGGTGCACCGTGTCTATTATCTGCTCCGACGGAACGTAGATGTTTATGACCCTGCAATCACATGAAAGTTTAGTGATCTGTCGGTTCTCTATAAAGCAGTGCATCCCACCTAAAGTCGTTCTTCAGACCATGTCCGACAAATATTACTCCCACGTCAACGAGGTATTTCAATTTCT
The DNA here is from genome assembly GCF_004382195.2 of Drosophila sechellia. NCBI lineage: Eukaryota > Metazoa > Arthropoda > Insecta > Diptera > Drosophilidae > Drosophila > Drosophila sechellia. The sequence continues at coordinate 5,180,225 of NC_045950.1, read as the reverse complement.
GGTATGAGTACTTCAAGGCAGTCAGTCGCTTTTTGCTGAAGTTGGCGTCCAAGTCGCCAGGCTTGATTCCTGAAAACTGAGTTAGGTAGTCCACGACCTTCTCCTGGGTGGATATGTAATCGTCCATGAATGGAACTCCTTCATCCGCGCCTTGTCTGTAAAGAATTCATACCCGTGCTTATCGATATGAATATTTTTAAGTTTCGGTTAAAGAATTACCCTCGTATACATGAAATCCGGGCCACACTCATGTGGCATGGCTTGATGGTCGCCGTTTTGCCATCCGGGCGAATCTCATTTTCCTCCGGATTAAGGGTAACGAACTCGGCATCCATTGCGACCAGATCACCAGACTGCGGCATTTCATCCGATTGCAGCGGTTTCAGCGTTGCGTCTGCACTTAAGTTGCCTAGCATAGGACTCACGATTTCCTGGAAAGATTAAGATTCAGATTAGCATTAAGCAGATTCAATACAATATTAAACTATTAACCTCTAGAAAAGGGTTGGATAGATTTGTTGGCGAGACGCTGCTGCTCTCTGATGGAATGGTTTCTTCGCTTTCCGTTACGGTCGAGCTAGTAGTACTAGCAGACTCAGAGTCATCTTCTACGTGCCTGTAGAAGAGTATGCAAGGAACTTTCCAATCCAATGTGAACCATACCGATTCTTGTGGCGAAACGGGCGATATGCTGTTGACCAATGTGCACAATATTAGTCGAGGGCCATTTACAATAGAAATCAAACTTACCTGAAATCATTAAAAATATACCATTGACTCTGGGGGTCATCTGCGGATTCAGCCAGTTTCATGGTGTGGTATGGCCGCTGCACATTTATCAACGATACCAAGTTCTTTTGGGTGCCATCATCGACTTGGCACACCACGGCATGTAGCGTGTACATCCGATTGTTGTCCAAGCCCTTTGCTGGTGGCTTTTCTGCTTCCTCCTCCTGTTCCGTTTTGCCACTGCTTGCGTCTGATGGAGTCTGCACCTGGACCTCACCTTGGTCATTGATGCCCATAGTAAATGTGAGGGGAAACCAAGACTTTTGTCGTCCATTAGGAGAACTGTTGACGGCACTCGGTTGGCTTGTGTGCGATGGAGATTTGCTGCATAGTAGATACAATAATATGCATAAGACGACTGATTCAGTCCCCATTCGTCGTAACTCACCGATCCGGATGCATGAAATGGCAGTCACTTCGAGAACAGTTAGCTCCATATCGACACGGCTTGCTTGTGCTCAGGGAAGCGGCCGCATCAACAGTCGTCTTTTCGCTGCAGCGATTAAGCTGGCGCTTCAGGAAGGTAATGTCTTTTTCGTTGTTGAGGCCACAGTTAATGGACAGAATTTGCGGAAGCGAAGTCACCTGGAATTCAGATGCATTACAAATGTAACTTCTTGTTTGGTTCACTATAAAGCTGGCTCCCGACCTTCACGCTCTGATTGGTTGGCGAAAACTTCTTACATCTCTCGCAGAAGGCCTGAATACTCTTCTCGGAGCTGAGAGATCGCTTCAAAATGGTGCCAAAGTTGAAATACTGATCGCTATCTTTGATGTTGTTGGGGTACGACATATTGCAGGCAAGTAGAATGCTTTCCTTCATCTTCTCTTCTTGGCATTTGATGCATCGGTTTATACAAATTTGCTTAGTCCCAAAGATCTTACTGATGTCAGTTTCTGCGTTGATCTTACTGCGTTCCCGATCGTCCTCCTTGGTGTTCTCATCTGTTCGTATACGTACATATGAGTGTTAGTTTAAATATTAATTTAACTACTCACCACTTATGGAATCGTAAAGGTCCGAGGAGCCACTTGTTTCCGACGTGGCCGTGTTTTCCGCTGCAAAATAAATCGAAGATTTACTTATTTGTAAAAGAAAATCTCGGCTGTGGTTACCGTTCGTTGATGTTTGCACAGATCCGCTGTAGGTGGATGCGTTCTTGCTGGAATCGAATATTTCGTAATGCATTTGATGCAAAATGAATCGGTTCCAGTTCTGAGAGTGTGCATAAATTAAATAAATGCTTAGGAAACAATGGTATTACTTGCCTGTATTAGCGATATTAGATTGACATTCGATGAGCGATCGGTGAGAATCAATCCCAGTGCAGAGGCCTCTGGCACAGTGCGGAAAGATCGCAGGAAATTGCTGGCCTGGCAAGGTGACGAAGCTGAAAGGAGCACACATAAATACTTAAACTAAGGCTAGTTAAGTTACACAAGCAAACTAACCGGTACTCTTATCCAGCATGTTGAAGAGGAACCCCAGTTCGCAGGACAGGCAAAACTCCTTGATGCACGAGTGTTCCAGCAGCTTCACACGAAGCGCATCGGTGAAATACAATATCTGTAGCATAGCATTGCAGTAGGAGTTCGGTAGCGTTGCCTCCAGACCTGCGAAGCATGTCTGATTATGCTGGTCGAAGTCAAAGTCCTGGGTGCCCAGCTTCGTGTACTTAAGCTCGACTTTGCGATACCGCCGTGGAATGATTTTCACACCGTTCTCCGCCTTGGTCGCCGCAGTAGTTCCATTTCCGTTCGAGCTGCACACGCCGCCCTGCTCAATCACGTACGGAATTTGATTACGGCGTGCGGTGCGCGGGTTTGGCGAGTATCCAATCGGTCCCTGCATTTTCATGTTGCTCAGCACTTCGGGATCAATGGTCTTGGGTCTGTGGTAGCGGTAGCGCAGCAGTTCGTCCGGCCAATCTGAGAACCATTGTGTGCCCGTCGTCAAGTGCGGCAGCATGACCGACGATAGCGGAAAGTTGGTGTCCGTAATGGAGACCATCGGCAGCTGTGGCACGACGTCCGCAAACTCTGTGCTTCGCGAGTAGAGATTGAACTGCGGCTGAGGCGTTTGAACAGCAGCAATCATGTTGATGTGGCCCGACTGGTCCCCAAATGCCATGGCCTGTGAAGAGGAGCTGATGTCGAAGCTGAGGCACTGGCTGCCGTTGGTGTTGATCTGGTACATGGATACTCGCGGCTCGCTGAGCTCCACAGTGTCCACCAGCTGAACCTGGCCGTAACTGGACACGACGGCCAGTCTGGATGTCAGCGATGGCAGGAACTTCAGCATTAGCGGATCAATCATCACTTGAATGGGCGCGATCAGGCGCAGCATGCGCAGATCGTAGACCATCAGGAAGCGGTCGATGGCCAGATTATTTTGCCTTCCGCTGTAGCCGCAAGAGATTAGCAGATTTCCCTGGACACTGAAGTCCGAGAGGATGTTAGTGTGCGTCTTGATTGTGTGCTGAACACTTAGGCTGTTGAGGTCGCGCAACGTCACCGTTCCCAGCTGGTCGCCGGCAAACAAATAACGTGAATTCTTGCGCAGCACCGTGCATCCGCCGGCACCAACATGCTCTATGCGGGTTTCCTTGAGCGTGCGCAGGTCGAAGTCGATGAGCTCGTCCTGCAGTCCGGCCATGACCAGACGGTGAGGTGATAGCTGCAGCATGCTCACCATCTCCTTCATGTTGTTCGATCTGCAAGAAATTGAAATCTCACTTTCGGGGAATCTGTGTGCCAGCGTTTGGCTTACTTGAAGGTAAACTTGGGCAGACCCCTACGGATCTGATGGCGCAGCGAGGTCTGCGTGAGCGCCAGCACTCCGGAGTCCAGGGTGGAGATGTCGCGCACAATGTCGGTGGCGTGGACCTGAAAGGATGTGTACTTCTGCATGGAGTTGGTGTAGTACGATGTGACGTGGCCCTGTGGAAAGGATCAAAGATTTTTGGATTAGTACGCCTGGCAGGCGGGACGAGGAACTCACGCCCTGGTTGCCCATCCACAGCAGCTCTTCGTAGTCGTCGAACGCCACGCTGGAAACGCCGAAGTGCTCTCCGCCGTCGGCGAGCACGGGCACAAGCTCCACATATTCCGGATCGGTGGTGCCGATGTTGAATCCATTGAAGCTGGGCGAGAAGTGCCCGTTTCCCGGCGCGGATCCCGCGTCATAAACACCTTTTCAAAAAGTAAACAGAAAACAAAGGAGAAAGCTTTAGCTGGTTTGCGTGTGTGTGTGTGTGGGTGAGCATTGGCCCCGAAGCGACCCCTTGACCCACTTAGTATGTCTTCGGAGGCCCCGATGGGGTCGGTGCCGCAATACACGTAATCCATCTGCCGCACGCCGATGCCCACGCGACTGTTTATTGTTTATTTTTTAACAAATTTCGCTCAAAACTGCCAACCGTTTTTGCGTTGCACCGATTAGAGTGACCCTGGCAGGGCTGCTGTAAAAATACTCTCGTCTCTCCGCCAACGAACTACCTGTCCAACGCTGCGCGACGCCACTGTGCATGGCAAGAAGAAGCACTGCAATGCTGCGTAGAGCTGCCACGACTGTGGGATCCGCATGTAAAAATTACGGCCAGAATTGCGCAAAACTCGCGAAAAATAAAAGAACCATGGCCGATCTGCAGCAGATTGCGAGCAACAACGAGCGCGCCGAGGCGTTGATTAACTCCATTGAAGCCGAGGCAAGTATTCACGCCAGCCACCGCCTGCGAGCACTCGATAACCTACTGCCCACCAGATTTCCGGCATCCAGCAGCAACTTGTGGAGCGCCAGAAGCAGGAGCTGATCAAGGAGAACGCTGCACTGGCCAAGGAAGTTAAGGCGGCTTTGGCCCAGCTGGTGCAGCTGGAGCTGCGAAATGGCAAGAAACAGATACCGGTGCCTGGAGCACGGGGTCTCTGCACCAGTGCAGCCCCAGTAGTTCCGCCGGCAGAGGCTGAACCTGCTACCACTGCCCAGGCTCCTAAACCGGCCAAGGAACCCAAGGAAAAGAAGGTCAAGGAGAAGAAACCGGCCACCGAGAAGCCCGCCGCCGCCCCGGAGGTTCCTGTCGACGTCGGTCGCCTGGATTTACGCGTGGGCAAGATTGTGGAGGTGGGTCGCCATCCCGACGCCGACAGCTTGTATCTGGAGAAGATCGACTGCGGCGAGGCGGCTCCACGCACCGTGGTGTCCGGCCTGGTGAAGTTCGTGCCCCTGGAGGAGATGCAAAACCGCCTGGTAGTGGTCATGTGTAACCTGAAGCCGGCCAAAATGCGCGGCGTCACCTCAGAGGCTATGGTCATGTGCGCCTCTACACCGGAAAAGGTGGAAGTGCTCAGTCCGCCGGCCGGAGCTGTACCAGGCGACCTGGTTCACTGCGAGGGATATCCGCGCCAGCCGGACGCCCAGCTCAACCCAAAGAAGAAGATCTTCGAGTCGTGTGCCCCGGATCTGAAGACCAACGGCGACCTGGTGGCCTGCTACAAGGGCGCCGCTCTCCATGTTCCCGGCAAGGGCAACGTGGTGGCCCAAACCCTGAAGAACGTCAATGTGAAGTAAGCCAATAAACGAAAATAAAGCTTTGAGCCAATAAACGAAACATCACCGCCTGCACGAGGTTGCGCCTGCACACCATTTCATCAGAACTTCTTCGTCATTCGAACTTAGCACCAGTGAAGAGTAGCTCTACAGGAATATCGGAAGTTCTACTAATCATTGGGATTGCTGGTCGGGCTTGATTATCGTGCAGATCCTGAGGTATTCGTGTGAGATTTTATTTTATTTCACACGACAGCACAGCAGTACATAACGATATAAATTTATCATTAACAAGTCTATTTATATGTGCATAGGAAGTGCATAGGAGTGCGCCATTCCTACACACTTTGGCTGGTTTACGTGCCGTGCTCAGCGATTATTGCGCTGCGGTTGCGCTTGGGTGCGGAACACGGCAATGGAATTGTTCTCGACCACAATTGTTTTTGTTAGGACGTCGTAGGCGGTGCGGTTGTTCTTGAAGAAGACCATCAACACGCAGATGGGGAAAAGCAGGGTCATCCCCAGGTTCTTAATCAGCGCGCGGGCAAAGGAACGCATCAGCGAGGGAGTCTGTGGCGGATAAAGCAGAGCCCTCATCGGCTCCCTCTGCGGCTGGAGGACGAACTGTGGAAGAGGCGGCCCCTGAAGCGGCATCACGGCCTCCACATAGTATATGCGTATCTTCATCAGCGACTTGCCCGGCGTAGCCCCATGAAACAGGAATGTCCACAGCGTCTCGTAGCAGCAAACGATGAGCCTGGTCAGCATTTCGATTAGCAGGAGGTCGGTGGACATCGAAATAAAATCTAGTGATGTGTCAAAGAAGTTCGCGAAGAGGTCTTCTTGGTCCAGGGTGCGACGAATCACGTCCTCATCGAACTCTATGTTAAACAGGTTGACCACCCCGAAGGTTATGATGATTTTCACTATGAAAAGGATGAACATGTCGATGGTCTCCGCCACGGCGCGCTTCCAAAAAGGCGCCAGAACGTATTCGTAGCCGCCCAGACGCTGTATGATATCCACCTGGGCCGCCTCGCCCAATATCCGCAGGCCGCTGAAGCTTGGAGCAGGCGAACGAGGCTCTGCAGCAGGGTTTTCAGGCGATGCAGCTGGTTCTCCCGGCGCAGCAGCCGCGCCCTGAGCCAGTGTTTGGGGATGTCCCATGGCTGCTGCTTGGAGGGCAGCGGAAGAAGGCAGTCCCGGGAACATGGTCGGATAGTTGGCCATCAGGTAGTAGGGAAACATCAGCTTCGCATTCTGGGCCAGAGTCGCCTGTTTGGCCCACACGGCGAGGCTCTCGAAGTAGGCTTCCTTGGTGGAACGCTCCGTTGGCTTCTGACGCGTCTCCTCTCCTTGTTCACCCATTTTCTCAGTCTCACAATGCTCGAGTTTGTTATTTGGCTGGTTTTTTTTTTATTTATTTATACAAGTTGACGTGTATTGAAAGCGGTAGGGTGTGTCGGCGTATCGCTGCGAATGGCAAAAACTGATAAATACGATTTCCTGTGAATTTCAAGCAGGGCGGGAAAATTTAACAAACTCATTTCAACTTTCGACGCGAAATATTTAATAGCACGTAAAATTCGAAGATACACTATTCTAAATTTTTATATATTCAACTATAATCTTGAATAAAAGGTAGTTGGGCAACCGAACAAGAAGCTGTTTATCTAATCAAATAAATTTACTGCATTTTGTAGTTCTTACACATAAATAAAAAGCACAAGTTCAGGTCATACATTACCCACATTTACTTCCTTTAAAATCAGCGACACTGAACGAAGCACATACAATTGTCTGAATATTTTATTATTACACAGTTCGAAGTGGTTTGATTTGTTCCTTAGACATAGCAACTTAAGAATCGAATACAATAAATCCGTTGACAACCCGCCATGATATTTTAGATTCACATTGACAAACAGGCGTGAATAAGTTCTTAGGGATATCAAGCATTTTAAAAGTACTGTGCCAGAAGTCTAGATCTAGATATCCTGGCGTGGACGATTTTGAATGCATGCATATCAAATACCTAGCTAATGTTGAAAAATAACATGTACATTTGATTGGGAAGTGCATTACGTTCTGTGGAATTTTCAATTTTAAGTAGTTGGGTGTTACACGCGTATGTACGTACGTTTTATGGTTTAATTGGAATAGATTTGGACGAGCAGACGCGATTCCTGGTGGACATGGAGATGGACATGAACATCGTTTAATACAGTGGCTTGCTCGACAATGAATTCAGCTACGAACACGAATAGGACAACTAACTAAATTGGCAAGTTGTATAAATCGAATGTATATAAACAAGCATCGTCGTCTCACACACACATGTTGCAACACCGAGACGAACCGAACACTCGTGTCTTACAATTAATTAAAGGAATACAACTACATAAATACACTGCGTATTTATTGCCACACATTACCAATATTAAGATTCCCAAACTGCTGGTTCAGATTTGACGGTACTGAAGAGGTGGTGGGTCCCGTGGCGGCGAATCCGCCCGCTCCTTGTGGCGGTTGGCCAATGTTCAGCCCACTGGGCAGGGGCTGCATTAAGTTCATGGAGAGGCCGCCAAGCTGTGGGTGATGTTGCTGCTGAAGCTGCTGCTGCTGCTGATGTTGCTGATGCTGTTGCTGCTGTTGTGGAACAGCTCCAAAGAGCGGCATCCCACTGAGGATGCTCTGGTTTGTTTGCATAAGATTCGTTGCAACTGCCTGGCCTGCGGCAGCATAGGGACTGCCCCCGGTGCTTGGAAACTGGGCTCCGGTGAAGCCATGGGAGCCGCCCATGCTCATCGCAGTGGCACTGCTGATGGCAGCATTGCTGAACGCATTAGGCGCAGCCATAACTGGCGAATTGTACATGCTCACCGAGTTCGGCGGTGTCATGAACTGGTGGGGGATCTGCTGCTGCTGGTGCATATAGCCACCTGGGGCCATGCCCGTGAAACCGCCAAAGTTCATCTGGGGGTTGTGGGTGGCTGGCGCACTGCCGTACAGCGCCAGAATGCTGTCCTTGGACATCTTGCCGGACTGATCCTTCTCGCTGCCGCCGGCGCCCAGTGAGCCCTGGTTGAAGAAGTCCTGCTCCTCTTGTGCCAGCGAGTTCGGCTTCGAGCCCATCAAATTGGCGGCGTCGCCGTTGCTGCCGTTCGGCTTATCCGGCTGTCCGGCAATCGATTCGGCGCTGAGAAAGCTGGTGAAACTTTCGTTTTGCAGGTCTTGGCTGGCACTGGTCGCGACAATGGACTTGGTGGGCGAAGACAGGCCCAAGAGGTCGCTTTCGCCGGCACTGCTGGCGCCGCAGTTGTTCAGTTGGATGCGCTGGGTCGTCTTTGGGCTGCAGCCGCCGACCTGGTTGGGTTTCGGCTTTGGCAGCGGTGCGGGCAGGGGGGTGTTCTTGAGCGCCGACGCAGATGACCCGGACAGGCGCTTGTCGCCGCTGCCACCGGCCACTCCAACCAGGCCCAAAGTGGCCTGTGCCTGCGTGCTCTTCTTCTTGCGCTTCTGGCGCTCTAGCTCCTCGTCGATCTCCTTGGCCCAGTCCACTTTCGGCGGCGAGGGAGGCACCCACTCGCGTGCCAAGTACTTCTTGTGCTCGTACTTGGCCCGGATGAAGTTCTCCAGCGCTGTGTCCGTCTGCGGGCGACGGAAGCCGTCCGGCAGCTGCGCCTCGTAGACGGCGCGAGCCCGCGAGTTGCCCATCTGCTGCAGCGAGATCACCTGCTCCGGCGTCCAAGTGTCCAGGTTGACGGACTTGACGCGCGATATGTGCACGCCCAGGTTGCGATGGATGCCGGCGCAGCGGATGCAGAGGAACATGCCCAGGTTCCAGGAGGCCCAGCGCGGACCTAGGGATAAAAGGTAGCATTTAGTGACAGCACATAGGCTTTTATCGGAGTGCAGATGCATATGTGGTGTGTATATGCACGCACGCACGCACACAGATGTGCGTCAACAAGAGGCGTATCTCTCGGCGAACAAGTGGACCCCATCTACATACCCTTGGCATCGCAGTCCACGCAGTACTTGTTGTCCTCGTCGCGGAGCATCTGCGTCAGGAGGGTCTGGCACTTCTCCTGAATTAGCTTCGTGCGCTGTCCCGCATTCGAGGAGCTCATTTTGGGTTATGCTTGCGGTCTGTGGGGCCTGCTTTCGATATTTGTGGCAGGGCGCGACTGTGCGACGTGGCGTGGGCGACGGGTAGAGTTGGCGGAGCTTATCTCTGCTTCACATGGATATACAACTACCAGCGTATTGAATTGACAATTTTCTACAAGTTTTTGCTACCGAAAAAGTGATGCGTCCAGTGGGACCGTGTGGCGGTGAGGGCAGTTCGCCGCACTGGTTGTAACTAACGCCAAGCCGTGCCATCTTGCCATTCACAGCGAATTGAAGCCAAATTTTAAAAAAGTTGTTTACTTTTACTTTTGCCCACAGAATATTTAAACTCACATTTGCCGGCAATAATGGAAGTTTTGCGTAAGAAGCTAGAGGCCTGCTTGCTGATACTGAACAGGAACAATGCAGCAAATACAAACTGGCTGAATGTGAGTGGGGGAAACGGACCACTAACCGCAGGACACCAATCACTTGTTGCTTTCAATTTCAGGGTCTGTGCGCCGTGCTATTGGAATTCGCTACCTTGGCCCACAGCTCTTTCTGCTCCCAGGGGCAGTCGGAGTGTTCGGAGCTGGTGTGCCTCTGCCTCAGCCAGATTATGATCTGCATTCGCCAGGTGGAGAACACCATTAAACTAGAATGCGGCACCTCAATCTCGGTGAGTAATTTGGATCTCATTCATGCAATGCACAGTAATGTCTTACCCTCTGAAAGCAGGTAAGTCATCAGTACTTTCTGGACCGCATACGCTGGTGCCTGAAGCGCCTCATGCATCACTACAGCGGAGAATCGAGTGGCGAAGCAGTCGCTCCGGAGCGCTCGTTCCTTAAGCTGGTGGATGGCGCGCTGGATTGTTTGGCGCAGTTCACCTCGCACAGTGAGGAAAACACCGATACCTCAAACTGTCCTAAGACTCCACAAGACGTCCTTCCCCTCAGCCAGAAGTTGCGCGCCAACATTGATTTGATCTTGGGTCAATCCCTGGGATTCGCCAATGTGGCTTTGTCGCAGGACAAGAGAGCTCTCAGTGCCTTGTGCCAAAAGGTTGGTGTAAATCTTCTGCAGTATTCCCATATTTATATCACTCATTTGTGCTCTAGGTCATCCGCGAGTGCAATGCCTTTCAGGAGGAGTGTAAGGAGTCTTCCAGTGCCAACTACCTGTCCACCCTTAAGCTGCGGGCCATGACCATGGAACAGGCGATTTACCAGTTGGAGGACTTTATCAACGATGCGCTTCTGCGCTTGGTATTCACATGCTTCCTGGACTTCGAGAAGTTTTCGGTGGACAAAATTAGAGCGCTGTTGAGGAACAGCCCAGATAATGATGATCTGGCCGATGAGTTCATAGCGGACTTTGATGTGAACATAGATCGCGCCACTCAGATAGGCATTTTTGCCATTTCCTTTGCACCCAACTTGAAAAGTATAATTTATTATATATAATTATAAAAAAAATCGCAATTAACTTCAGTACCAATTTCAGTGAAAACCATAATGCGCAGCTGTCTGGCCTCTTTTGAGTCACTGGACACCACTCTGATACCTTCTCTGCAGGCCCATGGTTCCGATTTGCACTCGGACATCCTAGAGCAGCACTTCAACGGGGAGGTGGCCAAGTTCAAGGCAACTCTTCAGGAGATCATCGACAGCCGCGCCCTCCTGGGTTGTTGCCTGGAGATACTGACCTCAGGGATAAGTGCAACGGAGAAGCTTTTCGTTAAGCAGCGATTGGAGGACTTGGTCCAAATCTCTTTGCTGCTAGTCGAGCACTTTCAGCTTGAAGTCAATCGAAAGGGGCTAAGCGAAACGCAGAACCAATTGGGGGAAGAGTACTACCAGCAGTTCATCCGGGTACTGCGCGAGTGCAAGGCTATTTTGATGTGCGCATCCCAGGTGGAGCCGCAGAGAATCCTCAAGCGCTTCAAGATCTTGCGCACGATCTTGCGCAAACTGCACGGTTCCCTGGGAGCTGGTAAACAAGAGGAGGAACTTCCTATTCTCCTGGCTCCCCATCTAGCGGATGATACCAAGGGGTTAAATGAAGACGAAACCAACTTCTCTGGCTTTAAAACAGACCGAGGCGGCAGTATTCTCTACGACACAGAGCGTAGGAATAGAGTAACTAGAAGAACGGACAACAAGCTACCCACAAATACCTTGGACATTAAGTCGGAAAAGGCAAAACCCAATGGAAATGTTCTGAGAAGTAAGTCGGCCGATGTTTAGATAAATGTAGTAAGGTTACCAAAGTTATGAATGCTATTTACAGGGGAAAGTTTACGGACTGTCATGTTCAAGCGGCAGAATATAGCTGAAAGCAGAAAGCTATACACCTCCATGAGTAATCAGTCCACGGATCTACAAATCACAGGTATCTAAAATGATTGCATACCTTATTTCATAGGTTTTTTTTTAATAAATTCCGTTTATTTTAGATATACTCGACCAACTCACTGGAATGTCCAATGGATACTTTGAATGCTGAAGCACTTCAACCATTTGTACATAACTTTTTACTTAGTTTAGTGTTTAAGTTCATATCACTTAAGAGATTTTGCAATTCAAACTTAACGTACGTCGCCACCTGAATGTCATAGGTCAGGTCAGGCATACACACAAACATGTATGTTCCTCGGGTGGCGGAGAGTGTCGCATCGGAAACAGTTTACACTGTTGTAAAAGTAGAGCAATAGGTTCAAATAAATACATTGACACATAGCCCACTTTTCAGCGCATCTCCCTCGTTCGATTGACCTTTCAAGTGCACTGGAAACCCTTGTTCATCCCAACATGTGAAGCTGTGTGGGCAATCCCTATCGATTTTCCACCACGAGCGGCAGCCAGGACTCGCAGTCAACAGATACACACGGTGATTGCTTGGTAAACAGTAAGCACTCGGTTATGAAATCGCTCGCCGGCGATAAATTTGCTCTGTCCGATGACATCGGGCCACCGCCTTGTTCTCCCAAACAGCGAAAAGCAAGTGCCGTGTGTAGGGACAAGGCTACGAATAACCATCATGTGGTGCCGCTGGGCATCCTCGTGGTGCTCTGCACTGTGTATCTCATGGTAGCCGGGATGCAGAGCAACTACAGGCACTATTTTAAGCCGGGCGTGGCTGCCTTCGACCTGCACCATGCCCAACCGGAAGACATGGCCGAGCCCGAGTTGGATGTCGCCGCTCCAGATGCATCTTGCCGGAAGATGGACGTTTTCACGAAGGAATCCAATCGGAATCAGGCAGTTTCAAGAAGATCCCAAGGCAGGCCCACGAAGAGAACCAAACGGCAAAACGGGAATGGGGTCAGCAAGCAACCTCGCTTGATGAAGTCCTCGGAGGGGCACAAGAAGAAGGAAGCCGGCAAGAAGAGTAACACCGCGGAGCCCATTATTTACCTGTTTGCCCTGGTGTTTGTCTATCTACTGCTGAAGGCCGCCTCGGACATCAACCAGCACTACAAGTCGGTAAGGATAACCCGCATTCCATTCCCTATTGCCGCGTGAATAATCCTTCTTCGGCAGCAGAACAAAGGGGACAAACGACTGCGCCGCTGCTCGCTGCAATCCTATGCCCAGATCCACAAGCAGGATCGCCGGTCATCAAAAGGTATTTCACCAAAATCTTTGCCAAAGTTTTAGCTCGCTGGGCCAGGTGCCTAGCTTATTACACCGTGTTAACGAGGGATCAAGTGAATTGTTATCCTATAAATCTAAATGTGTCTACCACTATGTACTGAACTAGCCAATCTTCTCTACTCTCAAGCACCAGTTTTCTGACTTTTTCGGAAAATGTATTGTAATGTATTGTGTATCTCTAGTCTGTCCTCAATCTCTATACATCTATACATACATCTGTACATCGCACTTTTCGGGCTCGACTATGCGTTTGATATCTGTGTTTTTGAACGACCCCCACTGTTTACCTCCTCTTCACCTCTCTGTGAAACTGTACTGAATCCGAATGTAAGGTTGTACATACTCGAATGTATATTACTGTCCTAAGTGTGCGTAATCGTAAAATAAATCAATTACTATGTGCTTTCCTGTGATCAATTTACATACGTAGCCGTGTTAGCTTGCGTTTCATTTCCTCCGTTTGATTGGGCTTCTACGCAATCCTCTGCGATCCTCTCTCACCCCGAATCCCAAACTGACCGCTCTACATTTCTCCAATGCATGCCAAAGTGGAGGAGTCCCCCATCTTCCGGCGCAGGCATATTATCAGCGAGGAGCGTTCCGTGTCGGTGGATCGCTTCAAGTACACGCTGAACGATGAGGGAGGCTTCACGAAGTCCGTTCCGCGGGCTCAGGAGTATCACTACAGGGTGGTATCTCCTTTGGCCAGCCGGCCCAGTCAGCAGCATCCGCTTAGGCCGGGATCCGGAGAAGCCCGTTTCGGTAAAGAGTCCCACAACAATGTGAAACGTCCCATAAGACCAACTATTTTCTTCTCTAGAGCCTCGCCTAAACCGTCGCTCCTCGGTTCCCATCAGCATTAACTATCAAACGGTGCACGTATCGAGTCCACATCCACCGGAAATGGGCAGGCGCGGCTCGGTGATAAGCCTCACTGGGCCACCACCAGAGGTCAGTGGCATGGCCAGTGGTATGCCAAGTGGAGCCGCTGATCCAAAGCGGCGCGTCCGCATGATAAATCGTCATTGAAGTCCAGAAGTCCAGATGAGATCAGGACACAGCCCATCGAAATTGCAAAGAGACTACAGTGGTTGAACAAACCATTCAGAAACAGAAGCCGCACACGTTGTAGTCCTTCTTAATGCGTTTCTTTTAATCAGTTAATTATGTTATATTATTCAAGTGTTTTAAAAAAACGTACAAAGAATATTCTTCTCGAAGACACCGAATTAACGCCCATTCGGCGGGCAGCCGTTTGCCGCAGCATTTTGCCATCCTATTGTACATTATTCTACTTAGGGCAAGATTAAAAAAATCTTAGGCTAGCGTAGTGTTTAGTTTGGAATTCAGTACCTATGATATTACCATTATCTACGATCTAACTACGAACTTGTGATGCTCATTACAATTACAATGACAATTACATACAGCTGGGTATGTATCTGGGTTGAAAGACCTGCTGGGCGAACCGGATGAAAAGGGTGCAAGATCTTAACTACGGTTGACGCGCTACTGGATCGGGGTGCGGAGATATGGTCGGAAAGGTTGGTCCCTACGGCTAATACACGTATTCTACAAGGCCTCCGTCTTCATCGAATTTTGCGCTAGTTTCTCCTATTCCATTAAATATTAAAATAAATTACGTATTTTAATTGCATGTGGTTGAAGTTCGGCCCTGCGCCGATTCAGCTCAGCTCGTTGCCCTCGTAGAGGCTCTCGCAGCTCTCGAGCAGGCGCAGCACGGGCGAAATGTCGTAGGGGTAGAGCTGGCGCGACACGAGGCGGGATATCTGCAGGCGCAGCCGGATAAGAACGCCCATCGCCTCGTCCAGCATGGCGCTGCCCATGCCGAAGGTGTGGCAGCTGTGCACGAACATCGTCCAGTTCATGCGGATGTACTTGAGCAGGCGGAGCAGGTAGAGCAGGAAGCAGGTCTCGTTGCTCACCAGCAGGTCCAGCAGCAGGTCCGAGCTGTTCGACGTCATCTTGAGGAACTCCAGGAATGTGTACACCGGATTCAGCATGGCCACCAGCTCGGGGAACGCGTTGTTGCGGAACGAAATCCCAGACGTGACGTCCAGCGTGCAGACCATGGCCTCGATCAGGTGGTCGTCCTGGTCGTCGAACAGGTGAATCAGGATCTTGCTGAAGTGGCACTCCGGATGGAATTCCAGCGTCTGCTTGATGAACGTCTCCAGCTTGCTGAGTACATCGCGGATCGAGCGCTCGATGAGCATCATGTCCTGGAAGGCATCGTAGTCGGTGGAATCGATGGATGAGTCGGAGGAATCGCTGCGTATCTCCTTCACCGTCACCGCTATCGACTTCAGTACCAACAGCACCATCTTCTGCAACAGTGTCTTGTCCATTTCGATAAGGTCCAGTGGCGCACCGTCCTCCTCGCTGTCCCCTGATTGCGCGGCGTGTGCCAGGGTAATTGTTCCATTGGCGTACACCATCGGCCTGCCATTGTAGCCGATCAGACTGACCATGTTGTCCGGCTGTCGCCGCGGCAGCGACTCCAGGATACGGAAGCCGCGCACATGGCAGACTATCTGGTGCGCCAGCTTGCACGTCTCCTCGGGCAGCATGTCCTGCAGCGCCAGCGTGGAACCATAGCACAACGCCTCGTTGAAGAGGCACAGCATCTGCTTGTACACGGTGCAGGAGAGGCTGTGGCTGAGCAGCAGCTCGAACTTGTCCAGTTGGGCGTAGTAGGGTCGCGTCTCGTCGATGGACAGATTGGCCTTCACCGAGATGATGTTCTCCCACAGCTGCAAAAAGTTGAGCACACAGTGCTCGGCGGCATCCTGGTGCGTCGGCGCCATCAGCTCCGACATGTTCTTCACCAGCGTGGGCCACTTGTGCTCCAGCTTTTGAATGGTGATGCACTTCAGGTGCGTCGTATCGAAGCTTTCCGAGTCGGTGAGTGTGACCACATGACAACCGCTGGGCATGGTCGTGGACTGGGAAGCGGGATGCGGTTCGTAGGCGACGTTCATCTCCTCGCCAAGGTGCCGCCGATGCCGGTCGCGATTGTCGGGTGCTTCCTGCTCCGTCTCTCGCTCGCCCTCCGTATCCTCGCGAAATTGCAGTGCAAAATAATTGGTGGCTAGCGGCTGCTCCTGCACGGGGAAGTGCATGTAGCTCACGGAGGCCTCTGTCGAAAGGGGCACTACTGACGAGGCTGCGCTTGTACTATTCGCCGACGCCATCCAGTCGTCGTCCAGCGGATGGATCTCCATGTCCTTCCACTCCACTATGCGCTTGATGATGTCCAGGCTGAAGTGGATCTTCTGCACGGCCGCCTGGTCAAGCTGCTCGAAGTTAAACAGCTGGTCGACGATCTTCTGCAGCCACTCGTCATTCAGCTCCTGCTTGGCAATCACCAGGAATGCGGCTAGCACACGTCCCGCCAGGAATTGCACGTAAGAGTTCTCGTAGCCGGCTAGCACGATAATCTCGTCGATAAGCTTGTGGTCATTGCGAATGAGTGCGTCGCAAACGTCCATTATCCGCGTGCAGATGAAGCCCTTTGCGTTCTGCTTCAGGTAGATGTCGAACAGTAGCTGCAGATTGGACAGGAACTGCAGCAGCTTGTTGGTGGGCCACTCCCGCAGGTAGGCTATCCGCTTCTGGCCGTTGGTGTCCTGTGAGTAATGCGACTGGAAGGGCTTGCGCAGCGTTCGCTCCGACACGCCGCACAGGCACTGGCGGGTTAGGGACTGCTCGAACTCCAGCATATCGTCGATGGACGTGGCTGCTGTTGCTTGCATGCAGTTGCTCCTGCTGCTGGCATTACTGCCATCACTGTTGATAGTGTCGAGGGTTAGCAGGTTGGGCAATTTGGCCGCCCGGTCCACTTCGTCATGGGCGGATTCAGGCTGGCTGTGCGGGTCTGTGTCCCCGTTTTGTGGCAAGATGTTGTGCAACAGCTGGGCGTACGACGCCGCCCGGGAGCTGCAGGGCGTGGTGGTGGGGGAGTTGTTGGCGGTGCTTGGCGTTGACAGCGAGTGCGAGGAGGACGAGGAGAGCGAGGAGCACAGGTGGCTGTTGCTGTTGGCGTCCAGGTCCAATATGTCCGGCGGATGGGGCGGCTGGGGCGGCAGCGCCTTGAAGCCCACCTTGATTTGCTGCTCGATCTTCTGGCGCTTGGTCTGCGGCTGCTCGTTTGATGCGGAGGTCGTGGAGGCTGCTACCGTGGAGCATGGGCAAACATCGCCCGTTCCGGCTCCAGATCCTGCTGCGGATGTGGTGTCCATCCTCCGCGCTGACGTACCCGACGTCCTGCAAATGGTCTGCAAGCGAAATGCCCGGTGAGCAGCGAATCTAAGCGGCGGCTCGCAGCCACATACCTACAAACCCGATTCCTACAAACAGCTTCCGTGCTACGCGCACACAAGGTTACGTGTGCAGACGCTTCTGCCTGGCTTCGTGGGGCGATTCCCTCGGCTTCGTGGAATACACTATGATTTCTTGGGGGCGTCGAGGGCGCTCTAGCTGCCGCCAGGTGCTCTGACTGCTCCTCCAGACATTTTAAACGGCCACAATTCGATTTTAACACACTTGTTGCTCTCTTCGGGCCAGCGACATGTCAATGTTTATGTGAGTTTCACTGCACTCGCGTTTCGCTTCGTGCCCGTGCCAGTCGTTTGGATCGTGTGCTGTTTCTCACTTTTTAAGCGGCTCTGATTGTTTCTCTGGCACTGCTTTTATTTTGGTTTTATTACACTTTATTATGTGGGAAAAAACAAAAATTAAGTGCGCGTCGCCATCTTTTAGCGAGTTTCAGCTACCTGGTAACCCTACTTGCGCAGCGTTGCCAAACGACACTTGGTATTTGGCGTTAGCTATAGACATATCCAAGTTCGCAACCATATCTCTGTCGTCACAACACAATTCACATATATTTTACTTTCTGAAATGCATTATTTTTTAAAGTTAATTGCATGCTTATAACTTTAGCAACAATGTTTGCCTAAGTAATTCTAATAACAACGACTCCATCAGTTTTTAAATGCGTGATAATTATAAAGTGTTTTAGAATTATAAGATAATTGCAGAGAAAACAAAAAGATTTTGTTGCAAGCTAAGTGAAGATAACAAATATTTTTCTATTTACATGCATTAATTTAACGGTTAACTTCAAAAGTGTAAAAATAAGTAAACATTTTTTTTTATTGTTACATTTTTGAAATGAAATAATGGAAGTGCTATTCGATAGTCATTGACACCTGACAGCCCTGAACACCGAGCGTGCTGCCACATCGAGATAAAATTATGCCGTTAGCGGCGGTTAATTCGTTTTGAAAATTCCAGTTTATGTCCTTTTGCCAACCGGTGCAGACGATTTAGGAGCAGGATATTTTCAGTCCATCTCCACGCGGCCCACACAGTAAATTCGCACACACTCCAAACCGATCGGCACATCAAAACAAGAGCGCGGCCGACGTGGCAACACTCACTTGTTTTTCATTTGACATTGAAAGGTGCTCGCGAATTCCAGAAAGGACGTTGGAAAATCGGCAGCCGCTCAGTACCTATCAAAAGCAAACACGGCGAAGTTGTGGTGCGGCGCTCTGGAGATTTGCCGGAGCCAGATAATAGGAACTACCCGACGCCTAAGCTGCCGGATCCGCTATTATAAGTGAAGTGTCGCGAGTGGTCGAACAGTTCGCCCGTGCTCTCTTCTCCGTGTGCTTCTAATTTGCATCGAGTGCTAAATAGTCCTCCCCTGCCCTTCTATTCCGCATCCGCCTGCTGTTTCTGCTTGGGATAACTGAAGTAAGATGGCCGGCCCACTTCCTCCGCTCAACCAGGAGGCAGCGTTCCAGAAGCTGCAGGAGTACTACGACTCCAAGGGCAAAGACCTGAACATCAAGGACCTGTTTGTGAAGGACTCCAAGAGATTCTCAAAATACAGGTGGGTTTTTGTGTCGATTTCGCCTCCGAGGGTGGAAGTTACGTACCTAGTTCCCGCATACATACACTCATTTGTGTATCCCCCATCGGCAATCGTTTATTCATCGAGTTGCGCTTTGCCCACTCTCACTTTCACCATCGGCTGTCGAGTGTCGCCACCACTCGATTTGTCCTTGCGTAAGGTCACAGCAACGACCTCCGAATCGTACTTGCTCTGAGGTCAAATGTTTTTCGTTTGTTTATCAGCCTGCGCCTGCACACCCAGAACGATGGCGAGATACTGCTGGACTACTCGAAGAACCGCATCAATGACGAGGTCTGGGACCTGCTCCTCGCCCTGGCCAAGGTGCGCCGCGTTAACGCCGCACGGGACGCCATGTTCTCCGGCCAGCACATTAACATCACGGAGAACCGCGCCGTCCTCCACACGGCCCTGCGCAACCGGGGCACGGATCCCGTGCTGGTGGACGACAAGGACGTGATGCCCGATGTGCGCGCTGAACTGGCCCACATGAAGGAGTTCACCAACATGGTCATCTCCGGCGTGTGGCGCGGCTGCACCGGCAAACAGATCACCGACGTGGTCAACATCGGCATCGGTGGCTCCGATCTGGGCCCGCTGATGGTCACCGAAGCGCTGAAGCCCTACGGCAAGGGACTCCACTCCCATTTTGTGTCGAACATCGACGGCACTCATCTGGCCGAGGTCCTCAAGAAGGTCAACTACGAGACCACCCTCTTCATCGTCGCCTCAAAGACTTTCACCACCCAGGAGACCATTACGAACGCCACCTCCGCCAAGACCTGGCTCCTGGAGCATTCCAAGGAGGTAAGTACAGCGAAAGGTCGAAGATTAATTGACCTTCATTGATAGCGCTTTAAGCAAAGATAACCAAACTAATACAATGAACCATCGATGCGATATGATGGACACTCCAGTGATTTTTCTTATCATAAGAGACATTTTCACATGTTCAAGCTATCAAATCAATTTAATATGCTTATAAATGTGACTAAATGCAGCTTATGACCTAATAAAAGGCTAAATCGGCTTTCAAATTCAAATTAAATTTTCCCATTATGGAATTCCACTCAAATGTAAAATAGATAATGCAGCCAAAGCAAATAGTTACATCACTACATTTTAGTCTGACCTATATTTACCAACTATTTTTGTTTCGTTTTAGCCTGAGTCCGTGGCCAAGCATTTTGTGGCCCTGTCGACCAACAAGGAAAAGGTCACCGAATTCGGCATTGACAGCACCAACATGTTCGGTTTCTGGGATTGGGTGGGCGGACGCTACTCCCTGTGGTCGGCCATTGGACTGTCAATCTGCCTGTCCATCGGCTTTGAGAACTTTGAGCAACTGCTGGATGGAGCTCACTTCATGGACAACCATTTCAAGACGACACCATTCGAGAAGAATGTAAGACTCAACTGAGAGTTAAGGAAAATGAGTGTAGTTAACCATGCTATTGGCTTTCCTAGGCTCCTGTTATCCTGGCGTTGCTCGGCGTTTGGTACTCCAACTTCTTCAAGGCGGAAACACATGCCCTCCTTCCCTACGATCAGTACTTGCACCGGTTCGCCGCCTACTTCCAGCAGGGCGATATGGAGAGCAACGGAAAGTTCGTCAGCAAGTCGGGCAAGCCCGTCAAGTACAGCACTGGTCCGATTGTGTGGGGCGAGCCGGGCACGAATGGCCAGCACGCCTTCTACCAGCTCATCCACCAGGGCACCCGCCTGATTCCCTGCGATTTCATCGCTCCCGCCCAGACACACAATCCCATTGCCGGCGGCAAGCACCACAAGATTCTGCTGTCGAATTTCCTTGCCCAGACGGAGGCCTTGATGGCCGGAAAGACGGTCGACGAGGCCAGGACCGAGCTGTCCAAGGCTGGTCTGTGCGGCAACGAGCTGGATAACTTGTTGCCCCACAAGGTGTTCGTCGGCAACCGGCCCACAAACTCGATTGTGGTGAAGAAGGTCTCACCTTTCACCCTGGGCGCGTTGATTGGTACGTCTCACTGTTCCAGCTCACAAGCACTTATTAATGTCAATTGATTTTGCAGCGCTGTACGAGCACAAGATCTTCGTTCAGGGCATCATTTGGGACATCAACTCGTTCGACCAATGGGGTGTGGAGCTGGGCAAGCAGCTGGCCAAGGCCATCGAGCCGGAGCTGGACCACTGCAACGAGGTCTCCACGCACGACAGTTCCACGAACGGCCTAATTAACTTCATCAAAGCCAATTGGAAGTAATCATGTCTGGCTATTTGTTGCAAATTAAAAAGAAATGTTTACACAAATGCTCTAATTGTTAGTAGTTTCTGAGCTGTTATTCAGTAGCCGCCGCTTATGTATACCCGAGCTACTAGCCCGCTGTTTATTGGCACATTATTCAACTGTATTTATGAATTGGTCATATTTGTTTGCTTGCGTATCGATGAAATCTCGTGTCGGAATTAGACCAGCAATTGGCTCTCACTATTCGTTGTTGCACGTAGTTTAAAATCGTAAATAAAAATTTATGAATTCGATGTAAAAGCCTGTGTTTGAAAAACAATGCTAATTTATTTTCTCGCGGCGCGGCGTAGGGAATTGATTTTAAGCTTAAATTACGGGGAGGCTGTCTACTCCTTGGATACGTCAGAGTCTGTGTCTGCGTCGGCGTTACCATCGTCGGTCGCCAGGTCGTCGTCGGTCGCCAGGTCGTCGTCGCTCGCCAGGTCGTCGTCGGCCATCAGCTCGTCTTCCAATGTGCTTTTCGGGCTGTCTGGCTGATCCTCCTCCAGATCGCTCCAGTTCTTTTCTGCTTCGGACTGGGGCTCATCTGCAAGCAAGCGAATTAAGACTCGAGCCTTGTGCGAAGAGAACCACTTGATAACTTACCTGGGTCTTCGTCCAGGATCAGGGCATTGTTATCGTTGAGATGATTGACCGCGTTCCGTTTCATCTGGTTAATTATCAGGTTGACTCGCCCGGTTATTCTTAAAAGAAAGAAGGCATTGAAAAGTTGTTAAAACAACATTGCCAATATAACAATAATAGGAGTACACGCATTACTAAATTTTGTCGTGGCCAGATTTCAAAAATGGATCTTTTGTGCAATGATGGCGCTAGCTGTATGGATATCTCCAGCCCCCACAACAAGAAACCACCGAGTCCAGGCAGTGGCGTCCCAGCATTGGGACCAGGCGGAGCCCTACCCATTGCCATAGTACCCAGCATATCCAGCTTAGTCAACCAGTGCAACAAGCCGGCCTGCGATGACGCTGATATGCAGTGCATCATCGACCTGATCGAGGGCACACTCTGCGAAGCGGTGGCCATTATTGAGTCAGACCCGCGTGGTCTTTTTATCTACAACTTTCCGAAAAGGCAAAAGATGTCCTCCATCAGCCTGATCTCTTCAGTGTTCACTGACACCGTTGTGGCCAACGGAGAGGATGATCCCTCGATCACAAATCATTACACGGGTGGCCTTGGCGTTTCGGCGGACTCCGTATCCAGTGGCTTGGCGCGCAAGATGCTGACCATCGGAGACTTTGAGTACTCCAATGCCATTGCCGACATTAGGGATTTCGTCAGTCGCTGGGAACTGTCGCCGGACACCAAGTGCGTGGTGATCAGCAATCCGATTCAACACGAGGTGGCCCAAAAGGGAACCATTCTCTTTGTCGATGCCCATTTCTCTCGGCCAACACCCCGTTGTCCGAATCCTCTGGCCGTCGCCAAGGTGCGTTTCATCATTTCCGTGTCCAAGATTCTACTGAAGCACTATCCCGTGATGATCACCTACCGCTTCGAGGGTTACAACACGCTCTATTACGGCCTGGGCGAACGATGCCTCAACTCGTTCACTTTTCAGCGATTCTACATCGACACCATTCTGCACACCAAGCTGACCTTCTTCGCTGCGATCTCGGAGTGTCGCCACGGCACCATCGAAAAGCCGAAGCATAATATCAAGCCGAAAAATTCAAAGAAATCCGGCTCTTGAACATTATTTCATTATTAAAACCCTTGTTTTGTGTCTTTCAATTCCCCAATTTTACTTACTGTAAAGCTTCCGATAGACAGTGCATGCGCTGCTCCGCCACGCCGAGGCAAACGGCCATTTTTTCGCGCAGAGCCTCCTTGTCCTCGGACAGCAAGACACTAGTGTGGGTTGAGGTCAGTGCCTGCAGCCAACGCAGGGCGGAGCGAACACTGTAAAATAACTTATTTAGAAAAAGACTCAATAGGGCTCTACGGAAAACACTTACCTCGCGTGCTTTCCTTGCAGCAGGATGGAAATTTCGTTAATCAAGGGATTGACATAATCGAGCGGTAACCGATCCAAGGTCAACTGTATCGTCTCTGGATCCTGGGTGCTCAGAACGGCTTGTATCATCCTGAAAACACACTTCTATTAAAACAAACAACTATGGCCATTGTTCGACAATTCCTTACGCCTGATCCTTGCTGTGTAATGCCTGCATTAGCAGCTGCGTCTTGCTCTGCGTCAACAACTTGCCGCCACTCAGTTTGGTTTCTTGGATTTTAAGATGTTCTAGTCGGGCTTCCATGGGCACTTCGTTTTGCACTTTCTTCTGCGAGATGGGCAGGGCGTTGTTGTACTCCACATTTTTTTGGTTTACAATGGGCTTCTGGACCTTGGTGGCGGCCTGGTAGCCCGGCTGCTCCTTTCCCTTCTTTTTCGCATACCGCTTTTTGGGATCGGCGCGCACAATAACGTTTAGTTTCTCGCCATAGTTGGGCGTAAAGCGTTCAAACTGCAGCTGTTGGCGGCTTCCGTAGCCAAAGAGGATTTCGTGGGAGCGATTTGAGTCTGTCACAAAGTGTGCCGCCACTGCTAAAAGTGGTTCCACTATTTCGGCGCCATCGGAAACGATCTGCAGCGAAACCTTGGGCTTCACAAACTTCTCTGCGGATAAACTGTGGAGACATAGTTCTTCAGTACGTGTAGCGAAACGTGTATTCACATGACCTACCTGTTTACATTCAACAGGTAAATGTGTATAATGCCATTTCGGGTAACACTGGCCACACGTAGCTGACCATCGTCGCGCACTTCGCTGGTCAGACAGTAGGCCAAATCTTCCATGAGGAGTGTGCAGGCGGAGGCTTTGTTCTTGCCCTTCTTGTCGATCTTCCAGAAGCAGATTACGCGCTCCATCTTGGCGGTGGTCAAAACGAATTCAGTGCCATCTGTGCTCGCCACGCTGCTGATGGTGTTTATTTCGCCCGAGTGGCCGGTGAACGTTTCCACCAGCTCCTTTGTATTGATATCGTATACCTTTAGCTGTCGGGAGCCAATGGCCAGGGTGCCGCTTTTCTGCAGGTAGACTATATTCTGGGGCTTCTCGGGTCCCACTTGCCATTCGGCGATGGAGCGCTCGTCCGTCAAGGACCAAACGACAACCCTACAATCGGCACCCACGGTGTACAGGTGACCAGCGTTGTCATATGTAATTGAGGTCACTGGTCCATCATGGCTGTCACCAATGAGCGTTCGAGAAATCTGCAAAGATTGATAGTGGTTTATTCGCCTTTAAGATTCTTTGACCGACTCACCTTTCCCTCGGCCAATGAGTATATAACCACTGAGCCCTTGTACGTTCCCAGAGCAATGTGAAGCTGATCACCTGCATCCTGTGCCTGCAGGCTCTTGCGCGACTTCTTGGGTCGGGAACCGGCCACCGAAACCCACGTCAGCGCTGTGCACGACCCGGATAACTGTAGATTGGGCGTAAACTCCTGATACAGCGTGTTCGTCTCTGTGTTCCATATCCGCAGAACTCCCTGCTCGTCCACCGAGGCAAATAGTTGGCCACCATTGGGCGAAAATCCCAACACGTGCTTCTTGCCCAGCGACATCGTTTTTTATGTTTTGAATTAGAGATGGGCGCTAAGGCTAGTGTTTACATCGGCTCACGCTCGTCACACTGCATGCAATCATCATTGAATTGCATCTACCGACGTTTCTTATACCCTTGAAAGATTAATCAAATTATATACAAACAAAATTCAAGGAGTGAACAATATAATAAACCAATCGGATAGTGCATTTTTTAAATAAATTTTTCAGTTTTGAATATTAAATAAATACCTAAATATGTTGGGAGTGGCTTTTGTCTCAAAAATATTTTACTCAAATCGTATTTGGGGTATTCCTCAAACCTAATGTTTTAAAATTTTCTCAAATCTTAAAATTACTAAATAAAATTACTACAACTGTAAATATTATTTATTTCGAGATAAAGTAACTTTTATACTTATTCCTGGATTATTTAAGTAAATGCGTTCATAAACCAAAAAATAAACTCCATTAACAGGATTCATTTTGGGTCGTATACTCTACTGCTGAACTATATTGTTAATTGCATGCTATTCATCGAAAACCATAGAGAATCTTTAAGATCAATTTAAATGTAAAATAAAAATAAAATAGCGCCAGTCACCGGTTACGATAATCGATAGGCAAGTGCCATCGCTATCCCATCCAGAATGTTCGCCGCCACTTTGAGGTTATAACTCTAGCTGGAATTTACCGACTGACTCCGTGTGAAATTGAAATCTGTGTACAAAAATGGCTTTATCCGTTCCCAAGGCTCCCGGTGTGTCTCAGATGCTGAAGGATGGCGCCCGGGTAAGTGCAACAAGGAGGAATAACTCTGCGAGGAGTCCGCCGGGCATCGGTTTCATTAAGATTCGGCTAAAAAGAAAACATGCCGTCTCGGGGAGGCGCGTGATTAGTCATCCTCATGGAACTAAGCTCCACATATGAGAGAAAAATGACTAATTTAATGGTTTTACGTTTGTCCTTAGATGTACAGTGGGCTGGAGGAGGCGGTGTTCCGCAACATCAGCGCCTGCAAGGAGTTCGCACAGACCATGCGCTCCGCTTATGGGCCAAATGGCATGAACAAGATGATCATCAATCACATCGAGAAGCAGTTCGTGACCAGCGATGCCGGCACCATCATGCGGGAGCTGGATGTTGAGCATCCGGCCGCCAAGCTGATCGTCATGGCCAGCCAAATGCAAGATGCCGAGGTGGGCGATGGTACCAACTTCGTAGTGGTGCTGGCCGGAGCTCTGTTGGAGTCCGCTGAGGAGCTGCTGCGTCTGGGCATCACCACTGGCGAGATCTCCGATGGCTATGAGAAGGCCTTGGAGAAGGCCCTCGAGATCCTGCCCACTCTGGTGAGCCACAAGATCGAGGACTATCGCAATGTGGAGAAGGTCAAGGAGGTACTCCGCACATCGATTATGTCGAAGCAGTACGGCCAGGAGGACTTCCTCAACGATTTGGTGAGCAAGGCCTGCGTCTCCATCTTGCCGGATGAGGGCACTTTCAACGTGGACAACATTCGCATCTGCAAGATTTTGGGCAGCGGACTGACCAAGTCTGAGGTGGTCCGCGGCATGGTCTTCAAGCGCTTCGTAGAAGGCGATGTGACCTACGCAGAGAAGGCCAAGATCGTGATTTTCTCCTGCCCCGTCGATATCATCCAAACTGAGACCAAGGGCACAGTGCTGATCAAGTCGGCCGACGAGCTGTTGAGCTTCTCCTCCGGCGAAGAGAGCCTGTTGGAGAGCCAGATCAAGGCGATCGCCGATGCAGGTGTGAAGGTGGTTGTGGCCGGCGGCAAGGTCGGCGACATGGCCCTGCACTTCCTCAACAAATACGGCCTGATGGCCGTGCGTCTCAACTCCAAGTTCGACCTGCGTCGCCTGAGCCGATCCGTGAACGCCACTGTCCTGCCGCGCATCACCACGCCCAGTCAGGAGGAGTTGGGCTACTGCGACAAAGTTTGCATCGAGGAACTGGGAGACACCACAATTGTGGCCTTCAGGTGGGATTTTCATTTAAATTGACCTAGAGAAAAGACCATTATAATTTTTTATTGAATCATTGCAGGAACGAGGGCAAGGACTCGCGCATTGCCACCGTGGTGATCCGTGGAGCTACCGACAACTTCATGGATGACATTGAGCGTGCCCTGGATGACGCTGTTAACAACTTCAAGTGTCTGACCCGGGATGGCCGCTATCTGCCCGGAGCTGGCGCCACCGAGATCGAGTTGGCCACCCAGCTGTCCGCCTATGCTGATACTCTGCCTGGTCTGGACCAGTACGCCGTGCGCAAGTTCGCCAACGCGCTGGAAGTTTTCCCAAAGGCTCTGGCCGAGAACTCCGGCATCAATGGCACGGAAATCGTCAACCAGTTGTATTTGGCCCACAACACCGAGGCCGGAAAGACAATCGGCTTCGACATTGAGGCCGAGAAGGCCAGCACCATCGACACAACGAAGGCTAAGCTCTTCGATCTGTACCAGTCCAAGTTCTGGGGTCTCAAGTACGCCGTGGGCGCGGCCGCAACCATCTTGAAGGTGGACCAGATCATCATGGCCAAGCGCGCCGGAGGTCCCAAGCTGCGACAACCTGCCGGCAGCGATGACGAGAGTTAAGCGGCTCCTCTGTGATTCGTGCTCCCTACTATAACTAGTTTCTCCCGCTCCCACAAAGAGTGCATTGTATTTTCATAAACGAGTCCCATGGAAATTATAAATTTCATTAACAACTCTTACACTCACCCACATACACAGCCATGCACACAGTTTCTTGTATTAATAAACTTAACTTACGAAAACTGAACTGAAACGCGTGATCCTTTGCGGGGGCCTTTGAATTAAAACAACGTGGTTTTTCGCACCGAACCCGGTGCCACCGCTAGATAACGAATCTAAGTAAGTTATCGCTTTTTATTTTTGAAATTTAAGCAAACGATTATTCATTTTGTTGAGTACAATATTTCAAATGCTTATTCGCAGATACATTTCAATAATATTTGTGAGGACTCGTCCCCGTTTGCATCGCAAAAGAGTTGTATTAATTTTCGAATAAAATACGATCTCGTTGTCGCTTTTCATTTGAAGTGAATAAAAGGTGTTAAAGTGTATTCGATGAACATGATTGATTTTGAGTACGTGTGCATCTAATGCCCTTTCTTTCCAAATGCGATTTACCCTCTATGGATAAGTTATAGAAAATGTCACATCTGAGGACGAAACCAAGCCATCCGTGCTCCACTGGATGGTTCGGCTGTCCTCGGGCTAATAACTTTGGGGTATAACTAAAGAGTCTGGATGCGAAGTGTCCGTTGGATCGAAAACTGTTCTATGCGGAATGTTTAAGCAGAAACTAGGAGGACTCCCGTAACCGACTGCAGTTTCGATTGATGGGGCGGCGGCTCCCATGAAAGCCTTTCGCAATGGCGGCTTTGGACCACATTTTGCTGTTTGCTCACGACAGCAAACTGGAGCTCAAAACCTTTTATACAGGTTTCCGAATAGAAAATGCCGTCTGCAAAAACGTGTGATTCTTGCTACTAAGTAAACGTTGTCTGAATTTTGCTACGTTAAGAACTAAAATCACCGCCAATTAAAAAACTCTAGTTAAATGCAATTTTGGAAGAACCGATCGAATAAACTATACCTTCCACATTCCCATCAACACTGAGCTGGCGACTTGGTCAGTCCGTCTCAGCGGGACGAGAATCGTAATTTCGGGATGCAACATGTGTGTATGTACGACTGGGTGTGTGCTGATATCATGCGCGTGCTCTCCCTACAGGATAATCATTGCCTCTATCATTCCAATACCGAACAAAGGTGCCCTATGCCATGTTAGTTTGTACAAAAATAACTTGCTTGTGTGGTTACTGTTCTCTCATGCCAATACTTCAATTAATTGCGCTCAACACGTTCACATATATGATTAGAATGGGTGCCTTTGAGGGGGAAGAATCACACATTCTTCTCGACATTTTCGCCAAACTGGAGAAACGGACAGTTTTCGAGTTTCTGAGGACATTTGAATGGTGGTGTTGTTACGAAATGAAATAAGTTATTGGTCTTGCGAAACTTTTTGCTTTCATTGAATTGGATTGGATATCGGCTTGCTACGCCGTAGTGAATTAAAATGGAGAAACTACGCTAAGAGATAAATATTGATTACATTTTGAAGTTATTTGGTATTATATATGCTCTTGCCGCTTACTGCAACGTTCGTTATATACTTTGACTAAGAAAAACTGGATAATAAACGCACTAAATATTGCGATAAGTTCAACTAGCTTGTTGTTGTGGGTAGCATTTCTGCTTCGTGTTAAAGCTTTTGAGTAATTCAATAAGATACATTTGTTGTTTGTGGTGTCGATCCACCCGCTGGTGGTTAATAAGCTTCAAAATACATATATTTTCAATACAACTTGTCCTTCTTACTCTCGCCTCGTTATCTTCTCAATTTTCAACAAATACAACAGATATTTCTCGAAATAAGAAGGCAAAATATAACATATGTATTTCCGTTTCGACTGAGTTTGCGTTTATTGATATAAATTTGTATGTCGGATTAAGTTGATAGTTTTGTATATATAGAATTTCGGTTTAGGTAGAGTAGTAGGTGCTATAGTCAGCGCATTAATTGTCGTTATAGTTGGGATATTCGTGTACATTAACTGCGTTACTCATCGGGAAGGAAACAACTCTGATATCTTTGGAACAAATGCTTCGATTTAGATTTAGATATATTAGGTATTTAGGTTTGACATTGAGTTTGTGATTCTGGGTCGGACATTACTTCTTAACGTGGCTGGTACACATTTATATATCGATTCAAATATATATTTATATATTCCTCGCAATTGGAACTAGAATTGGAATTCAAACTTCTTGTAATGATATTGCTTATGACAATCGTAGCTTTTGTGGCTCTTGCACAACTATATATTGTTCCAGGTGGCGTTGACTGGTACTGGGGAAGTACTCCACACACGTTTGCGTCCTAATCCATCTTGCTAAACTAAAAATAAGCTAAACGTCCGCCGGCGATCGCTGACTCCTCGGCAACGGCGGACCCTCATCACCGCCTCCTTAGAGGACGGTGCACGACGATTTCTCGCGGAAGGGATTCACCTTCTGGCTGGTGAACCCGGTGAGCAGGTAATCCTCCTGCTCGTGCTCCGTGATGTACTTCATCATCTTGGCGCACGACTCCGAGATCGTCTGGCGGTCGATGGCCGCCTCGCGACGCAGCTGCTCCACCACGACGCGCTGCTGCTGCAGGGATGATGACATTACGTCCATGATGGCTGTCTCGGATAGGCCTATGGTTGAAAAGGTTCTCAGTGTTACGGATACTGGGAAATGCAATTACGGGATAGTGGATTTGGGGTGGTGTGCTTGGTTGCTAGTGCTTGTGTGGCTTCGCCGAAGGGCTTGGTCTTTGGTCTTTGGCTTTGGCTTATCTTATCGTATGATTCTGGGTATACTGGTTTGGATGGATCTTAATGGCTGGCTGGAAATAACAAGTTGGTTATATGTAGTTTAGATATCTCATTCTTTGTACAGGCTTCCCCATACGGGCACAACATCGAACAGGCGACACAAAGCTATACATATGTGTACAATTTCGCGATTCTAGACAGAGATAGTTGGTAGATTGGTGTAGTTTAGTCAGTGTTTAGTACTAGGCGGGAAGTTAGGATAGCTGGTGAGTCACACTACGCATCGTACATATGTGTTATTTTGTGGCACATGTGAAGAACCGAACGCAGGCATTGGTTTCATCGATCGCATTGCTGATTAACTTTCCAGTCGAACTGGAAGCCTTGACGCGAACAAGTGCAAGGTTATTAACTGACCCCAAGTGGGCGTGGTGGTGTTGGGCGGTGGGGCGCTACTCGTGCCAGCACATGGAGAACCCGAGTTATGTGCAAAAAACACTACTCAACTCGTTGGGAACACCCAAAATTAGTTTTTTATGCAGAAATAGGGAAGGAGAACACACACACAAACACACGAAGGCGTACTGCGCCGTGTGGTTAGCAGAGGGATTATAGTAGAAAAGTGAAGATTTCGACGGATGCACACACAACACATAACTATATTGGCACACTATTTATTAATTACCAGCTCCGGCTTATATGGTTTTTTTTACTCCCGAACTCTACGGGCCAAAATCGAGCAAAGTTGACGAATAAAAGTGGATACACACCCAAACCAGGGATGTGCCGCGCAGCGATAGTTAGGGCGCGTGAGCCCGTCCGTTTGCCATCGCTAATATTCGCGTAGAAAAACATACAATTCGTACCACTTTTTAGTTCCATGCGCTCTGCAATATGATGGCCAAGGACAAGGGTCTGGCTGTGGCCGGATCGGCGGCCCCCTTGCCGGCTGCCCTCGACCACGAGTGGTCCGCCGAGGAGGAGCTGCAGCTGTTCCACGCAATGGAGGGCCTGCGCCCGGTGGGCATCAACAAGCACTTCTACATGTCCTGCATTGTCCAGCGTCTGTCCAAGTCGCTGAACCGTGAAATGCCCAGCGAGCTGATCTGGCGCCACCTGGGCACCATGTACAAGCTGAAGGAACTGGACGATCTGGAGTCGCTGCCCTTTCCCAACGAGGAGCGCGAGTTCAGCCTGCCGGAGCAGGATTACGGAACGCTACAGACCAAAAAGACGGTGGAGGTGCATGCCAACGAGGAGGCTGCAGAGGCACAGTCGGCGCCTCCAGCAGCAGAGACCAATGGCAAAGGTAGTTCGTTAGTTACCATCAGGGTTCACTTGTAACTATGCTTGTTTTACAGCGCCACCTGCAACCAAAGCGCCGGTACAGGCGAATTCTGCCAAGGACGCCGACAAGAAGCCCGTCGCCAAGTCGCAGGAGCAGCTGCCCAAGCGTCCGGCCAAGCGCACACGCGGCTCCATGTCCAACGAGTCCATCAGCCCCTCCACCACGCCGCCGCCGGTGCAGAGCAACAAGCGCCGTCGCATATAGGTGGCCCCCGCCCGAAACTGACGATTGTTGATCCGTTTTAGCTCACTAGTTTTACTGTACTCTAATAAAAGGATTTATTCTTCGAAGTCGTTGTCCTCCTCGTTGGAGCCGTTCCCGTTCTCCTGCGCCAGAACCTCGGTGGCTTGCATGTTTTCCAGGAGCGATTTGAGAAGGCGTCGGTTGAGATGATCGGTCTGCGTCAGTTCTCGGACTGCCTGGGGCGGGGCATTCTCGTCTGCCGGTGCAGGGCTGTTCCCAGCTGGAGTCGGAGTCTCGGCCATGGCTTTGATGTGCTCCAAAACAGGCATTTTTCCCCCGAGAAATATCAGCTTTTGCTATGACACACAGCCCGCAGGGTGACTCGTGCACTCGTGCATACAGTATCGATAAGTTGGCTTTTTACGTCAGCCCTAGTTCCACCCCTAAGTCGATCGATTTCCAATTGGACAGATTCTCCCGCTCGAATTTAATTTAATCGGCAAATATAAACAAATACGCTCCAAATGTTTGTGCCCGAAACGGAGGATATGCTGCCCAGACTAGCGCCCAGGCCGAGTGCAGCAGTGCCCATGGGCCACACCAATGAGATTATAGGGCCCACCGTGCCGGAGGTGTCCATATTGTTTGGCCAGCCGCCGCAGGATCCGCAGATGCAGCCGCAGCAGCCACATCAGGATCATAAGGAGTCATCTTCTCGTGCTGCACCCACCTTCGCGTCCTGGAAGAAGCAAATGCTGCCCAGGGTCAACTTTTCGCCCATTTTGGCCACGGAACTGGGACCTCGCACCGCTCCCAGCAGCAATAGTCCGTGCTCCTCGAAGGAGTACCTAGTAATGCCCCGGGATCGCAACTATGCAAGCGACGCGCAGCAGACTACCAATCATGTGAACTGCAATGCTGGTGGCTATAGTGCCGAGCCCAAGCAACAGGCATATCAATCTAGGCGCTTGTCCAGCTCCTCCAACACGGATGTCCTTACCATCTGTGCTGGCACACAGACCGATCCCTTCAACCCATCTCCTCCGCGAAAATCACTGCCCCAGGTTGTCTACTCCGACATCGACGTCAGCAACCTGGCCAAGAAGAGTGACCTGGCGTCCCTGGTCTCCCTTGTGGAGTCCATGCACCATGAGCAGCAACAGCTTCGGAATCTCTGCGAGATGATTTTGGAGCAACAGCAGCGAGCGAAACCCGAAGGCATCTCAAAAGCCAGCAGTACCACTGGCACCCAGTGCGATATTCTTACCACCAATCAAGGTGGGTACGTTGAATCTGTATAAAAAGAATCCAATAAAACATCTTTATTAGCAGGTAGACGCTTGTCTCCCATAATGCAGGATTTCATAGCCGAGGAGGAGGAACCACTGCCCCCGCCACAAGCACGAGTGATTCCGCAGTTTCCGTCTCCTCGACCACATCCGCCGATGGCCCAATCTACGGGCTATCGGGCCAATACACCTCAGGGGAAGCGGATCCCCCAACTGGCCAAGCCCAACACCGAGAAGAGCCTGGTGATGAACGAGCTGGCGTTGAAATACTTGCGCCAGCCCGTGGACGAGCTGATGAAGGATATGCGCCTGGGGGCCTCGCCCAAGTCCCCTAATCCGGAGCCACTGCGTCAGATCGACAACATCGGCCACGCGCAAAGTCCCAACGACATATCCAATGCGTCGTACAAGTATCTCAAAAAATACCGCCTGCTGCCCGAGGAGCAACTGGAGCCGGTGTGTCCACAATCTCCCATGGCGGCGACCGCCTCTTCGCCACATATTCAACTGGACTTGGAGAATATCAGGAACCAGCCGAAGCTGTTGTGAAAGCATGTACAATTTTCTTTTTGTTATTTATGCATATGTCTAATTGCGATTTAAGTGGAAATATATTTCAATACACGGAATAACGTTGACATTCATCTGGCGATCCCAGCCTAAACTAACGCAGAGAACCACACTTTGTATACAAAACAAAAAAGACATCGATATCTGAAGACACAATAAGAATATACGTTTAGTGAGCGTGGCTGCGACCAGGCGACGGCGCTCTAGCGGAGAACCAACTGCAGCTCGGATGCGGATTGCAGCAGGACCTTCAGTCCCTGCATGAAGCCCGCGCACTGCGCAAAGTCCGTTCCGAAGGCGATTTGCGTGTGGATTTCCAGGGCATTGGCATAGTCGGATATTTGAATGTACTGAACTATTTGATTCAGATATTGCACCGTGGTGGGAGTGAGCTGGAATTAATGTAAGTACCATTAGTGAATTGCAATTGAATCGCGATCTTAGGCAGCAGCTCTCACCTTTCCATCTCTCAGGCAGTCGTAGAGATTTTCGAGCCTCTTGACAACATCGACAAACTTTCGTTTTGTGCGCTTAAAGTTAAAACAGATATAGAATAAAGTTAGCTCCTATGTCTTCATTGTTCAATTATTAATAGACTTACCGGATCATTGGTCGCGCCCAGGCAGCGGTTCTTCAGCTCCTCCAGCACAGTCTGCAAGTAGATGTACTCCTCGGGCAGTGGTGGCTTCTCCTTGGGCGGCGCCGGTTGGCGCTGTTGCTGGATGGGCGCTGGCTGCTCGGTGTAGCCAATGGTTTGCTTTTGTCCCTGCCAGTTCTGCTGCTGAAGTCCTCCCTGGCTCGGAATCCCAGAGGCTGGCTGCTGAGGCTGGAGATATGATTGCTGATGCTGCTGCTGCTGGGGATTGTTGTTGAAAGCAGCCGGGTTGTAGTACGTATTGGGCACTCCTCCAGGTGGTGATGCGTGCTGTAAAAAGTAAATACATTTTTGATCTACTTCTTGAGCAATAATCCGCTTTAAAATCCCACCTGATATTGAGAGGGGTCCACATAACCGTTCTGGTTTTGATTCGGGTCGACTGGGAACAGGGGATGGAAGATTGCAGCACTTGGCTCAACCACCGGCTTCGGCTTAGGCTGTTAGAGAAACAAACAATTAGGATAAAGCCTATGACATTTTGCAAGACAGTACTTACTGCTCGCGAAGATTTCAGTGCAGGAGGATCGTTCCAGCCGGGTGGTGGTGTCGGATTGCGTTGTACATTCTGGATAACTGGTGGCGCAGCTGGCGGTGGCATTGTCTCGATGGGATTCACGCCGGGCACGAACTGATTCTGCTGAGCTGGCATGAAAGGCGAAGGGTTGTAAGGTTGGGCAGCCGCAATCGGATTCGTGTTGAACGCGTTGCTGTTGTACGTTGGCACGCTGGCTGGCTGGGGTGCAGGACCTGGCACTCCTCCGCCGCCAAATGGAACCGCTGATGGAACGGGAGCCGGCACTGGATTGTATGGCATGCCGTAGGAACTGGTTGGAGCTGCTACAGATGGATCCAAAACGTATTTGGAGCGGCCAGAAAGACCCGATCCGCCGGAGGATGATGCGCCTCCTGCTGGCGGCGGACCACCTGAAGAGCTGGCATTGCTGAGTGGGCGCGGTGGTTGGGCTAGGGGCTCTGGTTTCACAGGCTGCGGATTGAATATCTGTGGCGGAGCCTGAGGCTGCTGGCTTCCTGGGTAGCTTGTTTGTAGTGGAGGCACTTGCGTGGGCCAGTTGGGCTGTGCATACTGATTGGGCGGCTGGCCGTAGGGCATGGATGCCAAAGGCTGTGGCTGCGAGAACGATCCCCGACCGCGCGTCTGTTGGTAGCTGTGGGGCGCAGCAGCGACTGGTGCCTGTGGCTGGGTGTAGTCCAGGTTGACAGCGTTGTTTATCCGGTCTCGCAGGCTCTGCAGAACATCGCTTTCGCTGGCAGCTCCTCCGCCCAAGGTGGTAATGTACTGCAGGGCTGCAGTCAGAGCACCCTGCGACGCAAGAAGACCGCCGTACTCAGTCAGAAAGCCGGCAAAGCGACCAGCCAAGTCCACGGATATGCCTTGCTGCTCCAACGACTTGCACATCAGCATCACCATCTCAGCCAAGTCCTGCAGCTCTGTGGTGTTGGGCTTGTAGCCGGGGTTCTGCTGCTCCAGCCGCTTCAACTGGTACCACGCGGTGACCAGTTTGTCGATGCTGCCGGCGCAAATGTAGCAGAGCATGGCGTTGCGCGTAAACTCGGCGCTTGAGGCGCACTCACTCAAGAGGCGATCGCCCAGTCGCTCGCAGATGTCCACCACCTTGCGCTCGCTGTGCTTGAGCGCGGCCACCAGGGCCTCCTTCCACGAGTCCACAGTGCATCTGTTGACGAAGTCCAGCCAGTCGCGGGATACCAATGCGGAGATCACGTGCGATAGCTCGTTCTTCTGCTGCAGCAGGTAGCGCGTTTGCGTGCGGTTCAGAGTCTCAATGCCAGCCGTTGAGGCGATAATCAGGGCTTCGGGAATGCGCTGCGCCTCCAGACAGAGCTCCACGGCAGCGTCCACATTGCCAGTGAGTATTGCCTCGGCAATCAGGCTATCCGAGTCTGCAAAGTGTAGAAATTCGATCATTTAACAAGTGGTGGTTACTACCTGGCCAAGTTAGAACTAGTTGGCCCAAAAGAAAAGCTTTTACGTTATTAATGTTTAGATAAAAAGTTACCAAACTAAGTGAGCATGTGTATTACTTACGATCTCCGCTGGGAACTTTGAATTGCGGCCTCGGAGGAGTGGCAAAGTCGTTGTGATTTTGTGAGTCGATTGCATTGCCATCAAACTTGTTATCTTGCGTCTGCTGGGTAAGAAATAACATTCGTATAAGAATACACCTCAAATTGTGCCCATAAAAAGCTGCTTTGAGTTTGTTGGCCTCGATTAAGAGCCTGGAATGTAAGCTCTTACCGAATTATCGGTGCTATAGTTTGTACTCTGATCACACTCGACCTCAGAAGAGTCGCTCTACGGCAATGGCATAGCATGAGTTATGTTATCGGATAGAAATATACAGAGCAAGATGAGCATACGTGGAAGATCCAAAGTGTGCGCAATGCTGCTTGTTTTTCTTTTTCGACTGATAAGACAATGTCTAATGAGCACTTACATGGGTCAGTGTCGAGATGCGGGTCGTCAGAGTATCCACATCCGAATGCGAGTTGCCATCCGTTTCCTTGATAAACTTGTTGAACTTGCTATCGATGTCGTCTTTGTTGTAGCCTTAAAAGTAATACAAAATCTTAGCTCATGTGGCCGCGTACGCATCGAGTGAACCTACCCAAAAGGTTCAGCATTTCCTCCTTGGGATTTAGCTCGAAGTTCGCCTTGATAAAGTACCAGATGTAGCGGCCATGCTGATCCGGTGTCTCGTCTGCTCGCTGCCGACAGTAATCCGAATAGTTGGCATCGACCAGAGAGCGTTCCAGGGCATTGGCCCGGTCCACAAGGGCGGATTCGGTGGTTAGCTGTTGGACCTTGACCGTTTTCGAGGTTCCATTGAAGCTGACCAACTTGCCACCGAACTAAAAACGAAAAAAATTATTTTTAAATAGGGTTATCAACTTGTGGACGCTAGCTAACTTACTCCAAAGGCAACGCCACATGGCCTCTTCATCCATTTGGGAGCGTGCGCCAGGTCATGGTAAACCACTTGAGTGGCCTGCTGTGGAATTGGCTCCTGGGCAAACTGATCCATGCCCGGAAATGAGTCCGCAATCTTGTTGGCAGTTTGCACAAGGTGGTGAGTGCCTCCATGTAGAGAGTAAATGGAAACTGCTCCCTCCAAGCTGGCGCTAGCTATCAGAGCCGGATTTCGTGGGCAAAACTGCACATCGGAGTACCAGGAGGCAGTGGTGGCAACCTCAGATAGGATTTCCCCCTCAGGAATCTTGGTATTGGGGTTCCAGCAATAGATGCGGTTATCTTTGCCACACGAAACCATCAGATCGTTGTCCTGCAGGCACCACGACATTCCCAGCACTCCGCGCTCATGAATTTGGTATGTTTTGGCTGGAGCTGTGGCATATCGCAGATCCCACAGCTGCACCACTGGCGCCTGGTCGTCCTCGGAAGCCAACCACACCTGCGTCGCCGCCTCCGGATGCCACTCAATAGCGTGCCACCTCACTCGCGACTGCGAGTCGGAGAGCTTGATGATCTGCTGACTCTTACGCAGATCCCAGATCACGCAGCGCGTGCTGAACACGGAGGCCAGAATGTGCTGCACCTGCCGGTTCCACGCTACGTTCTTTACGTCCTCCAGTGGTTGTGTCTTGGCGCCGGGACTCATGCTTGTTTCCGGGTTGTTGAGGTCCCAGATTAAGATTTCCGATTCGGAGGCGCATGAGGCCAGCAGGTTGTTCTGGAAGGGATTGAAGTCCAACCCGCTAACGGCGCCTGTGTGCTTGTCCTGGCGCTTCAGAAGCGGCTCTTCCTTGCCGGCAAGCAGCTTGTCGGCTGAGTATATGTTAATCTGCCCCGCCTCGCAGCCGCCCACAATCAGGCCACTGGGGTGTGGTCCCACTGGGCTCCAGATGAGTTTTTGGAACCTGCGGGTTGAAAAGCCGGTTTTGTGAACGACTCTTGATTCACAAATTGAAAGCCAAAACTCACTTGTACTGGCTGGAAACGCTGGCCCTAAGCTCCAGATCGTATGTGGCATCGCTGAAGTTCGGGGAGTACAACTCCAGAGTGGAATTGGCATTGGAATCGAATTGTTGGGCGGCGGTGCCGGCGGCCAGGA
The DNA here is from genome assembly GCF_004382195.2 of Drosophila sechellia. Taxonomy (NCBI): domain Eukaryota; kingdom Metazoa; phylum Arthropoda; class Insecta; order Diptera; family Drosophilidae; genus Drosophila; species Drosophila sechellia. The sequence goes on along the minus strand of NC_045950.1, from coordinate 5,141,738 downwards.
GAATCTGCTTCTGCTGCGCCGGCGACCAGGCGATGTTTACCGTCTTTTGCAGTTCCTTGATCTTCATCTTGCAATGTCCCTTCGTGCTGCTCGTGCAATTAAAGCGAAAAAACACAAATATTATGGGGGGTACAAGTTTAGAACGAAATTGTGTCACGTCCAATTGGAGTAAGCCCCGTCATCACTTTTTCCCATTGGCTTCCCCATTGCAGATGTGGCCCAGTACTGTCCGCCCGGCTTTAAGTATGTTTAATTATGCTAATTGCGCAACTTACACACAATTGTGAATGCAATTTGTACTCGCTTGCGCTGCAACGAGACTTTTTGATCTTGAATTTAACTGGAATCGTTAATATTTTTAAGAACCGTAGGAACGGCCAGTGTGACCGTGCTCTGAGCCAACGTAATATACCATTGGGCACGCACTAAAATACCAAATGCGTGCTGGCCGAATATACTGTGAGTTTAACCAAAGACACTAGAATAATTCTATTATTCTAGTGTCTTTGGTTTAACGGTATGCAATTTGAATATTCCCTTTCAATGTGCAATTTTTAAAATTGTTTTCATCAGTTTCATACATTATTAAAAATAACAATCGAAATTATTTAAAGATTTATTTTCCATCGCATTTTATTTTATTATGAACTCATTTTAAATTCCAGATCACGTTGCATTTATTTTTTTGAAAATGACTCGAATGTAGATCTCTTTATTATAGTTATCTTTAATAAATATAAGCTATGTTTATTTAATACGCATGGTATGCTTCCACTCATTTGGTAGACGAAATGGCCGCCACACGCTGCTCCACCTTGGCCACCTTGGTGTTGATAGTCTCCAGATTCTGGGCGAAAGTCTCCTGTACGGAATGCAGCAACTCCTTGTTGTTCACCAGGCTAGTGGTGATGGTACCCTGCTTCTGCTCAATCTCTGCGATGATCTTGGCAAAATTGTTTGCTGCAGACCAAGTTGATTAGTTACAGAAACAAGCACAATGTTAAATAGATTTGCTTACCATATTTATGGAGGGCTTCGAGGGCTTGCATGCGTTCGATGACGTGCGGCAATATTTCCACCACGGGCTCCGTGCGCTTGGCGATATCGTACAGTTCCGTGATCTTCTGATCTCGTTTGGCGTCCTGGGCACTGCCGCTGGACTTCTCGGCGATAGCATCCATCTTGCCGGCCAGCGAGGTCAGGCGCTGCTCGATGGTATCCAGTTTATCGGGCTGTATCAGGGCCGCTTTCGTGCTGAGATGACGCACGGCCTCTAGTACATTGGTGGTGTTGGTGGCGGCGGTAAGGCGGCTCAACTTGTCCGGGTGCGCGCCCACCACCTTCTCCAGCTGCGAGAGTCGCTGCTCAAGGCTGGCCACGCGGGCCGTGGCCGCCAGATCGGTGCCAGGCGTGGGTATGGCCGTGAGAACGCCAGACTGCTTGAACTCCTCTACCTGGCTAATGAGTGCTTTCACCTGCTTACTGCCAGGCGTCTGCTCTTTGCCCAGCACTTGCTCCAGCTTCAGCGACTCCAGCACCTTTCGGGCCGTGCTGATAACCGTGGCCACCGCATCGTACGACTGCTTCTCCTCGTCGGCCACCTTGCGGTCCACCTGCAAGGCGGCCACCTCGTTCAGCAGCTCGTTCATCTCGATCTGCAGGCGCTGGCACTTCTGCACCGGCGTCTCCTTCTCGCCCTGGCCGACCAGCTCGTAGTCGCTGGAGCCGCGGGTATCGTATCCTCGGCACATGCGGCGTCCAATGCGATCCGTGAAGTCCACACTCCCCTCGACCGTTGCTCCGCTGAAGCGCTTGTGAGCGACGCTCGGCGAGATGTGCAGTCGCTCGATGGCTTCGTTCTCCGGCTCCTCTTCGTAGTAGTCGGATGTATCAAGCTCCGGGTCATCGGGAGTTTCGTACACGTCCGGCTGGTCATAAGCCTAAAAACATATAGTACATACATAAATGGGCAAAAACGAAAGCTCAAACGTCACTGCCATGGTGCGGAGTTCCGACTTACTATTCCGGGTAGGTTCTGGAACTTGGGATCGGCCATTATTGTGGGCACGTCGACGGCGGTGTCCGGAATCCTTTGGCAGCGAAATAATTATAAACCTTGCAAAAATCCTTTTTTACAACAATCAATCCAATCTGATGTCATAAAAAAAGTTACCATGCGCGGATACCACACAAATGCCAAATGCAGCTTTCATTGGAATATTTATATACAGTGGTATTTATAGAAAGTTCATTTAAAAAAAGTCAGTTATTATTTGTAATGGTTAATAAGCTAAGAATAAAGAGAATTGCAAAATATATTTTTTGATTCCAATAAAATGCAAATTGAGTGATTGTATTTTATACTTCATGTTAATAAAGTGTACTTACTCATTGTTTATTGGATTCATTGATGCAAACATTTTTAAAAATATTTTAAAGCATTTTGTGCTAATTGAAACTAATTGTAATCTTTCATAAGCAATAGGTAAATAATTCAATAATCGACTTCCAATTGGGAAATCAATGAAGGTACATTTTTCTTCTGGTATTTTATAGACCAGCTAGGATAGCAAATAGGCACGGTCCTACTGTACCTAGCACAGGTACTAGTTAGTCAACACTGTAGTTTTCGGGTAGTTTGCGGGCGAAGTGATTGGGCGGTGGGAGCTGCTAGTTGGTTGTGCTAAACTTAACATTTTGCATCCGAAAACAAAAGAGTAATGTCTGGCTTAGAGTACGGGTTGCATAGATACGATGATCTGCCGCTGGAGGTGAGCATATAATGTGAACGGACCGCCGCGGTCCCGTGACCAATCCATCAAATGGCGTATCTATATCTGCATATCCATATACCTGTTAGGGCAGTCAGCTGATTTTGTTTTTTTTTTTGTTCCACCCCCAGATTGTTTTGAAGATTTTCAGCTATCTGGGCTACTCGGACCTACAAGCGGCAGGATCCACCTGCCAGCGATGGCATGCGGCGCTTGATCAGACGGAGTTTAACCAGCGCACGCGAGTCTGCTTCTCCAAGGTGGTGCTATCGGATCAATTGAGTCCTGGAGTGGATCTGATGCGCTGCGAGCGGCGTTTCCAGCACTTCCTGTTCGAGGACGTGACACTGGGACAAGTGAAGGAATTGATGCGCTTCATGGGCAGGACCGCTCAGTCTCTGGCTCTGGACAATGTGGATTTGAACGACAAACAGTTCTACGGCATGCTAGGCGTGCTGCCCCATCTCCACTCGCTGTCGCTGAAGCGCTGTCTGCCGCTGTTTATGTCCGGCTCTTTCCTGGACTCATACAACAACTCCTGTCCTGACCTAAACGACTTGGCAAGCAATCTGGCCGGCATCAAAGAGCTGACGCTGTGCGAGAACCAGTACCTCACGGATGCCATTCTAATGCGTCTCACATCGTTCATGCCCAGTCTGGAAGCGATCAACATGTCCGGCTGTCACATAGCCTTTCACAATGCTATTCATCGCAGATTTTACCCAGCCAACAGCTCCTCGGATCACGTTTTGCCCAGCGAGTCTGTGCTGACGTTCAAGTTCATCCTCACCATTCTGAACCTGCAGCGACGTACGTTGCGCGTGTTGAACTTTAGCCACACCCTGATTGGCCAGGCTTTGTTGGCCCTCTGCGACCTCAATCTCCAGCTGCAGCGGCTCTATTTGGCCGGATGCAGACAGCTTAACTGCACCACAATCCGGAACTTTCTAGCCACACAGCCCCAGTTGTGTGCGCTTGATTTGTCGGCCACAATGTGTGTTAACGATGAGAATCTGGCCGCCTTGGTACAAACTAATCCGCAGCTGGAGCACTTGAAGGTGAACGGCTGCCTGAGCATTACAAATGCTGGTGCCATCCACTTGGCCAAGCTGAAGCGTCTCAAAAGTCTGGACATCTCAAACTGCGACAACTTGACAAGCAGCGGCATCATTGAAGGCATCGCTAGCGAGGAGAATCCAGTAATACAGGAACTGAACGTGTCATACCTTCAGATCTGCGAGGAATGCATCAAGGCAATTGCCAGCAACTTACGATGTCTGCGGTCACTGCACTTGAATCACTGCGTCAATGGAGCCACCGATGAGGCTATCCAGTCGGTCATCGGCCAGCTGCGATGGCTGCGCGAGCTCTCTTTAGAGCACTGCAGTGGGGTAAGACTAAATGTTGCGATAAACATAAGTTCTCCCTTGTAATTTGGTTTTATTTACATATAGCTAACCGATGCAGCCCTCACAGGTATAAACATATCCAAGCTGGAAATGAGTCGCAAGCAGTCCGGTTCGCAGGTGTCGTCGATGGACAACTTCTACCCGCCGTACTCGAACACGCTGGCGGAACGAGACAGCCTGGCGGGTTCCCTGCAGTCCATTAAGATATCGCTCAGGAGCAAGGCCGAGGATGAGATTGTTCGGGATGCCCGGCGAAAGCAGGCCATGCTGGCAGCCTACGAAATGAACCTGATACGAGAGGATGATTTTGAGGGACACAACATTCAGCAGTTGCGGGGACTGCGATCGCTAAACTTGCGCGGCTGCAATAAGATCAGTGATGTATCCTTGAAATATGGGCTGAAGCACATCGAGCTGAGGCGGCTGATGCTCTCGAACTGCCAGCAGATTTCGCTGCTGGGCATGGAGGCAATGGCCAGCAGTTGTCCATCGATTGAGGAGCTTGACCTATCCGACTGCTACAACATTACGGACAAGACTATCCAGGTGGTAACGGCTAAGTTGCCCCGCCTGAAGGCTCTGCACATCAGCGGTTGCAGCCAGTTGACGGAGCACACGCTGGACGCCATTATCACCAACTGCAGCTGCCTGCAGACGCTTTCAATCTATCGATGTCGGAGCATGTACCAAGACTTGGAGGAGAGACTGTCTGGCGTGAAGACGTTGCGCAACCTGAACATGGACAATCTGACAAGCATCGACAACGCCGAGTTTTTCCGCCTGAAAAAGCGACTCGATTACTGATACTTTGCCGCAATCTTCATTGTCTTGATGTTGTACTACTTTCAGCTGTACAACTTCCGCTAGTCAATCGCCCCAGCCGTCGGAACAACCCACATATATTTATTTTTATCTATCGGCCCCCAACAGCTGGGCTATAGTTGTGAAAGCTTTAGTCAAATATACATACATATACATATATACGCAGACATATGTGTATTTGCATATATGTACACTTAAATTTACACAAACCGCGCACGTTAGATTAGCAAAATTACAAGTCTCGATTGTAATGCAATTAAATTTTCGTACCTAACGTTTGTCCGCATTCAACTGTGATTTTTTGTAAGGTACGAATCTTATGATAAATGTACACGATTGTAAATTTTGTGATCGGTTGCCTAAGTTAAAGTTGTTTTTTATTGTTGAGTATTTAACTTGATTTAATTCGTTAGTAGATAAATTGTTAAAAATTTGTTAATTCAGTTTAAGCAAAAAACCAAAAAATGAAGTTTTTGAAAACACTTTGTGGTAATTGTAATTGCATACTTTACAACAAGTCACTGTCACTTCTTATAAGCTTTATACGATAAAATCGTTAATGAGACAACTGAACTTAAATGGTTAATGTGTTTGTAAATAAAACGTTTAAAATTACTGAGTAACTTAATGAGTGTCTAGTAAATTTGTATTTGAAGAACAATATTCGATGTAGACACTAAATAGATGTTAATCAAATGACTGTTTTTACATTTTGGAAAGGTATTCCGAAAATTTACAAGCTTTTGCTCTCTTCTTGTAAATAATTCGACTAACCATCTTTGATATTTGAGACGGTAAGTCTTAATGTTCGAAAGTAATTAAATATTTACCCAAACAAAATTTGTTCTTCTTGAAGATCTAAACGGGAATAAATAAAATATCGAAGACCAAAGGTTCGTTCAAAATGAATAGATTTATTTCAAAATGAGTTAAGAACATTTGTTGTTATACGTGCTAGAATCGTCATCAATATTTCAGTTTGGAAACGGGTCGTACTCCTCTACGTACATAAAAACGATTGTGTAGGATATTGCTTAAAATACATTGCTAAAGTTGACTAGGTAAAAATTCCAGATGTTGTCAAATTACCGATACAAAAGTGGATCCCGAGAGTCCTTGGACCGTGATAATGTGATTGTGCCCAGAAAGCAGACGCGGCGAATCCGCTGTCCTTTAGCCGCCGCCGCCTCCGCCGGAAAGCTCATCCTCGTATTGCTTGCGGAAGCAGTCTCCCACCGGGAAGAAGTCCCAGCTGCGCTGCTGGTACATGTTCCACACGTACGTCTCCTGGCCGGTATACTCCGTGTCCGGCTTGTTAATCAAATGCATCAGGAAGAACATGTAGTTGGCCAAGTTGTGCTCCTTCTGGACGTGCGTGTCGAAGCCGTGCGGCACTATGTCGAAGAAGTCCTTGCCCATCCCGCAGATGAAGCAGTTGGACTCCATGTTGTCCTTCACCGACTCCAGTTGGTCACGCAGCTCGCCGAAGGCGTCGATGATCAGACCCTGGATAATGGCCAGCAGGATAATGATCACGAAGAAGAAGAACGTGATGTCGAAGATGATGCGGTAGACCTCGTAGTCGTCTCCATCCGGATCCCCGATCTCGTCGCCTATGCCACCGCCCGCTCTCACACCCTTGTACAGATGGAACACGAAGCAGGTCAACATGTCGTGGCACTTCTTGTCCACCTCCTCGTCCTCCTCCTGGATGTAGAACTTCCTGAAGAAGTTGAACGCGATCACAGTGTAGATGTACACTATGATGGTGAGCAGCATCACGGTCAGCACCAGTTGCTTGCCGTTGTGGGTCACAGACTGCAGGATGGTGCGCAGGGTCTTGAAGCCCACGGCCACATCGAGCAGATGGGCGGCGAAGAAGAAGTTGTTGAAGTTACCCATCACCGAGAAGCTGAAGTACCACAGTGAGTAGAGGAAGGCGTTGTCCGTGAAGGTGACGCCAGCCTTCCACACCTGATAGCGCCAGTCGATGTTCATGATGTACTTGAAGATGCCCGTTTCCTCGCTCTCCTGAGATGCGAACGTGCTCTTCTCCATGCCCAGCAGATTGGAGATCGAGTCAAAGTCGTAGGTCTCGCTGTACTTTTGGCGCACCTTCTTCTTCACGAACTTGTCCCAGTAGTTCACCGGGAAACTTTTCGCCGAAATCACCAGCTTGTCCCAGTGCGACTTGAAGTCGTCATCCTCCGGCTGCTCTGCAATGAACAATCCCTCGAACTCCAGTCGGCGGGCAATCTCCTTCTCTCGCTTGAAGATAGCCAGTGGAACCTTGAGGTGGTAATAGGCAATCAACATGGCCAGGGAGACTAGTGAGTGCAGACATGCCGCAATTCGGAGAACGTGTTCCATGTAGAAGAAGTCTTCGTCCACGTGCACAAGTTCCGGTATCTCGTCCTCCATTTCGCTATCGCCCGATCCCCCGTCCCCTGATCCGCCAAAGCCAGAGCCAGTGATGTCCGCACCTCCTCCCGACCCGGAGCCCAGGATGAGCTCCTCTTCGGCAGAGCTGTCTGCTTCTTCGGTAAACGAGGTGACTTTGTAGAAGAGCAGCATGAAGTTAATGCTGAAAGCCAGCACCAAGGCCACATACTTGAGGTTGTAGAAGTTTCTGGCGAGGAAGCTAACGGCGCGATGCGTGTACTGAGAGAAGTCGATCTGGTGGACGGCTGGAGTCTCCTGAGGCGCAGATGACGACTTCTTGGCTTCCGCCTCGATGGAGGCCATAGCGGCCTCCTGAGCCTTTTGCGCCTCCTGCCGCTCTTGTGCCGCCTTCTTTGCAGCTTCTCCACCCAGCAGATCCACAATGGAAATGGGCTCCTGGTGTGGTTCACCTTCGACCAATTCGCCGCTGGCAGCTGCTCCGTCCTCGGGACTGGATTCTCCGCCCTCCTCCATCGAGGAATTGGCTGGAGACTCGTGCACCACCACCTTGTACATGCCGTTCTCCTCCTTGTTGATGTCTAGGCCAAAGGCTTGCACTGTGCCCGGTGGTTCTTCAAGCGGCAACGGTGGCAGTGCTCTTCCAAACGTTTCCTCCTCCACCACGGGTTCCTCCTCCTGCTCTGGAGCAGGTCCTCGCATCAGGTTCAGTAGGATGCCAAATATGTAACGCACCACGCAGAAGTGCGCATATCCGGTATAGTAAAATATATAAAAGATGATCTTGAAAAAGCCGACAATGAGTTCTGGTATGGATTTGGTCTGCATCACTCCGATCTGATGCTTGATGTTCGCCGGACTAAGCATGTGCACTCCGAACTTCAGTCCTTCCTTGACGGCGGTGATGGTGCGGCGGATGGGATCACGAGCAGCTCGCTCCTCCTCTTCCTCGCTCATGTAGGAACTATAGGCAGTGTCCCGCTTCACATTGCCACCGCCATCATCGGTGGCCATCAGTCCCGAGGCGTGGGTCATCTCAAAGATGGCGTCCTCGCAGAAGTTCACAAAGGCCTCCAGTTTCTCCTTGTCGCCACCTTCGGTGACGATGGAATAGAAGAAGGCACGCTTGGACTCGCGAATCTGGGGCTTCTCCCACTGTTCGATGTTCGAGTCCTTGATCTCAAAGTAAACGCGCTCGATGCGCTTGGAGCTGCCGAGAATCTCGATGCGGCCCAGGAAGGGCTCGAAGTAGTTGAGCACCGAGCCGGCGGTCTCCAGGAAGCGCGCCAGGCGCGGTTCGTTTGGCATGTGTTCGCTGAGGTTGGTCAGGAGCACAGCCAGGTTGAAACCGATCTCCTTTGATGGTTCGTGGAAGTGCTCCACGAAGGCCCGGTAATCGATCTTGCCCTCGTGGTTGCGCTCGCAGCAGGCCAAAAGGAAATCCATTTCTTCCCTGTAAAACGGAGCGTTATAATCGGTGATACCCAGCGATTGGTCATACTTTATCTTCACTTACGGTGTGTAGTTCTTGGATTGCTCCATCTTTTCCCTAAAGTCTTTGGGGGTCACCCAACCCTCGTTCTTCATGTCCACTTCGTGGAAGCTGGGCGATTCGATAAGGTCGGCGAGCTTCAGGAACATGTCGAAGTACTTAAGAATCAGCTCCACATTGCTGGCGGACTCCACCAGCGTGTCCACCATCTGCTTGCCAATAGTGCCTGTTAATTCGGATATTTGGAGATAAGTCTGCATTAGTCATCCAAAGTTTATATGACAGTTCCCATACCGTTAACAACATTTCCTTCCAGCATGGAAAGCATCATGGTGATCATGTCCTTTTGCAGATTCAGCAGTTCCTTGAGCAGATCCACTTGGCTGGAGTGCTTCGACAGTTTGTCCTGCATGTGGGAGAACAGGAAGAGGAAGCCACCAACTGCGTCCCACAACCTCGAGTGCGCCAAGGCCTGCTGATTAAGGGTACAAGGACCCTGGATGACTTCGGTGAGGGTGTTGAATACTTGGCTAGCCACTTCGATGGCCTTGAAGAAGTTCGCCTTTCCAGCGGGATCGATGATCTCTTTGCTGGAGTAGTGCCAGTAGAAGTCCATGATGGACTCTTGCAGACGCAGCAAATAATCCACAGTGCAGATGACCACGTTCACGGTGGTGGTGTTACCGGCCTGGGTCCTCAAATAGTTTTGCCATTCTGTAAGGAATAGGCTCAGTGATCACATGTCCTGAACTCTCTCTTTCTATAACTCACCCAAATTGTGGCCTTCGCAGGTCAGCTGGATGAACCGGAACAGCGCACAGGTGAATTCCGCGTCGTGCATGTTCTTCTCGCCCGCGGCGCCTTCGGAACCTACACCAAGACCTGCACCCGCACTCGGAATATACTCTTTGTTCGTGTGACAAATTTGGATGGATTGGTACAACGATAGCGGGAATCACGTACACGGGATTGGTGGGTTGGTGGTTGGTTGGTAATGGCATGCGAGGCATGGTTTTGTTGGGTGGTTGGGAAATCAGTTGGAAGGAAGTAGACACAAATCAATAGAGTAATCGAACTTAGAAATATTCGAACCACAGATGACGGGCATGGCAACTCAAAGCTGGAGGAGGTGGGCGCGTGGAATCACGGGGCGGATGGACTTACCCTCTGCTTTGGTGTTTCGCTCAAAGGCGTCCAGGTCCAGTACACTGCAGGAGTTCATCAGTCCGGCGATGGAGGTAAAGAAGCCAACGTCCTTCTTTTCCTTCAAGTGGTTCAGCATGCCCATTTGGATGTCGATGTTTCCGCCGCGCAAAATGGCTATGCCGAGATTGAGTGTCGTCATTACCATCTCCGAAGGTATACCTTTGGACGCGGAAATGTGCAACAGCACCATTTCGGCAACGCCACGATTGGAGAGACGTGCCTGATGGAAGAGCAGCTTCTGCTTCTCCATCTCTTGTTCCTGTGGAGGTATTAGTGAATTGTTTATTAATATATAGAAGATTGGCGCTTAAAGCTGTATATGGGATATATAAATTTTTAAAGCGGTTGTTTAGTAATTTCAGCCGAAGGAATAGTTACCATTAACTGCCTCATCCGACACTGAAGCAGACATGTCGGGTTTTGGGGTTTAAGCTGTTGTTAGTGGGTCTATGTTAGTTGGGATCGACTTACATGGATGCTGGTGCCTTCGCCCTCTTCGCCACCCTCACCGCCTTCCTCGTCGCCGCCCTCCTCCTCCTCCTTGCCCGTGGACTTGGCCGCGATCTGGGCATAGGACATGTAGAGCAGATCCTCCTGGAGGGCACCGCTGCGCTCCGTCATGGCGCCGCGGCAGAAAGTGGTAACCAGTTGGGTTAGCGGATCCGGCTTGCTGTCCGTCTCCTCGCCCTCCTTCTTGGATTTCTCGGAGTCCTCGAACGTCTGCGTCAGATCTTCGACCATCACCTCTTGGCCCACGTTCTCCTCCTGCAGCCACTGCTCGTAGTAGGATCGTGCGAAGATGTTGCAGGCCCGATGTCTGGATGGGATTGCGTTCAAAAGTTAGTGATATGCGCATAGATATCTACTAATAGTTAGAAAAAACACTTTGCATGCATATGGTTAATCAACTAAAGTTAGAGAACAACACAAAGTTGAAATAAGAACTGATGCTGATCCTTGGGGTGGAAAATTAAAGAAACTTAGAAGGCGATGAACCAATCGATGCGACTACGAGAACGAGTACCACCTGCTCATGCGATATAGATGCTTGGCGCGTAAGCTTGAAATGACTGCCTGGCGACGCGCCACCGAGATCTTTGAGCCCCACCGCTTGGATCTGTTCTTGGAGCTGGCTGCCTAAGGGATTCGGAATCGGATTGGCAAGTGGCAAGCAAGCGTGCGGCAAGTCCATAAAAATATACAATAATACAAATGGCGTTTAGAACACGGCGCTCACATTAGTGCATTAGCTATTAGTGGGGAATCAGTATTAAAAAAAAGGATCGGATTAGATTGATGCCATATTGAGGACGATGATAAAATGGGCGTTAGGACAGATAAACTTTATAGAACACTAGTATGGTTAGTTGGTTCCCACAGAGCCAATCAATCGGCAATCTGCAATGTGCAATCTGCAATCTGTAAGATGCAATCTGTTAACTGCAATCGGTAATAACCTGGGTAGAGAATGCAGCGATGTCTGACGGAAGCATGCGATTACGGCACGCTTCCTTTGGATCGACACAACGCTCCTGTAGACATTTTTGCTCTGCTGTTGTGGATGGTCGATCTGTAAATGTTTCGTTCACGGGACGGTCAGCATTTCAGTCAACAATTGTCGGGGTGGATGAAGAGTTGGCGATGTGGGTGCATGTCGATGTCGATGTTGGTGTTGATCATGTTGTTGATGTTTCGAGAGGAAAAGAAAGATCGAGTGATTAACAGATTAAAGTTGAAAGATTTAAGTTGTTGCACAGATAGATAAGCTCCGTACAGTTTCAATAGAGATGAGTTACTTGAAGTCAGAGAACATCAGAGTTGTGCATTTTGAAATATTACAATTTAGACAGATCGAGATAGAGATTGGGATGCACCCATACATCCCATCCCGTTCGGTTCGGAGTTGATCCGGCACTTACCATGTGCAGGCCAAACAGAACCTTGGCCATCGCCACGATGCGATCCACTGTCTCCTGGGTCTTGTCCTTGCCCTTCTCGTTGGAGTTAACATTGGCCTTCTCCAGCGCCTGTTCGTCCACCGGTTCCTCCGTCTTGCCCAGCTTCGAGTACAGGTAATGCTGCCAGGACATCTCATCCGAGGGGTCCAGCTTATCCGGCAGTGTCAGCTGGTTGCGGGCGAACTCGATCACATCGTACTCGGGCATCTTCTTCAGATACCGATCCTTGCAGTGCTGCACCAGTTCCTGCTCTCGACCCGCGAATAGATTCAGTCCCACGGGCAGGAGACGTTTCAGACAGGCCACCATCAGACTGGCCTGCACCTCCTTGTCCTTGTCGCGTTTCTTGTCCCTGTTCTTCTTCTTCTTCTTTACCTTGCCACCCACGGTAGGAGCACCTTCCGAGATGGCCGACCTCCTGGTTGCAGTTGGCATGATCAGGGCCATGTTGTCGATCTCATTGGCAGAGATGAAGTTCTGCTCCTCCTTAAGGAAGTACTGGCTCTTGGACCATATATTGAAGATCTCTGCCACATGGTTGTAGAGCTCCTCGGCCTCCGGTATGTTGTCCTTTAGCCAGTGGTTTCGCTGCAGATCCACGTACTTGATGAGCAGGGGGTAGAACGAGTATATGTCTCGCACTAACAGATTCCAGTCCTCCTGAAGCTGCGTCTCCACCTGCGAAGTGTCATCCGTGGCCGACTTGATGAATCCTCGCATGCTGTCCTCCTTGTGCAGCATGTTCTCAGTGCGCTTCTTCACCCGCTCCGCCAGCGGCAAGAATGGATCCTTGAGAAGCTCCTCCGACGTATTGATGATAATCTGCTGCGTATAGGCGGCAATGCGAGTCATCCATGGAGCATTATCGTTGCCAATGTTCTTCTTGATCATTTTGAGCACATTTCGCAGCAACGGATTCATATGATCGGCTGTGACCATGGTCACGTGGTTGCCACTGGTGGGACTCACATTATCCGGTCCCTGGGACCACCAAAACGGTAGATAGGCGCAAAGCAGCGGCAGGATCACGTCGATAATATGAGGTGCATCGTTGTATGTCTTGTCCGACTCCACGAACTGGTCGACTTCGGCAAGAATGGTCTCTAGATTTGGCATACAGCTCTCCATCTTGACCATAATGTCCTGCGCCTCCAGTGAGTGATCCGCGATACGGTTGAGCAGCGAGTACTGGTTGTGCTTGTTAAGGTGGGGCTCCAAGAAGGCCACCGGAAAGCAGGAGCTGTAAGCTCCCAGACAGGAACCCAGAGCAGGTCTATGCCTCTCAATCTCGGTCTTAAGATACTTCCTGTCATGTGTCAGGGTGCCATCGGTACCCAAATGATACAGTGCAGCCAGGATCTTGTAGGAAGCCACCTGGATCTCGTCGAGAAGCAAATCGCTGCCATAGTCACAGGCTGCCAGATGATCAAACATGGCAGTAAGCACCGGCAATACCACCTGGTTTACATATCCCAACGATGTGGAGGTCTTTAGGTGAGTGCCTCTCAGGTGACTGTACTTGCCATCCTGCAGGTTAAGGATAGTGTTACCCAAGTCATCGGATGTCTGGTTGAAGAAGGTCAGCATGGAGGTGCGAATGAACTCGGGACAATTCTTGGTCAGGGTGCGTGCATCGATGCCCTTGACCAGGACCTGGAGGCACCGTACTGTGATGCGGACATCCGGTCCAAATGCACTCAGCCGGTTACGCAGTAGAGCGGCCAGCTTGCAGAAGATCGAGGCCACCATTTCCTTCTCCTTGAGCGAGGCTGCGCCAATATTATTGGTTGCCGTGGCAATGGCGATGAAGTAGTTGCGATGCGTTGAGAAGTACTTCTCCATCAGAGGCAGCACCACCTTCGAGAAGAACTTGATGTCCCGGGTGGCCGTCTTGAAGGATGAGCGGCGACTGAACGTGGTCGATGGCTTTAGCAGTTTCATGTTGATGGTGGCTCGATCCAGATACTGAATGAGCTTCTCTAGTAGGGAGTACGAGAAGCGCAGTTCAACGGCAGCCTGGGTTACACCGCCCTCCTCCACAGCTCCTCCCTTTGATGGCCTGGAGTCAGGAATATGTCGGGATGAAATCGGAACTCGTTTAGTCTTTGTCCATTACTCACTTGTGCAGCTTGTAGCCCTGGTATTGCATGTACTTGAGGAACTCCTGCGAGCGCTCGCGATCCTTCTTCTTCTCCTTGTCGGTCAGAAGATCGTATGGCACCAGCTGTGGATGGATAACGCCACCGCAGCCATTGAGCTCCTCGTTCTTCTTTTTGGCCCAGATGTCGTGGGAATTCTCCGCCAGGCGCTCGGCCATGTTCTGCATCTCCCTGCTCAGGGTCAAGTTGCTCATGTCCACCGGGTGCGGGTTGTAGTTGAACGGGCTGCCCTCGTTCTGGAATTCGTTCTATCGGTGTTAGGGGGCGGCAAAGTGGGGCGTGGGCGTGGCACAAAGACAGAAAAGCCAATTGGAAAACGGATAGATAATTTGCAACGTGTGTTAGAGGATTTTCGAATCGAGGATTAGTAAAAGGCTCTTGGCTGCTACATACAATTTGGGGCTTCGACTGACGCCGCGTCGATCCGCGATGATTCAGCGGCACCTCCACCTCGGAGTGCTCCACGGTCCAGCCGATGGCCAGCAGACCCTTCAGGCACTCCCGCACCGGATCGCGGTACCGTTCGCGTTCCTGCCAATGAGATTTCAGTGGTGAGTTTGCTTTCCATCACAAGATGAACGATTTAGAGTTAGCTGTTGAATTAGTTTGTAAAGATTAATCATGAAGTTAGCACAATTAAAAATTAAATTAATTAACTTTAGTGTCACAGAAAAGAAGCTTCATCTTTCAATTATGTAAGTCCGCGTAAGAACGGTAATTTGTTTAACTACATAATCAATATTTTCAAATTGAATTAAGTATTAGAAAATACCGAATTAAGTTTTGAAGTATCTGTGATACTTGAGTATAACCTAAAATAACATAGAAAATCGTTGTTAGGAAATAATTAAATCAATAAATTAAATCAATAAAAATCATTATTTAAAAATGGTAATCAAATAATTAAGTGATTTAGCTTATGCTAAATCTAGAAACTGAAAACAGAATAAATGATCGATAATGAATGGATTTTGATTAAATGTTAATAGATTGTTATAAAAAGCTGGAAAATGAAAACAGAATATCTGGTTAATGGTAAATGGATTGATGATGATATTATTTTAGATTTAGATATTATTTTAGATTTACTCACGTATTCACTGAGCATGTTGTAGGGCTTCAGGCGAGGATGTTTGCGATCATTATCGGATCGGATGTCTCCGTAGGTCCAGCCACCTTCCAACCGCCGACTGGCCCACGCATCGTGGTAGTGCTCGCTGAACTTCTGGACCAGCGAGTTGAGATCGTTGTCCAGGTGCACGTTGTTGGTGTCGATCGGATTGGGCATGTACTGCGGCTGATCCGGTGCGCCCATCTGGCGGCCGTAGTAGTCCTCGTCCGTGTTCTTGGACAGACTGTAGTCCGGTGGCAGGGCGCAGCCGATGGCGATCAGGCAGGGCAGTGCCTTACCGAACAGTTCCGGGTCATAGTCCATGTTGCTGAGCGAGTCAAAAATGTTCGAGAACAGCAGCATCGTCAGGCGCTTCTCCTCGTCCGATGAGGCTCCATAGGAGCCCTGGCCTTGAGTTGAGCCGTAGTATTTGGCGCAGCGATCGAAGTGCAGGGTGAGAAGCTATCGGATGTCAAGGGAAATGGCATTAATATGGAGAACTTGGTTGTCAATTGGATTAATATGTGCAAATATCAGTTGGCTCTTGATCTGTTTAATTAATTAACTATTAATTGGATTATTTATTAGTCTTTTAAATTATTAGAAAAATGGAAACCACAATAATAAATACTCAGTATAATTAGTTTGTTATTTAAGTAAATGAAGTGGACTTAACAAATCATTAATTAATATAAAACTCTATTTTCAGAATATGAAAATGTATTGAACAAAAAAATTTTGTTAAAATAGCGACGCTTTTATTTTAAAATGAGATTAAGTGCGATTAGTTTATGAATTCTTGCGAAGCACATTAATTTTAGATGGCTTTTTTAATAGAGAAACTAAGATTGTTGTATAAATATATCAGTAAAAATGAGGCTATTTCAATATTCAATATATATATTGGTCAGCTATCCTAAGAAATGTTTTGCCAGATTGAAATTAAACGAACATCTTCAGAAGCTTCTGAAAAACATTTAAATGGTTGTTAATGCTCACCCGGAGGGCCACGGTGGTGTACTCGGACAGCTTGGACACATCCACAGTCAACTTGCGCAGCAGCTTGAGCAGCATGGCAGGTTGCATTTGGGATGTGAGGGCCACCAGGAAGTCGGAAACGGCCTCGCGCTGCCCCTTGGTCAGCATACGGTTCTTGGACAGCCGGTAGACCGTGTGCAAAGTGGCATCCAAGAGGCTCGCGTAGTTCTCGGCCTCGTTGTAGAACTTGGAGTGCTTGATTAGCAGCGGCAGGATCGAGTTGCCGATGTAGCGGTTCATGGCCAGCGCCATGTCGCTCTCGGATCCATCGCTCTTGTCCAGGATGGTGGCGGTGCGGAGATCCGGCAGGAAGGCGTCCTCCAGCAGGCGGTAGAAGAGGTCCTGTGCCTCGATGCCGTAGACGCGCTCCAGGAAGAGCACGATGCTCTGCTTGTTGTTGGGCAGCAGGCCGGACGGCATGTCCGATTTGGGTTTCTCCTCGCCGGGGGCCGTCTGTGAGAGGGTGAATTTCAGGCTGAGCACCCCCTGCAAATCCTCCAGTGGCACCAGAGATCTCAGAATAGCTCTAGCCCTCAGGGACTCGTTCTTGCCCTGCTCGATGACCGAAGCGTCCGGAGCACAGCGGCCCAGTAGGTCCACCAGGGTGCAGTAGAAGTTCAGAATGGCGGCACCGGTATCGATGTAGTCCTCGTCCTCCTCTCCCTCCGGCAGAGGATGTGTGAAGTTTAGCCCGGCAATGGTGCCCTCGGCCTCGTCCTGCATCTTGCAGCGATCCGAGATGCGCTCCGACATGCGATTAGCCTCGACGATGGCGCGGAACAGACCTTCTCCTTCTCCTCTTAGAGCCGGTCCCAAGCATTCCGGACGACGGATAAGAAGTCGAATGACAAGGTTCGCATTCTCCTCGACGCTCTCGCCGTTGACCCAAACGCAATAGCGCAGGAAGTCCAGGTACCGCTCACCTTCGACGGGATCCCAGCCCAGATCCGGATAGCCCTTCTCCACGAGCTCCGAGTTGCTCTGCAGTCCGCACCGCGAGAGGTAGACGGCGATCTTCTCCAGATAGTGTTCCCTCAGGGCCAGAGCCAATTCTGTGTTCTCCATCAAACTCGAGTATGCCACATCGAGGGGCGTGGATCCTCGCAGGCTGGGCCGTGCCAGCAGGATGTTGGCGTTGTCCAGCAGAAAGTCGAAGTGATCAAACATGGCCTTTTGGTTTTGGCGACCAGTGCGACAGAAGTAGCAGAGGAATCGGCAGCAAGCTACCACCATTTCGTGGGAGGTGTCCTTCTCCTTGGACGGAGCTCCTTCGGCTCCTTCCGTCTGGGTGGGCGCATCGCTTTGCGCCTGTGCCCTCCGTCCGAGTGTGTTCATCATCACTGCCATAACGTTCTCGTGGACGCGCAGGATGCGTATAAGGTCCGGGTGCTGGAAGAAGGTGGCGTTGTTAACCAGCTTCCACAGCCGCTTGCGCATCAGTTCCTCCTCTTCCTGGCTCATCTGGACGGGCAGCAAGGCGCGAATCTGGCTGAGGCCCACCCACATCTCTGCCACGTCGTCGCGGGCTCGGGTGTTTATTACGTACGTCTTCTCCAGGGCACGAACCAATTCTCCGACGGTGTCGTACTGCCGCAGCAGCAGACTGAACATCTCGCGCACCAGCTTGGGATTCTCGATCTGGGACTCCTCGGCCCAGCTGACTATCGTCTTTATGAGCACTTTGCGGAACACCTCCTCTGGTGTCTTCTTCTCCGGCTCCTCCACCTCCTTGGGGCCCTCCTCCAGCTCCTTGACGGTGTTGATAAAGTTGTAGATCTTCGTGATGGGTCCTGTCTTCACCTCCTCGATGGCTGTGCCCTCGACGCCATCCGGCTCCTGGAGAGCATTGAGCGACACCTTTTGCATGAGGGAATCGTGGAAATCGCCCAGGCGTCCGCGCAACTCAAGGCCACAGGTGCAGTTGTCCTGGTCATCGGGTTCGAGGTTCTTGAAGCAGAGAATCTGGTTCATCTGCTCCCGCGGCGGACAGCGGAACTCTTTAGTCTTTTTGGCCGCAACAGCACTGGGCAAATCGGATTGCTTGATCTCGATATAACGTCGCAACTGATCGGTCTGCAGGTCGCCCACGAAGTCGTGGGAGAACGCGATGATGCTCTCCACTCGGTGGCGCAGCTGGGTGTCGTAGAGATGGTGCAGCAGGTAGCACATCTGCAGCTTGGCGCCCTCGGCCATCTTCATGGTGAGCAAGCCCTTGCGGTGCTCATCCTTACCCTCTGAAATAAGGGATTATTCTATTAAAATGCGTTCGGTTTCCTAGACATATTGGAAGCTATGGTCTGCCGGTAAAGTAGTTAATTTCTATTTAGGAGTATTGGAAGAACTTTTTAACTTTGAAATTCTTTCTTTTCATTTTTTTCTTTATTTTTATTTTATTTGTAAAAGTTTTTTTTACATTGCATTATCTTTTCAAAAAGTAGTAAATATATCCTATTGTATTAGTTAAGAATTGATGAAACATCCTCCATATAAGTAATTAGTTTGTTAGTTAGTTAGTTAGTGTTCATTTACCAGCCGACGACCATAGCTGTGATCAATTCCTTACTCACCTCTCTCGAAGGCTTGGTCCCAGGTCTCTGGGTCGATCATGACCAACAGCCGCTGGACATCTTCGTCGGTCAGGACGCCGACCAAGAGTAGCCGGTCTGTGAGCTTGATTAAAGGGCTACACGGCGAATTGGAATGGGGCTATCACTAGAGGACGTTCTATGGCCTTACGGGGTAAAGTGCTACTCACAGGAAGAGGTTCTCGTTGGTCCAGCCGATGGGATCGCGGTTGTGCACCTGATTGATCTCGACGGCATCCTTCAGCGCCTCCATGACAAACTGCCTGACTACTTCTAGGGGGAACTTCGGGGAGTACAATTGGTCGATGTCGGGGATCGGTTCGCTGGAAACACTTGGCATACTAGATGTTGCAATCACAGGGGGTCTGGACGGGTGTAGTTGTTGTTGTTGTGTCGGTGCAGGAGGTTCGATGGATCAGGTGTTGTGTTGGATCAGATGCAGGACCGGGAGATTCGAAACAGATTGGGATGTGAACAAAATCGAAAGGATAATCAGAATGCCATGTCCCCAGCCCGAGCAGTGATCGGGAAATCTGTGCATTGTGGGTAGAGCGAAAAGCCGTAAATGGTCAACTCACGTGATCTCCGTCATCCGCAGCTGCGGACGCACTGACTCCGTAACCAGGGATCTCAGTGAGTGCTGCATCTCCTCTTCGGAGTACAGTTCCTTGAGTTCGGCTCCCAGCGGTGTGATGTACTCGTTCTTGCACACCTCCATGGTTGTGGCATGAGACTCCAGATGCAGGGCGATAAGCAGGTCGTAGAAGCCCTGCCGCAGTGGTCCACTCATGTACTCCGACCGGATGGCGTAGAGCAGCTGCTTCTGGTCCACATGCTGGCACAGGGCATGGGCAGCTCTGTAATTGGATTGGTAACAAAGAGCCGCATAGAGCGTTAGACTGTGGGCATGGAAGGACAGAAGCTTGTCCATCTCGATGAGCTCCAGAATATCTATACAGCGATCCTCCTCTGGGATGTGCAGGGCCAGCATGGACACGGGGTCCTCGCACAACATGGACCAACCCCTCACGTCGGAGAGTTTTAGCGCATGCACCTGGAGTGCGGTATTTGGAACTCTAGCCCACTGATGCGGACGCAGGCACTGGACCTTCAGGCGCGGCGGGGACTGTGGATTTATATGCTTGTCACTGGTGGGCAGTACCGCCGCTGAAAGGGGCAATGTGGTAGGGGTACGTCCCAACTCGATCTGAAGGATCTCCTTGCTGGTGGCCTCCACGAAAATGGCCGGGAAGAGCTTGGTGTCTGGCTCCATCATCCAGCGGTGAGAGGTGTCCTTGCCCTCGCAAGTGAAGCGAATGATGCCAGTGGCTGTGTCCACGAAGCAGCCAACGAACATGCCCTGGGAGGCTCCCTTGCCTGAGGCATCCTGGGTAACCTCGTTGAAGAGTTCGTCCGCTCGAACCACATAGCAACTCTGTCGGTCGATCCGTTCGATGGCCATCTCGTAGTCATCCTCGATGTAGACTGACCCACGGCGAACCTTGTTCTTGTTAAACTCACGGCTGTGCAGGTGATACTGCGTGGTCACCCAACCGACGTACACGTGCGTGGGATCCTGACCGGGAAAGATTCTTACTCCATAGAAATACTCGTTGATCAACTTGAGGCACTCGGCATCGAACATCTCGTCACCGGAAGTTTCCACTGGCTGTTGGCCAAGATTCGAGCCACTTAACTGCTTTGGTCCCTGGGGCACAGGGCTGGGAGGGATTTCGGCCTAAGATATTGTTGGAATAAAATAATTTATATAACGTAACTAAGGAATTACAACTTACATTATTTAACCGCAGAGTTGGAGCTCGTGTGGTCATTTGCTGGTTAACTACGTTCCGTCCATGAGCCACCGTATTTCGACGCTCCAGAGATGTGTCCAGGGTGCGAGCACCCATCTTTTCGCGGCTCTGGTCACGCGACTTCTTCGAGAAGAACTTGAAGGGGCTGCGGCCGCGCTTCTTCTTGTCATCCATCTCTTCGCCCAGGCCGTTCATGTCCAGCACGGACGTGGATCGTTGCATCTCGTCCAGGGCGGCGGACATGTCTGTCTCGAAGGTTATGTTACGGGTGAGCGATCCCTTGCGAGGCGGGCGGTTGGGTCCTCGCATCATGTGATCTGCCTCAGCATCCGCGTGCTCATCGAAATTACGGGTCAAGCCCTTGATATCGTTCATATTGAAGCCACCTTTCAGCATATGGTCCATGTGGGCGGCCTGTGTCTGTACCTGCATCTGGGCAGCAATCTCCGCCTCGCGCATGAGTCGGTACTGCCGGTTCTTAATCTCGTCCCAGCGTCTGGCCTTCTCCTGCTCGCTGATGAACTCACCCATGCAGGTCACGGGCAGGGAAAGACGCAGGAACTCCCAGTTGGCCTTCTCCATGGTCTCGAAGGTGTTGTGCGAGATTTTTAAGTGCGGCGGGGTGTCGGCGCCGCCGGGAATCCGAGTGACATCGATGCGGCAGTCGGGCATCTCCTCGGTGTTCTCGAAAATGGGCTGGTCCTTGGTGTACCAGTGTGTAACCGGGCGACGCATGTTCCTGCAGGTAACATTTAAATTAAATGTAATTATATAATGTATTCCGAGTACTTACACGCAGAAGGGCTCGTATCCCTCTTGCAGGCCACAGGTGGTGAAGAACTTGAGTGAGTCCACGTCCTGGCCGTAGATGAGGCGCGCCTTCTGTCCCACTCCCAGGGTGCAGGCGGGCACGAAGCCCACCCCCTCGGCGGTTACGTCGGCAAAGGTCGTCTCGCCGCCCAGCGCGTCCATCAGGAGTTCTCCGTTCAACGAGAAGCCTGCACAACGATTGATTACGGTTAATGGGGTAGGGGCTTGGGGTGGCTGGGCGGTTGCTAATGATGAGCATATTGATAATAACCAAGAACCAAGCAGCTCCTCAATGAATTCCGAACGGGCCTTGGCCTGAGAACCGTATCCGTATCCGGAATTGTATCGTTCGTCCGGAATCCATTAAGCAATTTTAATTCCTCTAGGAAATGCGTGCGTATTAATTGGCGTTTGATTCGCCTTGCAGCATACTTGCATTAGACTATGTTATATTGTTATCATGTCTGGACTAGAGTAGTGTTTAACTGGTTGGGTTTCGAGTTAGGAGGCAAAGCTAGGATTACATTGTCAAGCAAGCTATTAAGTACTTGTGGTTAGCTCTCATGCTAAATATAGTACAACTGGATTGAATTGCTATTGGTTAAGTAAGTTAGGTACGTGTCGTTTGTAATTACAGGCAGTTACGAGAGAGTAAAAAGCTTGGGGATGAGCTGATGTGTCACCTGCTCCTCAGGCACCCAGGTCGCTAACCAGGCGCCTCGCTCCTTGTTAGGCGTTCGAGGTGTTCAAAGTAACAATAGTTGGACATTAGAGCATGGGAATTGGATAGTCTGGATCGAAAGTGAGAGTCTACGAGAAGCTGGCATTGATGGACTTATGCATTTGTCTTCGATTCGTTGTCTGTCGTGTCTAAAATGGCTGATCTACTGGATTTGATTACTTAAATGTATGTCCAGTTCAAGTTCTAACAAAAGTTCTTACCCTGGAATTGATAAGAGTAACCATTTTGAACACAAAAATGATTTTGATCTTTAGATGATTAAAGATGCGAATATTGTTACAACGCTCTTTTCAAATGATAACCCCTTTCTAAATTTTTAAATTATGGAGATCAATATGTTGAGAAACAATGTATCAATTTCGAATGTGATTTAAATTGACCTAAAGTCGACTATATGAGGTTCGGTCTTTATGGGTATCTATGGGTCGCTTTTGCAGGGTATCTATATTGAGGTGAATGCGTGGATACCGCATGCCCTTCGCATCGCTGCACCTGCGGCGCTCGGTTATCCGGTGGCTCTGGTTCACATTTAGTAGATATCAAAAGCACGGAGGTGGACATTCCTTGGGGCTGCTTAGAGGATTTGACATTACAACAGGGGAGCGAGCAGTTCTTACTAATTGTGTGGTCGGCCAGGTCTAGAAAGACGCCGACTATGTCCCCGGGGCCGCATTGTTTACCAAAGGATTCACTGACGCCACCGTAGACTTTCTCTTCCTAAAAATTGAGTGGCAAGTGCCGAGATTTAGTCGCGATTCGATCGATCAAGTGGGCCCTACTCTTTACTCTGCTGGTAGCTTGTTAATGATCGTATAAATGAGAGAGTGTCGCTAAATTAACAAATCAAAGAAGAACGAAATCGTTGATTAAGTTGAGAGTTGAGTTAAACAAAATGCGTTCGATCAAAGTAAATAAAATCAACGTTGAGGCACGCTGCTAGGGCGTCTAGGTCCTTACTGATCGTTTGCTCCTTGACATCGATGAAACAACCAATGACATCGCCAGCCTCATACCGCACTCCGAAGTGCTCAATGGATCCGGCGTGCATTTTGGTCACCTATAATCACGGGGTTGTTGGTTTTGGTTTGAGTCGATCTGGCATTAGGCGTTACCGCAGTCCCTTCCAACCCTCCCTAGCCTACATCGAATGGATGACCCTCGGCATGGAGACCCCTGCCCTCCTCATACTCACATTGTGTCCATCGAAGGCCCAACTGGTGTCCTCGCTGCCCAGCATCGCTCCCGGATAGCAATCGGCCCGGGCCCAACCCACTCGCATGGGTCCGGACGTGAGGACCTCGAATTCGAAGTACCACTTGCCCGATGTCACGGCGTAGTTGCGCTCCACTCTGTAAGTCCGGAATCCGGCGAACTTGAGGCGTTGTGCCTCGGCCAGAAGTGCCTCCGTTCCCTCGCCCGTCGGAGGATCCAACACATATCCGTAAACCAGGAGCGTTCGCACTGTCTCCGACGCCGTGTCCCTGTTGGCCTTTTTGATAGCCTCGTCCACCTTGGCATAGGGCACCAAGTGTGGACTCCTGTGGTTTTCACTATCCTCGTTCAGTCCATAAGTCCAACCCTGCTGGATGCGCTCCCGTGCCCACAGATTGTGAGTGTTTTCGGCCAGCTGGTCCACTAGCTCTTCCAACTTGGGGGTCAGTGTTACGGCGCTTAGGTCAAGTGGAGCCGGCTTGTAGCCATTGCCCTGCATGAAGATCTCGTTGGGCAGGCGCACTGGGCGAATGCGTGCTGGTGGCTTGTCCATGGTTATGTAGTATCCCAGCGAGATAATCGTCCTATGGAGGAAAGAAGGTCAGTAATGGTTAATTTCCTCAAGAGTAAGGCAACTTACTTCAGCGTTTGCACAGCCAGTTGATTGTCGTATCGCTTCTCCGCCGCCGGAAGCTTCTCGAAATGGGTGAGGCAGGGATGGATGCGGTGGTAGTCATCACGGTGCTCGCCCCACGACCAGCCCGCCTCGATTTTGTTCAGAGCCCACATCTCGTGGATATTCTCCGCCAGCTTCTCCTTGATTTGGTCCACAGAACTTGGCAATGTCACACCCGTGGTATCAACGGGTTTCGGAACAAAAGCAGTGTCGTCCTCAATAAGCCATGGTCCGGCCAAAACATTCTTGCTAAGATTACCAAAGTAGAAGCAGGGATCCAGACTGAGTATCTGCTGCGGCATGAGACACTGCACGAGTGCAGAGAATCCCATGGGCGGGGCGAACTTCAAACGACCATGATCACCTCCGAAAAGGAAGCGACAGCTTAGTTTTGATGAGCAACTCATCACGGGAAAGAACATTCCATCCAGGTTGAAGTCCCTAAAGCTACCGCGCACTTTTACTCCGTTAAATGTAAACGTGATGATGGGCACAGAAAGATCAATGGCAACGCCAACAACATCACCTTTCCGGATAAAGGGCTCCTCGGGCAGCGCGTCCATCACTAGTGTTTTGCGACCTCCGGTCCAAAGATAGGCACCATCAAATCCAAAGGAGTACAGGTCATCGCCTACTCCATTGCCACCCCACTTCTTGCCGCCTCCGGGATACGGTACATACCCGGAAGTATTAGCCCAGCCAATGCGCAGGTGGGGCATCATGTGCGTGGTCTGTTCGATGTGATCCATGGTCACCTCGAAGTACCACTTCTGGTACATGGAAGAGCCGTCCACGCGACCCACGAATATGTTCGGTCGAATGCTGGCCACGTGGTCCACCAGGAGCGTCTGTAGCAACAGGTTCTTGCCTGGCAGCAAAAAGTCGCAAATGTTGTTTTGGGAGGATCGCACCGCCACTCCATTACCCACGCACAGGGAACACAGAACGTCCAGGACTTTCGGGTCCCTGCCGTGCTTCTCCAGCAGCGAAATGATTACCTTGATGTGCTCATCCCGCATCATGTTCAGCGCCTCGGGCGAATCGATCAGCACGCAATGGAGTACGTCCAACATGCCGGAACCCTCGCTGGAGGCCTGGGAACCGAGGCGAGAGAATAGCCAGTTAAGTCGGTTGCTGTTCGCGAACTGGGCGCAGTTCGTGTGGTTGCCCTTGATTATGGCGGCCAAGAGTTGGTACAGATAGGTGGAAATGAGATCCCAGCTCTGGCCGGTCTCGTCGCCGGCCAGGAAGCTGGCGAGGAAGCCCTGCGAGGTGATTATGTTAATCTTGTCAATGGCCTCTAGGATCAGATTGAGCACGCCCTCCTCCTGGAACAGATCCTGTCGGTTGCGCAGGGCACGGAATCTATTCTGTTTCTCCTCGTGCTCTGGAAATTAGTTGAGGTTTTATTGAACATCTTAGGGTCATGTTTTGAATGACCTTACCCATATCGTCTTCAGGTTGCGAAAAGTAGTTGATCAAGTCCTCCAGGCACATGACCATCTCGTTGAGGTTGACCTTTTGGAAGAAAATGGAGTGTCGGCGATTTGACTGCAGTGTTTCCAAGGCCCTGAAATGAATGTGAATACGATGAGGAAATCACTCGTAAAGAACTTCCAAGTCACCTACGTAATAAACTGGGTGAAGAGGCTGCTGCACTTGCGGATTACACGAGCCGTCTTGGACTCCTCCTCCTGGGAGCGGGAGAAGTCGAGGCAATCGTCCATCTTGCCCTCCTCGTGCAGGATGGCCTGCTTTTCCTCCACCTTTCCTACGCCCTTCTTCTTCGTCTCGTAGCTCTTATAGCTGAGCCACAAGCTAGTCTCGCAGTGCTGGACGATGACGGTAGTGTCGCCGTACTTGATGATCGGCGAGCCGATCACCTCCAGGTCCTTGTCCTCCAGCACCTTTTTCTCATCGTCCTTTTCCTGCCGCAGGCAGAAAGTCGTCGTGGCAATCGAAGCCTCCTCCTTCTTAACCAGAATCAGTTCGTTGCTGTCGTTGACGCCCAAGTAGCGTCCAGTGGTTATGTGGCGAATGCGCATCGGGTGGTACCAGTTGATAAAGCCACCAGTCCACTTGGTTCGTGCGAGTTCCAGGCGCCACAGGGACCTCGCCTGTGCCATGACCACGCCGCCCTCGTAAATAACAATACTGTCGGGGGATTGAAAGGGTACTTTAGTACAGTGACCAAAGGCATTCTGAGTGATTCACTTACTTTTGTCCCGCCTCACGACCCCATGTACTCGGTATGGTCAGGCACTCGTCGCCGCCATGGAAGAAGCGCAGCACATCGCCGCCAAAGACATAGCCCACATACTTCATCCTAGAGATGCCCGTGCCGTAGGGCTGCACGGACCAGTGGGTCACGTGAAAGCTGGCGTTTACAATGGACTGCTCGTTCTCCTTGGTCGTATGCAAATAACGTTCGGTGGCCACCGACACCAGGATCAGGTCATCTCCGACGCGCACCTTCTCGCCCTCAGAGCGCTGCTTGCTCGCCGGATGAACCGTCCACCAACAAGCCTCTCCCTGGCTGTGCTCCTGCAGGCCCACGTCGAAGGACAGCTTGTCGTTCGACGACGAGGTGGACAGACAGGCCAAGTACTGCAAAGTGTAATCTTGTTAGATTTATTCTTGCCGGTATTCAGTACTCACCATATCACTGTTGTGGTGGCGCAGCAAAATGGCATTGCCATAGAGCAATGTCCTGTGTCCCGATCCGGTGCCTTTGCCCTAGGAATTTGTGGGAAAGCCATTAGAAAGTGTTAGCTCTGTCTGCAGACAGCTGGTTCTAGGGATTGGTAAGACTACAATCTACAAACTACTGCTTAACAGTGGAAAGTGTTACGTATTCACGAAGTTAGGATGCAAGTGCTCGTGGTTGCTGATGGTTAGATCTATGGAGTACAGTCAAGCAAAGAAGAAACTGAACCATTTTTTAATTGTGAGGAAGGTGTAGACTTCATTATAATCATAATTTTAACTTTGTATCATTTTCATTCTTTCAAATGATAATATAAAAGTCAAGAATATTTCATTTTGTGGGGCCTTGATTTCTTCTTTGTATTAAAGACGGTTAAGATATTCGTACAATCCGTAGTCCAAGTGTACTCAATTTTAATCACTGCTGAGTTAGGAGCTGCAAGATCCAAGCTTGTGGGCCTAGTCTTAAGCGACTTGAATCTCTGGTCGGGGAAAATAGGTGAGTACAAGCTCAGTTTTAGGGGATTATTTCCCACAGAGATGTGACAAAGAAAGCAATAGCAGAGCGAGACAGAACGAGCACTACTTTACACAGACAGAGTGAGAAAGATAGAGAGTAGAAGAGATATAGAAGCGCGATACAAGTAAAGAAGAAGAATTGAAAGGTATACTTACAAGTCGACTATCCTGTTTTGTGGGTATTTAGATAATTTTGAAAAACAACGAAAAATTGATAGGTTACAAATGTGTAGAAGAAGAGAAAAACGGGAAGATCACAGTGAGGGGCATGCAAGGACCTATCTATCGGGGGAACTTATATGATCTTAGTCTAGGGATATCGAAGCAACAAGGATGACAACACAGAAATGGCGGGACAGACTACTACACGGTATGAATGCTCGGGATTCCCTTGGTTTCGAAATGAAATGACTACATCCGAGTTGAACGGCTTCCAGGGGCTATACTTACAGTCTCGGATCCGGCCGCCGTCACCAACTCCTGCAGAGCTCTCACTGACAGCGCCTGTTCGATAACGAAGACACACTGCGAAAGATCCGGCGGCACGTTCTTGTCGGCAATGTTCTCGAGAAAGCAGTGCCGGTTGCCAAATCCCTCGGCGGCCAAGCAGACACGCTCCCCCGTCGCCGTGCAGGAGAGCGTGACCATGTCCTCCTACAATGGCAGCCGCAGAAGGAATAATATTTAGTGTTAATATTATGTTCTACAAACACATTAATTAACAGTGTATAAACTATGTAGATGACATCGGAAAGCCGAAGAAAGTAGACCCGTTTCATGCTTATTAAAGGTTAAGAAACTTAATTGTAAAACTGTAACTCAAATAGGTATTTGTGTTCAAGCATTTAATTTTGAGATCAAAACTATTAGTACATCTCAAATTGCACCTCAAATATAACTGGTAATGAACTAATCAAATATAGATGGAAATATAATTATGTATTTATCTACGAATAACGACGTCATTGTTAAGTTCTATCAGAATGAAGTTTCTATAAGTTTCTATACATAAAAAGTTATGAGGTCAGAAATAATCCAATTTTTAAAAGAATCTAGATAACCCATTCATCCTGACTAACGGATACAATTAAATATTTTTAGTATATTATACTTCAGATTTATATCTTTGAATAAACGGTACAGGAGGTAAGTATGTTTTAAAATGTGCAACATAAAGAAGGAACGTTTCCGACCCTTTAAAAGATTTATGAATATAAAAAAAAACTGAGCATCTAACAAGTTAAGGTACAGAAATTCTAGAGACACATACTTTCAATAAAGTACGTTTCAAATATTGCCAATGTGACCCTTTCCCCCAAAAACTGTTCATTTTATTTTACTTTAAATATAAATCAAAAGATCTTGCTGAACATAGCGATATGCCAAAAATTTATCGGAACGGACAAAATTGAATTTTTGTTGGTTATTAATCGAATTGTCATTTATACAACAGCTGCTAGGTGGCGCTTGTGTGCTTACATATCTTCATAATCGTTGTACTTCCTTTTGTAAAGATTTGGATTCTGTACTGCAGCGATTTCACTTTGTAATTGAAGGAAGCCTACCCAAGGTGATTTTCAAGTTAGAAATCCTGGAATCGATTTCTTCATGTGCACGGAGTGCTAGCATTGAGTTAAGGAATGGGAGGATAGTTTAGGCAACAATTAAGTCGTTAAGAGGCCCAAAGTTGTGCTGCAATTTTAATGAGACTTTGGCAACAATTCCGACCGGCAAGCCACCGCAATACCAATTGGCATTTGCCGACACATTCGACTCGCCAGCTCCATCTGCATCCTTTTGGGCATGGAGCATCAGCCGGGCGATGCACACGCAAATTGGGGGAATTGTTACAAGGCACTAAATGTGCAAATGAACGGCCGACGGGTCGGTGGGTGGTGTGGTATGGCTGGTTGTCCACACCAACTCCCCCACCCAACTGTTGTGATTTTGGACCGGTGATGTTGTGTGTAGTCGAAGTTAAATGAACGGTAATGGATTTCGAATCGACCAATTTGCATAATTTAAATGCGAATGAAGTGCCGAGCCCTGACACTGCACCATCATTGTCTCTGGGCCCATCTATTTAAAATTTAAATCCGACCACATCCTGGTTTTGGGCATCCAAAAACTGCACTGCTCAATGACTCAATTTGCATTTGACTTCATTTCGATAAATGTTTTTGCAAACTTGCACTTTTCGGGTCACTCGCTAGTGAACTGTAAAGTTTTTGGGGAGGCCATAAGCGTAATTTGACATCGACTTCGCTTCAAGGACGGCGCAGGGACTTCCCCGGGGACCTGGAGTCCTGTGTCCCTGCCGGGTCTTCGGTATTCGGTATTTATTGAATTTCTGATGCGGTGTGTGGGAATTGAGCCTGCGGGCCCACAAAGAGATACAAAGTTACACGGATGTCCGTGTGGCTGCGATGTGTAAACTCAACTTTTGCCCCCAAACGTATTTATTTATTGCGGCAAGGTGTCGCTGCTGTTGACCTCGCTGACCCCCAGTTGGCGGGGGCCCTTGGGTCGTCGGCAGGGGTGTGGCACGTGGGCGTGAGCACAAGGAAGCAACACTATTTACTTATACCCCATAATGGCTGTCATTTGGCGCACCAGCTGTGGGCATTGATATATGGAGGCATTTGTCAGTTGACGATGTGTTCATCGAGGAATACTTCCCTACTTCCCTACCTACTCCCCCCCCCCCCCCCCCCCATCCCGATCCCAAAACCAGCTGGCTATGTAAAGTGGAATCAGACGAAAAGCTAAAGCCCCTGGTGGCCGTGATTGAATTTGTGACTTGGGCTTCGTATTTATTGTGTGCCATAAACAAAAGTTAGGGGCGCCTATAAATATGCATTACATACATATACAGCTGTATTGCGTAGCCGGGGAAACGAGGCAGGATATCTTTTATGGATGGCCGGATATTTTATGACACCAATTGTGAAAAATCCCCATGGATTTTATTGAGTGGACGTAATTGATTTTAGATGATCTGCTGTTGTCATTGGATGTGCAGGCTACTCTCATATTTCAAAACGAACTGGCCTTTAAAACTGGCCTGAAATCAGTTTTCTTTCGGAATTCATTTGCTTTAAATCTATCACAAGTACTAGATTTTAATCTAAAGCCTGCAAGCTGTAATTAGTTTAAGGTTTCTTGAGATACTGCTAAATTTATTATAAGAAAGCGCACTTTTAAAATATGTAGAGTAGATACTAGTCAAAGCCTTGGTAGAAAATCATTTTAGATATTATTTTTAGTTTTTTCGATTCTTTGTGGCAACATAATTATTAATTGCCAAACAGAATTTTCTGCGTAGTGCAATAGTTTCAAACTTTTTGAACAAATTTTGGATACCGTTAGAGACAATCAATCTGTTTCCTATAACCTCCAATAGCGATGGGGCTGTGATATCCTGTTCCGTACTTACCGTTCTCAGGAATGAAACATCATCCTGTTCGGAGCCTCCCTCCGCCTCAGCCATTTCGTTTGGTTAACGCAACGACCGCAGCGCCTCCAAATCGGAATTTATATCGCAGCGGCGTTTGAATTCAATTGTTCTGGGATTTCCCTCGGTCACCCGACTCGGTATAATTTCCTTCAAAAGATTGGGAATATGTTTACGGTTAGAAATGCATTGTTTACACTCGTCACTGGTGGGAATGGTTGTCGGCGACGGTTTCTTAATGGGCGGACAGAACTCAAGTGGCACGAACTTTTGTTTATATTTCGGGAAACCCCTTCCACACGCTCTTTTCATCGCGAACACACACACGTTCACCCACTCACGGACCAACGGAGAGTGGAGAGAGCACTTTCTCTCGCAATCTCTCGCTCGGCTGTTTGTTTTGCTTTTTCGTGCGAACAGCTGATTCACTCGGTACTGCGGATACGTTTGTATTTGCCTTGCTCTCTGCTCTTTCTGTGTCACTTGCCAATTCGCCGCGAATTTTCGATTGTTTTTTACACTTGTAATTATTCAGGAATTTATGTAGATATTTGTTTGTATGTCACTAGCAGGCAAAAGGCCAAAATTAACGAAATGAAATGGGCTACCGAATAAGAGTCTTCATTAAAGTACATTTACTTGGCGAAGTGTTTTTTAATATATATTAAGGTTAATAATAAATCACTCTCAATATTTGTAAATATGCAAACATTAGTCTCCAAACATAATAAAGAGCAGTATTGTACGCTATGTTACTAAATATGACAATTTGCATTAAAAATCCTTAAGAACGCTTTCCATTACTACGATCTTGTCTGGATGAGTACTAAAATCACTTTAAAGGACGTGTGTATACAATATGTATGCATGTAGTTGCACATGTTCTATAACAGCAATTTTAATAAATTATAACTCGATCAATAGAGAGATTTACAACGCAGTAAATAATGCCTTTTCGACCATCAACATTCTATGCAAGCTTGTATCTCAGACTCGATGGTATCTGCATGAAACTTTCCTAGAAGTCATCTTTCTATGTTTTATCGAACGTACCAACATATCGAACTAATAATTCATATAGCTGACAAAGAAATTGAATGTAAATGGCAAAAAGGTGTTTTTCTATGTAAAGTTGATTACTTCGATAAAGACCAGTTCTTTGCAATTATAAAATTTCGCTTTTTTTTTTATTATAATCGAAATACTTTATAATATAGCTGCCATAGGAACAGTCGGAAAATAAATTGGAACTAATACTAAAGAAATCCTAATTGCACTGTTTTTGATCATAAATTGTTCCTATTTGGTATACAGTGGTTGTTTTGGGATATATAATCACTGCAAATGTATATAAGCTTCGGTTAGATTAATTTCTTGATTTTATTTCTTATTATGCTGGATGTCAAAAAACTAAAAACAAGCACAAGTACAAATAATTGAGATCATTGATCAATGGTATTCAAAAATCGAAAGGATTGTCTGCTCTTAATCACGTGTATATATGTATTTTTGTATATATGTATATCTTCCTCGTTTTCATGGGCAATAGTGTTAATTAAGTGTCTTGGATTCGGCTAATCAAATGTTTCCCTAATTTCCGCTTTTTAGCGTGATGTTTTCGATGGGTGTCTAGTATGTTTCTGGGCAGGTGCCAACGTTACTTTGTCGACAAGCTGGCAAACACACGCGATGCATATATTTAGTGGTCGTCGACTTATATTTAGTCGGTGTATTTGTGGCTATATGTGCAACATGTTGCCACTGGCATGCTACGATTTCCCGAGAGTCCCGGCGACGAGTTCTAATTAATTGCTCTCTGGTTCGCCGGGTGCGTTTCTCCTTGGGCAAGGACTTTTCTCATATCTTTACTGATTTCACCGATGGACTCGGGGACAAGGCGGCCATCGGTAATCCAAGGGTCCGATGGCACGCAATCCCGCCTCCACCTCCGCCATTTTGCTGAACCGGCAGCACCCGCACTGAAACGCACGATATCCACCATATATCTATGTTCATACATAAATATGTAGAACGCCCGGCGCACCACTAGGGATTGTTCATTAGAGAGGTATTTTTCTTGCTGCTTTGCTTTTTTCAAACCGAACGATAGATCTTAGATTTTGAAAACCCCAACATTTCGCTGGCTTTTAGCGGTGTCGTGTGTTTATTTTTGGTCTCCACCGCGGCCCGAAGAAGACCCGAAGACGCGGAGCCGTTGCCGAAGGCACACACATGTCCAAAAATATCACACGCAAAGGCCTGGGCAGCGCACAAAACTAGAGCACTTTGCGAATTTTTCATCAAATTTTCATATTTTACTTATTCGAATCGTCGGAATTATAATTGCAAATCTTATGCAACGCGCACACCACCGCCATTTTCCGCCTGGAGCCCAACTCCGCCACGTGCTCGTCGAGGGCGCGTGGAAATGGGCAGCTCCGCCATGGATTTTCCACGTTTTCCACCCGTTTCGAGGGTCTGCCGCACATATAGATTCTATACTCGATGCTGGTGGGCCAGCAGAAGCACGGCGAACTTACTTTTCGTGTCGATATTACTCTCTAGACTGGCGACGAGTCCCGTCGGCGGCGACCACGAGTGCAGAATGATAGGCGATGCGATGTGGCATGGGTGCCGAGCGGCGAGAATGGACGCTCGGCGAGCGCAGAAGGCACTGCGGCACGCAGTACGCAGCAGCCGGCACAGTGGGTCGGTTTTTGCAGGAAAGGGATTTCCATTCGGAGAAGCGAATAGTACTATAGAACACATTGTGGATATTCAGAGAGCGTTACCTAGTGTCTCATTAACATCGATAATAAGAAGAAATTAAAAACAATCTGTTGTTATAATAAAATAAAATAATATAGGTGGAATATCCCTTACTTAAATTTATGATATCTTACAATTTACATTTTTCTTATTTTTTCTCTTGTAGTGATCGGGACATCACAGCAGGTTTTAAAAATGTCTGTCTTTTGTGATCGAGTATGCGTAGAAATACAATTTTTGCATTACAATTAGTTTAACGAGATTGGTACTTTTTAATATGTTTAATATTTCCGAATATAAGAAGTTTTGAATTGCATACTTCCATGCGCGTACAGTCACGGCCGTACGTGACAACTCATAATTAAATCGAGATTGTGTAGGCATAGGACTAACTACATATTATATTCACGTTTATCAATTAATATACCGTAGTTTTTAAAAAATCGTTGCCCACAAAAGTACAGAATTTTTAATATCGGTAGTTCTTTGGTTCACATATGCAAATGTAGAACAAAATTTTCCTTTCAAATAATAGAAAGAACATTTTTTTACAAAATGTGTTGGGACACTGTGCGGCGATTCTGCCCGAGGCGATGTCTCGCCGGCTTGCCGTGTTCGCCAACATCTCTCGCCTCGCCGCTTGTTGCTTGGCCGACATCCGTCCGTACTGTTCAGTTCTCGCTCTGATTGCTGCTCTTTGGGCCGGGCTATTTAAATCAGCTGTTTGGCCAATTGGGACGGGGAAATGCCGAGAACATGGGTCTTGGGGCACCGGGGGACAAACAAATAAAAACATTTCGTGCGCGATTCTTAAAAGGTTTTCGATATTTCGATGTTTCTTGTATAATTGCCAACGCCTGTGCTTCGTTGCGTTTTATTTGTTAATTTTTTGAGTGGCTGCCAAGACGCCGGGACACTCGCTCATTATGATGCTGTAATAGACGTGGTTAAAAATAAATCATATGTGGCCACCGACAGGCGGCCACCAAATATATCTATTCATTCAACTTGAACTTGTCAGGCTTTTAATGAATGAAATCATATTTTGCAGTCGCATTCGCCGGCGCTATTCATTGGCTTTTTCTTCCTGCCAACTGACTCAGCGTCATTGGCTTGGATGCGATGCGTTCAGGCGGAACAACTTGAGATATTTTCTATTTAGACGGGCTGTGAATGGGCCAAAAGGGTGAATTGCAGCGGCAGGATGGGCATGCAGAGGGCTTTCTCATCCGTACTAAGCGGCGTATGCGTAATTTGAATTATTGCGCAAATTCATTGCGATTCTTTGCGAGCGGGTTGCCTGCAAAACAAAGATGCACTACACAGAGAAATAACATCACAGCCTTCTAATAGCCGCCAGTGACAATTTAAAAGGTTCAAATAGTATTTTAATCTGCTCGTAGATTTTTTTTAGAATTTGTGAGCAACATAGATTATTCATACTCATCATGCATGGTATAGACATGTTTTCGATAGACATGTTTTCGATTTCGTTGGAAGCTGATTAAGTTTGAATTATTTTTCGATAAACGCAATCAATTTAATACAAATGGAATGTTTTTGCTCTAGGTCAAACATAATTTGTGCAAATGGCATAAAAAAATTGTTCTGTATGTATTTTCAAAAATATTTTATTTGATAGACAACCATTTCTATCTACACTGGCAAGAAGATGGCAAGTATTATCAATTTCTATATAATTAATTTTGAATGATTTAAAATTTGAATTTCTTTCCTTAGAATGAAGTTGTTTTCGTATATTATATACTTTTTAACTTTTACACATTCAGATAGACTTACTTTGATTAAAATATATTTTTATATGGTGACAAAAATATTTATTTTTTTATTTTAGTTAAGATTTTATAAAAACGACCAATAGTATAGTATAATTTGATAGTTTTATTTTTCTGTGCATATGGCCGTCTGATTTAACACGCATTATTTTCCCACACAAATTAGCCAAGTGTGAGGCTGCACTGTGGGGCTGCAGGGCGGCGATAAACTTCATTGTTTCGAAATGAATATGGCGCAAAACAATGAGCGCCGGCAAAGAAATCGGATCCTTCTAGTCGCCTGAACCTAGAGTCGCTGCAGCAAGAGGATGCATACATATGGATGCCAGGAGCTGCTCACCGAATGCTGGGGATCCACATTATTGCTCAGGCAGGCGGAAAAGAAGCGGTACGCAAACTTATAATCGGGTCCCTCTGTATCTGTTTGAGTGTTGGGTCGGTTGGCCACAATTCATTACGGAGGAGGGTCTGCGGTTCCCAGGAAGAAGGAGCCGTTGCGGTGGCTCTAAGCCCGGTTTGTTTATGCGTGCGGGCTCTTTGATTGTCAGTCGGCAATTTTGCCAAAGGCATAATTGCTATCTGTGCCCATTATTACGGTCCCAAAAGCTGTCTCCGCAGGATCCAACCCCCCCTCGAGCCTCGTGGAAAAATGCTAAATTTAATGAAGGAATTTCACAGAAGGAGTGGCTTCACAGAGAGGCTCATGTTGCACACGGAGCCGGTCAAGTTTCGTCCCTGATAATTTGCAAATCCTTGCGTCAATGGCCATGACAATGATTATGCCAACGAGAAACTTTTCGGTCGTCATTGTTTCCTTAGTGACTTTGTACCTCGGACCCAGCCGCCCAACTCCGTACTTGCAGCACTCAGGACGCCTTAGCGGACGCTTTCTTTTCTGGCCGAAAAGTTTACCAAACAAAACTTTTCCATTTACTCGGCCAGATGAACTGTGCGAGTACTTGTGACGTGCATTTCCACGCTGTCGCCACTGAGGTTTGTTCCTTTTGACGGCTCCGCTCGCTGGCCAAAACCGTAGACAAAACGGCCAGGATATGGTGGTGGGATGAGCGGGGTGTCGTCACCTGCATTACAATGAAAACTGCCAACGAAAAGTTCCAATTGCCAAAGAGAAAATCAAATACCCTTAATTGCGGTCTGCTTTCTTAAAAGTATCTAAACCAAGAATATTTAGAACTAATATTAGTTAAATTAAAATTGAGATGCTATTTTTCTATCTGTTTTATGTACTATAGGAGTATAGGTGTTTAAATGCGTTTAAAATAATTTTAAAACTAACACTCTATGTTTTCATTTCCATTAATAGTTTATTCTTAAGAAAAGATCCACATACTTTCTTTAATTATGGCAAAATACTCTTTAAAATGCCTTTTTTGTGAATATAAAATGCAAAACCGTTGGTATTGACTGAACAAATGGAATATATTTTTGAGAACGGTCAGTTTTTCAATTTAAGCCAAAACTAAAGTTTAACCTTCAGTTCTCCTCAGACGAATTCGGTGAATTTTTTCGTATTATTTTAGATCCATCCTTTACCTATAGCTCGTTAGGGAAAATCGAGTATTCCGCCGGCTGACAGTTGCCGAGTTACGGTGCGAGAAAGTTTCGTGTCCTGGCAGCTCCGCCCGCACTTACTGGCCCCATCCGGATGGCTATTAATTGAAGGCCCATCATGGCCAGGCTTCACTTGTTTGCCGTTTGTTGAATCAATTTGCGGCAACAACTGATGAAGCCGAAGTGAATGTCGAAGCCAAAGCCAAAGCAAGAAGTAAAAGGGGGCGGAAAGGTGGAGAGCGGTATGTGGGATGGGATCGGAAACGGGAACGGGAATAAATCAATCAAGTGCAGCAAGGGATGCCTTTGGCCACGCCCAACTCTGGCCCAAATTTTATTTGCCCTTTATTTGCGCCGCTCTCATTGTTGTGCGATGTACGATATACCTACGAGTATTCTTTCGCAGTCGCTTTGTTTTTTTTTGGCGGAACTAATTAACCTCCATTTAAATGAAAAACGAGCTGCGATTTGTGCCCATTGAATGAGCGTCATAAAGTCAGTCAGGGGAGAATAATGGCCCGACCCGGAGAGTACGCACACATGACCGTGCCCGACTGGGCGTTCAATGGGACGTATACGTAATTTGAGGCATCTTGGACCATCCCGCCCACCGCCCGCCGCCCACCGAGATGCTGTTAAAATTAATGCCAGCTCGTAAGTTTTACAAGGAATTCAATTTTTTGCACCACACCACGGGCAAAGACGGAGAGTCGTCCTGCCCTCGGAAAACTTTGTCTCGCCGGGCAAAAGTGTCTCTTCTGTGGGCTGTAAAGCCAACGTCCTTTGTTTGACGTCCTGCCGCTGAAAATTGATTCGAAAGTTTTGCCATTAAATTGTCCTTTGTGCCGTA
This sequence comes from Drosophila sechellia, assembly GCF_004382195.2. NCBI lineage: Eukaryota > Metazoa > Arthropoda > Insecta > Diptera > Drosophilidae > Drosophila > Drosophila sechellia. The sequence continues at coordinate 5,103,867 of NC_045950.1, read as the reverse complement.
ATCGGCTGGCCCTTTGTTCCGCAGTGGAAATGCATTTGGTTTTTTGGTATTCATCGTTTTATGGTTTTATTATTCATTTGTTAACAGATCTTTTTTAAAAATGCAGTAGGTTTCATATGCATTATTTTCATAGTTTTTCAATCATGTGTTTTTTTTTTTTTTCAAAGAACTTGTTCTTCTCGTTTTATACAGTTTTCTGAGTGGCGGCTTATGCTTTGAGTTTATAAACTATGCGTTTAATTAATATTTATATTCGTTTTTGTTTCGAATGAACTTACGCCTTTTTAATTATTGTTTGTCCCCTCGACTGCTGTACAATGCTCTCAGTTAATTGTAGTTATAGATATACCCATACAGACTACATAAAATACATAACTCAGTTAGTTTCATAAAAACATTCACATCCACTGGCAAATAATTCGCTCTATACACACGCACACCGACATAAGTTTCTATTTCGTGTTCGATTTCGAATTCGATTTATATATCGATTTCGATTTCCATTTGCATTTAACATTTAAGATTAGCCTAGGTTCGTTATTCAAGTCTTGTGTGTCGTCGCCTTCAGCCGCTGCTCCAATTATGCTACGTTAACGTTAAGGTCGAATGAGGGGCAGGGGTGTGTGTGTGTGGGGGGATTACCCAAATTAAGCATATGCATAAAGACTATAATTTAATCGTACAACAATTAAACGCAGCGTAGTGAAACAAGCACACACATAATCTAGCTTCAAGTTATCGGTTCTTTGTTTAACAAATATCTCTTTGGCAAAAATACAAATTGAACAACTTGATTTCGTGTTTGTTAATTGTTTTAAACGTAATTATCTACAATAAGTCTTATTCACTTCCCCCGACAAGTGCGCTAGGTCTAAACTAAAGTATGTATGCGTAACTATGAATACGCAATTCGTATCGAACCAAGGACATTCAACAGTGGTCAGGACAAGCTGGGGAAGACATACAAGATTTGTGAGGAGGACACAGCTGCCTCGTGGAGTATTTAGTTCGAGTGCAGTGAATAGTTATCCCTAAGAAAACAGCGAGTCGGTTATTTCTATGTATACATATGTCGGGAATGCCCCGCCAAGCTCCAATCTTCTAGAGGGTATGCTGGGATAGGATCTAAGATTAAAGAGATGCGAAATTGTACGCTACGTTTTACATCTATGAATTGCAATGACTCTCCGTGTGTCCGTGTGTGTATCGATATACCTGCATTTGTCCTTTTAATCGTTAATTATTTATCCCTAATCGGCATCCTGGCGTTTCGGCTTCCGCCCAGTGGTATTGTACAATTTGAAGGTTTTCGCTTGCTGATTGAGTGAGTGAGTAGTGATTTCGAAATTGTTTCGGCTTAGCTACTTAGGGCTACGGATCCAGTTAAATGCTAATTATTAATGCAATTTGGCAGCACTGCTCGTTGAGTTGAGTACAAGCTATACATTCACATATCGGTAGAGAGAGGGTCCTGGTTGCCCCTGTCCTTTGGCCATCATTCGTCCTTCAGCTTCTCCCCTTTCCAAAAAAACACAACTCAACCGAATACAACAGGTTTCGCCCGACTCTGCACTATAATGCTCCTTATTTTCTCGCTCATTTAACTTTTATTTGGCCACTGCCATCGCCATTACTCAATAGCGGAAAATCCCACAGCTGAAGACACACCCATGTGTGCCGTCACACAAAGTTGCCCCATCTTCATTCTTAATTTCATCCTCAGTTTTCCGCGCATTTTTCTTCTTTTCTCATCCGCTTTTCCATTCTCCTCGCAATTGCCTTCTTCTTTGTCTACGCGTGAGTTAATTTCAAAGATAATTTCACTTTTAATTACACACTCTGTGTTTGCGCAAGGCCCCTTCTGCTCCTCCAGCTCCTCCTGCTACGCCATTCTTTGTATCCTCCTCCATCTATGCCCGAAATCAGGGCATTTATTCATTTGCGATAATCCACTGAGGACTAGCAGCTGCAATAGTGCACTCCCCCGATCCCGACCCGAATCCAGCAATTACAGCCAAATGAATATTAAAATCCACACAATGCTGCTGGGAATTATGCACGGCGCTCGAGGATCTCAAGAACTTGGCTACAAAGTCAAAGATACGGATGTGGCTGAGAATGTAGCGGGCGGATGAGGGGGGCGTGCGCAGCGCCGAGGAGTGTCCTTGGGATTCCGGGACTCCTCTGGCCTCGAACTGGAGCTAAGAGCTAATGGCAACGCAGGCCAGGATTGGTATGTCACGCTCGCTGAGCTGCGACGAGTGGCAAATGAAAACTGTTTATGGGCGGCAGCGCCACTCGAATGCCAGTTGGATGGCATAGAGATACAGCCCGCTTCTGCATATAATGGCTCCATGGGCGTGGCCGGCCCTCATCTATATCTTTGCGATATGCGGATATAAGGAGACGAAGTCAAGAAGCTGGATAACTTAAATTCCAAGGCATAACCTTGTCTTTGATTTTTCCTAGATAACATTCACCACGAATAGTGCAAAAACACTGTTGCTTAAAGTCTTTTAATCGGATTTCTTGGCGAATCTTGCTTAAAAGGGCCAACGTGCTATTCTCCTTTCCAATTTTAAATTATATAAAATTTATCAAATATTTAAGGGAAAGCCAAACCCCATTTGGCGCAATAAGAAATGTAATAAACCCACATTTATGCAATTAAAATTTCCCGCTCCTCAAGTGTTTAATTATCGAGTGGTTTGAGTTAAGTAGGCTCCACTGTGGTTGCGACACAGCAACCAGCAGCCCATTCCACTCCCAGATTTTCCATCTGCCCCATTTGAGGGGAGGTGGCGAATCTAGCACTCCCTTCTCAGGATCTAGATCTGTGATGGAGATGGGGATGTGACTGGGGCTGGGGGTCGCTGGGCAGCTAGCGGCTGTCAACCTTCAACTTTCGACGACCATGGCCGCCGGCGCCGTCCAGGGCAATCACGTGCCCAGCCGACTTGAGCCGAAGCACGCCCCTGGGAGCTGTCAAACGGATCTGAACCGTTTCGCGCTTTCCACCCAAGGAAATTTCAAATTATTTTCGCCTGCTCCTGCTACTTCTGCCGCTCCTGCTGCCGGCTAATTAGTAAAACTCTCTGCGAAATTATGCTCACCCCCACAGTGGCTGTGCCTCCTCGGAATCCTTATCTAAATAAACACCCACATTGACGAGAAGCCGTAAGAACTGGGTGGAAATTTACATAAACTAATTCGCTGGCTGATTTGAATAAGGTAATGGCAATGGCAATGGCAAGTGGATGTGGCTGCCGGACAGGGGAAATCAGGCGGACCGAGATGCCGAAGAGAAAGCTCCTAAACTAGCTACATCCTTGCGAGTAGGTTGGATACAGTTACGGGTATGCTGGTGTTGGGTGATGTCCAGGGCGACATGGTTGCTCAGAACCGGGGCTCACTGCCGGATAGAATCCGCACGGTGGTGCTGCAGCTGGTGCTACTGCTGCTGCTGTTGATGATGGCCCCAGTTCCAGCCTACAGCTATACGAGGTGTCCGTCCGCATCTGTGTAGGCCACCGGGATGCCGCCGGCCTGGCTTACTGCGCCGAAGCTGCTCAAGCCCACCGCCGTCGGGTCGAAGGCGTTGGTAGTCATTAGCAAGTTGTTGCCCAGTCCACCGCTCGCCGGCGGCAGGTTGAGGATCTGCAGGCTGCCCAGGGGCGCCGACACCGGCACTCCGACGCCAACCAGGCTGGCGTTCAGAAGCTGCTGTTGATGCTGAAGCTGCTGCTGCTGCTGTTGCTGCTGCTGCTTGTTGCGATTGGGATCCTTCAGGATGCCGTGTGGCTGGCGTGGCAGCGTGGCGGTAGCCGTCGGCAGACTGCCATTCAGGGTGGTGCTGGTGGTGAGCGTCGAGGCGCTGAGGTTCACAGGATGCAGGTCGTGCATCATCTGCATCGGACTGCCGCCCACCGTCGATGTGTGGTGGGTCACATCAGGCTGGGGCACGCCTACCACTCCGCGAAGAATCCCCCGCCGCAAGGTGCCTGAACCACCGGCCACCGCTGCCACCGATCCGTTGCCGATGAGCGTGGGTCCACCATTGGTGGCCAGCGAGGTAACCGTCATGGGTTGCAGGTGCGCCATGGGCATCGGCTGGGCGGTGAAGTCCAGGGCTGCTGGGTATTCCTGAAATGTGACACAAAGGCGAAGAATGGTTTAGTGTATTGAGACTAGAAAACAGAATTTGCTAGTTGGTATTTAGTTCGAGCTCTTTTGAGCTGTTAGCTTGAGCTCTTTGCCAATGTATAATAAATATTTCTGATTTCGTTTTCAAACACACTGGCATTAATAGGGACTTATGAATTAAAAGACTGTTTTTGTTTTCTTATTATAAAATACGTATGATGGAACCTGCTCTTTGAGAACGAACTTAAAGTTTGAGAGGACAGGCAAGCTTTAAATTCATTCATTTATTGCTGACTCTTAAGAACTATTTCTGATTTCGGGAGCCACTTTGTTTTTCCAGTGTGGATTAAGTGGGTGTAGGCTTAGCTAAGCAGCTTCATCTCGAAAGCAGCTCCTCGGCGGGATACAACTGCTGTGTTTGCTCAGCGGCAAAAGTTTTCCCATTAAACTGTCGCCCGAGATATGAAACAATGAGGAGCGCAAACAAAAGTCCGCTCTAAGCCGCGCCTCAAATACCCTGGACTCTATCCGTGCCGCGAATCCTTTGGCCACTTTTGCCTGAAAGGACGGCATTAAAGCGGGGATTGGCACTAACGATGCCGTAATTATGACAGTGTCTTCTGTCGGAGCTCCTATACAGTACAATAGAACTTCCTGACAACTTCTCAACTGGGCAGCGGGAAAAAAGCTAACTGTCTGCGAGTGGATTCCTAGTTCAATTGACATGACACTTTGTGTCGAGTTGAGGAAGCTGTTCCGCATGCCAGAAGTCCGAAGTCCAGGAGCTCAGGCCAAGTTTGCAGCACGTACAATTTTCAAGTTGCAAACTTGGCCCGGGCACCTAATTGGAATATTAAGGGGAATCGAGTACCTACGATTGCGGAATTGAAAACGCTCGGGGATTAACATGGCGCAAGGACATCCAGCAACACATTAGGGACACAACACTCAACACTGATTAACAAGGTGGTGGCGGGGATTTGGATAGGAAACGGGATCGAGGACGGAATCGGGATTGGGAAGTGTTCTTAAGTAGACCAGGGCGGACATTTTGTATCAGTTTACAAAGTTAAATTGTCTTCAACGAAAACTTGGGTCCCGGAGAACTCCGGAGCAAAGCCAAGGCGATTTGGATGCACAGGATGGGGCAGGGTGTCAAGTTTTGGACGCGTAAAGGGTTTCCCTTGGCCTGCCTGAAAACTTTTGGCCACTTAAAGGCTTTCGGGTGCCGCCGCACTCGCTAATTCTCGGCCGCAGCTCATTATTGTTGTTACTGCCGCCGGAGTTGGAACTTCATACCGGGTAAATAGAATAACCAATTGGCATCTCCACACTGGCCATAAAAAGTAAACTTTCCACATTAAGGCCAACGGAGCGGCGCCGACGGGCCAAGTCTATTCTGAATCCAATTCAGCCTCGCGGGGCGGGAGCGAAAATTAAATTATGGCCCACTAGGAGTGGATCCCCTTATTTATTTAATCGGCTTCAGCTGCGTTCAGCGCTCAACCCCCCTGCCCCGTCCCTGAATTTTAAAACAAAACACTCTGCTATCTCGCTTTGATGACAGCCACAGCGCCCCAGTGCGTAAAGTATCTGACGGATGCTCCTCCTTTTCCAGTTTCTTTGCAGCTGACAGGCCAGTGGCATTCAGACAATGGCCAGAGCCAGGATCCGCATTCGCATCCGCATCCCGAGTTCGCCCGCACGAAAACTAATTGAATTTAAAACTGTGCAGAACTCAAGTTAACAAAGTGAACCGTAGTTAAGTTGTCCAGCTGAAGTCAAGTCCCTGCCCTCCGGCTGCTCCGGCGCCACATATGCACGTAGAGTCCAGTCCACATAGGAATTCCAACTGCGTCCGGCAGTCCACATTTAACTTATCAACGCCAGCTAAATGAAACTCGAGCATTTCGGGGCTGACGTGGTGCGGGTGCGACTTGGTCTTCTGGCCTTGGAAGCCAACCAAAGTTGGCAATAAAATACAAATTGCCGCTTAAATAGTTACAAGCTGGTTGGACAAAAACACCGCAACGGATGGATGAGTGGGTGGGCTGGCATTCTGGTTCTGGCTCTGCTGGGTGTGGCCACAACTTGTTTTAAATTGCATTTACTTCGGGCCACTTTGCGTGCCAATGAACGGATGTGGACACGGGAGCCAAAGTCGTCGAGGCACTGAATCTGCGACATCCTGTTGCTGCGAAAGGGCAAAACCATCAACCTCTTTTCTCAAAGAATTACACCTGAATTCACATGATATCATAAATATGCCTTCTATACTATTTGCTTAGAAAAAATTAAGATCTACGTAAAACTATAGCTCCAACGAAAATTAATTAATCTACAAGCCTAATTTATGCGAAATAAAATTTCGAATTCATGAAATTAGTTGAATAAAATAAGCCTGTAGATTTTAATTAAGCTTACAACCAAAAGGACACACGTGTGTTCTTCAAACGGATTTCATTGAGTATAAATATATTTTCGATGATTAGTTTTAAGATAAACAAATACAAATAAAATCTTCTGAGTGAGAGTGATTTACCAGATAATTACTTATCTAAGCAAATACATTTTTTGAGACCCAATAAGTTTAAAAAAAGAATAAGATATGAAAGAGTATACTAGATTATGAGGATTAAGTGAAGCTCCGCCAAGAAACATTCCATTTCCGAAGCAAAAAATTTAGTACGATTGAACTTTAATTGAATAAGACCCATTGTTTGTCATGTTGAAGTGAATATATACGTTCATCCTAGCCAACTAAGTTGGAAATTATATTAAGCTGTACATTATTTTACACTTAAGCACATAAACAAAATGAAATGCCGAATTAAATCAATTCGAGGAAGGCCATTTCAAATGCTTCCATACATGGCGCTGCACGACAAAAAACATAAATTGATTAAGAAGCTGCTCAATCACTTTTCAGCGCTTTGTGATAAACTGGTCGAGCTGAATCGAATCTGAATCCGCATCCATGGTTAGATTCTGCTGTGATGGGCAATTACAGTGGGCAGGACCGAGGACTCCGATGGGCTGGCCAGCTGGGATGGGTCGAGCTTTATGCGCGCTCCTCTTCGGGGAGCAATGGGCAAAACGGTGCTCTAACTTTGTTAGATGGCCATTTGCTTTGTTTTATTCGCTCTCGATTTTTTGTCAAGTTTTCCAATTGAAATTTAATTTGATTTTCTGTTATAAATTGTCCTTATTCATTTACTGTCCGCTCGTCCGGACGTTCGGATACGTGGCGCTGACTGAAGTTGAAACGGAGACATATGCTCTTCGAAAAGTAATTTAGAGCTGGCCAAATGTTTTGGGGTAGCCACAGCGATGGGACTGCCGCTCCGCTCTGTATATTTTGAAAATTTTCTAATGATGTTTATCAAATAATTCAATTTGGCTTCCACACAAAACATTTCTTATGTGAAATGGCAAAAGGCCGGGCGCACAAGGCGGAAGGAGTGGCTGCTCCACATGGGCCACAAGTGAAGTGGGCGGATGAATAGATGTGTATATAGACATACATCCGCACATATGGGATGTCATTGTTGACCAACTAAACCGAAATTGAATTTTTCTCCCTCGTTGACTAAAAACCGCAAACAAAAGGTTTAGTCCCATGTCGGGCGACGGCAAAGAACGATGACGGAGCACTGGCTGCTGTGCAGTGGCAGTGGATACTTGATATGGCCACTACCACAACCACTACCACTTCAACTTCCACTCCCAGTCGCTGTCCCGCCAGCCAGCCCACCACATCATTTAACTGTGTACTCTCTGGGAGCGGGACACAATTGAATAGCTTAACAAATCGTATAAAGCCCATAAACATGGTCAACTGCTAAGCATAAATATTATTATATTAGCTGTGCAGCCAGATGGTGGTGCTGGTCGGTAGTAATATCCCTTGGATATTACAGTCCACTGCTGTTGCTGCACTTTCGATAGCCGCCCCTCCCCCTACCACCGACCCCATTTAATTTATACAATTATGGAGCGTCAGCCAAGTTGAGAGGACACATAAACGGCTTGACTGTCACCCCACGTCGGATGTCGTCTTATGCTGTCGCATTGGCACCCCTTTAGTGCCAGGAGTCATCAAGTCCGAGGGGACGACGCTTATTCCGTTCATTCTCTAAGAGGAGCGTCGGAAACATAAATTCCGAAAATTGATTTCCCCATGTTTATTGTAAGATTCAGGGAATTTATATTGGCAGGCAATGCGACAAGCGCCGAATGTGTGGCATCCGCCTTGGAATGGAACGGACATCGCATGTCCTTGAGTGGCGGCGATGCTTTTCGTAGGTGGAATCGGGTTGCCGAAATGTCGGGATGTTGGGATGCCGTGAAACGGGGACACAACTTGGCCCCGGAATTCCCAGTGCTTTATGAGTGACGCGGGCCAAAAGCTTTGTCGCATCTAGGGGGGCGTTCCTTCGTCGTAAAAGCCACACTGCCATATGCCGTACACGGCGTATGCGTGATATTAAATTGTTGTCTGGGGAAAATAATGTTTACTCTGCGCGCAGTGCAACAACGCAGTGCAGCTTGCTTCGAGGGATTACTTATAATGCTTTTAAGTTTGTCATTTGTCTCCACAGTGTTGCGGATTATAAAAGTCGAAGCGCGTTAAATGGCAGAGGGCGAGGGTGGGGAATGGAGTCGGCTATGGCAATGACGATGGCGATGGGAACGAAGATGGGTATGCACTCTATGCAGATCGATACTTGGATTTATGGACCCCTCGCATGGCGGGATGCAAAGTGCCAAGTGTCCTTCCTAAAACTTTGGTTAATTGAGCGCAATAAGCTGGGCGCGGAACGAGAAATGTCGGTGGTGCCAGATGGCAGCGGATCAAAGAAGGTAACTGCAGATGCGGGCAATTAAGCCTGCATTTGCCGTTCGTTAAGCTTGGGTCTCAGCCAAATCCCCGCCAGCGCAGTGAAGGGCGGAGGCGGGTTCATTGATCTCACTTACCATTGGCGGATAGGACAAGTATCTGTCACTGTTCATGTTGTAGTAGGACCCATCTGGTGGAGGCGCCGGCGATGGGGACGGAATATAAACGCCCTTGCTGATTAGCATCTGATCATCCCGGGTCATGTGGATGGCGGCGCTGCCATTATTGTGCCTCGGATGCGGCAGTGTACAGGCGTTCACTGCAAAAAAAAGACGAAGATGGAAAAACAGTATCCGGTTAATATGTGTGTGCTTAAGTCAAAGTGAGCTCGATTTTATATACGTTGATGCTATTTTTTGTGGCCATAAGCCCACTTTAGCTTGCTCTGGGTTGATTTAAATGGCTTACCAATACCAATACCCCCCCCAAATGCGTTCTTCTTTTTTATGGGTGGGGTGTGCTCTACTGTGCTCCACTGATTATTTTCCTATATATTTTTTGCCACATATACGTGCATTTATATGGACGTAGCTATGGCTTAAGCTTTGATTGCGACCATAAGCAGAGCACGACGTTTGGCTGGCCAGCCGCAAATGGAGAAACGCAAAACGAGTTCAATTTTAATTTTAAAGCTGCAAACGACTGGTTTTATATTTGAAAAATATGCAGATATGTTCTCATTTCGAAATTCGATAATTTCTCTACTACGAGTACTACTAACACTTTTTGGGGCCCCCGGGTGGACGGAGGTTATGAGTACCTAGTTTGTCAATGCTTAATAGCTGCAAATAACGAAATACATATAATTTCCTGAAGTTTAAACTTAATAAGAAGTATCCGCTGAACTAAACGCATTATATTGAGAGATTGCATGTGAGAACACACCTGTATACATGTGCCGTGCACGTAGCATGCAACAATTTGCTGCTTGGTTCTGGCCAATTTCATGTGCAAACGGTCGGAAAGGAAAAGAAAACGATGGCCATTAATTGCAATGCTTGCGACATTGCTGATAAGCCCGTCCAATAAATATGCAAATGTCAATGGAGTCTTCAGTTCAGTTGGCCATAAGGCCACCTGCTTGCGGCGTGACAAATTGTCCCGACATACGGGCCACGTTCGTTCGGTGAAAATCGAGCGACTGTCAGCCGCAGAGGCGTGAAAGCCGCAAACGTAACAAATTTGTAATTTTGTAAAATAGACTGTGACATCGCAGAGTTTCGGATGGTGGAGGGGGGAGGCACCTTTAGCCGTCGCAACCATAATTTTCCGGGCAAAGTTGCCAGCCTGCGGCTGCCTGACAACGACAAATCGAAGGAAACCTTGTGGTAGACTCCAGTTTGGGCCTTGTTCATCTTGCGGCTTGTTTACTTCCGCACATGTGGGGGCGTGTTTCCCAAAAAGACAGTCACTCATGAATTATTGATTTTTCGATCAGCGCCGCATTGTTGTGGCCAAAAGAAAAGTCGAACAAAGAGCTGTGTATTTTCCTTCCAATTTGGGACTGAGCCAGCTGCATAATTGTTGCCCGGGTCAGGAGCACCAGTTCCTCCTAGCTCATTCGATATTAATAATATATGCCCAACTCCGAGCTGAAAAATAGTGGGACTGCCATGAAATATGATTTACCAATGTAGCCAGGGGGGAGGGGAGAGCTTAAGGGATTTCGCAGTGCTTCAGCGGGCACCTGCACTCGTTCAAGGTCGGAAAGTGGGTCAGCGGCGCGGACTTGTTGCTTTTGGTCTGCTCATTAACGTGGCAACGTGTGGAAAAGGGCCTCATTAAAAGTGCGGCTTTGGCGCTTTCCTCGTGTAAATGCATAAATGGTAAATGAAATTGCAACTGTTGGCGGGGTGGCAAACAAAAACCCCTCGGGCTGTCGCCTCTTTTGCTTTTTTGCTTTTTTTTTGGCAGTTCTTCTGACTTCCACCCATCAGACTCTTCCAATTTAAATTCAACAAAAAACTCTGATAAAAAATGTGACGCCAACTAACAAAAACAATTTCCGCTTGCCCCGCCCCCACGAGCTCATGTGCATGCCGCCCCACAGCTTTTCCCGGTGGGCGGTGGGTGGTGAGTGGATGTTGGTGGGTGGGTGTGTGCACCCACTTTTCCGCCCGCTTGGAACAACAGCCTTGGGCTCGCTTGTTTGAGATTCAGCTTCCGGCAAGCATTTTAATTTTTTGTGCCACGTGGGGGATTCTTTTGCACTTCCCTCTCTAGCTCCTCTGCTCCTCTGCTCCTCCCTTTTTGCTTTCTTTTTCGCCTTTCTTCGCTGCTTTTGTCTTTGTTGTTCTTCTCCCTCGGCGTGTTTTCTTTTCAGCTCGTTCTGCTGTGCTCTTGTTGTTGTTTCGGGCATAAAGAACTGGTGGTACTCACGAACACCCGAGATGAACATACATACGTAATTATGCGTGTCGCCGCAGAAACCTTGAGTCGGAAAAGTGGGCGGAAAAGCGGGCGGCAAGGACTTGTCTTCGGATTCTCTTAGAGATGAGCACGTGATGTGAATTTGCCAGGACTGACAATGATCAATCGAAATTAGCATCAATTTTTTTTGCCACTAAGCAAATTATAGATTTATATAAGCATATCAATTTAAATGGTAATACCCTACATATACTTTATTTGAATGCTATTTTATGAACTGAGTACTACTTTATTAATAGGGAATCCACGAGGTACTCAGCTTCGACTGGAAAACTCCGACCCCACTCTTATTTGTTGCTCAGTGGGAGGGATAAATAACAGGAGGAATAGAGCTTTCCAAATTTTCATGCCGTTGACACAAGGTAATTGTATTTTTATCCCAGAGTCTTGGGCACTTTTCCTCCGAGGCATAAATTCTGCAGCTAATGTATTTTTATTATTTCTACGCTTTTGCATTTAAAATGCATTCGCTGCTTTTGTTCCAACTGGACGGATTGTTATTATAGAACTCCTGTTGTTCTTACAGCTTCGATGCTTTGATAGACTACCACGGTGTCCTTTGTCTGTCTGTGCCTCGCACTCAGACCGAGTCCTTGCCCCGGTTATTATTCTTCCATTTCAATTTCTGCTTTCCTTAAACTGGAGTTTTTTTCTTAAATTAGCGCAGGCCGCACGTGATTTGGATTGCGCCTCGAGCGGCTTATATATACACACAGGGTATACGGTCTGCCATCACATATCCTCCGTACGTCAATTGAAAATCAAGACTGACAAAAACTTTGCTGCTCAATTACAATTAAGATGGAGATGTTGTGCTGGAATTGAATTTTCAGCTCACACACCTCCCTCCCCTCGACCGAATGGAGCTTCGATTTCGTTTTCTGTATATATTTATTTCGTCCTTCTGCCCATCCGCCCCGTCTGCCAGCGATTTTCGCTGCCCCTTTTCCAACATTTGCTTTGATTGCACTGCAATCATGGCATAAAAATCAAACCAAAACGAGTGCAACCAAGGGCAGTTGGGGCGTCAGTGGGTTAAGGGTGGGCTCTGGTCGGTTTGCTGACGTCCTGACAGCGCGTGCAAAGTCCCAACTTTGTTTTGTCCGAAAGTTAATTATCTAAAACGTATTTTTGGCTTTTGCTGTTTGTACTGGGGAAAATAAATCGTTTAAAAATCGCACAGTTCTTTGGGAAATGGAGGGGAAAACTGATCAAATGATTTCGTTTTTAATAAAAAAAGTAAACAAACATAGTCCTAACTACCATTATGCTTTATATCTATCGGTATTATCAGTAATATTGTAGTTTTATAAACACTAAGTTAATTACTCTGTGAGTGATTGAATTGCAATAAAATTTCCCACTCAGTTAGGTATATTTTAGAGATCGTTTTATGGAACATACACTTACCAACATTATTCGGATAGATGACTGGCAGGGTGCCATCCTTCTGATATCTGGGCGGCGGCATATCCGAGCCCTCGACGAGATACGTGGACGCCGCCTTCTTGCGCGCCTCGTCCTGCGAATAGAGAAGGATACGGGATGTGTTGACTGAGTGGAGCGCGGCAGATGCGACGTGGTCGGGTATATATCAATTTATATTCCCATTCCCATTTGAGTAATGCCTAGTAATTACTCCACACTTTGCTTTTTGGCATACTTTGGGAAAGGCGTTGAAAGTCGTTGGCGCGTAATTGACAGCCACAATGACAGCGGCGACACACGGACACCAAGGACGACCAGGAACAACCCAGAATGGCAAGGACAAAAAGCAAGGACGTCCGGGATTGGATCGGATCAGATGGGGGCTGATTTATAACACGCGCGGTCGCAGTTTACGCACTTTACATACTTTCACTTCAGCTTCTGCGGGTTAGGCAGTTGCTGCGGTTTTCCTGCCGCTGCAAGATTACGGCGATAATAAATGATTTTAATAATTTGAAACGATTTGTTTGAAGCAGCCTCCCAAACTCAGTCCCCCACTTAGCTCAACACTCAGTGCCAGACTTGGGCCCGTTTTATTCTCCGCTTAGCCCACTTGCAGGCTCATCATTATCATCATCAGCGCCGCGTAATTAATCACGACGTCTTAGCGACGACGTCGGCATGCCGCTTCCGCTTCCGCTCCGCTGGTCTGGACTTGTTCCTGGGCCGCATCTTGGACTGGACTGGACTGGTCTGGTCTGGTCTGGGCCTGGTCTGGCACTTCCTGCCTGCCCTGCCTCGGGCTGCTCTCATCTCGAGCATTGGCCATAATTGAAAACCCAGGGCCGCAGGCCAGGGGGATTGCTCTGGTGACCACTCTCAACATTGAGAGCTGGCAGGACTTTCTTGAACCGAATGGAAACCCTATGATGGCTTGAATTTGTTTTGCTGCTTATTAACTCCTTTGTAGTTATATTTATGCCTTCTTTAGCATATTTATTTCAACTTTGGTTGCCACCTGAAGCTATTCTTAAGCCTTCAGTCAGTCACTGGCTTCATGTCTAATGGGTTTTAATGTTTGAACTACTTAATTTAATTTGGTTTTATTAAAGCGAACTGCGACAATGGGATGACCTACAAAATATATGAAGGTATCAGGGGTTCAAGCTCTGCTTCAATCGGACTTTAAATATTTTTGTTAGAAATTTTAAAACTACATATCGTTGGTTCTAAGAGAACTAAACTCACTTGCAGTATAGAAAGGATGTGTGTTGTAATATTGAAAATTGTCAGGACATTCTAAGATTACCGCTTACAGATTCGATATCCATCGCATACAAAGTAGCGCATTCCAAATAGGCGTGAACGATAAAGGGTCATATTCAAATTGAACGACTTCGGGGAAATCGCACCGTTCTCCGCCGGTGACAATGGCAAGTGACGCCCCTGCGCCTGCAGGACATCTATTAAGCAATGGAAAATGCCTAAAATGCCAGACGATTTTCCACTGCCGGCTCCCTTTCCTTTCCCCTTTTCGTTGCCTTTGTGCCCATTCACAAATTGCATATTCATGCTGATACAAAAAGAGAAATGAGGCAAAAATGGCGAAAAAGTTTGGGAAAAAATGGATGCAAAAAATAGTCGGCTTATAGGTAGAGATCCTAGCTGTACTCACAATATATTCCGGCTGGCTGCTGCCCTCATTGGAGTACGACTCGCTCTTCTCCGAAACGCTGGACAGCGTCTCGCCGGTGACGGTGTCATTATACGAACTGGGCGCGTACATCTCGATGGTTGCCGTTTTTGCCGGTTGATTTGTAGTTTCCGCCACTGTATTCCAATGCCGCCGACACACGAAAAAATGGCGACGCCACGAGGAGCGGACCGGAAAGGCAAGGATCGGAGAAGGGCGGAGCAGAAACCGAGGGAAACGGATCCGAACGCCAAGGTATGCGCACAAATATTGAAAAGGTGTAATTGGCAATGACATCCCGAAAATTGATGATTCGCCGCGGTGCCAGGTGGAGCAGGAGGTGCAGGTGGAGCAGGGGTTGGTTTTTTGCGGGCGTTGATGCAGTGCGCCAGGAGGTGGATATGAGGTGGCCAATTGTGTTGCAGTGGCAGGTTCAGGCAATGCAAATCAAATGCAAATAGCCAAGATTGTCAGAGTGCCAGAAACAGGAGTAGGCGAATAGTGTGAATGGAATGGATGGTGTGGGTGGGTGGATCGATTGGATAATGGGTGTTTTTCGGGTGGTGTTTGAGTGTTTACACGGTCGCAGGCATTGTGTTAATTATTCACATTTGTCGCAGCATTCGTTGATGTGCATTTCGTTGCATTTCGATGCGGTGTCGGAAACAAAGTAAGGCACATCGGGTAATATTAATGAGTTGATAGTGGGGCAAAGGTAAAAATACAATTAAATGATTTATGGCCAGGTTTCCGCAGAAGTTAACACGTGTTCGTCGCAAAGTGAAGTCCATTATTGTAGCGCATTCCAGTCACGCGACGATGGGATATGTAAAGTATATAAAAATAGTTCACATTATAGGATATTGTTTAAATATTTTCAGATTCCCTGGCTGTTGCTGCTGCTGCTGCTGTAGATAACAATATTTCTGTAATGCCTGGTACCTTAAAAACTTAATTCAAACATACTACTGCTGATCCGTTTGGATAAAGAAGGTCTAATCTAAATTGCTACACTTTTTAGATAAAATTCCTATAGAGATAGCTTTCACGGTGTATTTCAGCTTTTGTTGTTCTCAAGCGCTTTTCCCACACAATTTACAACGATTTCGGGCGGAGTCAGCAGAAAGGCAAAAAGCAATAGACACGTGTGGCTCCATGTGGCCCCCATGTCAGCCACGTTGGCAATGTTCCTGCTGATGGCGATAGGTAAATGGGCAATGGTAAGTGGACATTGCCCTGCCACTCAGCTGCTATCGCCATCATTGCCATCATCATCGTCCTCGAGCTATGCAAAGATATAATGGCCTACGGTTTCTTAATAATACATTTTCCAGGATGTGGATATGGGGGATATACTCGTGTGGGGGTCCTGGGCGTCACGTCCTCCGGTTACGTGACATGCGGGGACTATTAGTCGATAAAATGGCCGTTTTCTGTTAATTTGCACAAGGAACATTGAATGTTTGGCAATTATCAAAATTACTTTATGCACGTTTGTGTGTTGTTCGTTGTTCGATGGTTGTTCGATGTACGAGCATAATGAATATTTAACAAATTGCAGCCGAAAATTCGAGGTAAATTGCTTTGTTCTGTCTCCATTTTGTTTGTTTTTCTGCTGTTTATTCTGCGCTGCCGATGCTTCAATTTGCATTTTTTATGATTGACCAACATTCGGCTGCGTTTGGTTGGGTTTTAATTCATTAAACATATGCCCAACCAATCCGGAGTCTATACACTTTTGTGGGGGCACTCATAGGGAAAAAATTAAAAATTGAAAATGCATTTAAATGCAGAACCGGTCTGCCGATGACAGCGCCCTATATATATTCCTATTCACCTATATATATATATATATATATCTAGATGTGTGCATCCTGCGAGAGCTCACTGATTTAATGGCTTAGCGAGTTAAAAACATTTTGGGCATTTGACAGTTGTTTTATTTATGACGACAAACGAGTTTTCCGGCAGAAGTGCATTCGGTTGCAAGGGGGAGGGGGGAGGGAGGGGGGGTATTTAAAATAATAGACCTGGCTTTAATCAATTAAGGCAATTAAAAACATGACCGCTCACCTACACGTTTTTGTGTTTTCGCGCAAAGAGAGCCAGCGCCCTTATAAATGAATTTAGGAAACAAAAGCTTAGATTACATAGGTAAATGAGTATTCGAAGTGGGTGTACCCTATATTTGGGTCATATAAACTAAGCATTAATGCTAATCATTTTATTTAAAAGCCAGTATAAGTTTTTGATGCTCTGTTGTTTCTCCTAATTCCGTAAAGCCTAAGCGACCCCTTAACAGGGTATCGTTGTCCGGCGGACGGGCTTATCACTCTCCGCCGCTCCCGGGACAGTGGACACAATGCGGTGGCCACCGTCAAAGCAGATGCTAAATAATCCGCTCCTTGTTTTTCTGGTTGCCACTGCACTTTGCGGCCACGCCACGCCGCACGGAGATTACAAATTTTGCACTTATGCTCGGAAAAGCCAGACCGGATCTCTTTCTATAAACCTATGTAGGATGTGTGGTGCGGGCGGCGCGGCGGCTTAGACAGAAGCTGTGGTCATCTGGCCACGTTAATGACGGCGACGTCTGCTTTGAAGGTCTTTTCTGGTAAGCCCTCTGGTCCGGCCACCGCTCTAAATTATTCGCTGGCCGGGATTGTGGTGTGCCATTTGCTCTCCGGCCATTTGAATGTGCCGGGTGCTGAGCTATTTCGCGCATTGTTTCAGCGCCCGGCGATGAATTTATGAACTCCCATTCTCCATTCTACGTTCCCCGTTCCCCGTTCCCTGTTCACCATTGCCCATTCCTGCTGCAAAAGGATCCGCTCTTTCGGCCTGTCATGGCCAGTTGCATAAGCAGCAAACTTTTCGACATTGCTGAGCCAGCCCTCTGGCCTCCATCACCCCCTGTTTTCGGCCAGATTTCCCCGATTTCCTCGATTTCCCTGACCACGACAGCCTGTGCGCTTATCTCTTCAGATTCGATGTCGCAGCTCCCTCACGCACGCCACAGAAGCGACCCAATCCCCTGGCCAGTTCCCCGGGCCTCCGTCAATTGTTTAAAGAGTGTCAAAGTCAAGTGCTCGCCAGTGCGGGGCGACCATCGGGACTGAGTGGTGGGAGCCTGGCTGGGTGGTCTTATCGCTGGTGGCAACGTTGGCATAAAAGTTTCGGTCCGACCCGCCCGCCAAGTCGTAAAAGTGTCGCACTCAACTATATCCCTATACCCGAGATCGGGTTGCGGGCCATTTCACTTTTGCGCCGGCACTCGCTCTAAAGTTTCACTCCTGGCCAAAAGATAATACACCCTCGGTGTTGATGGGTGCACTTGCTCTTTCTCTCTCTCTCTCTATTTCCTGTTTGGGGGCTCCAGCAAAAGTTGGCATTTTTTGTGCCTCGAAATCTATTGCCATATGGAGCTAGGCCCATGCCCCTAACTTTGTTAACCACTCACGAAGGGCCCGGACCAATTGTTTGATGCAATTCCTCTTTGGACTTTTAAGTGGGCCAGGAATGTGCACTTGAACAGAGCTTTTGATTGTTTTGAAAGCAGCTAAGATCATACTTTACCAGATTCAGTGCTTGGTTGATTTCAGAGGTGAAGTAAGCTACCTAAAAACTCATTTACAGAAACAGATAATCCTTATTTTAATTTATGGGCCTTCCAAACTAAAAGCTTTTTTTTTTTAATACGTTTTTTTTTAAATACGTTTTTTTTTACCACTTTTCATATTGGTTCTTATCAAAGATTATTTTCAGTGTGAGGTCGCACTCCCTATCCACTTTTTGGGGCCAGCCGAAAGGCAATAAACATTAGAGATGGCGCTATTCGGGATGTTCCGGCTCAGGCCCAGCTCATACGAGAATGAAATATGTGGCACTGGGCATTGACTGTGGCTGCGGCGATGCGATGGTCACTGCCGCTCTCTTGTTCATGGCAACTGTGGTCGATGACCGGCAACGGAACGAACGGACAGCGGACCACGGACAACGGACTACGGACAACGGAGTACGGACGAACGGCAGTCGGCGGCGAAGCTGAACCACTGAACCAGCTGCCAGCCGCAGACTTTTGGCATAGTTTATCGGACAGCGACAACTACAGCGAAAGGCTTCTTAGGCGGCCTCCAGTGCGGTTGGGCTTTGGTTTGCCGATGAGTGGGATTCGGGTTTAGGATAAGATGGGCCGAGGGAAATGGGCTGGGTTGAGATGAGATTTGGAGCGGGATGGATTTCCTTTTTGTGCGCCATGCGGCATTTTGACACAAAGGCACAAATGCACATTAAAAATGCATATCCGAGGGCTGCAACAAAAACACAAGTCAAGTTTCGCCAGCGAAAACATTGAAATATGCAGAGAGATATCCCCCGACAGGGTCCACCGACTTCCACTGCCAGTCGTACTCCTCCTCCCACTACCATACCCAATACCATTCCCAAGCTCCCAGCTCCGCCGGCTGGCCAACGCACCAGTTTCTCTGACAACTTCACAGAGAAAAAAGAAGCGAAATGGATGGAAAAATTGTGAACACTGAAACGGGAAAAGTAAAAATCCTTTTGGGCATTGTCAGTTATCGGCTTTTGACAGGGATAAGGGGATGGGGATGAAGATGGGGGATGGGGATGGGGATGGGGATGAGGATGCGGCTGCTCCCCTTGCCGTACATTGTCATAAAAATGTTGTTTCTTCCAGGAGGGTTTTCCTCAACTCCTCAGCTGCTCGCATTCGCATTCGTTTTCGGTTTGGCTGCTGTGTTTGTTTGCAGCAAGACTGAAATATGAATTTTCTTTTGTGTGGAGAGGGATTGCATTCGTATCCCGGCACTCGCCATTTGTTCAACTGTGCCGCACTGCCAGCGAAACGAAGGACAGAAATAATGGAGTCTGGCCCGGCCTGGGATTCTTAGGGAAATTTCTTATTTATGTCCTGCGGCTGTAGTTCATGCTTTTCGTGCTTCCCGTTTGAAAATGTCAAAAAATAGCTGGCCCACATTTCGTTGCCCGATTAAGTCAGTTTAGTTTAGTTTCGGGGCGTGTCGCCCTCTTTTTCACTCGCCTAATGAATCAAAAGTTTTCCACTGACAGAGCCCGAGATGATAATCAAGTCATAACTCAAATGTTTACGAAAACTGCATGGCAGAGCACACATTACAGCAGCAAATAAGCAAAACTGCAACACTCTGGCCAAAGGAATGACATTTAGCCTGGTTTTTAAAACAAA
Source organism: Drosophila sechellia (assembly GCF_004382195.2). Lineage (NCBI taxonomy): Eukaryota > Metazoa > Arthropoda > Insecta > Diptera > Drosophilidae > Drosophila > Drosophila sechellia. The sequence goes on along the minus strand of NC_045950.1, from coordinate 5,084,046 downwards.
ATAGGAGCATTAAGTTAATATACAGTTGTAAAAACTGTTCGTATATAATTACTTAGGAACAGAAACTATTATTAAATATAACATATAAGTAGGATATGGTGTCTATTGCTTAAATATCTGTCTGTTCCCTTCCTGCCCAACCAGAAACTGACTCGTTCATACGCGTATATTTCGAGACCTTTATTGTGGCTTTAGTGCTTCTTTAGCCGCCGTATTGAGTTCGGGATCCAGTCGCACTTGCTGCCCGGCTCATGCACTACGGCTCAATGGAAATAATTTGGTTAGCCGGCAAATGTGCTGTGCAAGTCGACTGGCGGCGGCATTAGCGATTCTGTGCTGGCACATTGCGTATACGCCGTGTGTGCGGGCCACGTCTCGAATTTGCCAATCAGTTGGATGGAGTGGCTCGGCTAAGGAAAGCTGGTCGGGAAAATGGTAACAATTGGACTGATGGCGCCATCAGGGTTTCCATTTTAAAGTTGGCTCCACTGCACTCTAGTGGTGAAAAATAATTTCGTTTTAATAAACAGCCCTCGGCAAACATGTCCAGCAATTGTCGACACGTGCGCCCCGACCTCTGAACCCCGTCCGCCGCCGATGAACTGAGAAAGCAATCTGATTTCCGGGAGATTGTGCATTCAGCTAAGAAAACGATGCACATTTGTCTTGCTGGCTGTCCGAGACGCTTGTTCAATAAACAGCAGCTCTTGGCTGCCGGGTGCCCAGGATGCATCATTATTTTCTGTCATCATTATACTCCAGCCGGAGACTTCTTGCCTTGGCTGCTGCATCCTGGCCATGCCATGCTTGGCATTGGTTGCATTGGTTGCTGGCGGAAATTACCAGAAGCCAAGGCGGGAAAGTGATCCGGGTGGAGTGGATGGGTCCTGGGAGCCTGCGTATGCAGGAAATTGTTTAGTGAGCTTCATAAAGAGAAAGCAACGTCCTCAGTGGGCAGCGGAAGCACACAACGCGCTCGCTTCCGCTTCCGGTGGTGTCACGGAAGCGGTGCCGGCTGCCGCTGCAACATGGCAGTGCAATTGTCTAGTGGCTCTCGGAGTGGATTTCGGAGTGCGCCCCAGCCCCGCTCAGAAGTAACCTCAATCAAAGACGGACCCCAACTAGCAGCCACAGCAAATAAACCAGTGCAGTGCATATACTGCCCAAATAATAGTCACAATAATAATACTAAAAAATAATAATAATAACCTTTCTTGCGGCGCTGATGCACAAAGAACCAGGCAACCAGCGACGCGTTGACCAGGAGGAAGCCGAATGCCGCCAGAGAGATGCCAATTATGACCAGATTCGGTGTGTTGCTGGAGTCCTCGGTTAACTCGGCTGGCATCAGTTCAAGTCCTTGACAAAACGAACCATGCAAAAAAACAACGAAAAAAAATGATTGCGAAAATAAAACAATAAATAAATGCGAAATGAAATGAAAATTGTAATAAAAAGGAATAATATCGTGAGGAATAAAAATATAAAATGGCGCAGAGCATAGCAATGAACGCGCTGCCCCATTTCCACTTGCGTCCGCCTCGGATTCGGATTCGGACTCTGAATCGGGGACTCGGCCATGGGCTCCGGACAAAGGACGGTCTGGGGTCGGGCCGGCCAGGGGTCAGGGGTCGAATTCGGTTGGCATGGCGGGCACACGCAGCGAAATCAAATAAAGAGACCGACTAGCGACCAGCGAGTGACGCAAATCACGTAGAGCCTGCGAAGCGGAGCCGGAACATGTGATGGCAAATGAAATTAGCGACGCCATCGCCATTCCGCAGCGAATCCCATCGCGATGTCCAATCCCATTGCCATACCCATACCCATCCCTAACCCATACCCATTTCCCATCCCGATCCCAATCCCATTCCCTTGCGCAATTTGCTGACCACCGGGCACGTGCGCTGACAACGCCCACAAATTAAAAGAAAATAACGGAGGCGACTGCGAGTCGAGCCGAGGGAATTAGGAATTCAAATGTCCATGGACTCGAGCTCCGCGGTTCCGCAGCTCCGACAACAGCTTCCCATTTAACCCCATCTTGGTCGATGGGGCAATAATGGCAGCACACTCAGATGATAACTATTTCTCCTAGGCACACAAATATTTCAAGAATAAATAAAAAGGCATACTACTTAGGATCATAGTTTTAAATTAATCAGACTTTTCTATAACGCTATGATATCTATTATGCTAGCTTGAGAACTATAACCCTTTTTCACTAAGATACAAGAAAGAGATGGATTATTGGACATTTCTCCCTGTGTGGCAGCAGCAGCAGCAACCGCCGGATTAACGGATTCCTGGATCCCCTCACCTCGCTTGAGGCGCTTCTCGTTCCGTTTGTGCAGGCAGCAGCCGATGACAAACACGTTGAGCAGGACAACGACGATGCCGGCGCCCACGCCCACCAGGAGCATGCCCGATGTGCCGCCCAGCGGCGTCTGGCTGGTGGTCGGCGGTCCGCCTCCTAGCGACGAGGCGGGATGCGAGGGGGGCGGGGCTTCTGGCGGACGGAATGCGATGCGCGAATAGTGGATAGTGGCCATTTGCGGTGGTTGCGTCGTCCGTTTTGTTGACGTTGGTGATGGTCGTAATGCAATTCCAATTAACAGCAGCAAGGGTCGGAGGAGATCATTGAGTGAGACAACAAATCGGATTGAGCTGGCTCCATATGAGCCCATGGTAACGTCTGGCTGAAAGCCATTTCTTACGCTTCATAAACTACAGTCGCGTCCATTTGAATAGCCCAGCTGATGGTGGTGCAGGCCCAGTTGAAATGGGTTCCCTGCTTCCCTGTAAACCTTTTCAACCTCTACGAAAACTATGTTGTGTTTAATTTTAGCAAACATTGACGCCTTAGCTAATAACTGCTAGTATTTCATATCATCCCCACCTTTATGATTACTGTTCTATGGTTTTTGTAGGTGTCCATGGCTGCACCTGGTTTGTCTATCTATTTGTAAACATCTTGCTGGTTAATTACTTTCATCACTAATTTCGTTTGTGGAACATGTATGCCAAAATGATTTGAATTCTCTGATTTATTTGGATTCCGTGTCTGCACGGCCTGTATTTCTTCGGAAATAAAATAACCCCAGTGTATGGGTTAATTTTACTTCATCAATTATTTCGGATGACTCATTCCATGCGTCCATGCGTTCTTCTAATTAGGCTGATAGCTGCTTATCATACTGGCTACCTAATAAATTCCACAAATCTGCCGAATAGCTGCCTGACAACTGGCCCGGCACCACCATCACCACCATTACCACCCACACCTGGTAGTTACCGATGTTCCGATTCTTCTGCAGGATCGAACCCCTGCTCCGTTGGGCAGTGGCCATAAAAGCCAAATGGTGGACTCGCATAAATCAATGTCAGCATTGCTGGTCGAGTGCGGCACTCGCGGCTAATTTGAATGCCTCGCACTGAGGGGCGGACTTACCTTTGGTCTCCGCCCGCGCCAAATCCGGCAGGTAGGTGCTCTGGCCCAGCTCGTTCCAGGACATCACCGAGAACAGGTAGAGTGTATTCATGCGCAGCCCGCCGATGGTCAGCTTGTGGCTGTTGGGCAGGCCATCGATGTATTTGTACTGTTCACGGTCGGCCATCCTGCAAATGAGAAGGCAGAGTGCAATTTCATTATTGCCAGGACCCTTGATAATTGCAAACGGTGAGCATGTGGAAAACGGACGCTTCTGAATCTTCAAGAGTAGCGCTAATTTAATGAATATGATTTTTTTGCTAAAAAATTCTGTCATATTGTTAACACTTATAACTTAAATGAATGGCTCTACAGAAGCTTTTAAAAATTGTTTCCCGTGCATGTTATGAATGTCCGAATATGACTCACCTATAACGGACTCGGTAGGAGGCCTTAAGGCCACCATCGAATCCCGGAGTCCAGGCCACAGTGACTGTGTCGTGGGTGACGTTCAGGATATTCAGACTGAGGGGTGGGTCAGGCTGCGAGGTGATCTCCAGGCGCACGGTCTCCACTGCTTCACCCAATTCGTTTCTGGCAACGCACTCATAAGCTCCGTAGTCCGCGGGCGCCACTTTGTCCACGATGAGGGTGGACTCGTAGGTCAGCGAGTCAATCTTGCGCTCCTCCACCTCGTATTTGTACGTTCGGTTGATGGGCAGGTCCTTCTTGTCCTGCCGCCAGATGAACTGCGGCTTTGGCGAGCCCTGTGCCCGGCAAGGCAGACGACCACGTTCCCCCGTCCCACTGGCCGCCCGCAGGAGCGTGGGAGCCTTGGCGATTTCAGGTGCAACTGGAGTTAGGGACGAGAAGATGTGGATTGGGATAAGTGAAGTGAATCATAGATAGGTAAGACGACTACTTTCTTTTACTTAATGAACCACTTACACTTGACAATCAGAAGGATATCGCGGTTAGTTGGATTGTCCACACGATTGTCGGCCACGCACCGGAAGTTACCCACATCCTCCCGCTTCGCGTCCTTGATGTGGAGGTAGGATGTGCCGTTCGCAAAGGTCGTCGATGTTTTCACGGTCATGTCGTAGCCGACTCGCTCCCACTTTACGTGCTCCTCGGTCAGTGGTTTGCCCTCCACGGTGCAGGAGAGCATTGCATCCTCGCCGGGATTGACGACGATGTTCTCAGACACCGACTTGATGGTGGTTCCGTCTGCATGGCGATGGCCGAAATTAGCCTAATAAAGGGAATCACAGACAGGTAAGTACTTACATTCTACCACGACAGTGATGTTGAGGGTGGCTCCTCCCTGTGAGTTTGAGGCGCTGCAGGAGTAGATTCCCGCATCATCCCGATGTAGGCGTGTGAAGTTCAGGCTGCCGCCATCCGCAAAGATGCGATGATCGCCGTCCTGCGGAGTTGTTGTTCCATCCTTGGTCCACTTGTATGTCACTGGAGTGGGATTGGCCCGAGTTTGGAGCGACACCTGCAGCGATTCGCCCTCCACGCCCACCGCCGTCGACGAGGGCGGGGGCACGAACTTGGGTCGATCTGGGGATTAAGGATATACCAAATGTATTCCAGTCAAACTTTGGTTAACCGGGCTATTCCGATATCTCTTGGTAATCCTTATCTCATTAATTTAACATTTAACCATTAAACAATTGATCTTAATGGCTCATATTATGGTAGTTCAAACGGGTTTTCATTTCGAAAGTTCAGCCAAAGGATACAAAGAAACAGGATTGGCTTAGGGATATCGGACACAAGTTCAATTGCCGCTCTTGTGTGCAATTGCTTAAAGAGTCGGCCAGCGATTGCTGATCCCGTCTAATTGAGCAATTAAGCGGGATGTACTTACACAGGACATCCAGGCTGACCGCCTCGTGGGCGCTCCGCTGAAGAGCCTCGTTGGCGCTCTGGCAGGTGTAGACCTGGCCGTTCATTTCCTGTGTGACGTTCACCCTGAACTCCAGCGTCGAGACCGTGCCGCCCCAGAGACCCGGCTTGGACGTGTTATTAATGCCTGTGGGTTGGGGCATGTCGGGAGTTCCGGTGGGCGGACAGGGACACAGGATCCGGATGGGGCAGGGCAATGGGATGAGGTAGGAACGGGAGCGGAGAAGAAATGGGCGTAATTTTAGTGACTGGCAAGCGAACCGGATGTTGTCGTGGAAACGCCTCGCACCAGCAAAGTGCACTGGTGGCGCCGGCAAGTCCATGGCGAATTGCGATGGGCAAGCTTCCAATTGCCAAATCGCTTGGCCAGGCCCAAAGAGGAAAGCAGGCCAAGCAGCCATGCCCTTGCATACCGTACGTACCTTCGATGGGTATGCCGTCCTTCCACCAGGACAGCTTCGCCGGCGGATTGCTAGAGCTCGAGTCACAGATGATAGTTGCCTCCATGCCAGGTCGCAGTTCTTTCGGTTCAATGCGTATTTTGACCGTCTCCGGGGCAACTGGAAGAGCGAGCACACACCCCAATGGGTAATAAGAAAGGATGCGGTAGTCTACAAGCCCCCCTTTCCCAAATTCAAAGCGCAGCTGCTGCACTCAACAAAACTATTTGACCATTCAGCTACATTATAAGTTGCAACTATTATCTATTACTACTATTGTATTTATTTTTCAGAAATACTTGGAAACACCTTGGAAATTATAATAATAAAAACATTTTTTTTTATCAAATTTCTTACATTTAAAAGATAAAGAAAATATTCTTTATGTAAAGAAAAATATTTAAGCCAATGGTGAATTTTCTATTTCAGAGTTAGTTATTATTGGGTTCGACTAAGCTAAGAATATGGTAAACTGTAATAACAAATCTAAATGATTAGTAGATGTCTTATAAGGCGCCCCTATTTATTTAGTTATTTTTATTATTTCTTATTTACTATTAGTTATTTTCTTAAGTCAAAGCATTATTAATCTGATATATACTCACAGTGGACGCTGAGCGTGGTGGACTGAAAGAGCGGGATCTCGGTGGCGCTGTTGGAGGCCTCGCACCGGTACTGGGCCTGGTTGTCGGACACGTTGGCTAGAATGGTGATTTCGGCCGACACCGATTTGTCCGCCGCCCGTATGACCGAGTTTATCTGCAGCGGGATGGAGTACTTATATATTTTTTTTCTGGCTGGAAAGCATCTCCGCAGAGCGCAGTTGGCGGATGCATTTTAATTTCGCTGATAAAACGTCGTCTAATCTGGGCGAGCAAGCGAGCAAGCGAGCGAGCTAGCGACCTGGAGAGCAAACACGGCACACAGATGAGTCCCCCGAGGGGCAGAGATGAAAACTCTGACACCGCAACAAATGGGAAACGCTAAAACAGGAAGCCGCACCTGAAACTGCAGGTGCACCTGCCACCCACAACCCAGCATCCTACATTCCGTCGTTTAAGTGTGTGGGCTGATGAGCTGCGGTTGTGGATGACTTTTTTTATTTTTCCACCGTATTTACCGCCTTTTGTTCAAAGTTCTAACGATAGTTGTGCTTCCTCGATTATTGGTGGTGGGCGGAAGGTGTGAAAACCGAAATCGCTCTGGCATCAGGAGCGCAGATCACGGCTGCAATGGCTGCAGTGGCTCATTAGCACTTTAAGCCCATAAAGCGGAAGCGGAAATGGTCAACAAAAGCGCCATTATTGTTTTGCGGATGTTTGCTGCCTGCCGTTGATAGTGCTCTCTCTCCCTGTCGCTCGCTCTTTGTTCAGTGTATGCATGTGTGTGACTGTTTATGTAAGTGTGTGTGTGCGAGTGTGTGTTTGAGTTTTCTGCTGAAAATGCAAACAAAGGGCGGGAAAAAAGGAAATTTGTGCACTCACCCTTTTGTCGTTTTTGTACCATGTTAGCGTCGCCAGCGGATTGCCGCCTGATGAAACGCAGAGCAGTTTTTGCACCGAGCCAGCTGGGATAATTTGTCCCTCCATATAGCCAGAAATTAATGGTGGCGCAGGCGGATCTGTAGGGGCAGTTGGAGAACGCGGCGCGGGATAAGAAAAACGTTCCCAAAAAAAAAGAGACAAACAAAGGAGCGCCAAGCAGGGGAAATGGGACAGCGAATTGTGGGCCCAAAAACTTAGCCACGAGCCAGCAAATTATGGCCTACAACAATAACAGCAAAGGACTCGAGGGCAGCGCCAGGACTAGGACCCCCCGCTGTGTCCTTCGTGAGAGCTGCCAAGAGCGGCCGAACAATAAAAATTAAAATTATTTAATTTGCCGCGCATAAAGTAAAAATATCCGCAGGGCGTCCGCATCCTCAAGGCATGACCATGCACATACCATCGTATCGTCCTTCGTCCTTGATTGGGCGCTGGGCGGTGGACCGGGAGTGGATGTGGCCGTGGACGCTCGGGAGGACCGCTCATTATCTTTGGGGTCCGTTAGTCATTTTCAGTGCTCATGGTATGGGTAATAAATGTAAATCTCTTTCCGCCACCTCCCCCGCTGCTTTTTCCCTGTGATGTTGGTCAGAAAAATTAATTAGCGCTGCAGGAGAGCGCTCACAAAGGACATCCACCGCAGGGTCGGAGAGGCGGTGGGGCGAAGGCGGAGCCATGAGGTCTGGTTGGATAAACCGAAACTAGAATCGCAATTATTAATAAGCCCCGGCCATCGGCTTAACTACTGCCCCAAACCGAACCAACCCCACTCAACCTGTTATCGAGTGACTTTGCCTGTCAGTCCTTTCATCTTCCCCAGAAATCCGCAATCCCAGCATCCCGGTAACCTCCTCCGCCGACATCTATTTTTTCCTGCGTGTTTTTTGTGTTTCTGCCTTCGCTTATAATTGAGTCAAATGAAGAGTGACATCGAACATCGGATAATGGAGTTTGAGACACTTGCAGTTGTCGCGTGGCGGAGAAGTGTCACTCTGCGGCAGCAAAAGGGGATGCTGTCAAAGTCCGGGATGCGTACATCCAGTTGGACTTTCACGGGGGTCACCAGAGATGTGTGTGGGCATAGGAAAGTTGGCATAAACATGAATATCTTTCCATGCGTACAGAATAAAATCAGCTTTAAAGGCGATATCGAACAGAGACTTTTTTTAAACAGACATACAACTTTTATCACTCTGCAGTTAAATGAGGATTTACCAATATTCTTGAAATATTTCCAACCCACAATCAATTAATTTCATCACATTAATACCGACTGCATGCCCCATCTATGTGAAGGGGTTGATTTTAAAAAGTACTGACTACGATTTACACGACTCAAAAATATTTCCTGCACACATGAACAATTTACAGGAACCACCTGCAGGCTACAGCAATCCGCAGCTGGTAAAAAGCAGACCCCGGCTGAGCTTTCCGTTCTTAGTGCCGTAACTCTGAATGCACTCGCATATCTTGCTGCCCTTCACAATCCGCCCGAATCCCACGCGGGATCCATTGACCACGGTAAGCGGCTTGAACGAGATGGCGAAGGACAGGTGGTGGGTGAATCCCGTGACGTAAGCCTTGCTGAAGGATAATACGTAGCTGGAGGCCCCGTGGTCAATAACTTTGGCGTCGTACTCCAATGGCTGGTGGAGCAGCGAGTCCGACGACAGCATCAAATCGGTTTCCAGCCAGAGATTGGGGAACAGTCGTTTGACCATAAACTTGGAGTGCTGATTGCACATGCAGGACTTGATCAGCTGCAGCACCACCAGCGGAGCAGCCTCTGTGTACAGCTGGACCACAAACCTGCCCAGTGGTCGGGCATCCTTGAGATAGAGGTCAAAGTAGACACGCGGTCGAAAGAGGCGGCGTAGGTCGGCATCCGATTTGGGCAGCGGGATGTTGAAGGCCTCATACTTGGCCATCGCCTGGGGCGGCAACTCCAGTGGAGCGACGGGCGCCGAGCTTCTGCCCTCCCGCATCCGCTTGTCCGACAGACCGGAGTCCACCTCGCTGTTTACCTCCAGAATGCGGCGACCGAAGTCGCGATTGTCGCGCTCCAGTTTCTCCAGGGTAAGCAGGGCCATGGGAATGCCAGAGACGGCGTGCACCGTATCGTATCGAAACGGATTGATGGCTCCGTGGGTGCGCATCGTCCGCGAAATCTCCACTAGCAGCTGGATGTTGGCCTTGGTGCGCTTCATGAATGTCTGCGCCTCGTCTCGGAGGTTGTTCACTCCGGTGATGCGGGCCGCCTGAAAGTTGGGCGCTTCGGCGTCCACCGTGCTGATCGCCCCCTTGATCCGCTCACGGTGCTGGTGCCACATCTTCATATGATTCACCATTAGCAGGCCACCCAGGACCTTCTTCGGCTTGGCCTTGGCCGCCTTCTTGCGCTCCTTTACCTTCAGCTGGGCGGTCAAGCGCTCCTGCTCCGTGAGTTGAGCCAGCTCGCGCTGCGAAGCGGTCACACAGATCGGAAAATCGGCCATTGAATTTGGGCGGAAAAGCGGTTATCAAGAAATAAAACTAGCAGCTAAATCGAGAATTTTCCACTTGGAATTGTTAACCGAAACGTTATTCAATTAAAACTGAAGGGAAAACGAAGTGTGGGGTTGATATGGGATGTGGAATTTTCCATTCCTGCTTTTACTCAGAAAAATTTCCCCTGCTTGGCGAATTTGAGGCATATTTTCTGCTGGAAAATCACTGGATTCGGGCATACTTACACAGCACATTGATCGTGTGGGTGGACACGACGTTCTCGGTCAGCTGCATGTTCAGTCCGTGACAGATGACGACCAGGGAGCGCTTGTTGGGCTCCACGACGGCGGTGATGTTCGAGGTGGTCGTCCAGCCGCCTGCGATGACAGGCAGAGATGGAAATGGATTAGGCAGGGGATTATGTCATACCGGCAACAGCACTTACCCTCGGGACTGACAATCGTCTTTGAGGTGGCATTGCGCACCTGCCGCCCACCCACCATCCATTTGATCTCGGCGGGCGGATTCGATGGCGCGGTGGTGCATGTCAGCGGCACAATATCGCCGACGAGCGCCTCGGTGGGTCCCATTACGGTGACGTGGGTGGGTGCAACTGGGGAGGCAGAAGGTTTCGGGTTGATTTCAGTTACCGGGAGTAGCATAATGAAGGAGGCATTAATATGTAATAGGTTTGCGGCGAGGCTCACTTGCGGCATGCTCGGAGCAGGCACACACGAGTATCTCCTGTCCTCCAGATAGCAAAGAACCCCCTGGTTTCCCGTTTCCCGCCTCCCTAATAGCCTTGGGGAGGAATGTTGGCTCCTGATGCCGCCCCAATGCAAATGATGACTGAGTGACTGACAGTCCGTCCGGCTGCGGAGCTATTACCTAATGCCGTCGAAGCAGGGAGCTGAAGCAGGAGCAGCTGCAGCTGCCACTGCCGCTGCCTTGATGGATAAGTGCATACATTACGCATACGCAGCGTTGTCTTTGGCTTCATATAGGGCCGGGACTTGGCCATGGCAATGGCGCGCGGGGAATACGAAACTTTCGACTCGATATGTTTCGCATATAAATAAACATTATGAATTCTTAACTTCTTGCATCTTTCGTCGGTCCGTCTTAGCCATACATCTTCATTCCGGGCACACACCCTGGCACACACACTCGTGAGGGGCAAAAGAATGCTGATGCTGAATGTATTCCTGCTACGTCTTCAGTTTTGTTGTTCCACATTCGTTATACATAAATAATGCGTGTGCTAAGAGCCCGGGCCGACAGCTGAGGCCACATCTGCTATCTATGCGGTGCACAGGACGAAAAAGATCCACCACAAAGGTTGGATCGATGTAACAGGCGAGTTTCGGAAAATAATACTAATAAACTTGAAATATACCAGGTTTTGAAAGCCCATATGCCAATTCTTCTAAACGACGACACAATGTTTTCTCTCAGTGCAGTGTTAGTGTGCGACTGCTCGTGTATTCGTTTGTGCTGGCCACTCAATGTGGCATACTTATTGGGGCAAGATGGGGCCGAGTGGGCAGGCCTGACCTGTATGGCGCTTAACTGGAAGCTGCCAGCTAAACGAGTTTCTGCCTAACTGAGGGCGGAGTAACCCTCACAGCGCTTAAAGCCGACTTCAGGTAAAAGATGCCAATTTCAGCGGACTGCCGAGCACTTGAAATTTAAATATCGCGCATACGCCGCGTTGAGCGGCCGCCTCATCCATTTGCATGTAAGACAACACACATGAGCCTAAGAGGCGGGTTGGCATGTGCATGTGGCATGCAAATGTTTGCTGGTCTCCTCCGACCGTCCGTCCATCCGTCCGTCCGAGTGTCGCGCTAACGACTTTGGCACCGCGCCGTTCCGCCCGTCGGCTTTGTGCGCCTGATTGCAATTGTTGTAAGTCTAACAAGCTGCGACGGCTAGGTTCAGAGATTCAGAGGCTCAGAGGTCGAGGGACTGAAGAGGAGGAGCTCTGCGCTATTTGGCACTTGAAAAGAATTTGCATTGCTTGATTTGACAAAGCCAAGTGGGACGGAGACTGGAGAGGCTTTCAAAGTGCAAACTTAGGCTTAATTGCAAAAGAAAGCAACAGCCAGCGAGCGAGTTTCCAGGACTCCATCCCCGGGCTCCAATCCAGCAGCCACTGTGAGTGAATCGTCTGCCAAGTAGGGCTGCTGGCTCTGTGGAATTTGGAAGATGTCGCTAGCAAGCCAGGCTGTTGACACAATCCAATCCCCACATCGCTGGGTTCCTCTTCCCTCCGCTTCCCTAGCCCGCATCCTGGCCTGTAATCTAGACACCCATTAAATCTGATACGCTACTCAGCCTGGGCTGCATATATAAATATGAGGAACGCACAATTAGGCGGCGCAAATTGGAAGCAGATCCTTGGGAACTCGACTTACACAGCACGGAAAGCTCCACCTCCGCCTTCAGTGGATTCTGGGACATCACGTTGCTCGCCTCGCAGCGGAATCGAGCCTTGTTATCGCCCGCCTCGGCGGTGAAGGTATAGATGTTCTCGGACAATCGGCCAGAGGTTCTGAAAGAGGTTAGTTGTCATATGATTATATTATTGTATTAACGTCTAGTTCCAGCCTGTACCCTATATCATATATGCTATGTTGCAATGATTAGATATTATGTAGCTCACCTATAGGCCATGCGTATCTGGGAGCCGTTCTTGTACCAGATGAGCTGGGCAGGCGGATTGCCGCCGCGACTCCGGCACATGAGCTCCACCGTCTGGCCGCGGCGCAGAGTTTCGCCCGCCGAGTATCCCTCGATGTAGGGCGGTCCTGGGGGATCTGTGGGATTAGATGGGAGTACGGTTTGAAAAGAACAACAACACTAAATGCCGGCAGTTTGCTGTGTTTACAGTTCGCATATTTAATTGCAACTGCTGTCCGCAAATAAATTCAATTTACACTAAAGTAAAGTGCGGCGAGCGCATATGTGTATAAATACATGTGAAATTGGTGGCGTTTTTAATTGAAGTGTTTGCATGCAAATCGTTTATGCGGTCATATGCATTATTTCCCGATTTTGCCTTTTTTGGCCTCCGATTCGGGGCGTTGGTAATTTCACTTGTTGTGGGCGTCGCACTGGGCGATTAATAATAGTGTAAAATACCGCAAAGCAGTGGAAAAAGCAGCGACATTACGTGTTGAATACATTTGGGATATTATCGGCAGATCGAATACAGTTGGTAGCAACTAGAATCGCCATTCCGCTGGAAAACTTTCGAAAAACATCAGCTCTTAACCGGCTGTAATATATTTTCCTTATCACAATTTGACAAGCGGTCAACCGTATTGAATCAACAGCAGCAATCAGGTGGGGCACAAAAGCTGCCAGGCACACACACTCTGCCCCGCAGGCATGCATCGAAAAATTAAATTAAAATCACTTGAAATATGGTAGGAGTGTGGGGTAGGGGGAGATGGGGCAGTGGGAGAGCAATAATAGCGCCATAATTAAGACCCCGCAGTAGGGAAATGAAAGGGGATACATCCCGTTTGAGCACCCCCTCCATTCCCGGCCTGAATTCGCAGATAGCACGGCTCGATTTTTCGCCATTTTCAATTTTTTTCGCTTTTTTGTACCAATTACATCGCGACGAGCTCGGGAAATGGCCAACAAACTGCGGCGTTGGGGCCACCATTTGCCAGCTGCCTATGCATAAATAACAAACATAATTAATTCGAATGTGCGTGTGCAGGTGGAGCCATCGTCATCGTGGCATCCATAGCTACGGCCTCCGGCTATTGCAGGTGCCTGGAGCCAACCACCGGCACCCCCAGTGTGCCACCAGTGCCACCACGGCCACCACTGCCAACGGCAACAATCAATAAGAGGACTTTTGGCATTCGTAATGGCCGCCGCTGCCGTGCAGCATCGCAATTCGCATCCACATTGGCATCCAGTGGCATCCAGTGGCAGCTGCGCGGCACATTAGAATTTAAAAACTAATTAATACGCGCCCGAATCGCGCAATTAGCGGCCGTGATGGCAAATGGCATCCGCATCGGGAGAGGCCGCTGGAAGCTGGGGCAAAAAATTCATTGCCTGCACTGGACGAAAATAATAGGCATTTAAGTCGGCAAGTGCGGGAAAATGGCATAAAAGTTTGAGTTATGGAGCTGATTTAAATGGCATTTAATTGAAATTCACTCGAGTGCACTGAGCAAACTGAACTAGATATTCTAAACTAAAGAGATCAGTACGTTTAAATATGACTGACTGACTTGTATGTTTCAATGTGGCTCAACTTAAATTGGTATACTAATGGGGGGCTGCTATAAAATATGAGTTTTCCAGTGCATCGAATAAAGCAGGCTGCTCCTCCTTGGAGACTCCACTCACACCCCAGCACGCACGTTCAATTGTATAGCAAATTGAGCCGGCTAATGAGGTCACCCACACGAACCCTCCGATTCCCGGCATCTCGGGGTCGTTTCCGGGCGCATCCACCCCACCATGACCAGGCGCAGTACAAATCCGCCCCAACCCAACCAAACAGATGGCGATGGAAAGGCTGAGAAGCTACTCACACAACACGGACAGTTGGACGGTGGCCCGCATGGGCATGTCCGGCGAGAGGGCCTTGTGCCGCGCCTGGCACGTGTACTCCGTGTAGTCGTCATCTGGACCTGGCTTCAGTTTCAGGCTCGACGTGGTCGTGAACCGCTTGGACGTCGACTCCTCCACGGTATCCTCGCGTTTCTCTGCAAGTAAGCCAAATATATTCGTTACTAAAAATTGCAATTGAATGGGTATATTTCGAAGTAGTAATTATTAAAAATCCAATTACTAGAAACTGGGGTATAGGTTTTTAGTTATTTTAAGCTACCCGATGTTTAAGTTTTTATTGATGTATTTACTATCGCAGAACTGTATATCTACTGCAGTTCGCTGAAAAGTGCTTAGTTTACTGCCTCGAGTCTTAAGTATTTCGCAACTCCCATCAATCCCACACCAGCAGAGTATTTTGTGACATCATTTTCAGTTATAAATTTTGAACGAGCCTCATCTGCGCGGCAAAGTGAGGCCTAAAAAACGGCTCCTGCGTCCCTGCCCCACCCATTCATCCAACTATCGTTGTGGGGCAGCAGCACCACCCACACCACCATTTCGCTGCGGGGTAATCACCAAGATGGCCGTCTGCCCACATTAACCGCCATTTACGCATCCCCACCACAGATACTCTCACACACACACACACGCGGCCCTGACAGCCTGCAAATGATACAAGACCCGGGCGGAACTGGCCATTCTCGTAAACCCCGAAACACCGAAAGCCATGGAATAGTACGGCTTGGGGTCCGGCCGGAGTCCTGCCGCAACATATTGCGTCATAAACATAATTCATCATGCAGCTTCCTTCCGCTGTCCACATTTCCTTGCGGATTTTCCTACATTTTAACGCCGTTTTGCGAATTTTCTTCCCTCTTCGCTCTTCGCTGGCTGGCCGTTATATTTTTTTGCCGCTTTGTTTTTTATATGTTTACCCGAAAAATTTCCATCATCATCGTCGCCGTGCGTTTCACATTTTAAGCATTTTTAACGCGCCAGTTGTGCTAAAATGATTTCGTTACTGGCCAAATGGCGGGAAAGGAGCGGAAAATCCGCCACCCGGAAAAAGGGGCAACTGGCTCCACCCACATGTACCGTTGTAGGGGCCATAATCATTATGAAAATTAAAAGTCGTGAAGGCGGCTAAGCGCCACCACCCACACACCCCTCTCTCCTGCTTCGTCCGCCTAGCCCATTTACCATTTACCCATTGACATTTGCATTTTTCCATATTTTCCAGCAGCGCTCTTTTCCAATTTGCCGACTGCCCAGCAGCGGCTGAATGACAAGGCACAAACAAGGGGTCCAGAACGAAGGACGAAGGACTCGGCATTCTGGACAGGACAGGACAGGATAGCGAACCGCAGAGCAGATAAGGGCCGAACATCGACATTCGGCGCTTTGTTGGAGTATAAAATTATTATTTAAGCACCGTCATCAGGCCGAAAGTCGACGTCCATTTCCCTGTGCCAGCCCTCCTTTTCCCCACATCCTGCGCATCCCCGCTCCATCATATCACATGTGCGATGGCCAAACGGTTGACTGGCGTTACTTTGCCCATCTCCATCTGCACCACCGCCACCTTCACGGGCCGGGCTCATCCTCATCCTCATCCACACCCACTTCCACACCCGCATCCGAATCCGCATCCGCACTTATCCCGGCTAAAAAGGGCCTGACCAAAACCCATTTACACTTTTTGTATTCTGCATAATGCCTTTGAAGAGAAAATGTATATTGTTATGTTCGAGCAACCCATGTTGTTTTAGGCAGTCTAATATAGCTCGGATATCTGGAGACAGTCTTCCCACGCGGCATGTGAAATTAGTGATTAAATTTGCTTATGAAATATTATTCTTGCCTTTTATTACATTGACTTATTTTATTCCTAAAAATGAATCAATAGTTTACTTTATACTAGAAGTTTCTTTAAGCACAGCTATGTGGCTCATCCACGTATCCATTTATTTAGACAGCTTAAATGAAATTTCATTATTAAGCTTAAGCTTCCTTGCATATCCCTCCCTAGATGTCCTTTGTGACAGGTGCGTGATGGCAAGCATCTTGGCACGCTTGATGGCACATGGTTGGGCATTAAGTGTAATGACTTAGTGGCTACTAACCTGGTTTGTACTCCACGTTGCCGCGATACCAGACGATTTGAGCCGCCGGCTTAGCATTGGCCACGATGCACTTGAGCTGCAGGTCCTGGTTCTCGCGCACCTCCACCTTGGAATTGTGGCTGTAACCTTTGATCTCGATCGAGGCTGGCGGAGCTGGAAAAGAGGAGCAGTGGGAACGATTAGGGGGTTGGGCCACAAAGGAAGTTCGCGGATTGTGGGTGGTGGGCGGTGTATGGTGGTTGCAGGTCGAAACAAAAGCTAATGGCTGCCAGGGAAGCTTTGCTCATTATGGAGCACAATGGCATTACGGGACGTTTTGTGGGCGTGGCACTGCCTAATGCATTGTGTGTATGCGACGACAGACGACATTGTTGATGAAGGCCCAGGTTGAATGGCCGCCGATGCAGAAACAGAAACAGCAGTTGGAATTGCTAGGTAGCTGGGGGGCTGGGGGCTGGGAAGGAATGCGCCAAGAATGCAGCATTCCGTCCTTGTTAACCACCCACTTGAAACGGCCCATCTACTGGTGCACTCAAAGAATATGGTCAGCATGGTAACTTAATACTATGTGATTTCAAATTATTCAATAGTATACCCCAATTTTATGTTAAATATGAGCAGGATGTAATTCGACCTTATGTTGTAATGATTGATTATTGGATATGTAACCATGTCTGTCATGAATTGGTATGCCTAAGGTGGCTGAAATGAAAGACATCTTGGTCTAAGCTTTTTCTCCGTGTAGGCAGGTCCCTCGTTAATGTGCTCAAATATGAGTTTCAATATTTGCGCTCAAGAGGACGTATGTATGTAGATGGCTGGTGGAGCGGGATTGGCAGCAGCCTGGCAAGCCTGAGCCGGCATGCCTTGGCAAACTGTTGAAATATACACGAGCCACCGGCGAAACAATGGCTGAGTGACGCCGGGTGGTGCCGAGTGGGTGAGCGGTGCACGCTGGCTGGTGCATGAGTGCAGCAAATGCAAGATGCAGTGGCAAGCGGGCTGGGGCAGGGAAAGTAGGAGCGAGCAGCGAAACAAACAACGAGGAACGAGGATAAAGTTAAGTGCACGTGTGCATTATTTTAATGCCACCTGAAGGAGTTTGGCTGCCATTGCCATTGCATCGCACTAAGCGGCAAAAACAACAGGAGTAGGATCCTTCCTACACTCCGAAGGAGTTGGCTCAGGGCGTCCTGCATTTGACATGCAACATATGTTGCCGGCTGCTCCGCGAACTGCTCCAGAAGTTGTAGCATGCAAAATGAATGCTTAATGTCGTACAATAAGTCCCATGGCTCCAAGGGGATGGGGCTCAGATGGTGGCTTAGATTGCGGGCACCGGAGAGGCGAGGAGCGGCGAGGAGAGGAGGTGTCATGTCTGCGACATCACTCGGCGCAGAGGTAATTGCTTTTGTTGCGGCACAAATGAAATCAACACCGCAGTGGCGGCGCCCCCAACCCTTTGATTAAGCTTAGTTTAGCATCGCCGCAAGCTGCGAATATTATTACGCAACAAATCAAATACAGGAAAGTAATTTCGAAATCAGGGGCCCAGGTATTTCCTTTCACTCGCATAATGCTCGTCCTTTCACCGATGGCATTCTACCGTAAAAGCCGATGATTTTCCGGTTTATTAACAAACACACCCAGAGGTGAGATGGCTTTAACATCCATATCATGTTTACGAATATCATTGAAGCTTGTTTCGAGTGCACTTTTAATATTTGATTGATTAAGCTAATTTTCCTTCAGGACTTACATTTCCACAGACGTTTGTGGGTTACGAACGGGATTAATAATAATTGGAATAATAATCCTTGATATATTATGTGCAATATAATATTAGTGTGCTGTTAAATACAGTTCTTACTTTTAATTAACTGTGTGATAAAGAATATTCCAGAGACAGACTTCAAACTTAACAATTTTTCGATGTATTTTGCCAAGGCTGCAGATGCATTGCTTGTTATGCCAGGCGAAACCCATTCCGCCCGAGGAAATGCCAATGGCAACCGTGGATCATCCCGCATCTACCAGTCTCCACCAGCCCGTATCCCCCATCCCGTATCCTGCTGCAACCTTGACTAAAGGCTTTGTGTGCCGAAATTGGTGTCGCCGTGGCACCGCTGGCTATACAGATTGTCCCTGGACTCTCGGGGACTTGAGGGGGCTGTACGTGCATTGAAAATTCATAATATTTGGCACACCGTGGCAGGGCTTTTACGGGGGACGCACCTGGAGGGGCGTGGCACTGCGTGTGCTGCATAGTTAAAATGCAAAATATATGCACATTTTATGATTTTTTCTTCCGCCAACTCCTGGCAAATGCAACTCGATTTATGCCAAAGCGTGGCCCGCCATCCTTCGCAGATATAGCTAAACATATATCTACATATATATGTATCTATACGTTCATATGTCAGTGTATGCGTGTGGATTGGAACGTGGGGTATGTGCATTGTTGATTGGTATGCATATTGTATTTGATTATTGACAAGCGAGCAGGTGGAACCTTGTCAGGGGGGAAAAGGGAGGAGCGTCCGTCCGGTGGAAGGCAGTCGGACAAGCGCAGCTAGGCAACATATAATGTATCCGTTTCGCATCTAAAGAAAGTGCGAGAGAGGTATGCGATGATAAATGTGACTGTTTTCAGATTCAGTCAGATTAATTGCTCATTGATTTCTAAGATGATTAGATTTGATTTCAAAGTTCCTACGCTGTAGCTCTTACAACTTTCGAGATATCGTT
Organism: Drosophila sechellia; assembly: GCF_004382195.2. Taxonomy (NCBI): domain Eukaryota; kingdom Metazoa; phylum Arthropoda; class Insecta; order Diptera; family Drosophilidae; genus Drosophila; species Drosophila sechellia. The sequence goes on along the minus strand of NC_045950.1, from coordinate 5,064,770 downwards.
CTTCATACGGACGGTACGGACAAACGGACATACGGACATGGCCATGCCGTCTCTGCAAGTGTATCTGATCAAGAATTTATATATATATATATGTAACCCTTTCTACTTTCGGTAAAATGTACAAAAAATGTTGATATGACAAAATATAGATTGCAAGCTCCCCCTAACAAGTTCTAGCTCAGTTGGCGTGTTTTTGTTTACTTTTCCGACCCCATCAGGTGAAATTTCGGCCCACTAACCTGCTTGGTTAAGGTTAAATGTTGATTAAATTTTATGCATAAGCCGCGCCCCCACATGGCAGTGGGCGGAATGTGTGTGCATTTCGGGTGGGTGTGGTGCAGCGCGCTTCTTTGAGTGCTCCGTTGGCTGGCATCAAATAATTTATGCAACAATGGCTGCAATAACGGCACTGGCGGCGGCAGAGCTTGAGCTCCAGTTGCCGGATTCCTGGCAAGCGAGTACACAAAGTGCAATTTGCCAAGAGCACTGGACCACTCCGCTCTGGATCCAGCTCCCAGCTCCCTCCGGGCAACGACACCCCGGCTAACCCACTAATAGTACGCCTCATAAAAGTTTTATGCGCCGGAATACTTTCCAGCCCTTTTACACCTCCCACTTCCTTCTTCCCACATCCCACCAGCCAAGCATCCAGTGCAGCCCAATCTCAATCCAAGGCTAAGCCAAGAATTGGCCATTTTTTTCGTTTGGGCCAAGGGAGCTGGCCGGATGGCTGGCTGTGATGTAAGTTGAGCCATCAGGAGCCCGGTCACACGAGGAGTGCGACCCAAGGAGCTCAGGGCTGACTTTAAGGTCAGCCGCCTCACATAACAAATGTCGGGCGATATTTCCCGGGAATGCCGGCAGATGAAAACTTTCCTCATTTGCACTTCAATTACAAGGGTGGCTAAGGGGGTGGGTGGGTGTGATTTTGAAAAATGCGCGGACATTTGAGAATCAATGAAGTGCGTCTATTGGCCAGGAAGGAAATCCAACTTAAATTCGTGCTGCATTCAAGTCCGGAATTTATAAACGCTCCAAGGTGGCGGCTGCAAGTACAGCTCTTTGCTCTCCATTTTCCTTGCCATCCCAATGGCCGTTTGCCATTGTCCGCCGCCCGGCATAAAGTTTTAGCTTTTGGATGCGGACTCGGATTCGGAATCGGACGCCGACATGGACATGGAGCTTGCAGTTGCCTTGCGGCATATGTGCTTTTGGGAACATTCTTTTTTGCTCCACTTTTTGTACTCCAAATTAATGGCATGCGAAAATTTTTGGGGAATTTCCATAAATTTGCACGTGGACTTTTGTGTGCAAAAGTTCTTTGCTTTGCCAAACTTATAATCTAATTGCGCCCTCACGTTTATTTTACCCATATATATGTATATAGTGAATGCACTATATATTCCTCTGTATGGCAGGTTATATATATATGTATATGTGCGGAGTAATTTTTGGAACTTTAACATAAGCACGGCCAGTGTTACACCCAAATTGCCTGAGAAACTTTGTAACGGAGTTTGAAAATTTAATTTGAGCAGGACAAAGGTGAGTGCTATTAATTTTTAATAGACTATCTGGAGAAAGTTTTAATTAAATCATATCTTGCAAGTGGAGATTACAGTGCGACAGACCGTGCGAATGGCAAGTGTGTAGTCCTTCTACCAAATAGTTAAAAAATAGTTATTGCTGAATCCTTGCACTTCAATGCCAGGCAAATAAATGGCAGATAGTCTCCGAACGGAATAAATCAAATCAATGTAATTCGAACTTAATTGAATTATTAGGCATTTGTCCGCATTTTCCTCTGGCTAATTGCAGCAATAATGTCGCACGTGGCCCCCACCCACACACACACACCTCCGCTTGGGATGCCCAAATACCTCGGACTGGGCGCCCAGGCACATGTCATCTGAGAATGCCAAGAGGAAGGTTTCATCACAAAACAAAGGCTGGGACGGGCTGGTGGGTGTTGGGAGGTGTGGAGGGCAGGGCAGGACTCACACAAGTATCCACAATTATGAAAAACATGTTATGTGACGACCGACCTTTTGCCGCTCCAACAACAACTTGCAGGCACTTACGAGAATCCAACTCCTCCCCTGCTCCTAGCATCCCAGCTATCCTTGGTCCTTCCTTCTTTTATTTTATTTCATTTTATTTTATACACGGTATTTGGTATATGCTAAAGGTATGCGGGAACTTAAGGTGGCTGAACTAGACATAAATGCAACAGATATTATCTTAAATATTATATTTAATGTTTAGAATTTCAAGACTTTGTATCTACCGCGGGCATCCTGTAAAGCCCCGCAAACTATCTGCTAGGTATCTTCAAGTCGGAATGCTTTTCTTGGCTTTCCTTGTCATCCGAAGGCTTTGAGCACACACATCGCCATTGTCACAGCTCATGGCGCGTAATTAACTAAACAAACGTCATTAGGGAGTGCGCGTGTGTGCGAGTGTGTGTGGGTGTGCGAGTGTGGGTGTGTGCGAGCGCGCTAGTGTGCGTGGGCCTTGGGCCCCGGAATGTGTGCTATACTTAGTGGCGAGTGGTAGCCATGGAGTCTCTTGATGTGATGTCTGGGAAAAATTCCTTGGAAGGACCTGGCGAGGCGAGCCAAATAAAAATCGCTGTCATCAAATGTAGCGCAATTCCTTGAGTGATTACAATTACACAGCAAAGGCAGCAGAACATTCAAAGTGATTGCTAGCCGACAATGCAACAGTCGAAAACGAGGACTAAAACAAAAAGGAATTCATTTCGCATCGTTTGCCTGCAGTGGAGACACAGCCCACCACTACCCACATAGCCCCCATAGCTCCCACTACCACCTCCACCTCCACTGCTGGTTTTCCGCCCACTTGGGCTCCTTGGAGCAATAAACTGCGCTAAATTCAGCTCAGCTCCGTAATGCTGTAGCTCCTCGTGGCGTTTCAGTTGCTGCTGTTGTTTTGCAAATTGCTGACAATAAATGTTGGCAGCGACAGAGACAGAGACGAGCGGTACAGGTTGGATCTACGTACTGAACGGCAGGGACCCGCATTTAAATTTCACTAGTGGAATTCCGTAGGTGCAATGAGCAGGAAACATCAGGAATGTGTGCCACTGTTTGTACATATGCGTTCCTGTGTGTGTGTCTGCCCCTGGTGACAAATTCATTTGTATTTATTACTTAAATTAATTGCAGCCCCTAGAAAAAGGTGAGCCCCACAAAGGGTTGAATTCAATTGAGTGGGTGGTCCAAACACAAGGCACATACTCGTACTCGTAATCATACCCGTACTTGTGCAAGTCATTCGAAGGGGTAACGTACTTTGTCTGCGGATTTCTCCTCTTGGGACTCTGAATTCGAGAGCAGTCGAATTCTGCTGCTAGCTGAATTTGGTATTCTTCGGAATTCGGCGAATGTTATGAAAAATTCAGATGATGATATATTTCCATTGCAATTTTAGAATGGTTCAAGGACTTCTCTTATTAAATATTAAGCTATATTTGGTTGGGAAAAATGACATTTAAGCATTTAAAAAATGAATCACAGCCGAACTCTTCACTTAGTTGATAAGAAAAGTTATAAGTTAAGCCCCAAAAATAACGCAAAATAACCCAAAAAAGCCATACAAAATATAATACTACCTATGATAAGAAAATTCTTTCGAGTGTGATCTATATATAAAGAATGATTTGATTCAAGAAGTGCTTTATAGACTTGCAATAATACAATATTTGAAAACCTGAGATGCAATTTGAAATATGTCCTGTGCCGACCACTTTTCCCTTGCCATTGCGTAATCACGACTAGCTAATAGGGGTAATTATACTCACATATGACGGTCAGCTTGGCGTTGGCCCGGATGGCGCTGTTGAGCCGAGCCGGTCCCACCTGGCACTGGTAGTCGGCGTCGTCGTTGATGGAGGCGTTCGAGATGCGCAGGTTGTAGATGCCCTGCTTCCGGTCGCCGAGCACGGAGTAGCGCGGAAAGCCGGGAATGACCGCCGAGAAGCCCAACGCAAAGCCATCCTTCGTCCACTGGACGGCACCGGCCACGTTGGCCACCTCACAACGCATCATGGCCTCGGCTCCTTCCAGGACCTGGAGGTCGTGCGGCGTGGTTCGGAACTTCTGTTGCTGGGCGTGGCTGGGGACGGGGGCGCTGGCCAGGACGATGACAGCTAGAAAGGAAGGAAGGGGGAGAGTGATTCATTAGCGATGCACTTAATTAATTGTCCTTGCGGCCATTTGTTGTCTCCGGTCTGTGCGTCGTTGGGTCCTCTATTAAAAACGTGACTTTCTATCGCCCAGCGCCGTATGATGAATTATGAAATATGTGTTTACTCAAAGACCGCGATCCCAGTGCCCAGTGCCCATCGCCCATTGCTCATGGCCGGGAGCCCAGTCAAAGCGAATCCCGACCGCAATAAAACAGGACATTCTGCAAAGCTCTTGCCTCCGGAGCCCCAGGCTTCGCGGCCGAACTTTGACCGTTTCCAGCTGCCTCAAAAAAAGAAGCTGGGCAAAAACTTGGCCAGAACCGCTTCGTTCCGACCTTTTTTAATGAAAAACAAACACATTTCGCGAACCCGATACGAAAAAGCGCGTTTGCCGTGCCACAAAAGCCAATTGTGGGTGTGGTCCGTATCCGTGTCCGTTGTCCGCTGTCCGTTGTCCGTAGTCCGTATTCCGCGGACCCCTGTCCGTGTCTGTTTGCCAAGACACATTGCAGACTGCTGCAGTTGTGGAGTTCATTTCTTGCCGCCGAAACTATTAAATTGTGCGAGTTGGCGGGTGAAAAAGGCACCGGGTGGTGGAAGGTGGGAGGTGGGGTTGGCTTTTCCCGAGGCAGTGGCGCATCTAAAATCAACAAAAGCATTTAACGTGACGGTCGTCAGTCGAGGCAGCTGCACTTGTTTTTAGTGTCCTAAAATCCACCGAAAAAAGCATTCTGCCCCCACCGAAGTCCACCTCCCGCGCCCTGTGAAACGAGCATTTTATTCGCGCTTTCATAAATTTTCCAGCAGAGACTATTTCTTGTGCCCCCGCGCTCCCGCTCTGTTTATTTATAAGCAACGAAATGCAGTTTTAAATCTGGGCAAACCACTCCCACTGCCGCCAGCCCCGCTGGCACATTCTAGCAGAAGGGAAAATGGAAATAAAATAAAACTTAGCTCTGGCGCTACCAACTGGCAATGATTAATATGGCCAGCAATTTGCATACGCATCATGTCTGAGGGGCATGGTGATGGTTAAAATAGAATAGAATAGGATGGGGTGGTTGGGTTGGACTGGGTTGGGTGGTGTTAAGGGATGGGGTTGAGGAGTGGGCTGTGGGCGGTGGGCGGCGGGCAGGAATGAATTTTAAATAAGAAAAATATCACAGAGCTGCCGGGTTAGGAACTCATTCGTTGCCAAACTCTTTACGATTTCATTATTTTGCCTTTTCGTACATAATTTGTTTGGCAAAAGAATGTGAAAGGAACAAGCTGGGAATCAACAACAATTTGCCCATCCTCCCCCTCCTAAAATTGATGTTGCTGTTGTTGTCGAACAGCCAGCAGCATTACGGGCAATTTATATAAATTTGGTTCTTACTCGAGGAGGAGCTCGGTTGTGCGGGGTCGGCATCTGTCAGAGCCAGACGAGAGCTAGCTCCGAAACCGAAGCGAAACCCTTGCCAGGACGCATGGACGCAAGGATGCGAGGATGCGAGGATGCCAGAGTGGCAGGAACATCCCCGGCAGACAAGGATCAACATAACCTTCGGCCTGTCGCAAATTTTTGCCTATTTGCCCGCACGCGCACTCACATGTCGGTTTGGGGAGTTCATAGTTGAGTATATTTTTACCTCGTTCCGGGGGCGAAGGAAACGCTCCTCCCAAAGTCCTTGGCTTCCTCGCTGTTTTCGCCGTTTTACCGTCTTCATCGCTCGGCGTTGTCTCATATTTTTCAAGCGAAAAATTTTAATAAAGCAAATACCTATTTTACGACCCCATACCCCACTAAAAACGACGACGGCGAGGCTAAAAATGAAGCGTAACGCCCCAATTCCAACCCATTCACATTCCCCCCGAAATCCTCTTCATCCTATACGTCATACGCAGTGTGGTCCCCGGAAATAGTCGAAATGGAAATTCGCACGCAACAAGCCGCCGGAGCAGAGGACAAGGAGCAGCGCCACTGACAGCCGAAAGTGCGAAAAGGATTTAAATGCTTTAGGAGTCGCCTTTTGACCTGCCCTCCACCGAGTGGAGCCCCTACACCCGGGAACGTCAAGTGCCATTGTCGAATTTCTGTGACTCCACCACCGAAGGGATGAGGGCCAAAACGTGCGTGGTTTTTAGTGTCGCGTTCTCTTGATTGTTTTCCAAGCTGGGGCTGAAACAACAACACATCCCCGTTCGGCGAGAGACACATGAGGACAGCAACAAATCCCGGCCAGCTCCCAGTTCCGAGATCCTTGCGCTCATATCCCCAAAAAAAGGGTTGGCCGGGTCTTATTTTACGAGCTGGGGACTATCAGTGTTATTGTTATGACTGAAATTTGATGGCCCCGACCGCTTTTCGGGCAAAGTGATGTATGTGTGTCCCCACCACCCATCTGCTGGCCCAGATTTCAAGATTCGCTTCGCCCGGTTATCTTGACCAAGCAGCCGGAGCTGATTAAGCGGCCGGGCATCGGATTAACCAGAGGCGGGCGGGACACCTGAGTGGGTTCAGATTCCAAGAACATTTTCACACATGCAGCACTTAAGTTTTATTTGTTTTTGCTTTAAATGCTCGCACGTATTCGGGATTTGGCGGGTCAGACGCAGCTGAATCCTTCGCGGCTGCCAGGATGCCAGGATGCCGGGCTGCCTGGCTTGGAGCTGTTTTGGAGCCTTGCGAAATTCCCGACGCGTATTAATTTGACGATTATTGTTTCCGCTCACACACACGCAGCTTTAACTTTGCTTTATGGTTATGGTGCACTGTGGGAAATTCTAAAACCGTTCATATATCTAATATTCTGTGAATATGTGTATAATTAATTGTTAGAGGTACAAAGAAAACTGTAGTCCAATAGACAGACTTGCATTTTCTCCCTTAGCCAAGTACAGAAATAACTAAAAAGCATCTAAACTAAATCGTTTTTATCCAAAATTGATTGATAATAACAGTGCTACGTGCACATAAATGGAATATTATAATGCACTTTATTGTCATTTGAATGAGCAGTGCTTGTAACATTTTTGCTAACATCCTTTTTGCCCAGAATTTATTTTCCTGGTGTACTGCTTTTCGGTGGGCGTGTCCGCACGTAAGCTGCCAGAAAAATAAGAAAAAATTAGCGCAGCCTCAGCATATTGTCGCAGCACATCCGCTTCAGCGACTCCAGCTCGGAGCTTGGGAAGGAGACGGAGGAAGGAGACTGGGAGCTGCTGCCACCATCAATCGAACATCCGTGGCACCTTTGCCGGCGCATCCTTTTGGCTCCGGACCTTTCCAGATGCCACGCCCCTTGTCAGCAACGTGCCTGGCATTTGCATGGAGTTGGAATGGCGAGGAGTACGAGCTGTCAAAGTCGGAGGCGAATGCGAATGGTTTATAACGATTTTCGGGGCGCTGCAGTTGGCAGCGTTTGCTCAAATGCGATATAACAATAGTCGGAGCAGAAATGCTGCATGGTGCACCGTGCATGGTGGATGGTACATGACGCATGCCACATGCCAAGTTATCCTGCAGTGGCTACGTGCTCCTCCTTATCAGCGCTGAGCGTCGAAATCCCCCATTTGGGGATTAACTAATTGAATTTGCAAGTCGCCAGCGCTTCGCTTTATTGCGGTTTTGTGTGCTTCTGTCTCCGTCTCTGATTGACAGCATTTCGATTACGGATGCGCTGAAAGTCTGAGCGCAGATTTGTCCGCTTGCCCTGCTTAATGGAAATCCAACTTAGATTGCTGCAGCAGTGGCAACAAATTGCAATTACTGCCACACTTTGCGGCACCGCAGGCAGCCGCTCGCTGGCCTCAACTCCGGCTACATCTACATTAACAATGCGGCAGGTCCTGGAGCTGCAGCCATGCCAACAGCAGCAGGAGCCGGAGCAGGAGGAGGGCAACAACAAGCGCCGTAAATGGTAATCACCCAGCAACATTATTAACATCATCAAGGCGAGCGTTATTAAAACCGAGTAAAGGTCCCAGGCGCCACCTGCTGGCCGGCACGGCAACTTCACTCCACTCGACTCGCGCCACCTGCCGCCGACCCAAGGACACCAATCTCCCTGCCGCAGGACGAAGTTGCAGGACTCAGGAACCAGAGGCCAGGCAAAAGGCAGGAAAAGAAGCAGGCACTAGATAATTTGCAGCTTGCGAAGGAAGTAAATTCTTGTTAATAGTGCAACAAATTCGCATTTATGGAAGCGCGTGAAGTTTGAGAGCCGCGGTGATTGCAAAGCTGTAATTAAGTCAGTAAATCATTAAACCGGTTTTTGCGCAAAGTATTTGAGCCAAAAGTTCTGAAAAAGTCAGTGGATTGGCAACGATAGTGGACATCAACAACACTATCCGGGACAAGGCAAAATTTTAATTAGCAATAAAATGTAACAAGTAAACTCCATGAATTCACAATATATCGAAATACACACACTTTCACTTTGCTTAAGCTGCAAAAACAACAAAGCTTAAGTGCATTTTATGTGTGAGCAGGGGTTTTATTACTAACACCAAATGTGAATTCACTCATATTTATCATCAAACTTTTGCCGTGGCAACGTATTTAATTTTGATCCCCCTGTTTTGTCTTTTAGCCAAAAATAAACTTTTCGCAAAATGTTTTAGATAAATAAATAACTTTGAATAAAATATGCTGATATTCTGTATTTAATATGTGCAATAGTAACTTTTTTTTGATATTGGTACGAGGCCACAACAGCCAGGACTCTGCAACTAGATATTTCGCTAGGATTGTTTGCTAGACCAAAATTGTTGCATTAATAATTATACGTTTCGCAAAACTGTAAAACCCATAAAGTCAAATGGTAAAGTAACAGCAAATAGTAGACTCAAACAGGACAAATGATGAAATATATGGCAACTAACCCATATTTGCAGCCCATTCATTCTGCGCCACTCCTGAAATTCGACCCGACCCACGACCAGAAAGTATATTCAACGTTGGGGCTTTCCCAGCGAATTGGTTGATTACTTTTTCGGTGGTGCGATGGTTGGGTGGTTGTATATGGGTGGTTGAGTACGGGCTGGGTTGGCGGGGAATTCGTGCGAACTTGTGCTCGGATTTTTGGCCACTACTCTGTACTCTGCTGCAATTGAAGGGCTGTGAGAACTGCGAAGCTGCAAAAGTTGTTGACGAGTGAAGTGTGGTGAATGTTGCCGGTGGTTCTGCTGCTGCAGCGTCAAGTGGTTGGTCAGCATTAGACACGAGCGGTTACCTGTTGCCAGCGGGCTGGTTCTTGTTGCTTTGTGGGTTCCCTTGCTCCGGGCCCTAATTGTTGGCCGATTCCCAGGCCGACACACGCAATTGCTGTTGCGTAGGTGAGTAGCCGCAATTAACTCATGGAGCCGGCTGGTTTGGGGGCTTCGGTTTCAACTCTTTCGTCCTCTTGACTTGCGGTTTGCCGACGCTGGGAATTTTTCACTCCCATTGTTTCGGGATGACCTCACACGGTTTGCGACATGTATGCATTGTACAGAGTTCATATCGTTGCACCTAACACATCATCAGACCAAAGTGGCTGGTTTCCAGGGAACGTGGATTTTCCCAATCAATTCCAAGCACCATTTGAATTAAATGACAACTCCAGGGCAGGGCGAGCGTAAAAAATAAACAGACGTCTCTAAGAGATTGCCACCCAGAATGCTTTATTTATTTATAACACATGCTACGCATCGCATCAACTTATGGAATTCGCCAAATCACAAGAAGCCAATAGCAGCAATGCTACTCGATGGGCTAAGGGGATGTGGGCAGGGATTTGGATCGGGATCGGGAAACGGGGGGCACAAACGACGTAAAAAGCGACATCATCCAATCAATTTATGCGCCAATGTCTCCTGAGCGGCGGACCCAAGTGGGTTAGATATTGGAAAACGGATAATTGGAAGTGGTGGCGGGTGGCAGAATGGCGGGAGCGGAGGTGGAGGCTTTCAGGATTTTCCTTTACTTGATGGGTTTTTCGTAATATTATCTTTAAAAAATCATTTCGGTAAGAATCAAAATTGAAGTGAAAATAGAAGGCAAACTAAAAAAGGATTCCTTTTCCGATAATGTGTGCGTGCTGGGGGGTACTGGTAATTGGGGACATGCTGCCGGTGAAATGGCCATCATCATCATGGCCAGGATCGTTATGAAACTGAGGCGAATTAGGGACCTGGCCGAGACAATTCCCCAGTTGCCATTGTAAACGCTAGCTAAGTTATTTGCTGTCCATTTCCAAACATTAAACCAGAGTGACTTGAATAAATTTCATATTTGAAAGCCTCGCTCAGACACACATTTCGGCCAGACCGAAATATCCGTTGCCCAAATAAACTCACATGGCTAATACAAGCTAGATTCTGAGTGTGTGCGTCTGTGTATGTGGGCCCTTACAGCCTTGAGGTGGGTCAATCCTTCGGAATACCCTGCCTCAGAAGTGTCCTGTCTCTTCGTGTGTGTGCCTGTGCGGGCATAAACCAAAAATTCCCATACGCTGATGCAGCAAATTTCCGGACGGAGTGAAAGTGGTGCGACAGTGGGACAGTGGTGCCACCGCCTCCTCCACTGTTATCTCCGCCAGCCGTTGGCCACTCAAGAGGAATGTTTCGATTCCCCCTCCCGTCCCGGCGTCCCATGGTTCTGTCGTCCTGTTGTCCGGTCCTCCTCTCATCCCTTCAGCCCGGCAGAATTCTCGGAAACAAATTTCATTCTCGAATATTCATACATTTTCTTTAGCATAGTGCGTTCCCCAACAGCAGTTTCTTCTTCCACAACTTTGAACATTTTTTCCCCTTTTGATATTTGTGAATTCGGTGCCGGAGAATCGAGCATGCGACAGTTGCTTCATTACAGAAGGCACAACTATTCCTGGAGATGCCATGCAACTTCTTTCCACAAGTTGTGGGCACAAATAAATGCAAAGTGGGCGCATTTCGACTTTAAAATGCAGCTCGACTTCGATATCTCGACTTAAATTTAGGCAGGACAGCATCGAATGATGATTTATGTTCTCAGGAAAAATGAATTTTCCTTTCGCAGAGACTTAAATGATTAATTAAAAGGATTTTCCGGCACTCCGACAAGCAACAGTGGCCTTCGGCAGTTTCCTTATAACCAGTCGGTAGTTTGTACGTAAACAAAATAATTGGAAATGGGCAAAGACTAGTAAAATATGAGCTGCTAAAGGGAAAGGTAAAATCTACCAATTAATTTCAAGTTTACTAATTAATTGAAGTCATTGCGTTCGGGTGAAGCGCCAAAAATATTTACACTGCGCTCTGAAGAATGTGTTTTTTCCACTTTTCTGTTTTTAAACCCCTAATTATTATGGTTAATAAATATCTCATTTCGATATTGTATTTCCTGTGATATATGTATACATCGGAATATTACGCTATGCTATTAGCACTCTTCTCGTTTGATGTCCTCAATTGCACAGAGGATATATCAGGAGTTCGCCATGCATTCGAAGGGTATTCACACTCCCGTTTGCGTGTTGAACACTCTTCCATTGTTTTCAGTTGGACGGGGATGGGATTGGATGCGATGAGTGGCTAAGTGGTGCCGGGTGGAGCGGCGACAAGGAGGACGCCGGCTGAGCAGACATGAGCGGGCAAATTAGAAGCTGAGACACGGACTACCAGTCCTGGATCTTCATCCACTTTGGCAGCCGAGTGTTTGCCGGCTTATTGTTTGGCTTAATTGCCGTTTGAACTGCGGACGCGTGTGTCGCACTCGCACACTCACTCGGATTCAGATTCAAATTCAGATTCAGATTCGCATTCGCAATCGCATCGGCACATGCAGCTACAGCTACCTCCATTTGCATTCGGATCCGCAGTGGCATTGGGCATTGTTTGCCCAAGACAGCAACCCAACTCAGCCGCCCTGTTGGCACAACAATGCCAGCCTGCTGGTATGGATGCTATATGGTATGGTATATGGTTGGAGTATAAGGTATACGGTGTGGCATGCCGGGTTAAGCAAAACACTCGAATTACCAGCCGGCGTGGGTATGGGGTGTGCGAATGCTTTCTTGCTCGTGGAATAATGTTTGCGCAATCGAATGACAAAGCGCTGGTGATCGGCGGGGTTAAGGGGTTGAGGGGTCCAAAGAGGTCCAGAGGGGTCCTGAGGAGGGGTCCAATGAAGCATGTCTGCGTATGGAACCCGATAGGTCCAAGGAGGCGGAGGAGGAGGAGCAGTGCAGAACACTTTGGTTCCCAGCGAAATTGTTGCAGAGGAAAGCGAATTTTTCTCTGTCGCCATTAACCAAGTGAAGTCGTTAAAGTTGAAATTAAAGTTAAAGTTTTCCCAGCAGCGGCCAAATGCCGCGTCACAGATTTCCCGGCGCGCCGAAGAGTGGGGATGAAAATCGCCGGAGCGGAACCACACGTCAACTGGCCAACTGGCCAAGTGGACGCCCATCTCGCCATCTCCCAGGCAAAGGTGTGTGTATGTGCAAAGGTGACTCTCCAGTGGAGGATTACTGAAGCGTGCAGTGGACATGGACCGACCGCCAGCGGTTCACACGCTGCAGATGAAGCCGGGGAGCCACTGGGGGAAAATCGGATCAGCCCCATATGGACTTAATAATTTTACTGCTGGCATTTCATTTAATTGTGAAGAGCGATTTTTTATTTTAAGGTGTCTGTATTGAATATTCATCGCTTGGTATCTTAAAAAGAGGACTTTGTGGGGAAACGTCGCATTGTAGATAAAGAAATAGAATAGAATAATATTTCTAATTATCAATATTTCAACTAACAAGAAATAAAATAGATACAGAAAAATAAAGTTGAACTTCTTCAAACGGTTTGAACGTAAATTGTTGGTTCAAATTGTAATTTAAAAGCAATTAGGATTTAAGTACCCTTTCCAAAAAAGTTTTTTTTTTTAGAGTAAAACAAAGGACTTGGAGCCTTTGGCAATGGAATTTTTATCCACTAGTCAGGGGTTTTGTGGCCACTGCAACTGGTGACACTTGCAGCTGTCGATTCGGGCGACTGGATCTGGACTTAAAGTTGCCACGAGCCAATGGCCAACCGGTTGGACACGCGTCTCCAATGGGTAAATGAGCAAATGAGCGAAATTAGGCATATGCTGAAGTTGGAGGCCGTGGATGTTGGACTTCCAGTTGCGCAACAGCTGCCACTTCAATTAATCGAAATGGAAGATGGAAGGCCGCAGAAGTGGAGCTATAAATATTTGCCCGACCTGATAAAAAATTAATTTTTCAATATCGCAATTTCAACAGGAGGTTAAAATATGCAAGTTGCCACCATAATAAAGTGAAAACTCAGGCGGCTCTCTTTGAATTTGATTTCACTGCCGTCGAAAGGAAAGTGCTTCTGTGGGAGTATGCGTGTATTGGGTGTGTGCGATAGCAGGTCCTTCCACACACACAACGCACACAGACAGACCGGCTGGGGGCTCGTATCTGCCGGCGCACAAACACAAAGGAAATCGACTCCTTTTGAGCAGAATGATGCAATTATTCACACTTGATTAAATACTCAAGAAAAGTGAAAGTGCGTGGAAGGAAGCTCATTCGGCCGGCCGCCCTCTGCCAAGCCCGCATTGAGATGTTTTCCAAAAATTCATAAATTTAAATTAGCAGTGAGAATGATGAAGCCATCGTCGGGTGTCTGCTCCTCCGGGCTCACCTTGAAATGGTTTTTCAATTACGCCACCGAACCGAGCGAGCTGAGGGCCATTAAATGTATTCCAATTCGAGGACTTCGCCTGCAAGCTCATTTCCCGGACTATGACGAGCCTCATTTGGCATCTTGCTTGATTTGCCGTTTTTATTTATTCATTCAACTGTCTGTTTGCGGGGCAGAAGGAGGAGTTGCTGGGCATCCGGCTGTCCGACAGCTGACTAACCAAATCAATTCGCATCAATATCGAGCAAACCCATCAAAGTCAGTCATCGATTGCCGAGAAGTGGAGTGGAGCAATCATCTATGCCATCCATCCGCCGCCGCCGCCGACGCCGCATCCTTCAGTGGAAATATTCTGCGTAGGAAGCACGCCAGGCTGCACATTGCTAATATCCTGCCGCAATCCCAGGCTCCTCCCTCCCTGCCGCAGCCCCTTTGTGCGCACACACACACACATATGTGCGTATCCTACTAATTGAAATTCATTCTCAATCTGCCAAAGCCAGAAAAGTGCGCTCGATCTCGTCGAGATGTTCTTTAAACTTGCGTACAACATCCGATTCTCGACCATTCGAAACTCCATCAAAATCAAAAATTCGGTGAACCGAGGCAAGGGGTCGCATCCTTGCATCCTCGTCGAATCAACGCATCTTCACATGTGCTGAAGGCCCATAAATCCCGGCTAGGTAGAGCTATTATTGATATGGATATACACGATATATCCATCGAAGGCCCGAGGCAATTACCACATGCCACGATCGAGCGGCGCAGCGGGAGTTCACTCTTTGTGGCGACTTCAAGAACCCGGGGTTTACGATTGTTTTCACTTGACATGTGCAACTCCCGCACTCCGGCTTTCCACCTTGCCACATGCTGTCGATTTATTTATGCATCGCTCGCATGTGTGTGTATGTGTTTTAATTTGGTCTCATCTTTCTGTCAACAAGCAGTCGGAAAATGGCCAATGCAATGTCTATTTCGGTCCGAGATACATTTGTTTGGCTGGGGGCAGGCAAACACACACTGAGCGGCAGCACAACAAGCTGGCATATTGCATAGTTTGCTCGCTTTTTAAAAACAATTATTTTGCCATTTCAATAATCCTGCTCAAATAAGCCAGGCAAGAAAATCCCGCAATTGGAAAACGTAAGATTCTCTCTCGAGAAAGAGGGAGTTATAAGCCCTAAATCTTTTTTGCTAAGCAAATAATCCAAGCTGTTCAGCTCTTGAAAATGTTAATTTAATATTTAGATCGAAATTCTTCTAAAATTTTTGAGTTAGAATTGAAGAAGATAGAAGATACAATTCATTTGCAGACCGTTGGCAGCATGTGTATGTGCACACAATTATAAATAGGCCATTAACGTAAATGTAATTGAAGTTGATTTCAAGGAACTTTTTATCCAATTCTTTTAATTAATAATTAATGGATTTTATATCTGATGTTTTAACCAGTCTTTAAAGCTGTCGCCCTATTCTAAGTAATCCACTACTTTAAATTAATAATTAAACCCAAATGCATCTTATGATATTTCTTCGCCATGCTGGGATTATCTGGATTTTGGAGGGGCCGAGACCACATTTGATTCACAATTACGTAAGTTCGTTTGGCCCACGCCACTGCGGCAGTTTCAGCTTGGACCTCGGATTCAGTCGGTGGTTTTTGGGGGCGTGTGGGCGACATCAGTCAATATCGAACTGGTTAGCGAACTCAAGGTGCTGCTGGGGCGAGAAATATCAACTGTCCGGTGGAACGCGGACTATGGACTGTGGACTGTGTGGCGGTCCGTGGTCGGTCCGTGGCTCATGGCCCGTGGCTCGTTAAGCCAAGTAGCCGAGTCTGGGCCAAACATGGGCGTTTTCCAGTTTTTTGCTCAGCTGCCCACACTTGCGTCTGCAATCTGGGCAGAGATTCGCCTATACTCTTTTTGGAGAGGGCAGCGCAATTAACTTTGAACCAGCTCGAAAATGACAGGCGCACACAAGTCAGTTGCAGTGGCGATGCTTCCTGTAGATAGCACAGCCTCCGAAGATAATCTATGTGCTCGAACCAGTAGCCCGTAGCCTGTGTGCTTAACACTCTGCCCTTTGAGCAGTAGCAAAACCAGAAGCTGAAGCAGAAGGAAGCGCAGCCCCTCAAGTGGGGGCCACCGCCTGCTCCAGCTCGTCCGCCCGCTCCGCCCACCATTGATGGCGCTCTGGTCAAGCTGTACTTGGTTCGTGGTATTGTCAATGCACTTCACTACATTTGCCAACTGTCAGAGACAAAAACGACAAGTCGCGACGACTTTCCACACTAACCCCGGTATCCTCTGGCACCCCACCCCTGCATCCTTGGTTTTCCCGCTTTCCTAACTGCACCAACACATGCTCGCTGTATATCTATTACGGCGTGTTTGTCCTACACTTTTCCCAACTCCTCCTGCTGCCGCTGCCGCTGCCGCTGCCTTCTGCTTCAGTTGCTCTGCTTTGGTGGCATACATTTGAGTCCTGTGTGCTGTGTTCTGTTCTGTTTCTATACCCGCACATGGACACACTCACACTCACACACGCACAAGCCGCCACTCACACATGCACGGTTGACAGACATACTTCTGCGTTCGTGTGTCCTTGTGCTTGTTTTTTGGTCGCCTTAGCCTGGCCTGTCTGTTTGTTGACATATTATGATCCTTGATTATTTTGTGCTGACAAATACATGCTTTTCCTTTTTCCACACTGCCATACTCTATACACAAGCCATACAGCCTACATCCAGATAGACTTCCGATTTTGATTCTGATTCTGATTTTGATTCGGATTCGTGTTTGGTTTTGCTGCTCTTGCTGCCTCGACTTCCAGGGGGCGTGGCTCGACTCTGGCCAGGTGCTTCTCAACTAATTGGTCTGAATGTGCTATCCCCAGTTTATTAGGCTTTTAATGATGGGCGGACTCTGTAAATCCGCTTCCATTCGGACTCCAATCCCCGCTCACGCCCACAAATGTCATGCGAAGCGATGACATGAGAAACAACAAAAAACAACAAACCTGCTCCCCAAGCGAACCAAATGAAAACAAAAAAATGAAAAAATCCACAACCGAACTGTGGGCGTCGACACAATATTTTGTAAATTATATTCGATTGTTGGGTTGTCTATTTTCCGTTTTTTAAGGGGGCGGGGAATAAAGCGGCTCTGGGATTGAGGGGCGGAAGCCACGATAAGAACGCAAGTACATGGCACACAAGTACCGGTTGCCAGCTCCCAGCTCCAAGTTTCCAGCTCCACACCCATTTGCTCGTAACTCCTCAACCTGTTCTACGATAATGCGTTTGATTGCAGCGGAAGTGGAGCGCTGTTGTGGTACGTGTGTCCGGTGCTTCTGGCCTTGCATAATGTGTAATTAATAATTAGTTTACCATTCTGGACGGCCCAAACCCCCCTTTCCAGCCGCCCGAGTCATCAGAGGCTTTGCCACGCCCACAAATGGCTTTTCCCCCGATAAATGGCTAGAAACGGAGCGACCGCAATGTCCATTAAAAGGACCCAAACACAACCTGCAACATGCAATGCCTGCTAATGAACCACAGCTGTTCGACTGCCAATGCCCCTCGTCCGCCTTGGTCAAGTGGTCCACTCACCCAGGAGGCCCAGGAGCTGAAGATGTTTAATCCAATGCTGACGGATGCGTCGTCGCTTTGTTGCATGTTGCTGCCACTTGATGTGCGGCTGCTGTTGCTGCTGATGCTGCTGGTGTTGCTGATGTCGCTGATGCTGCTGCTGCAAAGCCATTGTTGTGGCCGTTATGCTCGCTCTGTTGGCTTTTAGCGGACTGTTCTGGGAGCTGAGGAAAAACGCGAGGTTGCACTATAAAGAGCAGCAGTTACCGTTGCAGCCACTCCAGCTGTTGGTGCGACACATTTGTTTGGGGTCACCACTTCAGAGCACTTTTTGTCTGACTTTTGATTTTTGGCACACCCGCGAATTCGCGATTTGAACCCGGATTGAGAATGAAAATGGGATCGGGTTAGCGCCGCATTGTGGCGGCTTTTCACATGACCGCCGGTGGGCAGGGGCGACTAAAACCGGTGGCAGGGGGTTCTTGGCCTGGTCTAGGACTGCCAGTTGGCCACTTTAAGATTCGCACTTGCCATCCGCTGGATGTTGGCGCAGACTCGATAATTTGGCGTTGTAATCGCGGCACGAGTGCTTCCCGTACGATTGAGAGTGTGTGTGTGCTTGCGCTTGCAGAAGTGTGGGTGAGCGGTAGGCCCCGTGCGAGGTCCCCGAATCGAATAACGGAACGGAACGCGGAGCTGTTCCTCTGGCGAGCGTCCTCACGGAATCAGAGCTAAAACCGAACTAAAACCTCGAAGCTCGCGACGCGCCGACCGCCAAAGAACGAGTATCTGTGCAATACATCTCACCATCGCATCGGCATCGTGCAGCAGGAGGCCACTGAGAGCCGCACAGAGAGAGTGCGTTTTGTTCAGAAATCCAGATATAGACGCACAGCTGTATAAGAGAGTATCCACAAGATACTCCAAGCCAAAAGCAGAGTATCTGTAAACACTTCGCTCGAGCATGTTGTTTGTTGTTGCTGCCGTGCAAGTCCGAGTCCCAGCCGGTTGTGCCCATCAACTTATACGGGCCACTCCATCTGATCCGGGGGTGGAAGTTGTATAAGTATGCCTAAAAATATATGTATAAGTAAGCCATGGGTATAAGATACACTCCGTTTTCAGTTTGTTTTGAGACCACTTATACTTTCTACGAAAGAGTAGAAGTATGCGTATAAGTATAAGTATAAGACAACAAATAATGTCTTATAATTTAAATCCAATACAAATCAGGGTACCTTAAATGGAACTTTTAATTTCTTAATTAAGTAATTAAAGTCAAATAAGTTAAAAAACTTTTTGCTTGTCAAAATAGTGATTACACGATTGCGAACTATGCGAAATATACGTTTAAAATTATTTGCTAGCTTATTACAACTTATTTAAAACTAATAATAGCAATATAAAAGTATATCTTAAAGTTTTTAACTAATCTAAATTTAAATATACAATTTTCATTTAGCAACAATTGTATGCGAGTTTTATAAGTCAACACTACTCTTTTAGTATAAGTATAAGACAAAGTCGCATACGGTATAAGCTGCATGTTCATGACTTGAACTCAGTTCTTTTGTATACGAATTTACAAGTAAACGAATCACAGGCGTGCGTATCCGTATAAGTGGCAAACCAGCTGCAGTATAAGTATAAGTTTAACCGAGTCTTCTACAGAAAATGGTATAAATCGGCTACTACGCCCGTTTGTATAAGTATAAGCTAGCATCGAAACTGTTATACACAGGGCGTATGATCTGGTTTGCAGTAAAAGTTCGATGGAACATCCCTCTTTCCTAGAAAAATGTTTGCAGTTCGAGCGTTTTTGTGGTGGTTTGTCTTTGTTTTGTTTGCCATATAAGTTGTTTTGAGTTTGAGCATCGGGTAACTCCCTAATTGCTAAATATGACTGGGGAAATGGGTTTCGTCATACCTACTCGCAGTTTTAATCTGCGTTTCCTTCGCGTGCACAAGCCTCCTGCCACGCCCCCGCCTTTTACGACAGCAATTTTCATATCATTTGCACGGGAATCACCTTATATACTCGCACTTAAACATACATATGAGTGGAATGCTGGCCTCCAAACACTTGTTACACGCAACTCTGAAAGTCCCCTGGGATCGCTTCCCTTGCAATTTTGCCGCTTAATGCCATTTGGCAAACAGAAGATGCGAATTTCAGGGAATTTTTTGTTCAAAATTACAGAATTATGTATGAAGGGGGGACTAGGTCTAAAAAGAAGGAGAGAGCATGAAAATGAGGGCTCACAATAAAACCCAAATTAAATCTATGTATTCCGACGCAATAATTGTGAGAACTCGCGACGCAAAGTGAGCCATTCAATAATCCTGCCCAATTTTCCTGCCTCTTCAATTTGTTAAGTGAACGCTAATCCCTTAAGTAGTCGAGAGCGATGACTAAACGAAAACAATCTTGATAACCATTTTTTGCTCTTAAAAACGCAATCGTGGAGTTTCCCGAAAACTAACAACAGAGTGAACTGAAAAGCAAAAACGTGTAACAACCTACGTTGTGCAGTGGAGTTCTTATGTTTGTTGTTAAGATTGATTCTCACGTAATGAAGTAAGGAATGATTCGACATCTCAAATTCAAATAAAAAATATGCGATAGGACCAATTTGAATGGGAGTTTGTTTTTATTGTTATTTTGTTTTTCTGCCTACCTTTGATGTGCTCCTAAAATAATCCTACGAAAAGTTCTGTTCAGTTCCAGGGTTGCAATTTTGCGTTTACGGAGTTGCCAGATCATCTGCATAGTTAGCTGCATTTTGCTGAGCTTAGAATTAAAATAAAAAGCTAAATTAAACGACAACTACTACTTTGCCCTTACAGGTTTCATCTACGTGCATGCTGGCATGAAAATGTATGTGCTAGTTTTAGCACATACCTTGAAAAAACCGAAAGCAGTGAATGTCCTTGAATACAGCAAAAAGGAAGGCAGGAATAGCAGACATTGGGAACGGAAAAAAGGAATGACCCAACAGAAGGACCGATGAATTCGTGCTCCTCATCTTTCCGCACGTCATTTCGTGTCCTCGAATCTTCTTGTTCTTCCCAATCGTTCAGATGCAACGGACGGGGCAGGAAAGTCCTTACTAGTCGGCACCTTTGGCGGCTCTCCTTTTGGGCTATGTATCATAGCCTCGAACTGCCTCGAACTGCTGGCTTGGGGCAAAACAAATCAATAAACGACAACGAGAGTTATGTACCCAAGGCATTGAATCCGCCCAGGCTCATGACGTGCCCCTTCCCCTCCTCCTACCCCTGCTCCAAAGCTCCAATTGGGAGCGTCGGGCTTAAGCTACATCGCTTCTAAGCTAAGCCTCCATCCATCCATCAAGGCTCGAATACCCTCGGCTGCGCGCTTCCCGTTTGCTGGCAGGATCCGCCACATCAATCGTGAATCGAGGTCTGCATGTACACCTCACTTTCCCCTGTCCCGGAAGTATTTTCCTTTTTCCGCACTGAGGAAAAGCAATATCTATAGTTAACTTAATTGGTATTGATACTAAATGTTAAAAGATTCTAAAAGTGTTTTGGCTCCTTCATCAGAGTATGTACATTCCATAGAATTGATCGTAAAGATATGACATTTCAAAAAAAAAGAACTGAAATAGCTGAGGCTTTTCTCTCAGTGTGCTCCTCCTCCGTACTTCACTTGTTTTCCCCACTTGTGTACTGCGTTATTCTTATTTTCGAAGATGGGGCCCGAACAGCAGACATTCGTAATCTTCAGATTCATTTGCCTCCCCTCGATGGGCCCTCCTCCGGTTTTCTTTGAGAGCCTACGATGTTTGCCATCGGTGGTGGGCAGGGTTTTGGGTTTTCCCAGTGAGGCCGGCTTGGTTTAACTAGATTTTGCTCATTGTTGCTGCCAATATTTGCCCATTGCTGGGGATTCTCTTTGCCGTAGTTTGCCGTGTCTGTCTGCTCGTGAGCTTTACATTTCCACACCTCAATTTCCCTGTCAGTAACTGGATTAACTGCAGAATGCACTCCGTATTTATTCTTTAATTCCCAGCCGCACACGTATCATCTAAATACTCTTGCCATGGCACTTCGGACTTTTATAAAAATGAAAAGCAAATATTTTCGCACGCATTCCGTACAAGTGAAGCATAAATATTTGTTTGAAAAATGAGCTATCCACTTTCTGCTCATAAATAAGATAGAAAAAGGAAACCGAACCGAATTCTTGGCCAGCTTAGGAGCCCCAATCCCATCTCCACCCACACAGCTCAGACATTTTCGAAGATTAATTTGCAAACAATGTTCCATATACAACTCTGGATTGGCCAGGAGTACCCTGGCACGCAATCTCCGGTTCTGAGGAGCTCCCAGACGGATGGGCTTCGATTCCGGTCCACGTTTCACAGTTCACTTTTGTTTGCTCTCTTTTTTTAATTATATTTTAATTTATTTTGGAGCTCACGGAGACATTTTTGCGGTGTTTTCTTTTCATTTTCTTTTGGCACTTTTGCATCTTGAAGATGGAAATTGTGGGCGGGCGTCTAACTGGTATACACAACAAAATTAACACATTCGCTGCGAATGAAGGACCCACACCCCCACCCGCTCCCCATTCGCCTCTCTCGAATTTCCACGCAACTCCACCCAAAAGCAAACAATTGCAAGTTATTTGTGAAAATTTTATTGTAATTACAAAAGTTTTCCCATGTTGTTTTGCCACGCTTTCACCCTCTTTCGATGCCCTGATACCTTGAATTATACACAAATAGGTTTCCCTCCACATCGCTATTCCTATTCCTATTCTAACTCCTCCTGCGGCTCCTCCGGATT
This sequence comes from Drosophila sechellia, assembly GCF_004382195.2. Classification (NCBI taxonomy): domain Eukaryota; kingdom Metazoa; phylum Arthropoda; class Insecta; order Diptera; family Drosophilidae; genus Drosophila; species Drosophila sechellia. The sequence goes on along the minus strand of NC_045950.1, from coordinate 5,042,505 downwards.
CTGCTCCAGATCCTGCCCCTGCTCCTGCTACTGTGCTCCTTTTCGGTCTGGTTCAATTTGGTATTTGGGGCTCGATTCGAAAGCTCAGTGTTTCAGCAAACTTTATCCACTTCATTATTTGCTCGTTTCCATTGCTGTGTTTCGCTGTTTGCCTGTTTGTTCGCCAGTTTGCATTGTTTGCTCGTTTCGATTTTAATTGTATCTGCGTGCAGAGGCCACCATCGCCCACATCTCACCAATGAACCAGCCAGCCCAATGGCCTCCACCACTCCACCCCAAGTACTTTCGAGTATATTAAATACCGGAAAGTTCTCAGGTCACTGAAGGGCAAACGTCCATGGAAAGTGGAAGGGAGCAGGCCAGGTGCTAAACAGGTGAGTTCGGCGAGTGCGTGCGGGATGGGAATTCATGTAATTGGCCTAACGACGTAGCCCCCATCTGATTTATAAAAATATTTATTATTATATATACTCTTCATACATTTATCTATAATTATAAACGGTGATCAGTCATGGCATTATTGCCAGATAGTTTTCCGACTGACAATGAGCCCGATTAAAAAAATATTGCAATTGCCCACAGACTCTTAACAATTTTGGTTGATATGAAGAGAGGATTTGGGTAAGAAGTTTAGAAAAACATTCCCCGCTTTTTCCTCAATATCAATGCCTTGTAATATACTCTGCAACTTGTTTATTGATCACTTTTCTAGTTGTAGTAAAAGTTGCCGCACAGCCGCTTGCCGCCCCTCAATCTCTTGAGCGGCGACTTGGAGGGCACGGAGTATACGTTTTGCTGCTCCTGATCCTCGGACATGGCGTGCGGCAATATGGAGTAGGGGTGTTGGGCCATATGGTCCCTCTGACGGGCAAAGTCCTGCTGCTGCTGCTCCTGCTGGCACATCTGCTGGTGGCGCTGCTGCTGGTACAGCATGCGGATGTACTGGTCGTAGTATTCCGGCTGCTGACAGAGCTTCTCCTGGCGCATCTGCATCTGGCGGGAGTAGGGAAGGCGCGTGCCTATGATCTCAGTGGGCCGTCTGCACAGGGGCACAGTATACGTCTTCTTGGACCGGCCACTCATCCTGATTCTCGGACGGTAGGCGTCTCCCTCCCGTCCAGTTGAAGTGCTTTTCAGAGGTTGATCCGCTCCACCAGCTAGGTGTGTCATTCCTGGTGACCTCTTGGCGTCCACGACCAGGATGTTCCTGCGCCGCGGGAGGCCAGAGTGGGAAAATATTTTGGTGGGCCTCTTCCGAAGCAGTGGCGATTGCTTCTTCTTGACCTTCTTTCGCTCCGTCTTAGCTAGTGATCTCGATTTTGGAGGCGATTCCACCTGATCCTGTTTCTGTAACTTTTCGATGTTTATAGCTCCCAATTTGGCAGCTCTCTTGGTTACATCGATCCTTGCCGGCTTGGCCCAAACCTTCCGTTCCAGCTTCTTTCTTTCGCGATCCTTCAATCCCTTGATCTGCTTGGGAATACGGAAATCCGAGAGACCAGAGGGATCGCTGGCCAATTGCCAGGCGGAGTTCATTCTGGGTCGCTGCATGGGTTCAGCTCCCACAAAGTTTGGAGGAGAGTAAGACGGAAGTCTCTCCTGCGTTCCGGCCGCTTTGGGTGGCGGTGCGAAGTACTTTCGCAGTGCGGTCCTGGAGTCCAGTATGCCGGGCCAGTTGCTCGATTTTAAAGATCTCGAATTCGCCATTTTGCGGTTGCTAACACTAAAAATTTGGTTTTGTTTCAAGGGGCCTCATACATCGCCAATAATTTGATTTATTTTCTATGAAATCTAAAAAGTCACTATCCAAATGGCAGATAGAAGTCTAAATGAAAGGGGACGGGATGCCAACGAAAGTCACACTTATTTATTGGCTTGACCTCATGTTCGGCACTCGATGGTTGTGTTTTGTGTGTGTTTTTTGGGGGCCGAGCCCACAATCCCGCCCACCGACCACCAACCACCAACCACCGCCCACCGCCCACCTCCCACAGATGGACAGACAGTAAATCGGTTCGTGGCATTAATGCAAATAAGTGGAAACACAAATATTTTCAACGTTTTTGTGGTTTGAACCGAACGAACGAACTGCGGCAGAGGAAACCTTTTTTTTGTGGACCCATGGCCGTTTTGGGACGACAGCACGAGGGTCGATGGATCATTTCCGCTCTCCTGGCTTGTGTCCCTGCCCCCCCGAGTCCCTCTTCCGCTCCCATATTCCGATTCCGTATCCGTAGTTGTTGCCGTGCTGTCCGGCAACCGTTTCCTGTCGGCGGGCGCAGTTAAATATTGAAATTTATATTTAAAATATTTCAAATATACAGTTAAATGCTCGGTTTCCCCCCTTTTTTTGCGTTGCCCTCGCATTTTTCACTTTAGTTTATGTGGAGCATGTTTAATTTATGAGAATTGCTGGTCCCTGTTCCTGTTCACAAGCCCACTCCATCGCTTTTAGCTCGATGCCAATGAATATGAAAAATCAATTTGAAGTTTGGGGCCCGCACTGAAGGTCAAACGGTTGTTTCGGGCCTCTTAAGTGGCGACGCCAACGAAACGTGGCAAATCGTTTTCACCATCAGTTTGCATCGGGGGGTGGATGGTGGATTCTGGGTCTGACCCGTGCCCTTTGCCCTCGAACTCGGCCTAATTCGATTGTTACATTTCGCCTTAATTTCCTGCAAAAGAACAAACATTTGTGACGCTTCTTGGGCGGGTCAGTTTCTATCTCATCCGGTCGTCCGCTCCCCTCGATTTCCAATTAGCAGCAGAAATCACCTTTCTGTCCTTTTCGCCGACTCCCAGGACCACCAAGATTTGCGTCGTGCTGTTTCGCTTCGTTGTGTTCCAGTGTTAATGGAGGATTTGCTTTTGCTACGACTTTATGCTCATTGAGGTGCTGCGAAAGGCCAACTTTCATTCCGTGCAAACGCAAATTTCTTGTCCTACTTCGACGGCGCAATAAATGGACGGATGAGGAGGCAGTCAAGGACTCGGACACGCGCTAGATAATTGTAATGCCCTCTCGTCCTTAAAGCCGAGATCCTGGGCGAAGGCTGGTGCTCGCCAGATTTTGGACAAGTTTTATGGATGGCGAGGATTGCATTTCCTGTTTGGCAGGCAACAATGCAGGAACCGGAAACGGGAGAGCCAAGATGCCGGTGCGGGGTGAAGTCCTCGGATCCGCGATTTCCAAGCATCCAAGCATCCAAGAATCCAAGAATCCACGAATCCACTTAGCGGCGCATAAATTTCGCTCGGTACATAAAGTACAAGTGTACAAACAATAGGACTTTTGGCGCACGGCATTAAAAACATAAAGCAACCGCATCTAGGGCCAAGGAGCAGGACCGAAAATAAGACCAGGACCAAGACGAGGTGCACCAGGCCGGGAGCCTGGATGATCCGGGTCACATAAACAGCGGCGAGTGAATAAAATCGCTGCCGCCACTCGAGGTGGGGTATGGGTGAATCCTGGGCTAAGTCAGGCGGCCGGGCCACTGCATTGCTATTTACAAAATGTCCTCGACCAAAAGGAGCGACCGGGTGAATCATAAAGAGTCCTTGCCGAGGCTGAAGCTCTGGATCTGAAGCTGGCAAGAGAAATGCACGTAAAATAATAAACAAGGCTTTGCAAACAATAAATGTTGCTCTCGACCTGCCCCTCCCTGCTCCACCCAACCACCCCAACCACCCACCCACCCACCCACTCCGCGTCACATCTCTATTCTTACCACATCTGGCAGCTGCAATGCTACGAGTTGTTAGCGACGCTGGCGACGAGATTTCTGCCCGTCCATTGTTAGACTCCTCCTGCATTCTTCCCCGGATCCGGAGAATCCTGCATCTCCGGCACCGCCTCCTTCTCCAGCTCCATCTGCTTCTGCGTGCGGTGTTCGTCTTGTTGTTGCTGTCGCCGCTGCTGCGATAAATGCGAAATGCTTGTAACTGCAATGCAAATGTAATGTGCAAAGGACATTTTACTCGGCTGCTGCAGTTGCTCATCCCGCTCCATGTCCCTCTCCTTGGGCAGTAAATATTCCCTCTGTGCGCGGGGTCACTCGGCGACGGCGGAGGAAGTGGCTACGGGTGTCCAGGGGTCAGCCTCCTGCATCCGCTGATGAGTGGCCACATCCAGCCACCATCCAGCATCCACCATCCTACAGCCGCCATCCAAGTGGCAACGCACGGCAGACGCCGGGCGCTTTTTGCCGCGACGTCCTTATTAATTGCAACAATAACTGGGCCCAGGCGACGATGGCTCCGCGTTTTGTAGGAGGCGGGGACATGGCTGCACTGAGCGAAAGTTATTGGTCATTTAAAGAGTAAAGAGTATTTGGAGGATAAATATACAACAACTTGAGTAAGTGCAGTCCTGGTCCGATCATAATAGTCGACTTATATGCCCTTTTATTTAACAGCTCGACATAGCTTTAAATCGGATATGTCCACCGTAGGAAGTGCAGACCTATGCATTTTCGGAAGTTCCTTTTACCAGGACGACGCATTTCTTTCACTGCAGCCGGAGTAAATTTCATCCGGAGGTTCGGTAATGGGGGCTGCACCGTAAGTCTTTCAGCTTTTTGCCTGCAAATTTATGGCTCGGACCTGCAGCTTTTTGTGGACCAGCGACCACCGGAAGCGGCACTTAGCTCTTGGCACTCGCACTCTGTGCCCTCCGCTCTGCCGTGCTCCACTTCCCTCTCCGCCAACAGTTCATCATCCGCCGGCGGGTCAGGTGCACTCCACTCCTCCTGCAGCGGATGACTATGCTCGCTGATAAGTAATTGGGGGGTTTTTTGCCTCCGGGCCTTGAGTGGGCGGTATCTGGTCCAGAAGTTGCCCTATGCCTGCGGCTGTAAAAACAATTCGTATATCAAAATTTCAATGCTCCGCGCTTCTAGTTTTTATGGCGAAAGGCTTTCGCTGGGCGGCCAGCAGACATTTAAAAGCAATAAAGAGCGATGCAAATGTTATCGGCGAAACTCGCGGCATAGCCCCGCCAGAAATTACCGAGCAGATTCTCACCCTCGGCCAGGTATTCAAATTAGAGAGATCTCGCTCAGGAGTGAAATGAGGCAAATGCCACTGCTCCTGGTGGCCGTAAAAAGTGCCGACGACCATAAAAACCCAGCCAATTGGAGGGGGTTTGAGGTCTAGGGTCGGGGGTCGGCGGTCGGTGGTCGGGGGTTGAGGGTCGAGGGTTGGACTAAAAGTGCCGTGCCGTGATTTCGATTTTTTTCTCGGTGTCGTTTGGCGCTGCGAATAAAATGAAAATGTACTCGGCGAGTGCGAGAGTTTTGTAGAAAAAGTTTATTTTAATGAAATTCGCACCGACATTTGATGGCGCACACTGGAGGGGGCGCGGGGTTTCGGGGTTGGAGGGGGCGGATTGCGTCAGCCGGAAGTTTGGAGATGGGTCTCATGTTTGATTGTTGGTGCCGCGAAATCGAGATGAAGGGTATTTCGGAGCGCCAGGTGAAGGCCAATGGCAATCCTTTGGATTCGGATGCTGGATGGCATGGACGCGGGCACAGTCGGCAATTGTCTTAACATTTATTCAATTTGACTACCTAGAAATCGTAAAGTTTATTTGCTGCCACTGAAGTTTGCCCTCGCCATTCCCCATTGCCCCTTTCCCATCCCCGTTCTCCACTTTTGGCGGCCATAAATCTGCGACACAAAAGCAAAAGCAACCACCGCAAACATGGCTAACATTTCGGTTGTTGGGGTGGGAAGTTTGAGTTAAACATTTTTAAAAGCCATAAATTTATTGTTCTTGCATGTGCTTTTGTTCTTGTTCTTGTTGTTGCTGTTCCCTCATGCTAGTTGTTGTTGTTGTTGCGGTGCAGTCAAGTTGAAAAACGCACAAGTAGGTCGTGTTGTTGGTTGTTTTTGTGTTTTTGCTCAGTCGCCTATTTAATTCGATTTGTAAGCTAATTCCTGAAATATTATCTGGAAATGTTCAAGATGTAGCCAAGACTTTGTAATGAGGCAGCGGAGCTTCCCTTCGCTGGCTTTAAATTCATTAAGCCTCAATAGATACCAGCTATTGGGTATCCCTAAGTAAAGTAATTCAAATATGAACGCAGGCTATTAGCTGCACTGTTTCTATTTTACTGAATAAAATCACACACAGGACTTTAGTAACTCAATAAATCTTTTTGCGTACAGTAACTATCTTCAATGAGAGTCCAATCCTACAGACACACTACCTAGATTTCCCTTTTAAGCGTTGAGCTATCTTACTCAAAGTTTTTCAAGGACGACGACTTAAGTGTCGACTAGATAATTTAATTATAGCACTGCGGACTGACATTTGCGCACATTAACTATGCGGAATAAATGTGCAGCAGCCTTGAATCCTATTTTTAATTACACTTTCAACCCACTGGGCTGGGAAACTGGAACCGGAAATCAATAAATATGTTCATTCCAGACTCGGCAAAAAGCATTTGTTTCATATTATCATCTTCCTTGGACTTTGCTTCGGCTTTTTCTCGGAAAGGATTTTCCCATTGAGGAAATGTGCATCTTGCCTTTCTTTTCCCTGTCTACCGTCTACCGTCTACCGTCCCCTGTCCCCATTTCCTTTTCAACTTAAACAAAAACATCGCAAATAACCAAAAAAAAAAAAGGAGAAGAAAGTAAGAAAAAAGGCAGCTGGAGGCGTAAGCTACTTGAAAGTTTAGAGTGTTCGGTGGAGAAGGCGGGCGAGGAGGTGGCAGTTACTGCCTTTTTTCGAAGCACTCATTCATTCATTCGTAAAGGCTTTAGCAGTAAAATAAACGCGCATTGATGCGGAAAATGTGCTACGCACGACGGTGACGCCTCAGCCTTGAACACGCCCCCTAGCTGAAGGCTATGAGGGTGGGAAGTGGAAGGTGGAAGGTGGAAGGAGGGAGGTGGGATGGTTAGATGGCATGCCAAACTCAGAAGCGATACATTTCCTTTGTGTTATTTTTTGGAAACTTTTAAAGTTGCACTTGAGTGCCTAAGTTGAGGGCGGAAGGGGGTAAGTCGCCTGCAAGTTAAGGGTACTTACGACATTTGGCAGGTGGAATGGAATGGGTGGCCAGGTGAGTGGGCTGGACGGGGAGCCACTCCGACGCCACTTCATCATTCGGGCGTAAACCTGCCACCCACTACGCAAATACGCGTAAATCTTGCTCCGGACGCAGAGGTGACCACCTTGGTGCCCCCACTTCGGTAGAGTTTCATATTTATGTGCATCCTTGGGGGGCAGGCAAGCGAAGCAGGCGAAGCCATGAAATTCAATAAACCTGCCTCACTTACTTCACATCATTGGCTTTCCGCATTGCCACTTTTACTATTTAAGGACGAAGTCGGTGGGACTTACACATCTGACGGTCAGCTGACCACGATAAAATGTCCAGATATTTCACTTTGTTTTGAAATAATCTGTTGAACAAGCAGTGGAGATTTGTTAGTTATTTGTTTATATAATAACTAAATAATCGTTATGTGGCCAGACATTTGTATGCAACCTGCTGATTAAATGAGTCATTTGAGCTCCCTGCTATCTAAAAGTTAGTTTACTTCAGTTTATGAACACAACTTATATACTACTCAAACTTCTTCTGTACTTTTCTCGCTTCTCTTCTGAGCTTCAACTGGTGCCTAAAAATGACGAAGAGTGGGCGCACCTTCAATTACGCACCACCCCGCTTCTCGGCTCCTTTGACCAGACTTTGGGTTAATTCAATTCGGCACGACTCCGGAGCTCTGGCAGATGATTCCTGCTAATTGCGGCCAGAGTGGGGCCTAAGTGGGCTCCACGAACAGCTGAGAGACAAAACAGATCATAAATATTGTATATATGTGGGCCAGAACAGGCACATATGCATTAGGGCGTGGCTGGGCCATCCAGCCTGGAGGGTGGAAAACTTCAGCTGGCGTTGCGAGGGCAATAATTGATTAGGCTCGAACGTGATTGTTAACTTTTTGCATATGTAATTTCGATTAGGCTCCACTCCGTGCCGCCTTCCCCGCTCCAACCGCTCCTCCCCTGCTCCGCAACCAGTGTGTGCAACAGTGCGTATGGGTAATGTGTTTCGGGATGTGTGGCTGTGCTGCCTAAACAACATTTGCCCCACTCTTCTAGCTAGGCCCCATGTATATATATATGAGGTTTATATGTGCTCCCAATCTCCCTCTGTTACCATCACAATGCAAATTTACAGTCACATGGTTCGATTGGCAATTTAATAAGGTAACTCTTTCACACAGAGAAAAAGCGCCAGTGGAGAGCCCTTTTTGCCAGGACGTCAGAGACACACACAGTGAGATTGGGGTTTTGGAGTGAAGGGTTCAAAGGTTAAAGCGAAATGGAAAGGTAAAAGGAAAGGAAAACTGGTGGGGAGGGGCGGAAAACGCGTTCACACAGAAACTGACGTGCTTTACATATTTAATGTTTAACTGTAAATTAGGTTAAAATGTGTTTGCAAAATGAAGCTTTTTTCCATCTCTATTCCTTCCGGCTGCTGCGGCTGCTGCACCGCTGCTAAATGAGGATTTTCAACGTGGAAAACTTTGGCATACATCAGAGCACGAGCACCCATGCCCGTTTTCCCACCAACCCATTCCGCTTGTCCTTTTGCGGCTTTAAGTGTTTGCCTTCCATTTGCGTCTCAGGCGCTCAATCCTCTAATGCCGCCCAGGAAGAGGGGGTTATTCTAGGACCTCCCCTGCATGGCGTCAATTTGACCTTCCATGTCCATGTCCATTTCCATTCCCACTTCCATCTGCCCCTTTCCCAGCGGTTCAATCCATGGTTGACGCTTACTTTGCAGCAGCTTATGGCTGAAACGGGGGCTGCTGGGCATGAATATGGATGCGGATGCGGATGGGGATGCGGATGCGGATGCCGAGGGCGTGGTCGCTTAGCTGGGAAAACTGTTCACGCATTAATTAACAATTTATGATTGTGTCCGTGGGTGGGCGACTGGATGTGGATGCGAAATGCGAACGGTTGGCCTGCGTTTGAGTGCATTTGCTGGCGCATTACAAATAATTTCATTTGCCTCCGAAAGCCGGGCATTTTAATGAAGCAGCTTAAATGGCCGATTTGCAGGCATTGAAAAGCGATCCATCCCCCGTGGACACAGCAAAATGGGATGCCTTATTTTTCGGCCATAAAATCGAACGATTTTTATGTACAAATTGTATATTTTTATTTTATTAGCACTTGCTCAATATGCAAAGAATAGGACTTTGGATTTCGCAGCCGAATTCAATAAAATATATTCCTCATTTTGCCGCTCAATACTAGATGCTTATGGACTTTAAGGATAAGCCAAGGCAAGAACATGGAAATGCATTTACATAACACTGGCCCACGGAGGAAGTGGGAAGCGAGCCACGCCCCCTGTTTCTTTGTGTATCAAGCTATACATATATCTGGACAAAACAGAAGGCAGAAGACAGAAGACGGCGCAAGGAGCAGGAAAATGTAATCCCAGCCAAGCGGAGCAAACTTCCGGCGAACGTTGGAAACGGACGCTTCAATGTATTGGATACGGGAAATGGCAACAATTGGCAACAGTGCAGCGGGCTGATGGGGAAGGAGGCAGGCTATCGGAGCAAAGGATAACTCCGAGTGGATGCACATATGCAGGACGGGGGCGTGGCCACGCCCCTCACCACCCCCCTCGCCATCGCCATCCAAGACGCTGCATTAAAATCTTAAGCAGCATAATCGCTGGACTAGAACCGGCAACAAGCAAAGATGAGCAGCACAACAGATAGAGCCGCCCCACGTTGACAACCGACTTGGGCCCCATCTTCCGTTCCCTTTCCCGATTCCAGACAGACTGGCATATATACACGGATATATCAAAAGCTCCACTATGCACTCCAAACGAACTGGAGCGAGCTCAAAGTCCGAGAGTGGCTAAAACAAACAGGGCGCAATAATTTCGAGTTATTACGCAAGATCGAGCAAATTTGCACAACAGATTGCAGAATAATAAACTGCACTAACAAACTGAATACATTACAACAGGTTAATCATATAACCAGTGCGATATGGATGCAATGTCCTAATTACAGAGATGCAATTACGCCCTAGTATAATGAGGATATTAGGTGCAAGCTAACCCAAAATAACTTGGCAGAGCCATTGCATTTTGGAAGGAAGTGATAAATACCACCTAATTTATTGGTATTTAATTCATTTGGAAACGAAAACAGCAGAACAGCATAGTGGAGTACCCGACTATCAGATACCTTTTACTAAGCTTTAATAGCACACGAGCTCCACCTAGCGGTCATTTTATTTATGTATGGCTTAGCTCGGAGAATATTTATTGTACTTTTATTAAATGCGATGTTTATCTTTAAAATACAAGTAATGAATGGAATTAAAGGTAAAAACATATGTCAAACTAAGAGCTCGAAAACAAATGTTAAAAGTATTTATCATTTAAGATACAAACACATCTGACATAGAGTATATTGTTGAGCACAGATACCTTAAATTTGAATATTTTGGGTCAACTAGACATGAGCGGAGTTAAATCCATACAAAGTATGAAAACTATTGAAGAATATAGAGCGCGCTGTTATCCCAGAATTTGCCCTATTTTTTATGAACCAAACTTTAATTTGCCAACAAAGTTAAGCCTACAAATTTGACAAAAAAAAGGGGGCAAAGCGTGGAAACTATGCTGGCATGTCCGTTGATCTAAAACACACAACGTTCCGGCTGCTCCACTCAATGTAAAACCCGGCCACCAAAACGCCCTTCAGCCCTGGGGCTTGTGTCCTAATAGAATTTGCGTTTTTTGTTTACGTCTCTTTTTTCCGTCGAAGTTGTTGGCGGTTTTTTTAATTGAATAACTGCAATACAGCTGCCTGTGGCACTGCCACTGGCTTTGTTGGTGCTTATAGCGCCAAATATATACACTATATTGAATATTCGCAGTGGTACTTCGCTATCCCTCGGCAGGTTCATGGGCCAAACAAAATTTGGATTCGAAAAATGATTGGATAACTGATTAACCAGATTAAAAATCTTCAGTTCGGAAGAGATACTTGGTTTTTGTCTCGAAATACAGGCAAACGAACTGAAATTCTAATTGAATTCAGGGTGCTTCATCAGCTTTGTCTGTAGGAGGATTCGATATTAAGATAAGCATGCTTTTGCCTGGCAAGGATTATCTAAAATTCATTGAGTTTATTCATTCGGCTTTTATTTGAATTTCCCCAGCAAGATACATAAACCTAATTTATATTGAAATTACCAAAGTTCTGATCGACGTTATGGCCAAACACTAAAACAGGCCCACAGCCACACACACAAACACACACACTGAAACCCACACCTCAACCAAGCAAGTGTGTGAGAGTTTAAAGAAGCCAATAAATTATGAATAGCCCTGGCATTGATTGGAAAACTTTTCAAATATGCTGCCACTTTTCTACACGAATAATTTGCGAGCATTTTCCAAAACACACACGCCACTTACGGTTTTCGTGAAGGACATTCGACTCGATAGTGTGGGAAAACCAATCACCCGGTTTATTATTAAATTCAAGCTTCTGCAGGGATTTTCCAGCTTATTGGCCCGCCCTGCCAGTACAGCCATATGGAATACTGTAAATATTTATTTGTGTATTCTGCGGTAAAATATATTTCTATCCTATAGCCGAATCCGATTCGCATTCAGTTCTGCGGATTTAATTTGTTGACTTCTGCTGCTTTTTCCTTGTGGTCTCACCGCTGCCATAAACTGTAATTTATTTTCTGCAGCGCACCAACTTGCCCGCTTGAATTCTGTGTGGTAATTAGAGGAACCCACACAGGTAGAACGCTTTTCCACCTGCCACTTGACCCGGCATTGTTTGGCCATAAATATTACACATACGCCGCATTGTCCGTAGCCGATTTTGGGATTCTGCTCCTGGGCTTGTCCGGTGGTGACCAGCTCAAAGCCTTGTCGCACCCACAAAGAAATACTGGGAACACAGATTAAATAGGTTTTCGTCCATACAAGAACAAGAACATGGCTTTAACAGTCTGGCGTGGTTGTGAAGACCTGCTGTTTTAGCCGTATTCTCATAGTTGTCGGCATGACTCAAAGTGGGCCAAAAGTCTCTAGTTTCGCGCTCCGCAAAAGTGCCACAAATTGCATACGAAACTGTCGGCAATTTGCATTCGAGTTCTTCCCCCTTTTCTTATTTTTACTGCGTGTCTTCCACATTTATCGTTCTCCTCCGGCTTGTGTGTTGGCCTCTTCTTTGTTGCTTTCGCCGTATTGACGGAGTTGAGATGCATACAAAGTGATGTCCCCGAGCGACGTCCCCCGGCGTGCTCCCAGCTCCCAGGTTCTGGATCCTGGATCTCACCTTGCGGCTGGATGGGTGATTGGGCGGAGCGCCGCACTTTCTATCTGCGTCATATGTCACCTGTCAAGTTGCGTTTTCCTTACTTGTACACGACGGATACACCGGGACAAGCAGAAGTATTTCGAATATCGATTAGGCACTAATCGTCATTAAGTTCTTATGGTCATTAAAATTGTTAAAGAAATAGTTTCTAATGTTATCTCCAGCTCAAATTTTACTGCATAAAATAATAAAAAACTGATATTTAAGTTAATTGGTTCCCTTGTATAACGAGATGATACTTATTACAGCTCCTGCTTTCAAAATAGTTAGCCCAAGAGATTTTATTTTTTTTTTTTTCTATTTACAAATCCCACTATCTTTTTGGGGTCCATAAAAATCCAATCGAGTTGTGCGTAGTGTAGCGGAATAGATTTTTGCGTGCGGCCTTGACAGGTTCCACCTGTCTCCCGACCTAGTTGCGGGAACAGATGTGACATTTGGGCCTGCCTTTGCCCTGTTCCAGACTCGTCCGCAATCCCATTCCCGATCCCAGTCCCAGTCGCGCTGCCGTGGCCATTTCCGCATTCGCCGTAGTTAATTATTCGCCCATTTTAGTCCATTATCTGGACGGATCGAATCGCTGGCAGAGACGGCGTAGTCCATCGAAATGCAATTAGCGTGTGTCGTCCGCCTATTCCAACGGACATATGTACATACGGACAAGCGGACAAGCGGACAAGCGGACAAGCGGACATAGGGACATAAGGACTGCCATGTCACACCCGTGATGTATGAATGTCACGTGCTGCATTCGGCGGGAATAACAACAGCAGCAAAGCACAAATTAGTCGGACCTAATTGTACGGGGGAAAATGATCGATTCCCTTTTTTATCGCCCGTTTTGAGGGCATTTCATTTAATTTGAACAAAACCCAGTCATTTTTTGCTGCATATTGAAAATTGAAATTGTTTTTGCCGACTGCTTGTGATGCATATAAATCGTGTTTGACTAGTGCGGCAAAAAATAGACAGAGTTGTGTGGTGAATAAAAAACAAAAAAACAAAAAACATTGAACAAGTGCAAACAATTATTGTCAAAAACAGAGAGAGAGCTGCGACAAGGATGTGCAGGACACTCGTGTCGAGTTGGGGTCCTTGTGTGTAGCCATCGTGTCCTGCGAGCTTTTAGAGCTGCATAATTTCTTTAGCAACGTTCATTAGTCTGCGTCCCCGCCCTCGAACACTTAGCCCGGATTAGGTTTTCCGGAAACTGGTACGGCGATGGAGAGTGTCCTGGTCCGTGTTGATATCATTAACTTATTGCATTTTCAGCTCCACCCTCCACACCTCCATGAGCACCGCCCAGCCCCCTGGTAATATTTATGCATAACATCATCATCATCCGATGACTGCCACTTCCACCAGAAAATATTCATCCATCAAAGGAGTGGGTCACGCACACACGTTCCTGGGCACACCTGGGCAGGTGGGTCAGGTGGGGAGCTCAAATATAATTTATGCACGTAACTAGTTTGTCATGTTATCCCCTCTCGACGCAACGGTGACGTCAGGCGTTCCTGAAGGATTATTCGCTTGACAGTCGCCACAACCGCAAAACAACGCACTGAGCCCACGTAGAGAGAGTTCTTTCGCCAGAAACACTCTCTTATACGCCAGTTGCTGAATACAGCAGTTTGGCCTGAACAGAGGCAGCCGCAGAGAAGTCCGGCTGACCGTGAAAACGGTTTGGCCAGAAGTGAAAAACAAACGGGCGGCAGGCAACTAGAATCCTTCCCAGACCATAACCCTAATCAGTGTCCAGAGCTAGCCGAGCATAAAGTCCACTTTTGGTGCCTCATCAAAATCACTTTATGCTAATGGCCAAGACATTTGCATAATTTGCCCCTAGTATTCCCACGCATATATATCATACATACGGATGACAAAATAACGAAACCGAAAAAGAAACTTTGGCTCGGAAGTGAGGCCTTAAATGTAATTCAATAAATTCCCTCGTGGAGCGGCTGGAGCAACAATTATTGACATTTTCATTGCATGTGAATTATTATAAACGGACATGTGCATGTCCAGAACCTTCCGCGCACTGGGTTGTCCCACTTTTCGAGCCCTGACTCACCTGCTCCTCCTCCTCCTCCGGCTCGTCGGCGGAAACTGTTGGTTATACGTTCAAGTTCCGGACTGGACGGATTGTTATTTCATATGCGGCACCCCGACCCAGAAACAGTTTCGCCAACTTTGTATGGTCACGCAAATTTGTACGGGCCGCCCTGGGCACTCCATGTCCAGGCTGGGAATCTCTGAGGGAATCAGTGATTCATTCGGGCATTGATTCATTCCGTCTGTCTGGGTGTGTGCTCATCAAACTTAATCTCTGGCTCAATTAGTGGCTTCGACAGAACTCTGCTTCGAAATATGAAGTGGCTGGCGAAAGAGAATGGACTTTCTGCGTGTCCTTGCAATTAGAAAAGATTTATGCAGGGCCATCAAACCCAGTTCTGGACTTTTTTGAGTCGCCTCAACATCGAGGGCAATGAAGTCACGGGGCCATAAAAACCGGACGACGGTCTGCGGTGCGAGGTCCTGTCCGCGGCTTTATGGCTTTTAATTTGATATACGCATTTACATAAACAGCTCATTTGGATGATATAAGCGCGTGTACAAATCACCACGGCAAATCGTCTTGAGGAGCGTGCAACATCGGGCTTTCACTGCCGTTCAGTTGGCAATTATTAATTACTCGCATTTAGTGCTCTCGCTTTCTGCCCCATTGCCGTGATTGCCTCGCCACTTGAGCTTAATGCATCGCTTTCAGCTTTTAGCTCGGATTGAAGCTTGGCTTTGGCGGCAGCAGCTAAATTCCCTGCTAATTACGGCGACCATCCTAGCCGCCCTCGTCCCTCTGCAGCTGATCCCGCCCCCACCTCCTTGCCGCCAGTCATTACCACCTGTCTCTGCCGCATCTGCAGTTGTAATCCCGGCACATCCACACGTCCAGAAACATTCGCACTCACGTTCATAGGTATTGAGAAATCAAGTAGCTGCAACATCTCGCTTAGCTTCACTTACACACACTGCGAGAAAACGATGGGTTACTTTGTATTATAATTAAGTCGCTCGAGATAAATTCTTAATTCAATTGGTATTAATAGGTAATACATGTTAATAGGTAGTAGGTATAAGTACATTTCAATGATTTATTTAAAGAATAACTTATAAATCTTTTGACTAAAACTAAACTCGCACTTGAATCTCGCAGTTTGTGTGCAGTTCCATAATCATTAGATCGCATAAAGACGTTTTAAAATCCTAAAAAGGAATAGCATTTCTAAATGTTACAAATATACCAGTTCTTTCAGTGCACATACACAGCCAACTGAATATGCAATGAGGCCGAAGCCAGAAAATGTTGGTACATTCTGATGCGGTGTGGATACGAGTGGGTGGTTGTGGGTCCTGGTGGGCGGTGGAAGGTGGGTGGTGTTTGGTGTGTGCGGAGGAGGTGGGAGGTGGGTGGCATACAGAAGTGGTGCGATGATGCTGGAGTGCACTCCAGAGTGTAGTTATTGGTGTTGTTGCTGTGTCTCGTTATCATTTGGTAAATAGTAAATTGCCTACGAATGCCAAAGCAATTACAAAGCATAAAAGGCAAAAATTATTAATTATATGTGAGTGTTTTGGGGGCAGGGCTTGTGAAGAGGGGCGTGTCTGCCACCACGGGCAGAGGGAGTAATTGGCGTCATTGTGTGCAATTGATTGCATCTATCCGGGGGCGCCAATATAAACAAACCAATTAGGGCTCAAGTGCCGACCAGCAGGCGAGTTTCAATCACAGACCGATGGATCCCCATGTGTCACTGGGTGTGGTGGCTCCCACCCTAGGCCACCACGAGCTCTGGAGCTGTGGAGCACTCGAACTCTGGCTGGTCATCGCAGGTCACACAAAATGGCAGGCAATGAAAATCGGAGCAAGTGGAGCCAATTGTTTTATGAACTTATTGCTCTCTTCGCCGCTCTCGCTCCAATCTTGGCCAGATTGTCGATGGGGTCTTGCAGCCATAATAGTTTCGCTCGAGTAGAAAAAATTATCGAGCTGAGAAAATGCTGATGCTGCAGGACATGGAGCGGGCGGGGTGGAGCCTTGGGAGGGGGGACCTGAAGCGGAAAATGTATTGCAAACAAATTGTCAAGTATTTTTGTGGCTTACATCTTCGGTTTGCCTCCATGTCGCCGCACCACAGGAGGCAGCCTGACATCTGCCGGCAGTTCTTGGCACAGTTGGGTACTGACACACATGTTTGGCTCTGGAGATGTGAGCAGTGCAGTAAACGGAATTCAGGTTTTCAGGCTTCTTAATGGATATTGCGGAGGTCGGTAGCTAGTATTGGCTTAACGGGTGATTGCCCTTTTAATTAATACCCTTTACTTGACACTTAACAGCGGATATGAAGCACATAAAAACGCATGACAAGTTGATGTAAAATCAAAGAAATTGATATTTAATAGAAACTCCTCATTTAGTCGGTTCTCAACATTCTTGGAGAATCTGTTTTAAACTGAAAATTCCTATTCTACCTTTCGAGTGTTGCTCTGTCCTGCTTTTGGAGGAGTGAAGGTGCACTGCGAATAATTTGGGTAACAAGGGCAACGGAGCCCGGCGATTGTGGCTGAAAGCATTGCTCATAATTGCATTGTGGCAATTAATTGCAAACAACCTAAAATTAATTACACCTACTCCGCCCCAGGCAGCAGCCCCCCGCCTCACCAGCCCACCATCTCCGCCCACAAGTTGCCATACCGCTCGCATTGCTCATACGCCAGGTGTGCCGCTTGGGAAAATTATCTTCCGACATGAGGAGCACAAACTTGTGTGTGTCTGCTTAATTATTTGTGTATACACATGGACGGGGGAGTGGGTGGGGGTGGGTAAAAGTGGGGAGTGTTTGTGCGGCTAATCAAACTTTAAATAGAATTTCGGGTGCAGCACGTACGCATCCAAAATGTTTTACAAAGTGAAAACGCATGAAACGTGCGCCGAGGAGTTTGTTTCTTGCCCCAACTTACTTTCGTTGCTAACTTGCTTACTTTTCCATTTCGCTGTTGTTGCTGCGACTGCCACAAAAGAGCATTTTGTATCTGCAATAGTGGGTTTTTCGGGTGGCAAGACTCCAATTCCAGAGGTGCCGCCTGCCACACATTGTGAGCGAAACTTTTCTATGCTGCAGGTTGCACATTGCGCAAGTTGTTTGGGCGCCAACAACATGTGATGACACATTTCTAGCATTCACCAGCGCCCCATTTCCAGTTCCCAGTTCCAAATGCCGTCACTATTCTTTCGGGGAAGAGAGCGATCCGTGCGCCATTCGACATGGCCACCGAGTGGTGCTGCTGGCATCCTGAAATCCTCAAATCCTGACATCCTGGACGTAGTTGGTGTTGGCAAAGCGGCTCATAAGCAGTAAGCTGCTTAGGAAATGAACGGGCGCAAAAACATATAGCTGCGAAAACGGAGAAAGTGTCGGCGAAGCGTCGCAGCGGCATCTTTTCGCCCACATCCACTTATAAGCAGAAAAACCCCTTTTTAAGACCCAATCCCTTAAGTCCGACCTCGACCCTTTGCCTGCTGCAGAGAATGGGAGAAGAGGGAGGCCAGCGACAATATTTATTTTAAAGCAAATAAGTTCATAAATATGCGGCATGGGGGTGGCTGGTTGAAAAGGGAGCGGGCTAACCAGCTGCCAGACGATTAAGCTGTGCGTGTGAATGGTCCGGGGAAAGGAGAAAGTGGAAAGTGATGGGGTTGCTGGGCGTTGTGGGGTGTCAGTTGCTGAAAAGCGCTCCTAGCTAGCGTGTGTGTGTGAGTCTTGTGTTGATATCCAAGACAGCTTCATGAGTCTGCTAATTGCCTCGTGGGTTCCGATGGGGGATAAGCCGCGCATGCCTCGGCATTTGTTAAAAGAAATGCCCTCGAGCGGTGGCGAAGGGGTTACACTTGTCATAAAAAGTGCAGCTAAAATGAATTCCACCGAAATGAACCACTATGTGATGACAAACAAAAGAGTCATTTTATGTTAAAACTAAACTTTCATGTGATTAAACTACGTAAGTCAAAGTTCTGAATGTCCAGCTACAATGTAATGTGACAGGGGTTTCTTTTTTACAGTGCAGCTGGTGGGTGCATGCCTCTGCCATTACGCTCCGCACTTCACATTGTTCATTGCCAAAACACGCACAAGCGGAGTAAACTTCAGATAAACTCAACAGCTTGAATATTCTACGAAGGAGTGCCATAAATCAGTCGCATTTATAACTCATAACGCCCGCCAATCAAGTAATTTGTTTGAACAAAACAATTCCCGTCGCTATCCATTTATCAAGCGGGATTGAACCCTTCCGCCGCCGCCACTCGCGAGTGCATCGATGGTGATGAACATCAGCGTCTGCCTGGCAAAGGAGCTCCAGCCTTAAAGATACAAACCTGACAACTGTCAACTGTCAGCGGTGCCAGCAACTGGGGGACATCAGAGGAGAGCAGGTAACGGGGAATGGGGAGCAGGAGGACAACTATGAGACGGAAGCCAAACAATTGTGTCCGCCGGGCGCTGAAAAATTGTTGAGCATTTGTTTTGACAGCGCGTTTTGACAAAACAACAAAGCGCTCGGCGACGACAAATAGCAAACGGTGTAATGACAGCGGCATGGGTGGGGATGTGTTTGCGAATGGGGGTCAAAAGGGGGTCACTAGGTGGTATGGTATCCCAGGTCGGGGTTCAACATATTAATTGTGTCATGTGGGGCGTGCCGAGATGAAAAAGATACGGCAACTACAAAGGGAATAGCAAGGGCAAAACCAGAAAACCAAAGTGGCGAGTTTGAGTTGCAGATGGGTGAAAACAATCAGCAGGTTTGTAAATGCGCAATATAGGAGTGCTTTTTGAAAGCCAAAATATATTGAAGTTCTGTTAAACCAAAAGGTTTAATTCATAAATAAAGCTTAAATCGAGCATTTAATAAAGTTATACCTGATGTGAAGTCTCTACATCCATACCTGTCTAAAGTTTAAAAACTCAGATATAAACAGCAAGCATCTAAAGTGTGCACCTCCCATTCTAACCGAAAATTATTCTATGGTAAAGTTTAGTTAAAACTCCAAACTATTTATGCGTCATTCTGTTAAATTCCCCCTGTCGTTCTAAGTCACTATAAAAACTTGAAAGACGAGTAGTAAAACAATTCAAGCAGCTAATAACCTTTAGATATACTCGTACTCGCACATTCTGCGCAACCAATCTGATGATCAATAAATCGCATCAACTTTCGCCCGCACTCGCCTTCACCCGCAAAGTGCCAGCAGTCAAGGAAATGGGGAAGTCCTGAGATATATCTACTCATATGTACGTCCTCGATGGAGTCACACGTCTTGTTTGCGCAAATTTCAATTTGTATATTACCTTATAGCATCGCATATTGGAGCCCATAACTTATGCACCGTGCAGAAGGAACTTTCGTCGGCAGACAATGAAATTTATGAAACGGAATGCAGAGCACTTGCAACTGTTGCAGGCGAGGAATAATAATAAGAAGAATATGCTACAAATTTGCTTTATTTCACATGCGAAAAAGTTGTAAAGTTTTGCTGACACCATGCCACACCACTCGCCCTCGCACTCGTCCTTCGCGCACACGGGGCGTATACGTTTCAGTCAAATTTCGGAATGCCAGCTATCCTGCGAGTGTCAGCGGGCGGTGCCGAGGTGGGTGAGGTGAACTTGGCAAATGGGTGGCCCCGAGGTGGGGAATTGAATTTACTGAATCGGCTATATGTCAGCCCTTAGCTGGGTGAAGTCAAGGTCGAGCACCGGTCCCCGAGTGGCAAGAACAAAGTGTGTAATGTGCTTGCAGGAGATTTCAGTATCCACACCCCCCACTTTTACCCCTTCCCCACATAGTTGGCAAACTTTGGCGCGTTTTTCACTCGCTCTCGCCCAAGGCAGCGGCAACCTTTGAATAACTTTATTCTTAGCTCCGCTTACCCTTTGCATGACCCCGGCTCCTGGCCAACACCCATCCACCCATCCACACCCATTTCCACCCACCGATTGGCGGCTTTCACCAGCATTGACCAGCAGCAATTTGTTGTGCAATTTGCTGCGAATTTGGCATCGCACGCTGGCCGGCAGCAAAAAGAAAGCCAGGAGGTAGGGGGAACAAGGATGCAAGGATGCAGCAGCATGTGTCCTGTCTCATGTCCCTCTGCGAGTGTCTGGGTGTGTGTGTGTGTATCTGTCGCTTGGTCCTTCTCGTTGCTCGTGTGCAGAAATGCCCGGGCAAGAGCGCTGACAGGCAACAGGGACAATGTGTCCTTATTATTGTCGTAATTATCTCTTGAGCGTGTAGCGAGCGTGAAGCAAATGTAAATATAATAAAAATAAAAGCAGTTAAATGAACAAATTGAGTTGAGTCGCATGGGCAAGGATGTGGCGGTGAGGAGGGGGCGTTGCTACTTTCTTTTTAATTGCGTCTTTTATTTATTTTCCGTCTGTTCAGTGACCCGTAAACCGAATGGGAAAGAGTCGACGGACGCCGAATGGCGAACGGCAAACTGCGAACGAGCGACAGCTGACAATTATTTCCTGCCATTTGCCCCACGGCCCACACAGGGCGTATGCGTAATGAGTGATATCTGAAATTTTAAAGTAGCAGCCTCATGACATTTTAATTGCTGCCTCCGATTTGATCTTTGCCCGGGTAGGCTTTTCATTTATTTAACTCTCGGCACTTGAACAAACACTATCAAATTTCGAAATGAGCTACACCAAAAAAAGAATGCGTACGTATTTCCTTTTGAGTGGACCAGTTAAGAGTTAAGAGCATGGAAAATTCAATTCAATGCACTTTTTCTTTTCTTTTTGACAAATTTCAAATTTGTGTTCAATGAGTATAAATTGTGGCATATTTGGAAAATCCATCAAAAATAGATAAACATTTTATTGACCTATTTTTGGATTTCACATACTTTCATTAAAGTGTAAAGCCATACAAAACCCGGCTGTATTTCCGGCTATTTATGGTCAGCTTTGTGGCAATGGCACAAAATTTAATTAGCCCGAGCCCAGCGACGATATCTCGACTGGAATCCCTTCATGGACGAGGGATTCGGGCAGATGGACTTGTTTTATTCACGGCATTTGTCAGTTAAAACCGCAAAAGCCAAAGTGGCGAGCAATGTGAAATGGTGGGCGGGGTGGGCTGATCAGGTGCCGCAGCATATTTTATGAATCATTTATAACTCAATAATCCCGTTGAGTTGATTTCAACCAATAATTGATTATTGTTTCCGCCGACCAGCTGCCTTGCACCGCATTACGTGGGCAGGCATCTCTGCGGTTGTCGATTCGCAGCCATAAATTGTTTGTAAATTTATTTGAATGCGACTATCAACTTTTTACGCCCCACATTCAAGAGGACGTTTTCAAGAGACCGAGTTCCGCAGGATGGCTGGCAACTGGGTACTGAACCGAACTGAATTTATGCAAATTTCCTGAGCTGGCTGCTTTTTCTCCGGCCCAGTCTGGCGTGAGCGATTTCCATGAATATTAATGAGACAACACATGGAAATTAGGAGAGTGTGCGGCTGTCTAGTCAAACAATCGCCGGCCGAGGTTAACCGGAGTACATATGTATCTCGATGTGATTACCAAAAATCAAAATCCCACCTGTGAGGCCGACAGCCATCATCCTCCATCCTGCAGAGGTGTTGGGCCAGTGAAAATATACACAGTGAGTATACACAACTCGTGTCGGGATCCACTGACACCAGGCAACAGACACCAGCCGGGGGCATTTCTCCGGCATAGAGTACGAACGAATTTAAGCACTCCAAATTAACGATGCCCCAAAAGTAGGCTACGGCATTTGCATCTGCAGCAGCTGGCGTGCATAATTAACAGGATGCAGCCAAAAGGACGGAAGCCATCCCTAATGTGCTGGCGAACTGAAATGAATGCCGAGGTGTGTTCTGCTGTCTGCCTTCCTGCATCTTGTGGCACATTATAAGTTTTTCCAGCTCCTAAAACAACTGCCGGCGACTGCAACAACTATTTTTGCTCACACACGGACTTCGGGAAGGGTATTTCGGGTATGTTGGGGGTTACTGGTCAACTGGCATAAATAGTAAATAAGCTAGAAAATATTTTAAAGTATCAAATATATATATAAATGTATCTTTAAATCATAATTTATGTCAATGTCAAGTAATGAATTAGCTTTTACTAAAGTTACATCTTGTAAAAAGAGAATGTGGTGTGTGCTTTTCAAGACATCTTTAAAGTAATAATTTAATTTAAAATTAAAGGCTTTGATCATATATTATTTTGCAGCGCAGTCAAGCGCAGTAGTGCTCCTTATTTCTTCCATGGATTTTATAGAAACTATAAACGCCTCCAGCTGCAACCGCTGGAGCCACAGCTCGTAAGATTGCTCACATATCTGGCCATGTTGCTGGCCATTTCGGTTTGCAGAAATTTGAATTTGTAAGCCACCGGCACAAACAATGAATTATTTTCTGTTAATTCGGATGCGAGTGCCGAAAGTTTCACTACCGACTTGCAGTCTGTGTTAATTGAAGCAGAAATGAAGGACGAAGGAACGGAGTGGGGGCAGGACCTCTTCCATTTCGCCGGCACCGCAGACGATGTCAAAAAGTTTGTGCTTAAATATTCGATACCAAAAGTTATTTGAAAGCTACATTGGCCCGGCACTTAACTCGATGCGAACTCCCAAGCTGCAGAGATGGACCCAGTGACATGTGATATATTTGCCTAGAACCAGACACGGACAAGCAGAGGGGCTGAGGAATGGGGCAGGAGAGGATTAGCCAGTGTCCTTCTGCCAAACAAAGGGCTGGAAACATGCAATCTTTTATTTAATGAGTACGAGTCAACAGCTCAACTTCAAACTGACACTTTGCACCGCAATCTCTGGGATCCATCGGGCGGCAATGGAAGTGGGATGGGTATTAGAATGGGTATGGGGATGGGCATTCAAGGAGGAGGAGGAGGAGGGTCAACGATGGTAAATAGTTGGCTAGGGTTGCCGCTGCCATTGACTGCTTTATTGGGGAATTGGGGACACGCACACACACACAGAGACACACACTGGGGCACACACTCCCTCACGGATGAGTTATTAAGCCATGTTTGCGCTTGTCTCTGGCTGCCACACATTTTCATTGAAGAAATATTTGCAGTCGCCTTCTGCCTTTCAAAATCTGGCTCTTCAGGCGTGATTTAGAAACTTTTCAAATATGCTGCCATTGGCACTGCTTGGCCAAAGAGCTCGAGGAGTGGCTGCACTGCGAGAAATATGTAGGAGGCACTGTGGAAGGCAATTAAGGATATCTAACTTGACCGAAATGCATATCTACATACTCGCATTAAGCTGATATTTGTGCCTATTAAAGCTCTATATAAATGTAAATCGCAAAAATGTTTGAATGATTCGAAGAAAACTCTGCTCACAGTGGATGGCCAAGCCATCATCTAACCGAATAGCGACCTTCCCGCTTCCGCTTGGCATCACAGTGTCTGTGATCTCTGGATGGGCAGCAATTTGATTGAAAAAGCCAACGGAGCAGAAACACATCGCAGGCGTAACAGGTTCGCATTCGGATTGGAGCACGGATTGGGCACGGATTGAGGCACGGACTGGGGCATGCATGTGCCGGCAGACCTGCGACGGGGCACCTCCATCACCACCCACTGATTATGGTTGTGCAGGCATCGCCAAAAAACTTGAGCAGCAAAAGTTCCGTGAAGCCCTTTTCCCCTATACTTTTCGTTGAATGTCAGAGCCGGTGAGCTCAGTGACCCATTGACACGATATCTATGCACATATATAGTGGATTTATGTGAGCTCAGCTCGGCAGTTACAGTCTCGCCCAGTCGACCGCAAATTAGTTTCGAGTGTCTGGACATTTTGCAGCCACAGTTTGCGGAGCAGGCATAAATACTTGTAGATTTATTGAAATTTATATGTGCGGCACGTATTTGCTTAGCCTTCTGTTCGAGTGTTTGGTTTTTGGATTTAATGGCGGCAATTGCAGCTGCCCAAGGCAAGCTCGAATCGCCATAATCAAATCGAGTATACCACGCGCTGGCCAGCGCCTCAAGGTTAACCTGCCCCCAAAATCCTGACCATGGTCAACAGCCGAACTTCTGCTGCTGCTGCTGGTTCACTTCCTTGGAATTTTGTTTACGTTTTCAGCTGGACGCGACGGACACATAATTTATTTGGCTGCGATGTCCTTGCGCGCTCCATGTGTCTGTGTCAGTATGTGTGTGTGCGAGGGTAGGTCCTTTTGCCCCGCATTCCTGGCTGTCAGCGCCTGCGAGATAAGCTGACTGCGAGAAATATGTGCCCGCTCCCTAACGAATGTGCGAATAATGAGGAAATGGAAGGCGTTGCGAATGCGGTGCTCCTGCAGGAGCTCCGCTCCTCCAGCTCCTGCCGCACTCCTCCTCAGCTTGCCACAAGAACACATAAATAAAACGCACAACATCGACTTTAATTGGTCACGCGGTCTATAAAAGAATGCGGATGGAAAAGCAAATGCGAGCCCGGATAAAACTACGACTAGTTAGTATGAACCTCTCTAGAGATGGTAACAAAAACCAGTCATAAGAAAGCCGTACATAAAAATTCAAGTCATTATCTTTAGATACTTCCGACATTAATCAAAGAATAACATGGATGGGGTTACAGCACTCAAAACACTTGCATTGGACCATTCTGGAAGATATATTTCATTAGAAATAAATAGACTGCAAACATATTAGTTTGAAAAATTTATATTTTTAATTCCTTTAATTCATTTGCACTTGTTTTCTGTAATTCCGAGCTTATAAGTGTAGATATAGAAAATATATTAATGTAGTAGTAACATTTCTTCCCGGCGTTCCGTCCATTTGGTTATCACCACCAATTATGGAAAATGACTGGTGAGCACGAGCACATCCCCAATGAAGTGGAGTGTCCTGCCTTTCCCTTCCGTTGGCCACAGTATCTGGCTGCCGGGGAGGAGGTTAATATGGGCAACTGATTTATGTACGGCAACAGCAGAAACACAAACGGAATTGGGAGCAGGAGGCGGCGGCGGAGGAGGTGGAGCAGGACTCCACGGACGTGGCCATCTTCAGTGGCCGGCGCCAGACGCACGCGGCACATCCTTCATCCTTCGCCGCCGAGTCCGTCGAGTCCGTCGAGTCCGCCGGATTGCGTGGCTCATCGTCATCGTTCGCATTATAAATGATTTTAATAATTTGAAGCGATTTGTTTAGTTCTGCATCAAGTCGGATAAACGTCGATGATTAATTAGTCGTGGAGGCGGCCAACTTGGAGCAACTATTCCAGTCTTGGATGGCGATGGGTATGGGGATGGGGATGGGCATTACATAAGCGTTTGCTACCACTTTTATCGCTACCGTATTTAAATGCCCCAGGTCTCCGTCTCCGCCGGCGTCCTTAATCAACTTTTTGGTTTTTTTTCCCCCGCCTCTATGTTTGTTGATTCCCAAAGCGAAAATTAATTGGCGCCCCGATGCAGACGATTCCCGCTCCTGGTTAATTGATAAATGGTTGTTTCCTAGGAGCGGGGCGACTGCCATTGCCTGCTCCCGACATATGCAAATTGCTCAAATGTTGTTCCATCTTTTCCGTTGTTTGTGCGCATCGCAAGATATCGGAAGGCAGCTCTATAAAGCTTCTTTGTGTGGCTTAAGCCTTCCCAACTTGCCAACTTCATTGCCGCCCTGCTCGATATCGATTGGAGTAATTACATTTTCAAAAATTAATTATTCACACAATACAGCATTTTGAGACTGCGATTTGTGCAAAACCAATTTACGCTCATGCATACGCAAATATTTGCATTGAAATGCGAACACTACCGAATTGCAATTATTGTTATTGCCAGGCGACTTGCAGTTGCAATCCGACCGCACGGCATTCACGTCCGAGGAGTCGAAGTCCCAAACCGAACCGAATCCCTGGCCAAACCCAAGTCAGTGGCTTCGGTGCGGTCTACTCGACCTCTGACCCCTAACCTCTGACCCCCGGAAGCCCATTCATCTCGGATGGCACGCTGACAAGTGGGCATTAATTCTAAAAATGTTTGGGCATTAATTAAGGGCCTTTCACTCGGCTGCAGGTGGAGGTCTCCAGTTTCTCTGGGAGATGCCTGTGCATTGGACACAGGACACTGGACACAGAACGCTGGTCACTGGACACTGCTCCTGGCCCGAAAGCAATTTGTTAACACTTGCATTATTGACACATTTAATCCATAATTGTCAGCATTATTTGCCTGGATTAATTTAAAGCCATAAATTGAAATATAAAGGGCAGCAAACGCACCTCCATCCGCCTCTGTCAGTGGTTATAATAAATATTTTTAAATGCAATTTCACTCTTATTGAGGACAAAAAATGCGAAATAATAATTGCCGCCACAATTTGCGTTTCTTTTTTAGGTTTGCATTTAATCATGGCGGCAAAGTCAAATACTTAATGTTTAATAATTTTCATAATTTGCATATTTATCTGATGGATGGTCAATGTAAAGCTGCCTGCTAGGAGTTAATTCGGCATTGTTTCTTTTCCATATTTCCATGTCGCGATTGACGGATAATTCGATGCCGCCATCCATTGGCGAGAAAATCAATTAATTTGGGTTATGCGCTAAATCTGCCGCATAATGGGTAGCAAATAAATTAGATATCTCGTTGCTGCTGATATGGAGCCAATTAAAATGTGATATTTGTGCTCATTAAGTGACACTGACTGCTTGCCTCAAAACCATTTAATTAATCGCAAATTTCGATGGCTTTAATTAGGTGCCGAGTGTTGGAAAAAACTGCTAATTGAAATCCACTTGACGGGCAGCCATCGATTTCACGTATTCCCTCTGCCAAAAACGTTTAATTAATCAGCTTAGAGCGCTTCAGTTCCAGTTTTTCCAGTTTTTCCTGACTTTACCACCCACTACCCCCCACCATTGGCAAATGCAGTGTGTAATCTACTGGAGTGTGATCCCCTTATCACTTTTCTTGCACCATTTGCTGCCCCACTTTGCTCTGTCAACCTGCTACGC
The DNA here is from genome assembly GCF_004382195.2 of Drosophila sechellia. Taxonomy (NCBI): domain Eukaryota; kingdom Metazoa; phylum Arthropoda; class Insecta; order Diptera; family Drosophilidae; genus Drosophila; species Drosophila sechellia. The sequence goes on along the minus strand of NC_045950.1, from coordinate 5,014,992 downwards.
ACTGCAATTACTTAGCAAAATTAAAAACCCTACAATTTTCCCCATTTAACGCTTAACGAATGCTCGCGTGAGTGGGCGGGAAATTAATTATGGCAAAACTGCACCCATCGGATGACAGATGATGATTGTCTTCCAGGGACAATAAACATCCACTTGCATTGTGTCCACTTTGTGTCAGCAGTACGAGTATGCAAGCATATACATATCCTTATGGGCGACAGGTGGGAGAGGTGCTGATTAAATGGCTGCCTTGGGGATTGATAACAGCTAGCAGGACTTTCGATAGCATCCGCTAAGCGGAAACGGAAGCGAGTTTTTTCAAATTAATCTTGTTTACGCCAAGGAAATATTCTCAGCAATTTTTTCATTACCGACTGCAGCTTATTTTTTGCATAGTTTCGGGTGGGGGCTCGCCGGCGGATTTCCATACCAAAACAAACACAAACGCCCTTTGGCGAGGCTATAAATTTATTACCGAACTTTAAAATACCAAGCCGCAGCCAGCCACTTGCCCTTAACACTTCTGCGCGGCGAAAAGTCGAACGGCAGCCTGCACTTTCGCAATTATCCTTGAAAACGCTGCATGGAGACGCAGGACGAGTCAGGCTGAAGGAGTGACTGCAACTGCAGCCAGAAAGTTGCAGGAGCGCGCCGGCGGAAATGTGTTTTTGCTGGGTGTTGAGTGACTGCGAATAATTTATTAGCTGCGTGAAAAATAATTTATGTTGAGTTTTCCCCTCTGCTTTATATACACTTTTTGTTTCCCGCAGCGTGCAGTCAGTCGGTGCGGTGGGCGGTGGTTGGGGCTTCAGTTTCGGATGGGCAATCGGTCAACAGATGCAGTTCTTCTAAATTAAACAATCTGCCGCGAAGTTTTAGCAGCACTTCGCGCAGTTTCTGAGTCACTGGCTGCGGGTGACTAACTTGACTAAGCACAGTTTTAAAAAAATAATTTATGTAAAATAAATGTAAAAAATATGTAGAATACAGTGCGTTTGAAAAGTATTTGGTTATTTTTAAAAATATTATAAAAACCAAACAAAATAATTAATTAAACAATTTTCTCCTTACGTTTTAATACAAATGTAGCAGATCCGAGTTCAGATAAGTTAAAGTCTGATATTTTATTAATTTATAATTATTACTGGAGTACGAATACATTTCACATTTAAAATATGACGAGAATTGCAACAAAAGTTAAAGAATCCTTCGCATCTAAGCGAGGCCATCGCCTCTCATCGCGATGCCATCCTCCTTCTCCGTCAGTTGAATTGATTAGAATTACGTTTCGAGTTCGCATTAATGATTACAACTAGCAACTAGGTGCGTTTGGGCTCGGGACCTCCACAGTGGAGCACCGGGTGGAGGCGTCGAGGGTCGTCCATACGCTTCATTTCGTCCTGGCGCTGCGCAAATTCGATGCGGAGAGCACCGACCGTGGTGGTGGCGGGCGCTCCAGGCTGTCCATGTGGTAACGTCGCGTCGGCGTGGACGAGTCGCTCTTGCGGCCAGTCCGGCTCAGGGTGCTGGCACTGGTGGCTCCATTGTGTGGTGGTGGCTTCCTCGGCAGTGTGGACATCTTAAAACACATAACAATCGTTATATAATTTACTTAACATTCAATGAAATTTTTATTAAAGGCCAGTAAGGTTAAGCAATAATTGAGGAAATCCCTTTTGCTTATAAAATTTCATTGTCTATAATTTTAATTTATTCGCTGTGTGTTTTAATCGGCAGTGTCAGGTCAACACCTTTGCCTTTGTAAGAAGATGTCTATACATACACAAATGCGTATTGGCAAACCCAACCAAAAATTTCAACCACTTTGTTCAGATACGAATTTTCAATCACTTTTGTTCAGTGGTTCTCCTCCAAAACCAGTTGCAAACTATAAGCTCTTAGCGAACAGATGACTGAAATTATCATTAAGTGATCTCCCTAATTTTGAATATTAATTTCCCAAATGAATGGGGCGCATAAAATATCAATTAATTGGCGTAAAAATGTAAATGCTTTTTCTAGCATCTGTTTACATCAAACTTAACCACCCCAGATCATTTATATAGATGAAACTTACCCGCTTGTTTTGCTCCTGTGAGTAGTTGATCTCGTAGCCCTCGCTGATGTGCTTGGGCTTCCAGGGGGCCAGCATGGAGACGGACCTGGAGACGGTGCGGGTCATGGGCTGTAGAGGCGGCGGCTGCTGGGGTCCCTGCTGCTTGCCCTTGCGAAGGTCATCGCGCGACATGGACCGCCGGCGCAGATTGTATGGCTGTGGGATGTCGCCCACTGTGGTGGCATGCAGATAGACCACGCTGCGCTGGCTATGCAAACTGGACTCGCCCTCAGTGCCGGAACTCTCCGCCGGATAGCGATCCCTGCACGGAGATGGGTTCATTAATAACTTACAGGTACACTTATTAGTGGCTCATATCCAACCCACCTGCCGTAGCCCACATTCTCCTGACCCAAACTGTTGAGCAGTCCGCGGCGTTCGCTACTCCTAGCCGGCTTTGGTGGTCCCAGGAGCGGACGATCTTCGATGCGCTGGCCACGCGGTCCATCCACCGTTCTCTCCAGCGACATGGCTCGCTGTCCCGCCGTGCTGCTCCTCTTATGTCGCTCCGCCGGCTCTGGTTCCGAGCCGCTCTCCGAGATGTCGTGCAGCTCGCGGGAGCGCGAGTAGTGGCGCCTCTTGCGGAAGTCCACCTCGTCGCTGCCGTTGTCCAGGTGCTGCATGGAGCTAGCCCGCTGGCGACTGGTGCCATTTCTATTGTGGCCCTCAGGCTGGCCAGCCAGCGAGTGACGATAGTCACGGGCTGGTGGAGGAGGACTGCGGTCCAGGTGGTAGGCACTCTGCGAGTGCTTCGACTGACCCAGCGGCGGACGGCTCCTGCAGATGAAAATGCATGCGGTTGGGGTCTCTAAATCGATTTAGATGTAATTATTCCTCACCTGGGCATGCTGGAGGCCTTGGAAATGGTTGGCGGATTCGAGTCCAGATCAGTGTCGCCAAAAAAGCGCAGATTCTTGGCTGGAGCAGCTGTCGCATTGCGTTTGGTCCGCTTCAAGCTCGAAGTGGTCTCACTGTGTCCGTTCACGGCTACATTGAGCTAAAAGGAGGGCGCCTAATAGGTTATAGCTCTAATTTGGAAGAAAATCGCTCCTACCTCCTTAGGACTGCTCTTGGCCCGGCGGTCCAGCGATCTGAACCAGCTCGTCTTCTCGACCTTCGCGGGTGCCGACTCCTTCGGCTTCAAATGCTTTTTGGGCGGTTTGTCCGCTGGACTGCGCTTCACCAGCAGGGGACTAGCTTTGGGCGTGGACAGTCGGCGTCGCATCGAGATATCGATAGTCTGTGGATTGCAAAAAATTGCACATAAATAAATTGTACTTTGTAATTGTAACTTTATTTCCAAGTAATATACTTTACATCTCTGCACAACTATAGGCTTTAAATTGTTTAAACTACAGATACATATATAACTACTGCTAACATTTTCAACACACAGCCGAATTAACGACCGATGTGATTGATATTATTCCCTGCACAAGCTGAGTTCGATTTCGTGGGCGGTTTGCTTTCGCTTTCGGGTCAAAGGTCGGCTCACCCACTGCCTCGCAACAGGTTGCGAATGTGGGGCAGGTGGCCTTTATGCGCGTAGCCACGTGGGGGAGTGGTGAAGTGGGAAGTGGGAAGTGGGGGACTGGGTGCCGGCACATAAACTTGTTTTGCCATTTGTGAATGCGACAGCCAGTCGGCTCGATTTGGCCGGCCCAATGCAACTTTGGCCCACTTGCGGTCGAAACTGTAATAGGTATTGGGGTTTGGGCATCAGGCAGGGGCGGTGGGTGGTGGGTGATGATTGCTTGAGGCCGCCCTCCCCACCGGTTCAATATTGGGTTTCAAAGCGAATAGAGACTGCAGGTGCCCAGCCTCTGATCGAAAACGTTACTGGGGCACTCAGCAATAAGCCAGAGACTACGCACCCACCAAATAATTAGGTATTCAAATATGCCCAGAACTTGCGACTCCCATTATAGTTTACGACTAAGTTGGGGGCCCATAAATAAGCTAACAGAATTATTGACACAACAGCGGTTTCTCATTCGCGTGTGTGTTTTTGGGCATGTAGAATCTCTGGAATGAATGGCAAGCACTTAAAGATTTCTGCGGAACACACATCGGGCGGCATGTTTTTATTGGATGCCCCCATGAATAATGGCCGCACATTGTCCCGCCGGAGATGCTGGGTCCCGCTGGCCAGGCCTTATAAATACCTCTATCACGCAAGCATAATTTTTGACAACGGTCCGAGGCAGTGGCCACACCTTGGCGTGAAGCTCCTGCAGGATGGGCATGCTCCGCCCCTGCCCAGCCGTAACCTAAAAACTCTCTGATTATAAGCGTTTTGGGCCGCCCACTTGGAACATCCGGCCGATCGAAAAGTGGCAACATCCTCTGGGCCTCTTAGACTTGGCCAAGAAATCCGCTGAAGCATTGCAAATTGGCTTGCAGCACGCAGTACGCAGCAGTGGCAGCGGCAGCGGCAGCAACTGTTGCAGTTGCAATTGCAAGTTGCGCAATGTGGACAGCAACACCTCGTCGGCAACAGTAGCTCCAACCGCTTTGCATCGGAATCTGGCCACAAACCGAATCCAAATCCGCATCCGAATCCGAATCTAAGCCCAGTTTATTTAATTTCCCCCGCCTCGATGTTTGTCGTTTCGCTGTCAGCTTTCTTAATTTGCGAGCGCACTGACAAACGGACTGACATAGTGACAAACTGACTGGCTGCCTGAATGGCAGAATGACAGCAGCTGCGTGGGTCTTCCACTTCTAAATCTTGCACACAGATATTTCTATTTTCTATACACATATATATATGTATCTTTCCCGAAGCTCGACCCTCGACGCTTTTGTTCTTGCTCGAAATTTATACGACGCCTCGTCGCTGAATTGTTTAGTTTTTTTCGTGTTAGCGCTTTTCGTTCCGTTTGCAACTCTATTTGGCCTGCTGTCGTTTATTACTTAAGCCTAGTCGCGGGTATTTCTTTATGGTCTGGTCAGCTTAGCCCCCAGAATCCCCCAGAAGAGATGTGCCCCAAAGTGGATGTGACGTCTTGTCTTCTAAGGCTGGCACCATTTTCAGCTGGCCTCCGACGCCCACCCGCCTGCCAAGTGGTCGCTGACCGGACCAGGAAGTGGATCAGCTTCGACCGGAGCGGAGCAATCGCCAGAACATGGGTTGCTACTCGGGACCTACTCCCACAGTTACTCCCCCAAAATGTAAGACCCATCGACGCAAGTCTTGATTAATTCGAAATTAATAATAGCCGACCATGACCAAGTGAGTCGACGAGGGTCTGGATTCCGAAAAACTCTGTGATCTTGACCAGCCGCCGGGTTAATGACCGCCGCCTGGCGCCATCAATTGGACATTAGGGCAAATGGGCTGGCAGTTGCAGAAAAAATTATATGTGCTCGTATCATGGGTTAATTTTTACATATCATTCGGCTGCTAACCCAATAATTATATAATTATAATATAAAAGATTTAAATGTTTAGTAGACTCGCAAAGTATCTAAAGATCAATAAATACTTTGTATTAGCATAATACTAACTTAAAGTATTAAGGACTAAGATAAACATATTAAAGATTTAGTCAATCTATATAATTTCGTCATATGGTAAAGACTTAAAGATAAAACTTACCTTTGGTTCGCGTGAGGTCTCCTGGGCGGAGGTGTGATGCTCGCGGTAGCGTGACCGCATCTCCTCCTCTCTGACCATGTAGCGCTCCCTCTCCCGTTCCTTCTCCCGCTCCTTGTCCTTGTCGCGGCGACTCAGAGTGCTGCTGTTGCCGTTGCTCATCTGCTCCTTTTTGCCACTGGAGACGTTGCTGCCGCTGCTGCGTCCACTGCCCCCATTGCTGCCGCCTCCGCCGGAGCCCGTGAACAGCTGCTTGACCTTTTCGAAGCCGCCCAGCTTCTTGTTCCGCTTCAGGGTGCTGGAGTCCTCGCTCTTTTGGGTCTGGGATTGACTGTGGGACGTGGAGTGCTGCTCCCGACGACGCAGCGTGCTGGTGGCTACCGGGTACTTGTCCAGATGCGGATCGAAGTGCGAGCCATCGTCGATGGATCGCTCCCTGTAAACGTAGCTGTGCTCGCGGCGCAGACGCGACGGTACCGCCTGCCGCTGCAACTGTCGCTGCTGGGCGCTATCCCTACGCTCCTTGCGCAGGAACGACTCGCAGGCCCTTATGTCATCGAGGACAGTGCGTTTGCGCCATCTAAATAAGAACATGTAGGTATAAATTAAATATAGTGCGAGTTATAAGATAGAAGTTACTTGATATTTATATATTGGGCAAGAAAAATCACTTACCTTGAGGTCAAGTCTCCGTTAAAGGACTCCTTCCGGAAATCGTTCTCAATGCCAGAGTCGCCCTTGTCGAAGCTGCGCTGCTGCAGCTTGTCCCGCTTCAGGCTGCTCTGCCAGTAATCCTCCCGCTGCTCCCGCTGCTGGGTCTGCTGGGAGCGCAGTTCTGGCGAGGATCGGTACTGATCCGTCAACTGAGAGTCGAGGCTCTTTGGCTCCTGCTCCAGCCGATCTGCCGAGTTGTAGTCCCGCTCCCGTTCGCCGATGCGCTCGCGATGCCGCGACTCCCGCACCTGTCCATCCCGCTGGGTCTCCCGCACATAGGTCTCCTTGACGCCTCCGTGCCCATCGTCATAGTACTTGGTGTGCCGGTAGCGAGAGGTCTTCTCCATCCTGGGCAGCGTAGAGCCACTGTCCACTTGGGTACGCTCTGGCGGAAACTCGTTGGACAGCTCCTGGCGCACAGGTCGGTGGAAGCGCTCTGGCTCCCGCTCTGGAGTGGGTCTGCCCACTTCCCGATTTCTGTCCGTTTGGCGTTCCAGTGTGGCTCCCTCTCCGAACCGCCGAGTTAGGATCCGCGTCTCCAACTGAGCTCGTCGATGACCCAACTCGTCCAAGTAGGGCGATGGACTGACACTCCTGATGACGGGCACAATGGGAGGTTCCGGCCTTCGGGGGAACTCCTCCTCATAGTACACCTTCCTGGGCTCGTAGCCCAAGCCCTCGTCCTCGTCGCTAAGATTGCGGGGACTTAGTTGCTGCCAGGGCGAAGGCGAATGACTGGGCCTGCTGGCCAAAGGAGCGCCATTGGATGTGGGCGAGTAACTGGGCCGCACATCACTAGCCCTAAGCGGCCGAGCAGGAGCGAACTCCCTCTGGGGTGTGCGGACATCTCGGTCCATAGGGGATCGGCGGACCTGATCCTCGCCCAGATCCAGCTGGGCATATGTGATGCCTTCGTTGGGCCTAATGTAAGAGAAGGCCGGTTGGCTGATTACCGGCTGCGGGGAGAAGCGCTCCATGGACAAGCGCTTGACCAGGCCGTTTACAGTGCGGCCCTTGGTGAGCGGCAGACGCTCCGCCGGCTGCTGGGAGCTGTGCATGTTCTCGCCAGACTTGGCCTGCAGGGTCTCGATCCTGTCGCGAATTCCCGCCGAAATGGAAGCACCTCCCGATGGGCCTGATGGGAGGATCGGACCGTCTAGCTCCGCCTGGGAGCGACTCCTGGCCAGCAGTTCGTTCAAACCGCGAACGCTTTCATTCTTTTCGCGCGGCGTGACGGCGTCTGACTTGCGGCGCTCTCGCTCCCGGAAGTAGTCCTTCTCGAAGAAGTCCTCCCGCTGGGCTTGCTCGATGATGGGGCTCAGCTGCTGCTTGGACTGGCTGTTGGCGCCTTGGTGGGCCTTGTCTTCCGCTCTCCTGGCTAGCTTGCTGCTGCCCACATCACTCTTGCTGCGCACTAAACGCCGAGCGCCGCCGTCCTCGAAGCGCGGATCCCTGTCCAAATGGCTGACATTCGAGTCGCTCTTGCGACTGAAGAGCCCGAAGATGGAGGGCCGTTTGCTGGCCTGTTTCTTGCTGGAGGCGTCACTGGCGCTGCGGGCCACGGGCTTGCCCTTTCTGCGGCGCGTGGGCAGGGAGTTGAAGTCGCTGGGCTGGCTCTGTCGTTTCTGCTTGGCCCGGAAACTGGGGATGTTGTCGCCGTTCTCGGCCTTACTGTGGTGCCTGCCCGCCTGGGCGATGACCAGGGCAGCCTCCTTGCGGATGTCCTCGGGATCGATGTCCTTGGGCAGCTGGTGGTAGCTCGGCTGGCTACTGGGCTGCGTATCGTACTCACTGGGATGCTTGCCTGGATGGGATGGAAGGAGAAGAGGAGCGGGATTAACTTACAATTGCAGAGGCAGTTCCGCGAACTAGTTGGCATTCATGTAAAGACAAATTAGCACATTAGCCAGCCCCCGATGATGTAATATCTGGCAGCCAGCTGTGGCCAATTCACACTTGCCAACCCGCCAGCTGCTAGCTGGTCGCTAAATAAGGCAGCCCGTCCCGTCCCGTCCCAATCCGACCATGCCAGGCCAGACCAGACCAATTCGGTTCAAGAGTTGCGAGACCGGCCGTCTGACAATGGATCTGGCCCACGTCTGTCGCTCGCTTCTCGAGCTTCTCGAGATGCTTTCGGTGCGGATTGCTGGAAATGGACCCGAGATACTTGGATCTCGTGGAACGCCTGCTCTGTAATCGGACGCTGTAAGCGCTAATGGCCATTGAAGAGGACGGGGCTGCTGCGGTCCCAGTTGATCTATCTCTCATAAAGATTCCTCCACTTCCTCACTTTTTCATAATCATTATTATTTAATACGCCGAAAACAACAGCAAAGGGGCCACGAGAACAAAACAGAAACAGAAATGCCAAAGAAAACGTGCCGAAACGAGCATCATCATCGTGTCCAGAACGAGATGTGCTAGCCGAGATGCGTGATCTCTCCAGTCAGGCAGTCAGCCCCCTTTTCCGGCCAGCGCTAGTCATCGTACACTCAGAGAAATGTGCTTGCAAAGTGAAATGAATCGGTATTACAGAAGTAATTATTAGAGCTAGTACCGTAGACTAGAGTACGAAAATATGAAATATAGTTCAAGATTCCGATCTGAACACTCATAATACGATTCAATTTCACAAAAAGTTACAGTTTATACTACATCTTTCCGTGTGTTTTACACACCTCAAAAGTCAGCGCACGGTGTCGAGATCTCAGATCATCGGAGGCATCTCTGTTCTGCGCTGACCTTGCCTCGAGATCAACTGGACTTCTGTTGCCCCACCCGGCGACTGGCCCTCCGCAGCCCCTGCTCCACGGAGTTTTGTCCATTCACCTGCACAACCTGTCACATTTGCGGACCACGGAGCGAGAACCGCTCCCACATTCGCCCGATTCGTGCTGCAAAATGGCAAAGTGACACCGGTGCCTAATCGAAATTCAAACAACAATGAATAATGACAGCGCTGGGCGTGTCGTGTGCCAAATTGGCTTAGCAGAATGGGATTGGATTGGAAATGGGATTGAAACTGGGTATTAAAAAGGGAGCATTCTCGGAGTCTCTGCGGGACTGTATTTCACTTGGCTCACACAACTCCATCTCCATCTCCGGCTGCACTCGGCTGTCATGCGATATGTGTCAAGGTGAAAAGTTGGCCCGCTGCACCATCATGATGGCTCACTAGTCTTGGCCAACTTACAAGGTTTCGTTTGCGAGCCGGCGGCGATGTTTTGTATCTTTCTCGTTGCTTTTTGGAGGCAACAGGAAAGCATAAATTCGCACTAAGCGACAGCATCAATGTCGGCTAACCGTAAACAGCTCCAAGCTCCAAGCTAAAAGTTCCAAGTTCCCAAGACCCTAAGACAATGATCTCGGGGCGAGTGCAGCATTTGATTGATTACCAGGCGCTGAGAGCCATTCATTAATCTAATCATTGATCCACTTAATGTGGCCACGCCAGTTCCGGCGGGCTCTGTGATTTGCAAGACCATCCTAGGCAGTTCCATGAAATGCGATCTCATCGGAGGCGGGGGCCTCAAGGAGCTGCGAATTTTAATAACCTTTGCTGCCGCGGAAAAGCTGGCGATATCCGATCTGATCCACTTTTCCAACTGGTCTGCCTTAAAGCGCCTTTCAGTGCAAGTTTTGATTTGGCTTTCTGCATCAGTTCCGGTTTTTTCGGGTAGCTGCACATAATTTGGCTGTCGTGATGGCTTGGCGACTTTGCCTCGAACACACTGACCAACTTTGTGGCCACGCACCCCAGAAATAAGTGGAGATTCGACTCATATAAATAATGAAATCTCCAGTCTTTTTGCGGCAAGACTTTCACTTGCCACAAGTGCCACCAGGAGCAGGTCGATGGTTTTACTTTAGTTTAATGGTACCACACAGTAATTGTCTGGGGATGATGATGGTGATGCCCAAGGTTCGACCTCCAGTCAGCTTCATTAAGCCAACCACAACCACTAAGTTGAAGAGCCCATCTCTACTCTACTGCCCCCCGGTTCCCCTTTAGCTAACAAAACGTTTTAGTTGGCAAAAATGCCTTATCCCCCGCTGGCCATGTCAGTGACAAGATAAGGTCGAGCCAAGATGGCTAAATGGGAGCTCACCCGCATTCCTGCCTCCTCTCGCTACTGGTCTAGGTCTACACCTAGAGAAAAGCAGTTAGCTCTGGGTAAATAAATCTCGATAAAAAGATTTCATGGTTTAAAGAGTTATACATTGAAAACAAATATACTCCTTACAAACAATTAAACGAGTATGATTAAGTTTAAACTTTTAAGCAGAGATGCTGCTTTTTTGTAACATCTATAGTTTCTTTTCAAGGGCATTAAAACGAAGGCATTGGCAATATTTTTTGGTGTACTTCTAGGACTGGCATGCTAAGGATCCGCCCAGGTTGCCATGGGGTATTTCAATTACCCGGGCGCACTTTCGATTTCGTTAAGGGGCCCACATCGCCGAGCTGACGTTGGGCTTTATCTGGGCCCGGGGACAGCTCGCATTTATTTAACGTATGAAAATAATTTAGTGCTCCCAAGCTAATCGGGCCGCGGAGTCGGTGCCCAGGACCTAATCACATCAAAAGCGGCGCCGCGTCCTTGGGGCAGCCCAAGTATGCAAATCAGCGTGTTGCTCGAAGTCTGCCAATGCAACTGAGCTGAGGCTGCTGGCCAATTAAAATTGCTCGCTGGCCAGTGCTACACGGCTTTCAAAACAAATACGAATGGGAATGGGAACTTTCGCTAAAGAATGGAGCCGATTCAAAAGACTGAGGCGAGAAACTTGTTTCTCCCCCTAAGCGGCTGTCAACAGTCACAGCTTTGTATAGCTTTGGCTGTATCTGTAGCTGCGGCGAGAGCGGATAAACAAATAACAAATCACCTAAAAAATAAAATAAAGAAAAACCGAACCATTCGCCGAAACAGAGTTAAAGAGCTCTAAAAATAATCTGCGACTCATTTCAATACACATTTCGATAAACAAATGACGCAATCGTCTGCAATCCCAACCGATTTCGGTTGCGACAATTGAAGTTGGGCACACGAGGATTTGTAGGTAGATGATCGACAACTCCATTTAGCCGAATTTACCGAGGTTCTCGATCGTTAATTCTCAATTTAAATTCCCCGGGGCATGTCACATAGCGCGCAAACACTTCAGTTTCTCCAGAACGAACGATAATGACAGGCGGCCAGAAACTCAGAACCTGACTGAGTCCGATATCAAAAGCGACTGAAAGCAATCTCCGGCAAGCGGTTAGCCAGTCGACAGCGAACTGCGCCTGCCCACGCCAATGTCACTTGGCAAAAATAGTAATAAGAGAAAAACATCAGCCAGAAAATAGTGCGAAATTTGTGGGCATGCCGAAACGAGCCAAAAACGAGGCTTATTAATTAAGTTTCTTGGGCAACGCGCAAAGAGGCGAGTAAAACACAGCGTATGCAAATGATGAATTAATAAAAAGCATAAATGGCATTTTAATGGCAGCCAGCCAGACGCTGAGTAGAAGACCCAAAGATGGCACGAGAGCAAACGGAAAACCAGTTGGGGCTTTGACAAAGTCGCACTCGAAGCCAAATCAAACGTGGAGCTCGCATTGTCGAGAGTAGGAAACGTAGCAAATTTCATTATAATGACTTGCTCTTTGCCTAATTAAATTAATTAATTAAAGGTGTACGAGCTCATTAGAGAGCAGGCATAATGGGGAAATGTCTGGGCCAGCGTTACGCAATCGAGAAAGCGGCCTACGCCTCGAGTAGCCAAAGGTGGACTCGTTATCGCAACGCCTTTTCGATCGGCCATCAGAAATTATGTCATCAGCACATACAAAAATACATACGATCCATATGTATCTATAGGAAATGCGACAGACATCTGGAAGGACGTCGACTTGGCCCGATTGCCAGGTTTTGTGGCCCGAACAAAGGAGCCCCGTTTTGGCACTGCTCCATTGCCTTTCGTCACCTGTCCGCCTTCGAAAAGCTGGCGCAGTGCATCCACCAGGCCCAAGGCAGAACAGCTGCCGACTCGACTCGTCTTGGCCAAATTTGTCGATCCGCAAGGTTGATCACGCTCGCAGCGAGCGTAGCAGTCGCGCTAGCGAGTCCCACCTGTACCCAAATGTGCTGAAATTAGACGGCTTTTAGTTGATTTTTTACAGTCAACAACTTTGACTTTTGACTGCACTGTAATTTAGCAGAAAATTCAGATATGTTAACTTGCGGATGAAAAATGCTGCCTTGTGCCCAGCGGGCGAATAATTTCCACCGTCTTTTCGCTTTATCTCGCTACTTTGTTGCGTCAAAATTAAATCATCATTAAATCTGTGTTTTACACATAATTGCTTTAATTTGCATGCAAAGACAGCGAACGGAGCGGGACTGTAATTAATTTTTCACTCCGGGTTAAATAACTTTTAGCGCTTGTGACTGCGAAGATACTCGTAATATGGTACTTAGGGGATTGACATTGGGGATCAAAAATATAGAGCCTAAATTAAGCAATGTAGTATTATTTTTAGCCATATATTGCTAACTTCAAATGCCAGTCATATGGCGCATCCTACTCAAAGTACTATTGCCACTTTAATTGACTTGTAAAATGTAATCAGACCTTCTTAGCTCTGGCCTAAATCACAATCTTGCGACCTCGCAAGCGTACTGAAATCACAAAGCTAATGAATCGTGCCTGGTCGGTCGTCCGATTAGCTAATCACATTTCGTTACATTTCGGCGACCTCGACTTATTGCATTTGCCCAAGCCAATTCAGAAATTGCAATTAAGTTCGTTTGCTAGCACTAAACGAGTTGGCCGAAATGGCAACCATTTGATGCAATTACGCGACTGGGAAATCTGGTTCATAACCATTTAAGATGCCCGTACATATACGCACCACCAAGTGGCGGAGCAAAAGGACTTGCGCTTAATTAGACGTGGATGGGCATCGAGGCCATAAGGAAATGCCACTCGCCAGTTGCTAGTAGCCAGTGGGCAGTGGCCAGTGGCAGTTCTAAATTGGGGGGACCGTCTAAAAAATTAACATCTGCGCCGGTTTGGTCATAATCAATTTTTAATTTCTTCATCCCCGACAGTGGCCATAAATTCAATCCGGCTATGAAATAAATCCCATGTCGTTGCTGTCGCGGCTGCCAGACATAATCATAACAATAATAATATACTCGAAGCTGCGGAGACAAAGCGCCCAGATGCAGTGGGTCCGTCCTCGTCCGCATCGGCGACCCCATCCTCCCCAGCCACCCCATCCTCCCCAGAAACCCCTCCGCTTAGAGATGATGTGCAAAGTGATACTCGGGCGGCGGGTTGCGAGCATCTCTCGGCTGCGAGTTGTAATGCCTTATAAAATATCAACTTATTTAAAATAGTTATATGGGGGGAGCTCTCTAGTTTGCGCCAGTGCCCGTGTATCTGTGTGCGATTATTCTCAAGGTAAACTACATTTTATTGTTGGGGCGGCTTTGTTATTATTATTATTTTTATTGCTTTTGGCATTCGTTCTGGCTTTATTCGCCCACCAGCGCGAGGTTTCTCTTTGTTTTTCTTTCCTTTCCACATGTGCAAATGTGCGGCTCACTTGTTTTTCTTTCGTATTCTTGGCCAAAATTCAAGAGCCACATAGAAAACACACAGAAGACGGCCAGACTGAACGAGTGAAAAACTATGAAGCTGAAGAGCTTCTCCACACAGCCATTATGCAATCGATGGATCGATGGATGGTGGATGGTGGAAAGCCTCTGGCTGCCAGAACTGGCTGGCCAAGTTAATGAGCTGCATTCGCGTGGGTTGTTAGCGTCCGTCATTGATTGACCAAAATTGGCCTACTCACACAAATGTACGGGTGGTTTTTTCAGATGCCACTTGCTTGGTGCTTGGTTAGTAATTTTTTGTTAGCTGGTTATTGATGAGGTTTCTTATGGCTGCTTTGCTTAGTTTGTCATTAGAGCTCTTTGTGGGTTCGTGTTCGCCGCTCTCATTTGGCGGCTGCGCGTGTTGGTTATTTGTTTCTAATTTCTGGTTTCGACTGCGGATTGGGGTTACGATTACCGGGGGAGGCACCCATTTCCTCAACCACGCACTGACCTATCCGCTTCACGTGCACATCCCGATTGAAGCTGACCCTGGGTCCTCCATTCGCCGCTCCAGTGTGCATCTTAGCTCAGGGCTGGAAATGGGTTATAGGGATGGGATGTATCCTTGTAGTTGGTTTCCTCGTATCTGTATCTGTCTTTGCTTTTCTCTCTCCTGTCGGGTCTTCTCTCGGAAGAATCGCAACCCTAAGTAAATTCTTTGTGTGACAGTCTCATCGAGCTGTTTGAACTCTGCGCATTTTCCATTTAAACTAGCCAATTTAAATGTTATTCAGCTGCAAAAAGAAAATATTCTCGGAGTTAGCCTCTTTTTCTCTGGTTATTGGTGTGTTATGTGATTATTTCTCCTGCGATTAGCCAGCTTGAGTTTAGTTTGCAGCTCGTCGGTTAGCCCAGTTTGTTTTTGTGTGTTTGTTTCACTTGTCTAAGGTTTTTTTTAGCTCGGTATTAATCTTTATGTTCTGTACACATGCTAGTGTGGAGAAAGTCTTATTAAAATTAAATTAGTTAATCCAGTTGGTAGGAGGTTTAAGGAAGTAAGTAGTAGCATTTGAATAGGTTCAAAATGTGTAAAAATGAGTACGCCTCGGTAAATTTAGCAGATAGATATTAATGTTTTTAGGTCAGTTTTAAATACTTTTCGTACCACACTACACCTTGGGTTCAAAAGAATTATTCGAACTACAAAAACTCCATATCTTAGGGACAATTTGCAAAATTCTTCATACCCCTCAGAAGAGTATGAACATGACAGCAGTCAGAGGAATAATTGCCAATTAATTCTCATTCTTATTCCGATTCTGAGTCCAACTCCGACGCTCACTCTGACTGATTCCCCAGATTCGGGAGTGGGCACAATCGAATTGGTTTTTTTTTAGGTATTTTTTGTATCGTTTTCTCTGACAATTACAAAAATAGACACACGACGAGGGTGCTTGGGCTGCATACGAGATTCAAATTCTGGCGGGACGGGCGAAGGTGAGTCGGGAGTGCCTGAGAGGAGAAAACCGTAGAAATATTGATTGCGATCAAGCAAACGCGATAATATTCATATTTGAATACGAGAGTGCAAACTCTATTTAAACAATGCATTATGCCCGAGGACTCGGGTGTAAGCCGCTCCAGCCTTCACCAATCCGCGTGCCCGAATTCGATCCCTGGCCCCCCCAGCACATCGCTCCGTCCAGACAACTGCTCCATGGACACGCACCCACCCAAAAGCCTACATGCGCGAACTGCAAAACGAGAGACTTGAGAGGGATCTTTGGACCCGAGGAATGTTGTATACCCTTTGTATACCCATCTTCAGTTCAGTAAAAACAATGTGTTGGTTATTATGATCAAGAAACCACGTTATTCTACGTTATATGGTAACATTGTGTCATTGCAAGTAGTCCAGTTTATGTTTCTTTTTAATGGATTTGACGAATGGAAAACTTTTTAATGTCCGTCGCCTGTCTGATTTAATCAGATATCTTGTGATTATAACCTGTGATTGTAACTAAAGTATTTCTTGTTCGAGTTTCTTTATATCTTAGAGATGAGATTAATCTATATCTATCTGATAGAAATTCACGAAATATGAAACATATTTATTCTCACTCTAATAAGGCTAGAAAAACATGTAATTGATTTTTGGCCAAAACGTACGGGTAGAGTATGAGTGGAAACTCGGTAAAGTGTGGAAAATAGCTGTCTAACATGGCACCTGGACAAGGACGGTGCTCATTCACTTACTGGCTTACTTAGAGTCCGCGGTCCTACAGGCCACATCCCCGACCCAGGTCCAGGCCGAAACCCAGAGCCGACTGCAGTCCTGGTCCCCCCGTCCCGGTCGAGTTTCAGACTCTGGAGCTGGCCTTACGCTCTAACGAGCACAATCGCCCGGCTAGACATCAATGGCCAATGGTCGTCTGTCTGATCACGGGCACCGATGCAATCCGTTGCTGGGGAAAAACGCTGCGAGCTGCCAATAAAAATCCTTTACCATATAATTTGAGTGCGCATGCGTGCGCCCTGACGTTGATGGGAGTTGAGTTTGAGTCCAGTCCAACTCGGGATCGGATGGATGGGAATGGGGTTGGCATGGTATGGGTTGGAACGCAGGCGCTTATGCGCAATGCTACGCCAGATGCCGATGTCCGATTCCCGATGCCGATGCCGATTGCCAAGCGTTGATTGCGCCATGAACGTGATTTGTTTGTAAACACGCATTATTAAGGTGTAATAAACATAAAATTTGTATCGCTTGACGGACCTTGGAGTCCGTCCCTGCAGCTCTGCAATTGCATTTGGCCACCTCGCCATCCGGCCTCACATCTTTCAATTAAACTAAAAAGCCTGGTGTCCGTCCAGCCATTCATCCATTCACAGCTCGCATTTGCATGTCTCCGGTCCGGGGAGTAGCTAATTCCAGGTGAATTATGCGAAATTATACGAATTACGCCCGTACATGTGGGAATGGGATTAGATTAGCGCGCAGAGCAAACAATTTAGGCTCCCCCCGCTCGCTCGCTCGACAGCCCGCCAACTCGGCAGCCCGGCCCCCAGAACCATAATTGTTCTGAACTTGAACTTTAACACGGCGGTAATGATAGGAAACCCCAACACCCAGCACTTAGAACCCAAGCCACAACTCCTCCACCCAAGTCTGGCCATTCCCTCCGCACCGCCGCCTCTGTCAAGTGAAACCAAAAGTGCGCAGCAAAGCAAACAAACGCCTCGACTTTTGCCCACTTTGCGTGTGTTCTCAGCGCCACGGAGTCGATCTGACCTCTGGGGTTCAGGCATCCGAGGGAGATCGCAATGGTCCACTGGGAGAACAGAACTGGCCAGAATAAATCCTTCCTCCTTCTGTATGATGAGCAAGCAGGAGTGTATATTTGTGGCTTAGCGATTCTTTGTGCTTTTATATATATTTGTTAAACTTTTAGGTATAATCAATCTACTTGCTTAAAGTCATACTCAATTTGTACCTTCATATTCAATAATTAGAATACTCCTTTCTTTATCTGCGAGAGGTAAGGCTATTAGAATAATCGTTATATGAGCTGCTTCTTTATTAATTGAAGTTACTTAGTAGAATTCTTTATTAGATACCACTTTATTCTGAAAATACAAATAGCGCAGACCCTTTTTCGCGCAGTGTGCCAGCCAGAGCGGCCTTTCACATAGAAGTGAAAATGAAGGTGTAGTCCAATTTGTAAGTATGGCCAAGCCCTGTGGCCATTCAAAGTCCATGTTATGCAAAGATCAGAGCGCCCCGTCCGCCCGTCACCCGCCACCCCTCGAAATGTTGAATGCTGAATTCTGGATCCTACTCCCTCTGGAGCGGAGGAGCCGAGCCGAACCGGGACGGGACGGGTCGGGCCAACTGGACGTTGTCTAGCGATGGAAACATTTTTCCATGCGTGCCTCGCCGCTTTGTTGGTGGCGCTCGTTCGCGTCTTCGGCTTTGGCAAATACTTAATTGCATTTCGATATCTATGCCGAGGCATCTGTGAGTGAATGCCGCTGCTGCCTCAGCGGGCCGACTGGTCAATATCCAATGCCCAATGCCCAGTGCTCCAGACGGCTGGACAGGCAAAGAACGCGCCGGCGCTGTCTTTGGCTTGGCCAGGAGTCGCAAATCGAGAATGGGCAGTCGGGAATCGAGAGTTTGGGCCAGGCCTACTCCAGTGCGTTCGGTTTTGTCTGGACTGGACTGGTGTGCAGTGGAATGGACTCAAGTGGACCTGAGACCCAGGCGAGTGGCGTTGTGGGTATTGTCAGGTCTTACAACTAAATTCCCCTTGAGCCGAGCGCTTTACTAAGGAAATTAGTAATTGCTACTCCCATTTAGAGACATCTATGCGGGCATCTAAGAACGTGTGGCATTCGTCAGATGATGACGATGACAAGTTCCCCGCTCGGAGATTGTCTGGCGATTGTCCAGCGCCCACTCACCATCTCGCACATGGTCGTCGAAGAGGGGGATTGCAATTATAACATAGCTTTGCTGAGCTTCAACTGAACTAAGAATGAATCAGACAATCTCTACACTTTTCAAAATCGTATTAAATAGATAAATGGAACTTAGAAACTTCTAAATAAACTAATTCTTCTTAAAGAAAATGAGAATGAGGGCCCCAATTATAAAGAAAGATACTTTTGGGGAAACGTTCTTGAACCCCTTGATACCCACGCCACTGATTCCGCTTTCCAATGCCAAACTTGGGCACATTGTCTATCATCGTTTTTGTTACCGCTCCGCTGACGTTTTCACGCTTTGTTAGCCAGCTAAACTGTATCTGTATCTGATTCTGAGTCCGAACTGGCTGGGAAGAAGCTTCCCTTTGTGCTAGTACCTCACTCTCGGACGTAGAGCACTATGTGTGTTAGAAGGTTAATCCGAGCGGCGTTACGTGGCATCTTTTTCGAGGAGTGCGGCAAGTGTCGATAGCATAAATGCAAGTTGTTCCCAGCCAGCGAAATATGTAAATCAATTTCTCGGCTTACATGTCTGGCTTTTTTTGCATGATTAATAATGCTCGAGCGGCCTGGGATCGCCGGAGGCCGGGAAAGAAGACAAAAGATTTCACTTTTCGAACTCATAATTAGCCCTGGGAGTGTAAGTATATCGGAGCTGATGGAGCGACGGAGCGATGGATTCTATCCATGTCATAGCTGGTGGCTCTGCGACTCCTAACCTGCACGGAAATCAATTAGGCACCGCGGCGATTGGACAGTAGAGAGTTGAGATCGGTCGATCGGTCGATCGATCACCGGTCTACAATCGCTTAAAACGCGACCAGATGGAAAGATCAGATCTCCGGCCAATCAAATGCAAAGGTATTCAAATTCTTTTATTGTTAAGAATATTTTCACTTTTATTTTTTTCGAAATATTGGATACATGAAAATATTAAATTTCAAAAGATGTCAGAAGATGAGAAAGTTATGCATATT
This sequence comes from Drosophila sechellia, assembly GCF_004382195.2. Taxonomy (NCBI): domain Eukaryota; kingdom Metazoa; phylum Arthropoda; class Insecta; order Diptera; family Drosophilidae; genus Drosophila; species Drosophila sechellia. Next base: position 4,995,510 of record NC_045950.1, on the reverse strand, counting down.
CCCATTCAAACCAAGGGAATATTGCGTAATTAAATTATCTTAAACTCTAACAGCTTGCTTTAAAAATGCATCTTTAATTCTCACGCCTGCTATGAATGTTCTCAATTTCGGAACATCTCCTGGCGCCACTCCTTCCTCCTCAGCACTCCGAAGTCAACCGCCTGACTGTCGAATTCTTCGCTTGTTATCGCTGAATTCGCCAACAATTGTGCGCAATTATTGGCCGGAGAATCCACGAAACACGATGCTTTCCCTGGGAAATCAATAAAGGAGGCAGCGTCAAAAGTTTCCGGCAACGAATCAAGCGCGGTGGCAAAGGTCAGCCGCTCATCTCAGAGCCAGAAACAAAAAAAAAAATAAATACGGCCTGAAGTCAAGGAAATCGAGTGTTTCGTTGAGTGGGAAAAGGGCGAACTTGCACGCGATGTTGGCTGGCAGGCAGGCTGTCTGACTGGCTGGCTGTCTGTTTTTAGCCAAATCCAGAGGTGCCTTCTTTGGGTCTGTAGTGCATGTCATAACCAACGGTGCATGCGCCATCTTCCGCCTTGCATAAGACCCCCGGATGGTTTCACTTTCCCGGGGTAATTAATGCCGATCGTCCCGTCCGGCCAGCTAGCGGTAGCTGAAATCGTAATTTATGCTAATTTCAGTTCGCAGATCGGTTAATTGATCCGCGTTAGATTCGATTTCGATGGGGCCCAGCAGAGTGGATTCGATTGTAGTGGAGTACTGGCCCGGAGTTCATTGATATGCAGTTCGAGTCGGTTCGGTTCGGTTCCATTCCCGGGATCACAATGTTATTGACCGCGAATCGAAGTCGCTTACTCGTCGACCGGCATACAAGTGCGCTTTCAACACTTGGACAATGTTTTGTGCCCTCATTGGTCAACTTGGGGGTGGGTGGTGGGGTTGGATGGGGGCACTGGACTTATGGAAGCGTTATGAAAGCGATACAAATCTTCGCTTTGAATACGACACTCCACCGTAGTCCACTTCAGATGGGGCCGCTCGGTACGTGATAAGGCAATGATGATGATGACGACAAGTCATAGACCAAATTGCGTCCCATTAACATTTCGGCCATAATCGATTCGGTTTTTATTGCCCTGTTTTACATCTAATTTATGTGCATGTAGCAGTGTCGCTCCAACCGATGCCAAATGATATCATGATAAACGGCCCACGTCTTGGGGGCGATCCGATTCTTAGAATTTCGTAATTGGCTCGCAGATGAAAGCGCCCCAAACAGAGCGAACCAGGCCGAAACTATCGGCCAATACATCAACTTAATGACTTCATTGACAGCCATCCCGAACCTCAAAAGAGCAGAGCCCCGAAATACATTCGGCTTGGGGATCCTCCAGCTTCCCAGAGTGGCCGCTTACCTGTTTCCCAGGGCGTCGAGTTGCACCTGCTTTGTGGCCCGGCGACACCTGATATCCCCCAGAAAGGTCAGCTTGTGAACTCTAAGCCCCGAGGAACCGAAATTAAGCCAAACGAGCGTGTCAAACGCCGCTGATTTGCGGCTAGGGGCAACAATGTACCCAATTGAGAGGTAAGTACTTCCGCAGCGATCTATGAAGTGTCGTATGCCAAATACCGTTCCGTCCGATCTGATCCGACTTAATTTCAATTGGTTTGGTTTGATTTGATTCCCGCTGTCCAACTTCCGGCGCGGAGCCCCAATGCCAGGTGGCGATGTTTGGGCTCTTAAATCGAATGCGACCAAGTCAAATAATTTGTTAACACTGCCGCTTAAGTCAACAGTTAAACAATCTGCGATCGACGGCGCTTTCAGGCCGATTGCGCCACAGCCATTGACAGACATTGATTTTGAAGCCATTTTGTGAATTTCGCCCGGCTGTTATTTGGCTGTTGAACCCCCATGGGCAATTAAAGCTGCACGATGCCAAAGTGAATGTGCGGCGAGTTGCGAAGAGCTCTTCGCACTTCCAATCGATCGCGTAAGGTCACCAGGGAGTGGGATATAGAGACCAACTGACTACCTACAACGATTTGGGGGGGAATATGTGTGGCCAAATACAATTCTCGACTCAGCTGGCACTTGATATATGCGCTTGGAATGATATAAATCAGCTTACGGTCCGAGTTTTATTCGTGGTAACTGTAGAACCTACTCACCCACTCATCAACCCATTTAATTAGACAAATTTCCTACATACTTAAATTCTATGAATGTAAATCAGCGCGAATTCTTCAGCACAAGCAGCGAACACCCACGATCTACTTGTTCTGTATCTTCTCATTCATGATACATAGAAATATGGGCGAACTAACTCTTATCGAGTTTGTTATTGACATTGCCTGAAGTTTCAGCTCAAAGTTTCGTATAAAGACGGACCCAAATGGGAAAAACTAGGTAAGTCGATGATTGGGCTCGAATGTATTACCACTATAACTCACATTAATTACCCTGCTAAAGACTTGGGTGTCTAGGCAAACGGTGTACACTCACGGACTTATCTAAGAACCAAGCTGTGCTTGTTGGTGCTAAGCAAACAGTTGCATTAGTTCCGAGAATGAACTGCCTGGTGGCGGCGGACGGGCTTTGATCTCGGTGACTAATTACTGAAACCGCGACGCGTCGTAGGTGTACGTGTTAAAAGCCGGACACGGACATGGACACTGGCTCGAAGCAGGAAGCTCCCGGGCCGGGTCACCGTCGAAATCGAATACAAATTAAGTACAGAAAATCGAGATACGAAATGCTCTGGCATCGCCTTGTGCACAAATACAAATCATCCTTGACGCATGCACACCAAAAACGGCAGCAGAAAACAGCGGGCCAAAATATCGGAGAGCTGAAACCGAAAACAAGATAATACGGCGGCAACGCAACTCCCAAAAACGAAAATGAAACGGGCCGTAGGACTGCATACAAGGCAAGGCTGTAGACCTTTTTTGGCCACATCAACAAAAGCGGCTTTTGAGAATTTTCAATTTTTTTTAAAACCCCCAACTGAACCCCCCACCCTGAATGCGGCGTTCCTACCGATCGGGGGCTTCGTTTAAATTGACGTTTATTTGCAGACGACGAGGACGGTCGAAACTTTCGAATTTTCGGCCTTTAATGAGGAGTCGGGTTAATTTGGTCGGGCATTTGAAGAGGCTCACAGGCAGTCGGCGTCCTGAGCTGCAGCTAACAAAACGAGAACGAGGTGTTTACCAAGGCACCTACAGAGACACACTGATATACATGTAGATGTATGTACAAAATATTCAGTATATTTTACCAGCAAGAGGCAAGCAGATACAAGTGACGTCATGGGCCTGGCATTGGCATTGAAGCTCAAGGTTGGTGTCTGGTCAAAAATCTTTGGGGGCAATAAAACGTCTCCCACGCACGGTAAAAAATTTATATTAGTTAGAATTGCAGAGTTGAGTCCAGGCTACGTTCGTCCTCCTACTGGTTATCCTGCCAGAGTAGGAATGGACGCGCAATATAGCTCGAGTGCTTCGGATACAGATTGGACAGGGTCAGCAGATCAAACGCCATCACGATAAAGATCTGCGCGTAGCGCACCGATGGCAGGCTGAAAAACCAGGTTAACGTTTTCTTGGGGTCCATTTTTTCGGCTTATCTCTGGAACTGTAGAATATATCGGCTTCGAGACGAGATCGAAATGAGCACTAACTCCCTGGCGATAAGGTTTTCGATTCCCATTTCCTAATGAATAACGAATGGCTTTGAACCTGAATTCAAATGTGCCGAAGCTGGCCAATTACTTATGGATATTTGGCCAAAAAGCCACACAACAGCCATAAATATAAAATTCCTAGTCGCATTAAGCCGCAGCTAATGTAAATTCCGCATTTGCAATGCTAATTCGTAAGAACCAATATATAGATTGCTGAGAGCAGGCAGATTTCCAACGAGAATCGTTTCGAAAACGCGAAAACTTTCACTCAACTAGGCAGTCAGTCATCGTTGAAAAATGTTTGCCTTCAGAATTCTATTTCCGCCCAAAACAATAAAGACGCTCGCATTTGCGGAGTCGGTCGAGTTTTTATTAACAACAGAATTGGCTCGCTGGCTATTGGTTATTAATTTGCATCCCCATTCAAAGAACACGCCGTAGGTTGGGTGGTTAAGTGTATTTGTTAATGTTTGGGTTAATGTTTCCCAGAAATAACGATAGAAAGTAGACGGCGAAAAGAGCTTCTTCTCCGCTCAACTGAACCCCACCAAAACGACTTCCAATTAACCAGATAGGGCGAAAGGTTGAGCGGATCAATCAGAATCAGCACTATAGCCGTGCCTCTGACTCACAATCGGCGCTAATGCGTTGGCCGACTCTATTCTATATACGGATATGGAACAGTCACACACACCCACCCACATAAGTGTGTAACTGGGACACATTCGGGGGTCGTAAAGCCCACTGCAGATCGATACGGCGATTGCGATCGCGATTGCGATCCGAGGCTGAATTATTCAAGAGTATCGCGGAAGATGGGGGTTTAGTATGGATAGTCCGGAGTTCCGATTCGGTTTCAGTGGGTTATCTGGGCAGAAGCAACTACGGCGTTAGCTGGCGGTTTTAGGGCGGTTTTACTGTACAAATCGATCGTCGACTCACCTCAAAACAGCATTCCTCGTGCGTTAGTGTGGGGGAGAACAAATGTTTTTGCAGTTCTAAGTAATTTGCGCAGTTCTAATTACGTTTATTTTGTGTTTGATGTGGGTTCGTTGCTGCGGCTTTGTTCCCCTACTTTTTGTTATTTTTATTTCATTATTTCACTTGCCAAGTGTCGTCGCGGAAATTCGCTTGTTTGCAATTTATATTTCTCGCTTTTGGGGCTTTCGAAGTTTCGAAGTTGGAGTTTTGGTATGCACGTCAAATTTTAATTAGTCGAAAAACGTTTGCGCAATTTAGCGAAAATTTATCACGATTTGTGTTTGAGATTTTGTGTCGTTTTGCGTGGGCTTCGCCGAACGGTTGAATGGACGTGCCGATGGTCGTTGGTGGTTTGGCTTTATATGGTATTGGCAGGGAGGATCGAACGATATATCCTCTGTGGCAGATGGGCGATGGCCAGTTCGTTTGTATTTATGGACTTTTGTAAATATTTATAGCTGCTAATTGCGAACGCGACGCAGTTTCGATTGTTCCCACAGCTGAACCGCGAACTTTCTCCGGCCCAAGTGATCGCGAGTACGTCTAAGAGCCGACTGAAGCCCAGAGCCAGCGTTTCGGCCAAGATCGCTGCCAAAGCTCGGAAAGAGAAAGAGAACGAGGAAGAGAGCGAGCTTAAATCGGGCTAACAAGTGGCGCAGCAACAAGTAGCCGGTGTTTGCGGAGAGCGCTCGAGAGCAAGTTCGTGTTCTGGAGTCTTTCGTTTCGCGAATATGAATCAAATCAAGGTTCGAGTACTCACTCGAAAACAAGTGAAACCAGATCGCCCAAACATTCTTGGGATGTTTTCCTACGCGCTGGCCAATATGAAAATGATGTTCCTGCCTGTTCCGACTGTCGACCAGTTTCCACTGGCTTCTGTTCTGTTCTGTTCGGTGACCCTCTGGCAGCTGCCCATCTCCGCACCCCCTTCGCACCGCTGGGCCCCTCCCACTCATCAATCACTAGTCATTATAGCCGAGCACTAATTAATTCATCTTCTAGATACAACCGGGCAGGCGCTAATCCCTGGCCACAAAGGTAAACAAAGCGTGAAATATGTTCATAGCTTAGCACTAAAACATCATCTCAACAAAATTCAGTGCTTCTACACGACTCCTTCCAACTAAATTATATTACCATAACTTGAATACAAATTCCTAACTAAGATTTATTCGCAAGCGGCGTATTTACACTACCTTAAAATTAAAAAAAATGTATTCCCTTACATTAACTTTTGATTCAATACAGCACACTTAAAAATGGTATAAAACCCTGTGACAGCTGGTTCTACTTCTTGAAGCACCTCTGTATTTACATTATCACCCTTTGCGCTTTTACAGTCACACACTTGAATATTTGAATATCACAGTAATTAATCAAAAAGTCAGAGAAATAAGCAGCACATACAAATAAATCATCGATCGTCATCGTCGGTCAAGAAACTATAAAGCACGTCCACATCGACCCCCCAACCCGTAACCCCCTGCCAAATCGAAGGAACCCATTTCGCTTTAATAAAGTTGTCAACCCACGATACTGGCGTGTGAAGCGCTCTTTGAATATACACAGTGGGAAAATGTGTGACTTTTAAATTACATTACATTAAAGGAAATTCTTAATAAGCTGAAAAATCATAAGTTTGCAAAATTGTATACATCCTTTCTCCAGTCAGTGAATAGAATTTGTTACTTTTAAAATAAGTTTAGGATAAATTGTTAAAAGTTAAGGGTAATCATTTGCCACTTCTTTCGGTGCACTCTTTGTGAATTGTCAAGAGTTCGTTTAGCAATTCGTTTTGGAGTGCTTAATTGTGCGCCCATAACGGTAAACGTGGCGAAGGCCGAAGAATTTTAGGACTCCCCCTTTTCAGCCCGCACAAAAACGCATTTTATGAATGAAAAACGGGAGGCGGAAAGCTCGACTTATCCCCTGAGCTTTGCCTTTAGGCCTCTGGGGAGCTTCGCGGAGGAAACCCGAAAAGTGCGCGGAGCTTTAGTGCGAAAAACACATTTTCACCAAGCACATTTTCCATTCTGTTTGTTGTTCTCGCTGCGTGCGGTTTGTGTTCTATTTATCTCGAATTTGTAGGCTTCATCCATCAGTTATAGTTTGCCAAGTCGGTTGCCTTTCCCTAGTAACAGTAGTAAACGTAGGATAAAACGAACTTATTACCGGAATTAATATTCATAGCCGCGTGTCATTCCAAAAATGTGCGAATGGCATCATTTGGCCAGGCCAAAAAGTGAAGACCCCTGTGATATAAGCTGGCCACAATGGGCATAAAAAGCTCCATGGCCAGTGAATCCGAGCTTTCGTCCCGTTAGTCGCGCCATCAGCTGACCCGGAGAAACAACAACCTGTGCGGAGGCACAAAGTTTCGCGCTAAAAATACCCAAAGTTCATGGTCAACGTCCTGGGCGGAGCGGGCTGATTGAATCCCTGATATTGGCATCCCGACATGGCCTTGATTCGCTGCTGCTTCGAGCCACCGGAACTGCCTGAGTTCTTCGACAGCTTCGTGCAAAAGTGCACGGATCCCAGTTGTAAGTACATATGATGAAGCAGATTCTTTCTAAAAGTAACAATATTTATAGAAATATATATAAATAAGATTTAATGCAATCATGTAAGAAATTTTAAATGTTATAATAGTTTTAAGGTTGACTACGGTTTTTAGTCAATGTAGTTTATATATAACTTTTTAACTATTATAACTATTTAACTATTAATTAATAGTAAATAAACGAACATTATAAGCTAATATATTATAAAAAAAAAAAACGGTTTTTGACGATTGTGTTAGATATGGCATCATTTAAAGTGAAATTCAAATAGCAAATTCTAACCCCGCACAGTGGGCATAGTTTTCAAGTTTGCGATTACAATTATCACTTTACAGTATGGCAGTGTTCTTACACCGCACTCTACACAGTATTTGCCTGCACTAATCGCACGGTCATACCACTTGCCTATCGATAGGTCGGCCGAGAGTGTCTCATCCACGAAAGGAAAACAAAAGAAAAGTCGCGCTGTGCTCTTTTATCGCCGCGTTTTATTATCTAATGCCGCGATAAAGACCCCGAGAAGCGAATCGCGACGCCAAAATGCCTGGTAAGCTGTTGGCGGGCTCAGGTATCATCGCCTTGGCGTGCCACGGGCCATTGAGCCAGATGACCTCGCAACCAGCCAATTGGCCAGGAGGAATGACGACACCGACAAATCGATGGAGTTGGGTGGTGCTCTGTGGGGCAGCGCGGAAGTCGTGCGGCGGAAGCCATCAACCTACGAGCGATGAGCCGTCCAATCATTCAAACAGCAAAACTATAGTCCACTGGGGCAATTATCGCGATAAGATTAAGCGGAAAATGGTGGTCGCACCCAGTCGACCCGAGTCGGTTTTCACACCACCACTATCGCCTCCACCACCATCACTCTCTCCAGCGGAGCGGTGGCGCCATGTTCACCTACCGCTGCATCCACGTCTGTCTGCCCAATCCCTCTAATCGCTGTGCTTTTCCCTGCGCTCTTCTAGGCTGCTGCGGATGCTGCTCAGCGCTCAGGCCGCGCTACAAGCGCTTGGTCGATAACATCTTCCCGGTTAACCCGGAGGACGGGCTAGTCAAGTCCAACATGGAGAAGCTGACCTTCTACTCGCTGAGCTCGCCGGACAAGCTGGACCGGATTGGGGAGTACCTGTACCAAAAGGCCACCAAGGATATTAACCGAAAGCGCTATAAGTAAGTGGGTTAAGAACTCGCTACGTAATCAGCTTGTTAATCGTTGCTCTTGTTTAGACTAGCTGAAATTGCCATGGAGGCCATGGACCTGCTGCTGCAGGCTTGTCATGCCCAGACCACACTCAACTTGTTTGTAGAGTCCTTCCTGCGGATGGTTCAGAAGCTTTTGGAGGACTCGAACCCTAACCTTAAGATAATGGCCACCAATTCGGTAAGTCCTCACTTGGTGGAACACTTCACTTTACTCTACTCACTCCTCTGCCCTTGCAGTTTGTGAAGTTCGCTAACATCAACGAGGACACACCATCTTACCATCGACGATACGACTTCTTCATCTCGAAGTTCTCTTCGATGTGCCACAGCGATGCGGCTAGCATGCGTGACAGTCTGCGTCTGGCTGGAATAAAGGGATTGCAGGGCGTCATCCGGAAAACAGTGTCCGACGATCTTGTGGAGAACATCTGGGAGGCGGAGCACATGGAGAAGATTGTGCCCTCGCTGCTGTTCAATATGCAGGTGTGTATTCTCAGGGTCTTGAGCCTTGTCCAGCCCTTCGGCGATGGATACAGTCATCCATCCCAGTTGCCTGTCTTATTGGCCAATTATTGTACTAATTTCGATGTATTTTGCATTTCGTTTTCGTGTATTTTGTTAATGCAAACCAAACCCAAACCAACCACAACACAACCAACACACAACAAAAACCAAACAGTTTTGTGTAAACGTTATGTTCGTGAAGAAAAATTTACTGGCGGTAATGATCAAATCGAACTGTTCCATTACATAAGCATATTAGTAAACTCTAACTAGTAACCTTTAGCGTCTGTTTCGGTCTCTATACTAACACATTTTTTATCACTGCAGTCCGGGGATCTAACGCCCGTAGAGGACGCCACCAATGTGACGCCACCGGCCTTGGCCGAGGAAGTTCTCCGTGAGCTGGTGGGACGCGCCTCCTTCGGACACATTCGCAGTGTGCTAAAGCCACTGCTGACGTAAGTAGCACCCCCGAGGAATAGCAACTCGTTGCTAATCAGAGGTTTACCCTTTCTGATTTACAGCCACTTGGACCGACACGAGTTGTGGGTGCCCAACACATTTGCCATTCACACATTCCGCATCGTGATGATCTCCATACAGCCACAGTACTCGTATACCGTGGTGGAGACGCTGATGCAGCATCTGGACAACAACTTCAAGTCCTCTCCAAAAACACGCACTTCGCTCGCCGTCGTTCTGTCGAAGATTATAGCTATTGCAGCGGGAGAGAGTGTCGGTCCCTCGGCCCTGGACATCATCAACAACCTGCTGACCCACCTGCGGACGAGTGTGAGCACTACCAGCGAGATTACACCAGAGGAGTCACAATACCAGGAGGCGCTGATCAACGCACTAGGCGAATTTGCCAACCATCATCCCGACTATCAAAAGATCGAGATCATGCTGTTCATCATGAACACCGTGCCGGACCTGTCCAAGAAGAGCAAGGGCGACCAAATGTTGCAGAACATTCTGCTTAAATCGCTGCTCAAGGTTGGCACTCAGTACAGCACCGTCTCCTTCGAAAAGGCTTTCCCTGCCTCCTTCCTGCAGCCGCTGCTCAAGATGGCACGCGCTCCACACAATCCCACGCGCATGGTTGTGATGCAGATATTGCAGGCCCTTCTAGATCGTCATCAGAACGAGCAAGTGCTCAGCAGCGTGAGTGTGAAGCCATACCCGGCTCTCTCCCAAGAGCCGCCGTCGCGCTCCGACATAATTTTCACGCACAAATACGGAGCCAACATCATGCAGGCGTTGATCGACTCAATGGCATTGTCGGATCGTGTTGACGCCCTGACCTCCAGTTTTAATACCGCTGCTCTACTCATCGTGGAAATGTCCTGCAACGAGACCGTGCAAGAGTTTCTTCTGTTTATCCTCGGGTAAGATTGCTTTGGTAGTATCTAAAAAACATTCTAATCGTGTTGTTCCTCCTTCTGCAGAATCCAGCAGGTAGCCTGCACCGTGGACACTCTGGGAAACGTGCATAAATGTAGTCTGCATGCCATCTCAATTGGCCTGCTGGTGCTTATCTCGCGTGTTAGTGGCATCAACAACCTTCTGGAGTATGCTCAAAAGATAGTGGACGCACGGCGCGAGGAGGCCAGCCATTTCCTTCCCCCACTGCTCGAGCCCAAGAAGCTAGCCGGAAAGACCTTCAATCTGCAGCTGCCGCACTTGGCCATAGATAAGTTGGCGCTGGGCGAGTGCTTGCAGAACGCGGGCATGGACGCCCAACGCCTCAACACTGGTGCTCCGTACTCGCTTAACCAGACGGATCACCCAGGTCACCGCCACTCTTGGGTGGAGTCGGTAAGCAACCAGCTGACGCAGCGCAACAGCTCGGCGGATCTGACGGTCTACAACGGCGATGTGGACAGCGTTAGCAGCTCGCCGGGAGTGTGCAAAAAGCTCCTTGCGCCGGAGTTCAACTTCGACGCCATGAAGCGAGCTCTGGCGGAGCCAACTGAAGCCGCTAAGCGGGAGCAACGCGAGCGCCAGATGCAGATAGTGCGCACCTTCCGCGAGGGCGAGTTTGACGACCTTATGAGACGCACAGAACCTAAGGTGAGTGAAGAAATCCGATCTCTTCTTTACAAGAAAATGCTGTGTCTAACTGACACGGCTTCAAGATAGAATAGAAATGCTTGTGCTTTTAGTGTTCCAGCACAAAAAAAAAATCGTTCTTAAGGAACTCTTGATATCAAATGCAGTTAGTTAAAATATTAATGTCATGGTTTCCATTCATTTCCAGCACGATCTCATCCAGAACCGCCTTAACGAGCTTTTCAACTCGCTAGCCGTGGAGCGTCAGATCACCCAAAGCGACACCAAGACCAGTCAGTTGCAAGCCAGCAATGAGAAGCCCATTTACGAGACGAACTTTCCGGAACTCTTTTACTACTAAACCATATTTCTCGAAACGTAAACGATATCCGGCAAATATTCTCTAATTAATTCATGTATATCTATAGCCGAGAAAGCGAATTTGTTTGGTGTCAGTATGGAACTAGGTAAATCTAATTAAATTTTCTGTTGTTAAATGCAAACAATTCAATTGTTAAACGACCCTGAATATGTACTTTGAATTAATTGTTATACAAATACATATATGTATACAAGTATGTAAATTTCAGACTAGCTTATTCAGATGTTTTCAAATTTCTCCCAAAATGGGATGTGCTGCAAAAAAGAATAGAGTAAGGTCGGCCCATTGCAACCGTGCCGCCAAGGCGACGTCAATCAGTGGACATGCGGTGCTAAAGCACAACGACGATTGCAATGGACGTAACCCGTTCTTTCAGTTTCTGGCCCACTTTCGAAAATGTTCCAACAACTGCCTTGGTCACTTGTCCTCGGGTCGGGTAACTCTAATTGCCAGCAAGGTGTGGAATTGCATGAGTCTGTCGGAGAGAAAACCCTTTATCGCTGCTGCGCGAAGATTTAACTACACGTATCGATCGCGGAGCAAAAAAGTCAACTGGGTTCTGGAGAAACTGCGAAAAACCGCTGCTGGGGAAGAATGCCGACCACAGGCACAGTGGATGTTGATGGACTTTTTAAAGTCTTGGCAGGAATCTGTGGTGAGGGACCTTCTCGACCTGGACTACAAACAAAACTAAATCAAATCCGATTTGAATTAAGTGTAATCTTTAATAAATGATCACTCAAGGTAATAGTTACTGTGCGTACATTTAGCGAGTAAAAATGTGTTAGGGACAGTAATTACATGCGTTGAACTTGCAGGATTCGAAGACGCTTAAACCATAATTTCTTTGCTGCGTTTTTTCTTGTTACTTAAACATAACAATTAATCTTTAATTCCGAATTTACAAACTATATGCAACGCCTAGATATTGTGCAAGGGCACTAGAGCGTGCGTCTACTCCAATTAAGTAGATGACGTAACTCGTCATTCAATGATACTAGTGATGTAAACGATATACAAAAATATAGATCTGCGCATTCCAAAACGATTGCGGATATGCTTATACTCAATGTACAAACGTCTAGATGGATTGATCAGCCGTAGCTAATCGCGATGGCGAAAAACGAATTTACAAAACAACTACAACGACCCCGAACTGCTGCGGGTAAATGAACAAAAAATGGTGGTAGTGCTGGTACTGGTATTGGTTTGGTGGACTGATCCTACGATCGTGCTCAGCACGCCAGTTGTCCGCAGATGGCGCCCGTTTCGCTAGCCGACCAAGCGATTCTGGGCCGTGGGGCGGGCGAGGATGGCGTCGAAGGCTCAGAGTCGCCAATGAAAACGGCCGAATCATCAGCACTGGACGGGGACAGCGGTCTGTCGCTGTTTGCTCCGATCTCCGAAATGGGTATGGACAGCGAGGTTGTCGCCTCCTCGCTGAGCGGAACCACTTCCTTGAAACTCTGATTCGGCGGCATTACCACCAGCATGTTTATTGAAATGAGAAGTGGATGCACCAACTTCGGGTCTAACACCATGAGCGGCACCTCCTCGTTCTTTTCGAGGCTAAGAGAACAGATTTCGGACGTTTGGGTGAAGACTGCCTGGCGCTGGGCGTTTATCGAGGTCACCGTGGTGCGGACCATGAACTTGCGTTTCGTCTGCAGGCTAAGCACTCGCTCGTGCTCGTGCCGATGGTGTCGACGAATGTTCAGTCTGCGCGAGTCCATTATTAGGATGAGATCCATGCCAAAGTTGAAGCCCGTCCAGCGCCACTTCTGGTAGCCAGGCTCAAGCAACATACGTCCGCATCGCATGCAGTTCTCAAAGAACTGCTCATCGTCCAGCTGCTGAGGACTACTGCAAATGTAGAAAAAGAATTAAAGTTTTTTATGACATAATTTTTAGGAGAGGCTTCAGAAGACTTACCAATCCTCCTGCCCATGATCGATCCGTAGTAATGAATCCCAGTGGTTGTAAATGTGCCGATACAGCCACTCCTTGGGTATAATATTGTCATTGTATATAATTTTTAGATCCATGTAGTGGTTGGTCAGGTACTGGGTTCGTAGCTTCTGAAAGACCTTCACATAAGGCTGCCCCTCGGGCGTGGCCAAGAACGAGCGTTCCTCCGTGCGGCTGGTAAAGTATGTCCACTGGACGACATCACCGCTTGGCGCATGCGTTTCCACGCCGGCATTAACCAAAAGCTCCTGCGTCTTTAGCGCCTCCGCCCGCTGGACCGGGTCCTCTGGATCGTAGTCGGGATGCAGTCGCAGGAACATCCACGTGCGCAGTAGTGTGTACAGCGAGAACTCCGTCTGCATCACATACAAATCGGGACTTGCGGTTAGGGCACTCATCAGCTCAATGGAAATGTGCCTAAGCAGGTTTGGTTGCTTACTATAAATGCTTAGCAGATTGATTTGGAACCACTGAAAGGTGGACTTCTTGACTCCGACCACACCGTACTGGCAGGAGGCCTCATAGTACTGGATAGCTGTCTCCGGACTAATGTTATCCACCATTACCTCGGCACACTTGTCGATGATCCCGTCTAAGTGGAACAACGTGGCTGTGGCCAATACCGAGATAACATCAACTGACTCGATTTCGATCTCATCGGAATACATGGAACCAAAGACAGCATCCAGGCTAGCCACGGTGATCCGGTCGTCCAGGATTGTGATCTGAATGAAATTCTGCTGAGCCTCTCGCCACGTCCCATTGAACATAGTGTAGAAGTAAGGACTCTGGCTCAGGTACACCTTATGCAGGTGCCAGACCTTATCCAGAGCCATGACAGCCACATCCGAGTTCTTTTCCTCCTTGAAGAGCGCCTTGTATATGTACTGGGTGGTAGTAAGAAGCTTTTTTCTGCGGAAATGAAGTTATTGAGTGCTGGTTGGGCGTAGAATGGTAACCACTTACTTTTTGGGCTGCGTGGTGTCCAACTGGGCCGGGTCATCCTTCCCCAAAGAAGAATCAGTGCTGCGCTTCCGCTTCCGTCGATTGCTGAACACCTCAGCGACGTTCATATGCATGGATCCCACGATTTGGCCCATGGCTGAGCGCAGGAATTCTTACTCTGAAACAATATACATATATACATTTTTTTTTAGTTTTCTCTACGTAAATTAAGTTTACAATAAAATAAGGTAATGTTATCGATCTGACAGATTGCGTGTTGATGGTGCCCCTAATGGAACCAGTTGACCCAGTTTCGTTCCGCCAAACTGTAACGCCAGCCGCTGTTAAGGCGGGGAAACCTTTCCCGGGTGGGCGAACATTAGTGTGGGCGACCTTACAGGCCCTAAAACCAAGTGGAAAGCGCATCCATTCATAAACAATGGTGATGTCATAAGATATCTGAACTGCGATGCGTCTGTTGCAATCAAGACACACGGTGGTCGGAAAACTAAAATGCATTTGTAGATTGCAAGTAACTAAACTGATATCTAGCTTAGTCTTTTTGATTTGGTACGCAATAAGCCCAAGATTAATTATTAGATTTTATGAGTCATGTGTCTTAATATTTTAGTTTTTAAAGGTGTTTATAAAGGTAACATTTATTTTATTAAGGTCGACAACAGGCAATTGAATTTGTAGAGTCTATTAAGATTGTGTGCATGGAATACATAATCTAGTAAGAATCAGAGAAGCATCCGTTCAAAGCGATTTTAACGACCTGAACCGCACTGTAGCGCAAACATTTTTGGGCAATTTTGAAGGGGCGGGACTCTATAATTAGAATGAGATCAAACGAGCTCGATTCCATGCGCGTATATGTTGTGTTTATGCTTTGCCGCCAAATGCTGGAACTGGACGAACTGATGTAACCATGTCAAGGCCGCGTTGGGATGATACTACACGTATATACATATGTGTATTTGCTGCCCATAAACAATCAAGGGGACGCTTTCGTCACCTCATTGGATCTCATTGATATGGACGACCGGACAGTCTCAGACTATGGTTATCTATTCGGACGCAGACTGAGCCTAAAATAATGATGATGATGATTTTGCCCTGGTGGAGAAAGGTTGGTTTTGGTGTGGCGCAGTTCCGAAAACAAGAGTAAAGTGTTTCAAACCGGTTTCCAAAGCGTGTATTTCTTATAAGACCAAAACAAGACGATTGCAGCGCTTTAAATTACGTCACCACTTGAAGCCAGAGAGAATTGAAGATTGAGAGAGAAACAAACAAAAGGGGGTGGACCAAGACCACCAAACAAAGCCGGACCTCCAAGTATAACCCGAGTTTCCACAAGTCGTAGTTAAGAAATTAAAGGAAAGTGTAGGGAAAACATAAACATATTTTTATCATGTACTATTTTTAATTTGTTGGGCTCTACTAAAACATTTGCAATGCACTGAAGCTTTTGTTTCGATGGTGGTAAGATTAGGTGCATTTCCAAACGATTTTAAAACATGTTCAAAATCAACTTAATAACAAGTTTTCACGCTTGACAGATTTAATCTACTGACGTGGTAAAGGTTTGCCTTTGAAATGTATCGTCCGGAAGTTTAAGTTTATTAAAACATAAGCATATGACATTCTCTTTGAAGACCCACTGCAAACATTTTTAAAGGAGGATTGGTCCACTTTTGAGTATTAAACTGTTTTTTTTTTTTGTACACATCTAAGATTCTCTTTTTTTTACACATGTAAAATGACAAAAAAAATTAATGTTGCCCAAGGAGTTAACGGCTAAATAACGTGGATGATCGTCGAAAAAAGCCAACAAGCATGGGCGGAGACTCGAACTCGAACTCGCGCACGGGATTTCGTAGGGAATTCCAGTTGCCTTAGACGACTGAGCCACCGCGGCTAGAAAATTTGGGACGTCCGAAATCGGAGATAGGTGTTTGTAGCAGGTTAATAAGTGTGTTTAACCTACAGATAGGGCCACAAGCAGCGCTCCTTTATTTATGGATGCAAAATCAGCTGATTGACAACGCAAAAAGCGTGTTTATTCGCACTATTTACGATTGCCTGTTGTTTGGCCCTGATAACGCGCGTTTGTCGATATAGAGATATGAAAAACGGACCACTAGACCAGCAACTGTTTCTTTTTTTTTATCCCCATGTTCCTGGCTGTGAAGTGCAGTTAATCCGAAGCTATAAATAGCAAACAAAAGTGAATTCGGTGGGTGACGTATTTGGGAAAAACAGAGAAGGGGTGGGATGGATACGTACTAAAGAGATAGAGAGAGAGAGCGCGCTAACGAACGACGCAAAACTGAAGGAAACAAGGTACACAAAGGGGAACTGATAAACGAAACTTACTGTAAAAATGCAGTTACAGTGCCGTGCTTTTATATAACAGCAATTGCTCTCCACGTTCACTGGCTTCGTTTCAATAAATAAAATAAACACGGACTAAAATTCTACGCGAGTCTGATTAGGCATGCGGTTTAAGCCATTTCAATTCCGTTCACTGTCAATTTTATCTCTGTTTTGCTGCAGTTGGCTCTCCAAATCTATTAGTTATGGCCACCCTACGATAGCAAGGCAAGCATTTTGATTTCATCGCTGCTATCGATGTTTGCTGATAGGCGCTTCAGCGTTCGCACCGGTCACACTTACCGCACATTTTAAAATTCATATTTACTTTACGATGTCGAAGCACAAGCCTATCTTGAGTTGCCACCTTAAAGTAAAAGTTTCCTTTCGAAGTAAATTTAAAAATAGGTATTAACTCGAATAATAGTAATAAAAACATATCACATAACATATAAACTATGAATATTTAGAAATAATTGAGCTTAGATCTCTTCGTGTTGTTGTTTAACACTTGAACATCCAACATGACAACTAATTTAAAAATGATTGTATAAAATCATGATCATGACTCGTATAAACGTTACCGCTCTGCAAAACGCATAATGTCAGTGTGACCGTGTCGCGCGGCATTTTACCACTTTCAGAGATTAGTGCTCACGGGTCTTCTGTGCTGCGCAGCAGTTAAATAAAATTGAATACATCGAGAGCTGCATATATAAATCGGAGTTGAAAACCAGTGCAAGTTGCATTGGCCCACAAATCAAAGGTACGCCTTATAAGGGAGAGTGAGTCAATTGCCGAATTAGTAGTGCAAAAGGTCAAAGCAGCAGCCGTGAAAAAGTGGCACACATAAATAGAAATGCATACATACATACGCGTAGATGCAACACACACCTACACCTAAACACACATATACACACACACCCATCCGTGGGAGGAATAAAACACCCACAATTGCTGATTGTTTTCTGCACTCGTTATCGTTATCGCTTTCGTTTTCGCATTCATTTTCCACAGGCGCAGTTTCGTGGGGCGTGCAATGTTCAGGATCCACCTCAAGATGGGTCCCCAACGCAACCAGCTCCACAGCAACAACAACAATGGTACCGCCGGAAGTAGCAGCAGCACCGGAAACCGTCACCTGAAGGAGTTCACCTGCTGCTTCGGCCTGCATGTCCACACGGCCACCTTGATGATCGGATTGTGGCACCTGGTAAGTGCACCAAGCGGGGTACCCATTAACCCTTTCCAGTACACGGTGGACACATACATGCGTGTGTGTATATCGAGGTACACCCACGCATGCAGTCCTGCGGCATTTGCGAAAAACCTTTGACCCTGCTCAGTGTCACGCAAGGGAAAAATCAATCAGCCAATGCCTGCAAAACTTTGCGAAGACGAGCCAACTCTGCACTTTCCCCGCCTGTGACGTCAATGGGTGGCTGATTGGCCGCTGCTGCGTCATCTGATCAAATTTAACTACTATCATCTGGGCCTTTTGCCATAACTTATTTCTGCCATAGGTTCCACTGCGGAAGTTTCCACATCCCATGTCCATTGTCCGAAACTAACCTTTCACAAGATCTGACTTCGCATAAGCAATCGCTACACTTGGAGAAATGTAAAGCATTGTCGAATTTTTATAAGTTTCATAAAGTTTAGTTTTATAGACTAAAAAATAATACATAGAAATTCATAGAAATGTGCACAGTGCAGTATTTTCAGTCTTGTTATCAATGTTTTAGGTAACCCAGAAACCTTTGACGTCTCTTCTGAAAATGAAAGAGAGTACTCTGCCCTTAAGAGAGTGCGAAACTGCGACCAATAAAAAATTTGAGTCGTTGAGCAAAAACCCTTGGTTAATAGTATTTGTCTCACTTCGCTATCCGTGTGTATTTTACACTGGTCCGCTACTTTCTTTATGAATTGATCAGGTCACGTTTTCCAGTAGAAAACTCCGTCACATGGGTTGATTACGGTGCGGACCGCAGTGGAGTTATCTTCCCTAATCTGTCCAATCTCAAGGGTTTCTTTGTTTACATTTTGTAGATATGCATAGCGTTAGAGGCTTGAAAAACAAAGCAATCCGCAAATCGAAGGTTGCTCGGTTGGTTGACTCATCCCCAGAGTGACAATTGTTGATATACTGCGGCGCACTGCAGATTAAATTTCATGATGGATTTCTGATGAATAATTAAACTAAAGATGGCAAGTTGCCGCATCTAGGGTCGTTGCAAGGCCTTCAACCTGAGATACTTAGATACCGAATCGGATATCCAACGGCAGCCATCTGAGCAAATAGCAACCAGAAACATGAGCGTTGAAGTTATTTTTAATAACTACACGTACTCGACAAGTGATGCGAAAATATTTACTCTTGTGGTGGTTTACTCTTGCTTTTTGGTAAGAAAGATATATTCTTCTGGAACAACAATCTGAAGTGAGCTGCCATAAATCTGAGAATTGTTAATTCAGCTGTCATCTATCAGCACACAGGTTGCAAATCAAATCAGGCGAAGCTTTCTTATCATCTTTTTTGCGAGCTTATCTTCATGAGCGAACCCCATACACCTGCTAACGCACTCGAAATACTTTTAAATGTTGAGCTATCATTGAAGTCCCCCTCGTGATCCTTGGGAATCTTTGCTTCGTTTGTGACGTTTCACAGCTTATTCACATTTTTATAAATATTGTTCTGCTCACACAAAAGTCTACATTCCCCACAACTTCCAATGAAATTCCATCCGGAGGAAGCTGTCCAACTGGTGAAGGCATTTGCGAGATTCGAATGCAATGCCCCACGCAGAATACACATTTCCGGAAGGCAGTTCTTGTCCTATTGACATTGGTTCCTCAGAGAAATTCAACCTGCGCAGCTATGCTCTTAAGGCGACTAAGGATGTCGAATCGGGGGAGGAGCAAGAAGAGATACAGGAGATGAATGATGAGCTAAAGGATTTGTTCATCAATACAACTGCCATCAATTGCTCGTCCCTCTCTGAGCTAAATATCCAGACTGACGCTTTCAACGCCCTTAAAGAGCGTACACTATTCTCATTGGGCTACTCGACAGCTGGGCTTTTAAAGAAATCGAAAATTAGTAAGACTCTAAAAGGGAAGCTCAATTTATACCAAGAGGTTGTGAGCCTTGTAAAGCAACGTAAAAAGACCAATTCTGAGATCACCATAGGAAAGACGAGGCATCCCGTGCATCTGATGGTCTTACAGAGTTTTTCGCGAATGTTTCGCGATATGGGCAATGATCTGAGCGTGGACCTGCCCGAAATGATGATTACGCCACGCTCCTTTGGCCTAATATACGAATGGATGATCGAGGACACGCCAATCCTGCCTCGACTCGGTCTTCTGGAGGTTTTCCACGCTGCAAATTTTCTGGAGATTCCACAGTTGGTCAGGCAGTGCAAGTATTGCCTCGATCATGGATTCACTGAGGACTCCGCTGCGATGCTGTACTTTGAGGCGAAAATACTGAAACTTGAGGTCATCCATTTGCAATATCTTCAGCGCGTCTCAAAGTTTTTTCTCACGCTGGTGGCATCGAAAGAGTTTTTGAGACTGCCACTTAAATCAATGCTATTGCTGATCCAATCGGATCTGATAGGCGTGAATACGGAGATGGAGGTCTTCATGGCAGCCGCTCGGTGGCTAAGCCACCACTGGCCTCAAAGACAGGAAAACGTAACGGATGTTGTATCCAGCATACGTTTTGGACTAATCCCGCCGTGGTTGCTCATCCGTTTGCAGAAACCGGATGTCACATCTGTGGGGGTGGGGAGAATCGTAGCGCAGCCAATTGTGCGCCAAGCCATTCATGAAGGCATCGCGTACACGACCACGCGGATGTTTTATGGAAAAGATCGAGAGGCCTTTAAGCAGTATTTGCATAAGACTTGCGTAAAGCCACCCGTGCAACGCACCTGGATATACGACCGGAAATGTCCCTATCATCATCGAATGCAATGCATTAACACGCTGGACTTAACCTACGACGCGTTCCTTGAATATCTTAATTACACGCAACGCCAGCACCGGGATTATTGGAAATCTTTGGAACCAGTAGATGCCAGCAATGTTTGCTTCAGTTGCCAGGCAAAGAAGTCTGATTTAACTAAGCCCAACCGTTAAGTCTCCACGTTGGTTGTAGAACTTGTAAAATATATATTTCTACTTATATATGTATGACTCCCTGTGCAATTAAACAATTTCATTATTTTAGTAAGTAAAACCGCCTACCTTTATTTTCAGTTCTTGAACATCTTGGCGCTAAGCGTTCTAGCGGTCATATGGCGCAATCCGGAGATGATGGACGAACTGGAAGGCGGCACCCACGACTACACCGTGGATCTAAGTGCACCGGCCCTACCCACGCCCCTTAGCAAGGTCGAACCGCCCTACGCCTACCGTGACCACTCCCTCAACTATCGTAAGCGTTACCGTAAGCAGTGGAGAGAGCAAGTTCCGCAACGCATTTAAATATCCATTTTCTCCTGCAGAGAACTTCGATATGGGCGGACTGGTATGCACCTGCATGATAGCCATCACGCTGATGATGATCTACGGAACAATCAAGGGAAAACCCTCCCACCTGTTGCCGTTCTTCTGTCTGCAGTTGTTTGATTTCGCCATTACAACGTAAGGATTACAATCGGTGGAGTTACAGAGACCTCAACAGATTTAAACCGCTACCGCGAAAATAGCCTTCTGAAATCACTAGAGGTTTCTGGGACTCCCTTAGAAGGGAGATTAATATACTTATGCATTGTTCGTTTTTATAGTCTTACCGCCGCTGGATATCTGTGCTACCTGCAGGCCATTCACAGCATCATTGCCGAGTCGCATCGCTTGCCCTGGCGCGAGAAGCTGCTGGAACTACCGCCCGAGGAGCTTGTTGTTGTAGTCCTGGTCGTATTCATCTGTATTGTGTTTCTAAAGGCCTATTGCATTGGTATCGTTTGGCGCTGCTACAAGTACTTGACGCTCCGTCAGCAACACGTTCGCACCCTGTTCCCCTTCCTGGAGCCACCGACTGGAGTCCACAGTGTAGGCGGAACCTTTGGTGCCGAAGAGCGGTCTTACTCCACTCTGTTGCCCAATTACGATGAAGCGATTGCCCAGTACTTGAAGCAGGCACCACCGCCATCTTATCAGGTGGCCATGTCAAACTACGAAGAAGGAGAAGACGCAGCTGCTGGAGGTGCGGAGGTTAATCCTTCGGTAGCCCCACTCTTCGTGGCCCTTGGAGCAGCCACTACCGCGAACGTAGCCTCCAACACGGATGACAACATGGATAATAACAATGATCAGCCGAACAACAACAACACTATGCATGTCAATGCCAATACGCCGCCAATGCGCCGCAGCGATGCAGCTGTAAACGCTAATGTCGACGAGGAAGCTGACGATTTGGAGGTTATTGACGCTGGCGTTGATGTAATCGGTGGCATTCCGCCTCCTCCGCCCTACAACGACGTTGCCGATGCCCAGGTGCAAGTGCCATCGCAGTCGCCGCTGCATCGCCAGCCAAACATCCCGGGACAAGTATTCGGCGGACGCGACGAAAGCCAGGCTTAAGCTGTACTTTCGATAAGATTGCTTCTCATGGCGAGTGGGTAGTGATCAGCGGTGACCACCCCTCTCCCATCCTCTTCTTGCCCAGATGATCTGGTTTCTGGTCCCTCATCTCGCAGCTATCATTCCCAGGCACACATACACGGTCTTAATGGTTGCTTCAATGTATTGAACACTGTTTTTAGAAAAACGAAACGCAAACAAGTTTTCGCTATTAGCCATCGCTCATTATTGTTGTTTAACGTACAACTAAGACGCTCTAGTTGCTGCTTATTTAGTAAACAAAAGCATTAAAACCAAAAACATATTGTGATGCTGGCAAGGAAAGCATCAATTCCTTTTCGGCCGCATCTGACCCGGTCTTAGCTGCAACAATCTGTTAGAACGTTTTTCATTTGGCCCGAACTAGACTGAGAAGTTCGGATAGTGTAGGCCCAAGTAGTTGTTACCAGAGAGTGTCGCTGGCATTGAGACACCTTTACGATGTTCTTTGTTTTAAGCTATCTCGTAAGACTATACATATTGAATACCGTGTACTGAATTCAGAGCACAGGCAGACATAATCCATTAATTATGATGATATTAACAGCAACAGTAAAGTTTTATGTGTGTACAACATCTAAATGTATACTGTGTACTAAATATGCGAAGATATTCGAATAAAAATTAGTTTATATTTAATTTGTGTTTGCGACTTGATTTTAATTTAAAGAACATTATAATATCATTTCCAATTTCAGCTGAAACCCTAATTCCATTTGGGAATTAGTTTTCTTCAATAGAGTTGGAATGTTGATATTTATTTTATTTGGTTTATATAACCAATAAAATAAATAATTCCAATAGAATTGGAATGTTGATCTATATTTTTATTGGGGCGTGATGCTGCAGAAGCAAAATGACCTTGGCCTCTACTATTAAGTTTAAACAAGATAATATTCTATTATCAACATCCAGAGAGATTTCATTCCAATTATACATTTTCTTTTGATTGTTTATTGTGGAAAGAAGCTACATAAAAATTTCCGATCATTACATATATGTATGCACATATTAAGTGATGACTAATAATACGATTCGTAGGTGTTCCCAAGAAATAATTCCCCGGAAAAAAATACCCGAGTCTATATTATTGTGTGCGATTGTAGTCTTAAGATTTTATTGGAACTGATTTTTATTTTTTTACTGCATTTCCTTAGTGCTCTTAAGCCTTCCAGTTGGACCAGGTGCGGATCTCGTTCCGACCTGGCGATGTCCGTACAGGATGTATCCGGAAACGATCTGGCCGCGACTGACGGCGTCGGAGAGCAGACCCTTGGCAGCGGTTATCTGAGCAGAGGTGAGGGTGTTGGTGTTGTAGTTGCCCAGGAAGGAGATGCCAATGGACTTGGAGTTCCAGTTGGTGGCGTGAGCACCCATGACGTTCCAGCCACGACCCTCGTACACGTTGCCGTCTCCGCCGATCAGGAAGTTGTAGCCGATATCGGCCCAGCCCAGGGAGTCCATGTGGTAGGCCTGGATGTTCTTCAGCTGGGTGATGCAGGCGGCCTTGGTGCTGCAGTAGTTTCCAGCGGTGTGGTGGATCACGGCATAGCTCAAGTAGCTGGCCAGCGAGGTCTTGCTCGTGGCGGAACGACCACCCCACTCTGACTTGGAGACTATGGTCACGCCGAGAACGGCTTGGGCGCAGAAGAGCACGGCCAGGAGGACGAGAGCTTTGTTTGCCATGGTTGCGAATCGATTGTGCGGCCTGTCGTCCGATCGGACCTTATATACTTCGACCGCTCCAGCTTATCGCCTGCGGGCCGATGTGCCAGGTTCGGGCTACAGTCCGGGTCGTGTGCTTCCATCTGATAGGAGGGCTATCTGCCGGCCAGATCCTGATACGTCGATGACGGAGACCCAATCTCGATCCAATCAGCCCAAGTGGCATTAATTAATTTGTCCAAGAAGAGGCAATATATTGTGCAGCCTAAGACCTATCAAAGCATTGGGAATACCTGTAGTAGTAGTAGAATTACCTGATTCACAAAGCGTTTATTGTTGTCTAAGAGCTTTTTGAAAATTCCTCGGCTGAGGTTATTTTCAATTTTAATTAGGAAAGTATCACTTTCGACAAACCAAGAATTAGCTCTCTTTAATTCATTTTTATTGGAAACTCTACTTATTAAGTAAATTATAAATACATGAAGAGAGCATGTTGAAGTCGAGTATCTAACAGATACTCAACAAAAGGTGAACACTTTAAAATACTTTTGGAATCGATAGACAATGCTTGTGCTTGTGGGTTTTAACGTGGGCGTGTCAACGTTCTGAAAAAAACTTGCACAGCGTAGGCGTCACTAGATTCCGAACGCGCAATCTCAACATTCTTGCTTCTGTATTTCCCGAGATCTTGGGATTCTTATGGACATGGCCAGGTCGACTCGGATAGAGGTTGATATCTCTTCCTTCTACCTGTTACTTTATTTTCAAAGAATCTAGTACGCCCTTTCACTCCAGAATTAATGGTTATATGACATTTGACATTTTTTAAAATAGGAAAGCTTCAGGGAAAAACCACAACACTAATTTTCAAAAACTGTAGCTTTTTACACTAATCGCTTTTTAACTTTTATTTATCGGCAGAAGTAATAAAACATTCTTTACATTATTTATTGATGCTTTCATTTGAATAATTTGCACCAAATTCCAAGCTTTAGAGCTTTATAGCATTTGAAACTTTATAGGACGTGGCATTTAATGGACTTTATAGAAAGTGTATGTAAACATTTTAATTTATTCTAGTGGATAAATGTGACTACTCTCCAAACAAGGTATTTTATAGGCTTAGATATCCAAAAACCCATAATTTGATAATAACTTTTTACGCTAAAAAAGCTTTGAGTTTGGATAGTCAAGTCCTGAAAGCTTTCGGTGCCATAAGCGTTAAAGACTTATGGAAAAATCAGAAAGTCCATGTAAATTTAAATTTTACATTTACCTTAATCAAAGAAAAACTGATTTTTGTGTCAACAAAACTAGCCCTGTGTTATGTATTATTTATAAGGGCTTTAAAATTTGATGTTTTGTGACAACCAAAATAAAAACAGGGTCAATACCTGGTTCTAGACAAAATTTTTGTGAAATAACGAACTTTCGTTTTAATTCAACTCAATTGGCTAATGTTCTCGTGCTGAGAGCATCATACGACTATTCAAAAAGTTCTTGTATAAATTATATTCAGCCATTTTTACCCCTCTTATCGGAATTGATTTGATTTTTTCCGTACTTACTTATAAGTGTTTTAAAAATTATGAGTACGGATTATAAGTGGCTGATATGGATCAATAAACGGCACGGACCAAAATATTATTATTTTTTAATCAGAGTCGCAAACAATGGGCATTCTTTTATTTATTGGATTAATGATCATTAGCAGCGCCGCCATATATACGCGCCTATTTTAAACGCGTTCCACAAGATAATGGTTATACTATTTTCCCCATTGAGTGGGGATGACGTAGATCCAATAAGACTTCGATGAGGCAAACCTTATCGGACCTTCATTCGTGGGTAGCAAAAAGAAATTAGAAACTTCGATGGAGACCATGCGACTACAAGTATCATTATCTTTAAAGAACACTATTGTTTGATTACAGAAACATCGATTTACTACAATCTAAGGTTAAGTTGTGTAAAAGGGGTAAAGCGTTTCCGACCATATTTTCGTCCCTCTGTCCAGCCGTCCGTACGTCCGTATGTCCGTCCGGATTTCCGTATGTAGTATTTCCAACTCTTTAAGGATATTTTAGGTTAACTATTTAAAATGGTTTGTACTTCCTGAGCTGAGTAATATAACGTATTTAGTTATAACTAAATTGTTGTATATGTTAAACAACTGATTAAAAGGGGGCATTACAGAACTATAGTTCATCTTATCAGCCACAAGTTGAGTTAGCTGACTTGCAGAAATTTCCCTTTCCAATGACCAGACAGAGCCCGTAAATCTTGATAAGTAACAGGTAATCACGGAAGTAAAAATACTGTAATAATCTGCAGCTCGAAGGACCTGCAGAGGGACAGCAAGGTGAGTGCGTTGGGCTGGAACCACTTTGTCAATCCACTTTGTCCAACCAACCGAGTGCCACCAAGTGCTTTCCTTGTGGCAGGACGGAGGTGAACTTAAAAACTGAAAGCTTAAGCAAGTTATTAAGCACAAAAACAACTGAAACCCATTCAGAGCAACTTTGTTAACGAGGATGTCGTTAATGAGACTGCGGTTCAAGTGGCAAATAGTTGGCTCTGGTCTGCGACCGATTGTGAAGTTGACCGCTGCTTTTGGCGGTATTTAATATCCCAGTCCGGTTTTGAAAGTTAATTTTACATTTTTGTACCAGCCGTTTTGGCTTTCCTTGAAAGAAATAACTAAAATGCTTCAAGTTCGAGGAAAAAAAAAGAGTTTGGACGAGGTTCTGTAACTTCCTGGGCAGGCACACATCCTTATTCTTTTATAAATTTTAAGATGGAGGGATTGAATAACTTTGACAGCTGAACATGAGCGTTCAGTTGCAAAACGAAGATAGATGGATAATAGGAGCAGGAGTTTGCAATTGGATTTCCCCTTGTTTGCCATTTAAACGACTGCATTCAAATCAATCGCCGAAAGAATAGATTTCGCTATTATATCTTTCAAACAATTTTATTACGTTTTCAGGAACCACTCTAACCAGACCAGTGGGACCAGCCGCGGATCTCGTTCCAGATGTGGGTGCCGGGGCACTCGGTGGCGCTGACCTGGCGATGGCCGTACAGGATGTAGCCGGAGCTGAGCTGGCCACGGTTGACGGCGTCGTTGAGCAGCTGCTGGGCGGCGGAGATCATGTTCGGCTCCAAGGTGTTCCAGTTGTAGTTGCCCAGGAAGCTAATGCCGATGCTGTAGGGGTTCCACTCGGCGGCGTGGGCACCCATGTTGTTCCAGCCACGTCCCTCGTACACGTTGCCGTCTCCGCCGATCAGGAAGTTGTAGCCGATGTCGGGCCAGCCCAGGGAGTCCATGTGGTAGTTCTGGACGCTCTTCAGCACGGCGTTGCACTGGGCACGGGTCTCGCAGTAGGAGCCGGCGGTGTGGTGGATGATGGCGTAGCTGAGGTAGTTGCCCAGGCCAACGGTCCATTTGGCGCCGCGACCACCCCACTCCGCCTTGGAGACGACGTAGACGCCCTGGGCCATATACTGGCTGCAGACCAGGACGGCGAGGAGGAGAGCCACTTTTGAAACCATGATTAGCAGCTGTAATAGTTGACGATCGCTTGATGGAGATCGTGGGTCTCCGGGGCGCTTATAAAGCAAACTGTGGTCAGAAATCGCTCCTTATCGGGTAGCGTATAATTGATTTACAACGCCAATCGATGGCACTTGCTCAGATTCGTGTTGGGGGAAGCACCTTACTAGAGCTTCGTCACAATCTGGTGATTTTGATTTATACGATCATTTTTTTGGTGGGTCCTTATCACCTTTGACGGATCGACTCGCGCATAATTCTCCGCTTACAGTTGGCGATCTTCTCACAAAAGTAAGTCAGAAAAGTATTTTTTGGAAAATTAAATTTAATTATATTTAGCATATTTCAACAGTGGTCCAGAATTATGTAAAGGTAAAGGTAAGTTTTCAAAGATATTGAGACGTATGGCGAGAATTGCATACTTCCAGGCACCATTTTCAAATAGCTGTTCCCCGTACTATTCGCAGTATGAACTGAATTCGAAAAATGTACAAGTTGGTTATACGATCTATGTCAAGCAGTCCTTTATGGTTTTGGAAATAATATCTGAAAGATAAATTAATTGAAAACCACTATGTCCTTAAAATATGTAATAAATACAAGCCCCTATAGTAAGTACGATGTCCTTCTAGTGAGATTTTAACCAACATATTTTTGAATTAACAGGCTTCCTTAATGGGAGTGATTTTATGCAAAATGTAAGTATGCTAAAGAACCTTTTTTTGCACACACAACATAAAATCCAACAAAATTCCAGGTGAGCTGCTTGGCGGTGATGCACTTCAATTACCTCCATCGTTGCGAAATGGCCACAAAAATCGACGACTGCAAATACATCACCAACTTCTTCAACTACTATGTTATGATGTACTGCTCCTTCAAGATCGACAATAAAATCACGGAAATAGTGGTGATGCTCTTGTTTGCACTAATCTACTGCTTCTTCCTTTGCATCCTCTACGAGGGCGTCAACGACTAGTAAGTTTATGAGCAAGCAGTGTCTTCAGGGATCTGCTGACCCCCAAATCCTCGCAGCTTTGCACCAACACTCAAGATCGCTGCTCTGAAAATGAGGATCAACGAGTACATGGCGGGCGTGGTGCTCGTGGGCGTGGCCAACTCCACACCCGATCTCCTGGTCAACCTTTCACCTGCCAGGCTGGAGGGTCTCACCTTCAACATAGCCATGGCCAATGCCCTAACGATAATTTGCTTGAGCGGAGGAGCGGTGTGCTTTATTCGGCCTTTTAGGATGAATGGTCACAGTATCTTCAGGGATCTATTGTTCCTCCTGCTAATCGTGGAGCTGGTGAGATTCTTCATGAAAGAGACTGCTCTAGCGCCATGGATAAAGGGTGCCAGTGAGTTTACTTGATAACCATTTAAACACATTAAGAATCCATTTATATTTGACGTTTCCAGTCCTACTGATTATCTATCCGATATACCTGCTAATAAACATAGTCGATCTGATCCTCCTACGTTACGCAATAAGAAGTGAGTAGAAGTGAGTGGCTAATAACTTCAAGTAATATTTTAAAATTGCATTTTTAAGAACTTCGAGCGGATATTGAAGTGTTAAGACAATCACCGTCATCCCGGGAACATGATCTTATATTGACTGAAAAGATTGTTCGCTTGAACAATTTACAGCAGGACGACGAAATCCAAATCCTTGAGTCTAAATTATATCGCAAGCGAACATACAACGCAGGCTTCTTTGTTACACCCAAGCCCTTGATTCATCACAAGGAGGTCGACGTGGAAACCAACCGAAGAATTCTCCACAGCAAAGCAAATCCGAAAAATCTGTTTCTCTTCAGCGAGTTCCTCCATGCCATCAATCCGATCGACTCAGAGGGATGGTACCTCAGTGGTACCTGTGCACGCGTTTTGCAAATCCTCAAGGCCCCGGTCACTCTGATGCTCCATTTGGTGGTTCCATTGGTGGACTACCAGCTGGTCAAGCACGGTTGGAGCAAGATGCTCAACTGCTTACAGATCGTCCTGACTCCATTCGTGATCTTCGCACTAGTTGAGAGTACGTAGGCGCAGAGAAATAGGCAATGAGTTGATGACACAGTAGTTGCCAATCGATTGGTTATCGGTTTGTTTTAAAACTTACTCAAAATGGTTACTTTTCTGTAATCGAATGCATCATACCAAATTTATGTTTTAGTTAATATATACCTATTTATTTCAATTTAAAATAATTTTATTCTAAGTTCGTGTTATTTTACCATCCCCTAGCTATGCTGGTGCACAAATACGCGGAATGGTATTACGTTCCTCAGTTCCGGATGGCTATATGGTCACTACTGGTAACGATGCCCCTGGCAATAGTTGTATTCGTGCACTCGCGCACTGACATCCCGCCGTTTTATCACTCGGTAAGATCGATTTTTTTAGAGAAGCCATCAAATACCCTTAAACTCCGACAGGTTTACTGCGCGCTTACAATCTCCACCGTGATCATATTCTGTTGGATTTGTGCCTGGGAAATGGATGCGCTGATATCCATCATTGGAGTTGTCTTTGATCTGGCCCCCTCCTACATGAGCATCACCTTCAACTCGGTGTCCGCTGCCGCGGCTGACTTTATAGCCTATAGACATCTCGCCAAGCATGGATACGGAAAGATGGCTTTTGGCGCCATCATCGGTGGTTCAGTTTATAGTTAGTGGTGAAAGTCGATAATGCTAGACTATCCAATGTCTATTGTCAGCATCTAAAATGTGTTTCCAAATCTAAGAAAACCAATCTCTAGGAATCAAGCCCATCTGCTCCAGCAGATGGCGCTTTAGTAGCCTGATGCCAAACAGAATTTAAGGCACAATTGACCTTTAACTTAAATAATTGTATGGTAATAGCGTTAAAAGTAGTGTTAAAACATTTTTCTGCTTTAAGGTCATTATAGAGGTCATAAGTAAAATAGTCTTTTTCCGCAGGTTTGGTGGTCAACGTGGGCATTGAATTGGTGTTGCAGAAGAAAATCAACTCCCACGGTCAAGTAGTCTTGTATGGAGATGACGGTGTAACCATCTACATATTCCTGGTGATAACCATCACAACCACCTTGTGGTGGAGCCTCACCTTCAACTTTGTTGCCCGCCGATCCGCTGGGCTGTTCATGTGGTCCCTATTCGTGCTGTTCCTAGTTTACACAACTGCCATTGAGTTGCAGTGGGTCCATGGTTTCCAAGACAATATTCAGATTCGCCCGACTGCCTAATAAAGCAATGTATTGTCAAGACAAACAACAAGATTACGGTGCGTTTAACTTTATTGATTGTGGTTCGTGTCAAGGACCTAGCCAGACCAGTGGGACCAGCCGCGGATCTCGTTCCAGATGTGGGTGCCGGGGCACTCGGTGGCGCTGACCTGGCGATGGCCGTACAGGATGTAGCCGGAGCTGAGCTGGCCACGGTTGACGGCGTCGTTGAGCAGCTGCTGGGCGGCGGAGATCATGTTCGGCTCCAAGGTGTCCCAGTTGTAGTTGCCCAGGAAGCTAATGCCGATGCTGTAGGGGTTCCACTCGGCGGCGTGGGCACCCATGTTGTTCCAGCCACGTCCCTCGTACACGTTGCCGTCTCCGCCGATCAGGAAGTTGTAGCCGATGTCGGGCCAGCCCAGGGAGTCCATGTGGTAGTTCTGGACGCTCTGCAGCACGGCGTTGCACTGGGCACGGGTTTCGCAGTAGGAGCCGGCGGTGTGGTGAATGATGGCGTAGCTGAGGTAGTTGCCCAGGCCAACGGTCCATTTGGCGCCGCGACCACCCCACTCCGCCTTGGAGACGACGTAGACGCCCTGGGCCATATACTGGCTGCAGACCAGGACGGCGAGGAGGAGAGCCACTTTGGAAACCATGATTACCAGCTGTAATAGTTGACGATCGCTTGATGGAGATCGTGGGTCGTCGTGGCGCTTATATAGCCATCAGCTATGCGTATGGGTTGCCATCTTATCTGGTGGTTCATGGCTAATTTACGGCCCCCGTCGATGGCACATGCTTAGGTTCATATTGGGGGAAGACCCTTGGCGAGAGCCTCGTCACTATCGCAATCTTCTGGTGTTGATTTATTCAGGTTTTATAAAGTTGGCTCTTTTAAATATGTGCTTTCTCAATGGGCTGCGGTTGACACCAGAGAACTAAACACTGGGTGTCTAGGCACTCGGGTGTTTTTTGACACTCTACTTGAGGCAATAAAAAATATATATATATAAATATATATTTAAAAATTTGTAAACTCAATTAACATTATTCAATTTATATTATTATTTTTTTCTTTTTTTATTATTTAAATTAAATTTATTATTTTAGGCACTTGCCTTTTTCTGATTACTCGGTCAAGGAGTCAAGGAGTGTTGTTCGATTTACGTCAGTACTAAATTTAATTCAGAGCTCTTTCTTTTGACTTTGAGGTAAGGATTTGACCACAATGAGTGCGCGAACGAAAAGGCTTAAATATAACATAACAGAACTGGACCACGAATTTCACTACTTCATCAAGAATGTAAGATACTGTGAGAATAAAGTGAGAAATTGGTGGTCATAGCATTTGTTGGGTCTTACAGATGAGTTGTAGGGCCGTGATGCGACTTCCGTACACCTATCGCTGCAGGATGGCCACCCAAGCCAGTGATTGCAAACACATTATAAACTTTTTCAATTACTTCAGGATGATGTACTGCTCAATTGACATCGATGACAAAGCAACAGAGGTCCTGTTTATGTTGCTTTTTTCCTTCATATGTGTGGCGTTCCTTTGGCTGATGTCCTTCAATATTGGTACCTAGTAAGTTTGGATAAAGTGCACATTCCTCTGATTGCTCATTCGAAATTCTGTCTACAGTTTTTCTCCTGTCCTCAAGATTATCTCGCTGAAGCTGCACATGAATGAGTACCTGGCAGGAGTTACCTTTCTGGCTTTTGGTAACTGCAGTCCAGAAATAATAGCTAATCTGATGCCCGTGAGGGCCGATGCACCCATCTTTACCATAACTGTGGGTAATACTCTGGCCATCATTCTGCTGAGTGGAGGTACTGTGTGTTTTCTGAGACCCTTTAGGATGAACGGACATTCCACTCTGCGAGATCTACTGTTTCTTCTCCTGGGTGTGGAGGTCCTGAGGTTTGTGATGATCAAGGAGGGAGCAGTGACCCTGGGAGAGGGTATAGGTAGGAATCTATTTTATGTTTGTTTGACTCACTGATTACTGAAACCTACTTTAAGTGCTCTTTGTAATTTACGTTGTTTATGTGGCTATTAATATTGCTGATTTAGCGTTGCTGCGATACTACATCAGAAGTAAGGAATATTCCTATAATTCTTCAATTACTCTAATTATAATAGCAACTAATTACATTTATCCTTCAGAACTTCGAAGAGAACTGGACTATTTGGAAACCCTAACTCCTCCACCAATCAAAGAAATAAATGCAAAGCTAAGAAAGCTGATCTCTTGGGAAGAGCAGGATGACATTGGGATCAAGGACACCACCAAGTATCGTCGGTCCAGAGACACGGGCAACCACTTCTCGAATATGACCAGTAGTGGCTACTTTGTAACCCCAATCCCAGAAAGACGATCCGAACACGTTGACTACGAGTCAAATCGCACAGCGCTTTATGACTCGGAGAACCCCAGAAACCTCCAACTTTTCACGGAGTTCCTCCAGTCCCTCAATCCGGTTGATCCAGAGGCATGGCAGCTGGGTGGTTGGAGCAATCGAATTTACCTGATTGCCAGGTGCCCTCTGGTGTTCGTACTGCAGCTTTTCATTCCCGTGGTGGATTACGAGAAGGTCAAGCACGGCTGGAGTAAGCTCCTCAACTGCACGCAGATCGTGACGAACCCATTCGTGGTCATTACCCTGGTGCACTGTAGGTATGCGGAAGTACATCCGAAGTGCATTTGATTCCTAAACCTCGCTGACCCTCAGCTGGGGTGTCCAGCGTCTACGAAAGCTGGCACATAACCCTCGACTTCAGTGTCTCCATGTGGTCGCCGTGCCTGACAGTCCCGCTAGCTATTGTGATCTTCCTGCACTCTCGAACGGACGTGCCGCCCAGCTATCACCACGTAAGAAGACCCAAAGCAGCACCACTGTGTGCTGATTAGACTCGAATGGGTATCACCCTTCCTTCCTAGCTGTTTATTATCCTTACGTTTTTCAGTTCCATGGTGACTCTCTGGCTCGCCGTGACAGAACTGGAAGTGCTCTCCGAGATTGTGGGCATCGTATTCAATCTGTCCGAGAGCTTCATGGCGGTCACCTTTGAAGCTGTCTCCAATGCCACTCCGGACATTATAGCCAATTACCAGCTGGCCTTGCAGGGCTATGGGCGGATGGCATTCGCCGCCATAATAGGAGGTCCAGTTTTCGGTAAGGAAGAGTCCTATTTTGCATTATTGGTTACCATATGTACTCGATATTTCAGCGATTTTGGTCAGCATGAGCTTGGCCTTCATATTCAATCACAGAGTTCGCGAAGTGGGCGCCAATTCGTGGGTGTACGGCGATCTGGGCGACAACTGTTACCTCTTTCTGGTAATAACCATTGTGACCACAATGTGGTGGAGTGCCACCTTCAATTTCCACGCTCGTAGATCCGCTGGAGTTTTCCTGTGGCTCGTTTACTTGCAGTTCCTCTTATACGCGGTCTGTGTGGAGTGGGATCTTGTTCACGAATTTTCCAGAGATGAGCACTTTAAGCCAATATGATTTTACATATGCTTTTGGTCTTGTAATAAATAGAAGTGAAGCAAGCTCCTTAACCAGCATAGCTCCTTTCAACAATATTTAATCAAGTATCGTTTGCACTAAGTATATTTCATGGATTTATTTCAGCTTTGATCAGATACTGGTACTGCCAAATATGATTGCTTTGAAAAAATACCAACATAATTGGGGTTTTGCGTCAGCCAACGTACTAACTAATTAAGTGAATGAAGTATGATGATTCAAGCATTGCTAGAGGAAATGCTTTCGAAAGACGTCGGCAAAAGGCAAAAAACTGACAGAGGTCCATTGAAATGCAGAAGGAGACTCCCTTGGCAATCTGTCCTGTCCCGACGCTCCACTTCTCCCTCCAGTTTTCCACAGAATAAAAGCGTATTGCATAATGAAGGGAAACTGATGGCAACGAAACGATGGGGAAAGCTCCGTGTTAATTACGGTTAAAGTGGCTGGAGGTTGGTGTCCCGTCAACTTTCAAGGGACGAGTGATTTGTGCGCCAAAGATACTCCAACTGATACTTCAGCTTTGTAGATAAACATGGGCAATCGATCAGAGAATGTTTTATTGCAGTGTAAAGATATTTTTGATAATGCCAAATATATTCATAGCTTAAACTTTAAAGTTATTCAACAAATATAGAGTACAGTTTATTATTACTGACTTGATGGTTTACAACAGTTGATGCGCAAGCTTGGGAAAATGTGAATATTTTTTTGGAGTTTTCAAAGTTTACCCTGCACCGGAAGATATCTGAAGCAGATTATTCTTTCGGTGCTTCGCCGGGGCAGTATTAATATCGACTACAGATGTAGATTCCACTTGATTCCGGCCATTATGGCAACTGCAGCTGAAACATAACCATTGGATTTAAGTACAATTGCATAAACAAGAGCTGCTGGCTCAAGTGTAAGGAAAAAGACAAGGCGGAAGCCAACTTGCAGCTCCAACTACCAAGGCAAATGGCACGCAGAATTCCGGCAGCAATAAAAGCACTCAACTTCCTCCAGACATCCCGTCTATCTGTCCACCCGTCCATCAGTCCGTCCGCCAGAACCTCTATCTGTGCACTTAATGTGACATGTTTTTGCAACAGCTTTGGTTTCGCCCCTCGCCGCCACTCGCCACTCGAGATTCCGATTCGTATTCCGATTCACCCAGCTCGGAAGGGCTCCGTGGCCATGATATTTGATGCATTTTGCTTGTTACCAAATTGTTTTGCATTCTCCTTCACGTTTTTACATAGACTCGCAGTCCCGAATCGAATGCAAAAACGGCAAAACGGAAGGAGAAGTCCTTTTTCTGTGCTATTGGCTTGGTTCTGGCAGGATTCGGTGTGAAAGTCATCAAATATTTAAAGCCCAAGTGCGGAATCGCACCCAGATTGCTAGAGATGGTTTATGCAAGACGGGAAATTGATTTCGAATGATGTGTCTTCGGGATTGGCCTCATGCCAAATTCTAGTATTTAATTCTGCAGAAATATACTCAGCTCCTTATCAATAGTTCTTGTTATTGTTCAATAGATTAAATGCGACCGACAGGCCTCTGTTTGCGTGCCCATTCACTATCGCTCATGAATGAACTTATTTATAGTGCTGTGCTGTCTTATCGCCAATGGCTCCTTTTATGGATGGCCATAAGTTCGCTAGTATTTTGGGAACGTGTGAGCTTATACGAGTTAATAATTTCCAAATCATTCTTCCACGTTGCATTTGGCATTAAAAATTTCTTGTTTTTTTGAGCTACTTTTCGTTTCTGCAAAAGTTCTCAAGTTTTTCTAAAACTATTTATAAATTTCCAAGGAACGGAGAAAACCTCATCATTTCTCGTAATAAGCAAAAAACATTCCAAGAAGAAGGCAAACATATTTCACGTTGCAGTTTGCAGCTAGCTATTTCCGCTGGAAAACTTTGTGCTGCAGTTGTCAGTTGGTTAAATGGAAAATATTTCTGACCAGCCGGGCACGTTTATTTATGGAGCGAGTACACGCCATATTAAATAGCTTGGAAGAGAAGATTTATGCCTGGGGATGGTCTGGAGTCCTGGAAGCCGCTAATACTGCTAGCCATAAATTGCCGCTTAGCATTATAACTCAATTAGCCAGTGGACGGGTTGCGTATACGCAATGTTGTCCGGCAGAAACAGTTACATTTACAACTGTACTGGCGAATTGTGCAAGCCCTAATTAATGTCAAGCGGCAGGGAAGCCCAGTTTCTGGCCTTGTAGTTGTCACTGTAGCCATTCCAGGTCACTTTCCGCCCATGTCTACTAATCCGCTGGCCGTGGCTGTGGGCACTTGTTGTGGGCTAATGAATTGGCTGCCAGGAGTCTTGCCTTCGTGTCTGCGGCTTTCCTCCAATTAGCGCCGACTCACATTTGACTTAACCCCATTGTCATCGCAAAGGTGAGAAGAGCGGCAGTTTGAAGCCAACACGGCGTATACGCAATCCAACTGACCAACTGCATTACGTTAATTGAGCTGTTATGATGAAGATGCCGCTCGATAACTGCTTTCATAGGTGAAATTACCATAGCAGGGAAATTAATTTTGTCATTACTGAAACCAAGGGTGGGTAAATGTATATTTTTATATATATGTTGAATTAGGTACATAGAATTTGTATATTTCCATAGAAAACCCTTTTTCCCTAGATATCGCCAAAAGCTGCCGTGACTGGCAGGTCCGAAGAAAACGAATGTATGATTTTTCTATGAATTAGGATAGCAAAAAGCAGGTAAATGCAGTAAAACACGATGGAAAATATGCCCACGGAGCGCCTGGCGAAAAATCCAAGCGTCGTGGACCATAGAAGAGTGGAAAACAGACCCAGGTTTAAAAAAATGAATGCATTTAAGCCGTAATTGCCCGTTTGGTTAGCTTCCGAGACCGGGAGGCCAACTAGATTCTTGACATGCATCACAGTGCTGGCGGACATGACAACGGCTGTGATTTCAAAACTTATTAAGAATGTTCCAATTGGCACACACAATACTCACTAAAGAAGGGTCCTCCAATGGCTGAGGCGTAGGCCATCTTGGGATATCCGTGCAAGGCCATCGCCACGTTGGCAATTAGCGGACCCAGACTTCCTGTACAAGCCTTCACCGTTGCGCCCATAAAGTCGTCCTCCACCTTGAGGATGTGGCCAATGACTTCCAGTACCTTGTCTATTTCCGTGGCACAAATGAAGATCATAAACATGGACCCAGTCAGATTCATAACAGTAAACACCTGTGAATTCGAAACTTACATTAACCTAATGCAACTTGTAACCTGTAACTCACCGAATGGTAAAATGGTGGCACATCGGTTCGAGATTGGATAAACATAAAGACTGCTATCGGCATGGTTATAGGCAGGGAATACACAGCATAAATGGATTCCTCGGCCATGGCAACGTACCACAGCGAGTTGCCCCTAGAGCTGAGCAAAGCTATGGGAAGAAGATTAGCTTCTAATGCTCTTGAGCAACAATAACCCTAACGAACGCACCTTTAATGGCCATAATGGACATTGCCGGATTCAGCATTACTTGAATGCAATTCAGAAGCTTGTTCCAGCCATGTTTGTCCAACTCGTAGTCCACCAGAGGTATGTAGATGCAGCATAAGATTACAGCCGGAATTTTGGTCAACATAAAGGCACGCTTGATTATGTTTCCTTTCCGCCACTTTTCACGGTTAATTGGCCTCAAGGCTCTGAAGAGGTCCTTGAAGAGTCCCCAGTTCCTTCCCAGCGCTCTGTTGTGCAATACATTCCGCGTGGAATTCTTATCGATGCTTATGCGAGTGCTGCGGCCCATTCTCAAGGTGGTGTACCTTATTTTGTTGATGTTGGGACCCGAATTGGTCCTTTCAAAAATCTCCACTTCCATGTCACGGGAGTAGATCGCCTGGTTTCTCTCCAATTCACTTAGCCGCTTTCTCTTTTCCGGAGTCATTTCTCCCACCAAAAGGGCATCGATCTGTGCATTTGTTGCTGGAAAATAACAAGTACAATCTTTCTTTTAAGCAAATAACTTAAGCACTTACTCTTTAACGCCCTCCGAATGAGGTACACATCAACGACATTCACTAATATGTAAAAAATGTATACAAGAAACATAACTAAGGTTGAGGAAGGAGAACCATTATTAAAAATTAGGATTTCTTCCAAAGCGAAAAGCTTGCCTATGAATGACGTTTCGGATACATGTGCACTGCTGGCCAGGAAGTACTGAAGGAGCATAGATCCAAAGATAAGAAACAAAATGTCCCGAACACTTTCGTATGCGTTCATCTTGAAAGGACTCATGTAGCAGATCAGGCCTCCTGAAACCATGGACACAAAGAGGGCGGCGGCCAAACTATTGGCAAACACGGGCACATTCGCATTCACACTGGCCAGGTTGGAGAATAGGTCGGCGGAGCTGTTCCCAAAGGCCAACAAGGTCACGCCCGCCACGTGCTCGTTCATACGGAGGAACCGCGACACGGCCTTCAGAGCAGGACTGTAGCTGAAGGTACACAATCATATTAAGATGGGAAGTGAAATACTTAGATGTATAATCGGTAGTACATGGAATAAAATAATCTTTTTAATTTGGAACACTTTTGAATTCATGACTATGTTCTTATAAATGTACCAGAAACCAATTCGCGTTACATGTCAGCTATTTAAAATATTTATCCAAGTACCACTCCCCAGGGAATGACTCTTTTCTATCATAG
This sequence comes from Drosophila sechellia, assembly GCF_004382195.2. Taxonomy (NCBI): domain Eukaryota; kingdom Metazoa; phylum Arthropoda; class Insecta; order Diptera; family Drosophilidae; genus Drosophila; species Drosophila sechellia. The sequence continues at coordinate 4,956,568 of NC_045950.1, read as the reverse complement.
GTTCAACTATTGTCATTGGAAGTGTGTACTTACTATTTGTTGCAAACGTGGATCAGCAGAACAAGTATCTCGTAGCAGAGACCCATGAACAGAGTGAGGAAGATGACCTGCTCGAATTCGTTTACGCAGTTCAGGTCGCAGGCCATGATCCTCATGTAGGGCAGCACATTGGTGCTCCTATTGCAGTCCTTGGCTTTCGCCACAAAGGCACACCGTTCCTCGAAGGGAAACGTGTTGGCCGCGTAGCAGCTGACCGTGTCCCAGAAGTTGTCGAACTCCGCATCGAAGGCATTGGGCACATAGCTGTCTTCGGCTGCCATTGCAGTGTTGTGTGTGTGAACGAAACGAAATCTAGAAAATAACTGGCACGATTGTCGGGGTCTCCATTGCTTCAAAGGTCTACTATGTAGAACTGTCAATGAGTAACATTTAAGGGTAGAGTTCTCGGGGATCCCTGTCAGCCCTGCGTCTACTGACACTTCCCTTTCGGCCCAATACACCAGCAAAACTCTTAAATTGACTCCAATGTAAGGAGGGGATATAATGTAAGACAGCGAGCCGACTCCTCTAGCCTTTGCATTGAATTTGAAAGGACTCGGGTGCAAAATGGTCAGTCAGCTGCCCGCACAGTCTGCTGATTTAGACAAGCTCGCTCCATCCGGTCAGTTTGCCGTCGCTGTGGTCAGCAATCTCCAGAGATCGCGTTCGAGCTCCGATCGCCGGCGGCTCGTGTTGATCCTGCTCGCCAGCGACCTGGGCACCTATATTAGACGCCTGCTGGCCCGTGTGGCGGAGAAGGCATTTACGATCCTACGCACGTATCTGGGGCTTAGCTACCGGGAAGTGTCCATATCCCCGGACATGGCCCACAGACTGTCCGTCGTTGGCCGGAAGACCCTGGTCCTGGACCTGGATGAGACCCTGGTGCACTCATGTTACCTAGATCCGGATACCCACGATAACGTGGGATGCAGCCAGTTGCCCGAAAACGCACGACCGGACTATGTGCTCAATATTTCCATCGACGGGACGGAACCTATCGTTTTCCGGGTCTTCAAGCGGCCGCATGTTGACGAGTTCCTGGACTTCGTGTCCAAGTGGTACGACCTGGTGATCTACACGGCCAGCCTGGAGGCTTATGCCGCCCAGGTTGTGGACCAATTGGACGCGGGGCGAGGATTGATTACTCGCCGCTTCTATCGCCAGCACTGCCGAGCCTCCTCGCCATTGGTCTCCAAGGACCTGACATTGGTCAGCCCTGACATGAGCGGCGTTTTAATCATCGACAACTCGCCGTACGCGTACCGCGACTTTCCCGACAACGCTGTTCCCATTAAGACCTTCATCTACGACCCCGACGACACGGAGCTGCTGAAGATGCTGCCCTTCCTCGATGCCCTGCGCTTCACCAAGGACGTTCGCTCCATTCTCGGTCGGCGCGTTATGCGCCATTACCATAACCGATCTACCATTTCATCACATCATTAAACGAATTCACTGTAGCCTGCATTGTTAGAATAAAAAAATAGCATGAAATTCCTGAAACAATGAATATTTGTACCAATGTTTTAATTATTACTTATTCTACACAACGTGCAATGGATAATGGATACTATATAACAAGGATTTAATCACATAAAAATATAAATATATGAATATGAATGAAACAAAACATAAGTAAGTTTGAACAAATTTGAAACACTTCTGTCTAAATTATGCTTTATTATTTTAATCATGGCTGTGTATTCAAATTAGGAACCCTACTCCTTACGGTCCAGGCTAAGTGCAGGCTGTTTATCCTTTAATCAAGTCAGGCCATTCGAGACACGGGCGAAGGCAGGCACATATGGGCCAACCTCGGAGCAGATGCATTTCATTGCTCATACGCCAGGTTGGCCCGGTTGCCTTTTTTGCGATTTCCGTGTGTGAGCAGAAGTTCCGGGAACTCAGGACTCAGGCTGCATGCAAATGCAGAAGCGTAATGATGTTGCGGCTTTTTGACTTTACACGGCCACAGTGGCAGCCACAACTCTGAGCCACCTGATGCCATATCCTACCGCCTGCTGCCCTGCTACCTCCTGTTGTGGGGGAAAGTTGCAAAACTTTAAATTGAATTCTTAATTATTGCGCACACGAGGCTGCAATTTTAATGCACACATTTGCGGGGCACGACAGTCCGAAATGTTTAGATAATATTTCAGTTTTGCTGCAAATTGTCAAATGGCCACCCGAGTCCCATGATAATTTTGTTTCTCCTATTTTTTTGGGGATCAAAGAGATTCATTCTGGCCCAGGCTGATTTATGTGTACGTGTGCCCGGCAAATTTTGATTTGTAGCTCCATAAAATATTTCAGCTGGCAGGCAGGCAGGCAAAACTATCCGAAATCCATGAGCCACGGGCTTCGGCAGAGTTGGTTATTGAAATCCAGCAGATAGCTGGGCGCAGGAGCAGGCGGCACAGCACAGTTTCAGTGGCAGTCAACGGTGCGTATGAGCAATCAGTCAGCCAGTCAGTGACTCAGTTAGCTACCGATATCTGAATTTTGTATGCTTCGTCTAGTGTGAATTTGCCGTAGGTCCAGAGCAAACTTTAAAACGATTTCCGTGGCAGATCTTAAATTGTTACTTACTACTTACTTACTACTTTTTTGCTTTGAAATATTAGAGCAGTCCTTCCAGCATTGGGTATATTTTACAAAATGGCTATAGTCGGTGCTGGCCTTTTGTCTGCATTTCCTTGCTATCCCAACGGATTTCTTGTTTGCCTTGCCTAATTTGCTTATTAGCCGGAAAATGTGGTAGCTTGCAAATTGAGAAAAAGTGACTCACTAATTAACTTTTTGCGTTGCAAATGAAGCTGTGCAGCTTTTAAGCCACTGTCAAAATAAACAACCCAAAGATGCCGTTGTAATTTATATGTAGTCCATTCTAATTGACTGTGAGTCACGGGAAGTAGTTGATTGTTCGCTGTGGTTTTTCAACTGCGCCCCAGAGCAATTAACAATGCAAATTGATACGCCGAGGCAGCAGACGAATAGATGCCGGCAAGTAAGTGAATTCATTTTGCCCCCAAGCCGAAAACTAAGCGGCTTGAAGGACCTCCTGCAATCAAATCGGCGGCTTAAGCTGCACATAAATCTTGCATCGAATGGCGGGAGAACTTTCACCTGCTCCGCCATAAATTTCCATTCCAATTCCACCACTCAATGTGGCTTAAACGACCGACTATTCACTGACAGCGTATTTGTAAGGACGAATTGGGTAATTTAAAACCGTTTGGCAAAAAGGGCTAACAATGGTGATCAAAGTAAGATGTCAAACTTTACAGCGCAGATAACTTTTCCATGAGAAAAACACAAAGCATTTTTAAGAACTTTTACGTATGTTCTAGAACAGTGAAATAATGTGAAATTATGATTATAAGACTTATCTCTTACAATTATGCAAGTGTTGCTGAAGCAGAGATATAGATAAGATTATATTTCAATTTCGCCATGTAGAGTAATTTAGCCAAAAGCTAATACTTTTGAAATTGAAATTAGGAAGTGGGACAAAATTATGAATTTATGAATTGCATCATTCACACATCTGCAATTCATTTAAGTAAGATTATTTGAGATTGATTTACAAGCTAGCTGTGTACGTAACCTAAAAGCCCTCTATTGATGGGAACCCGCTCTTCGTCACCTGCTCATCGATCCAGTTCCTCAAATAGGCCACATTCGTGTAGGCCGCAGGCACATCCTTCTCGGCACATTCGATGCCCCAGGACACGAGGCCCACCAGCTGGTAGCGATCCTTCTGACCAGGCAAAGTGCAAAACAACGGGGAGCCGCCATCGCCCATGCAGGTGTCCTTGCCCTTCACGCCGCCGGCACAAGTGAAGCTGGGATGTAGGTTGTAGCGACGCCCCAGGACAGTGCGCCGCAACAGCCGTTGGCAGGACTCGTGGTCCACCGCCGGCAGCTCGATGCGCTTTAGCAGGTTTTCCATGGTGCGGGACGTGCTGTACCTGAGCCCCCAGCCAGTGGCCAAGCAGCTTGCACTCCGCAACTCAACCTCCATTTGGGGCGTCTCCGGCGGCGGCAGGCAGATGGGCTGTATGTGCGGCGCCACCTGGAACGGTCGCTCCAGCACCACCAGAGCAATGTCGTTGTATAGGGTCAGGTTGTTGAAGATCTCGTGGCGATGCAGCTCGCTGATGGCCCGCATCTGGTAGGGATGCAGCTCTGTCTGGCTGTTAAGGTCCCAGTCGCCAGCTCGAACCAGCAGCGAGTCCTCACTCCGGTTGAGCACGTTGTGGGCACTGGTCAGCACCAGCTGCGGGTGGATGAGGGCGCCGCCGCAGACGAAGTTGCCCTCCATGTCCATCAGCGCCACCATCCAGGGGAACTCGGCGAAGACGGACTCGCCATTGTTGTACCCATTCAGTTGGTAGTAGAGCCCCTTCGGATTGCTATAGCCGCATCCCTTCAGCAGAAAATCCTTTGCGTTACGCTGGATGGAATTGCGACCCTCCTTTATCTGGAAGAAATTTATATATAAGCATTAATGGAAAATTGTCGAAAAAATTAACTTTTGTATTTTAAATTAAGACACAAATTGTTTTGGAAACTCCGTCTCGATTATTTTATGAGGTACCACCAGCAAAAACAAGACAATCTGTAGATAATACGTATATAATCAACTTTTTCCCGTTGAATACATTTTACATTACCATTTTTCCAAAAACCGAATTTTATACACAAATTAATCAATGTCAACAATATATCAACCGACACAAACAAGCCTAATTTAAATGATTAAATACGAGTTGAATAAAAACATCGCAGTGCGGATAAGTCGAGCAGTTCTTTAGCACAATCAATAGCTATTTTTATGAATTGTGACTGGAAATTGTACTAGACGGCTGAATTGACCTTACTTTCCTCTATAATCAAACCACAACAACAAGCTGTCATATTCAAACTTACACTAGCTAACAAGAAAATATTTCAAACGATTGTAATATATGATCTGATTTGATTTCTTACCTGATCGCCCAACGGACAGCACTCCTCCACGACCCGGCAGCCGAAGTTGCTCTCCTCGTTTATGCGCGGCTTGATGATGTACCGCCCATCCTCGTTGACCACTCCGGTGGAGCAGAGGTGCCGCGGGACACACTCCCGCTGGACGCCACAACTTTTGTAGACCGGCTCGTCCTCCTTGGCGCCCACGCGGTTTGGTTTCGCTGCGGCTTCAAGGGGGTTATCCAGGGGGTCCCACAGATTTTTCCGTCGCTGATTCCGGTACTCGATCTCGGCCTGATAGGCCTCGAAGTTCTCCAACTGCTCCCTATCGCAGCACTCCAAGTCGCGGCCGCAGCTGTTGTCCAATATGCGCTTGACCAGCTTCCCCTTGCCGGAATCATCCGTCTCGTCGCACTTCTTCTTGCTAACGCAGACCTCGTGGCTCCCGCAGGTGCGGATCGAGATGCTCGCCGGTGCGAGGGAGATCAGTGCCAGACTGATCAGCAACACCTGCTCCACATTCATGGCGACGATCGGAATTGATATGGGAAAACCACACTCGTTCACACAGTTCAACAGTGAGCCAAACAATAAACAGCACACACAATCGCTGGGAATTTGTTTGGAATCCGAATAACCCCTACGATTTCAGCCGGATCAATGCGCAATTCACTTTGTATTACTTTCAAGAGCCGCGACGCGTTTTCGACTGACTCTGCCCTCGCAGAGATCTGCGATATTACGGGAGAGAGCCTCTGAATCTCCGGAGATTAGTAAAATCTACTAATTGCTCCCCAACGACTTCGCTCAACAAATTCAATTCTCTTCCGATCGGCAGCACTTTACTTCTCAGAATCCGGAAAGCCGGTTCTAACTATATATATCTTGAGCTCAACTATAGGCGATCAGTCGTCTTTGTGAAACATATGCTACAGGGTTGGCATCGGTGATGCCTTTACATTTAAATATGAATATGTTGAGTAATTAGCTTATGTATATCTCATATGTTCAATAAATTTTATATGTAAATGAATATACTTGTATGTGGGGAAAACTCAATATCATTGGATTTTCCCGAAAAATAACAAAGTGTTTGGAAGTATCTATTTATAGAAAGCAGTTTAGGTGGATCTGTTATCCTGGTGGACTACTACAGCTGTGGGCCCAGATGGGGATGGGAAAACCCACCCCTCTTCACTTCTTTATAAGCCTTTCTCTCTTACGTGCTCTTTCGAACTAAGATTCCAAGAATCTTCCGAGCAGGTTCTATAAATGCTTCGATTTCAACTCTACTTGATCAGTCGACATCGCGAGTCGGTAGCTACGAGATTGTTTTCAATCGGTGTTGTCTTTGCTTTAAACTGCACTAGCACATAGGTATATATAGCCAGTATATACTCCTACATATCCGCATACTTTAGTTGTAACGTATACTATATATCGACGAGGGCAACCATTGATAATAAAACCATTACAATAAAATGTAGTCAAATGCACTGACTTACACATATTTAATAGAATTTATTGCAGTTTCGTTTGAAAACATTGATGTGAAGTGTTTGTGAAAACTATATTAATTAAAATTGACTATAACTATTAACTATTCCAATTAATGCGTTTTTTTTTCAGTGATAAATCTTTTAAATATAAAAGAAGTGTATTGTACAAGGTCTGTGCTCTTATGATTGATTTGTTTTTAAAATTTAATCACGAGTGCACAAGTATTCATTCCAACGATGTCGATAACCCCAATTGTGCATTATTTGAGATTAAGGTTTTACTTATCTCTAGTGTTCTCTCACATCTTCTTGCTCCGCCAGTTTCCCACCTACGAAGATGAGCTGGCTGATCTCAGCGGTCTTCCTCCTGGTGTCCCTTTGTGCCTTCGCGAAGGGCCAGGACACGATTTCGGCGATGTGCCTCTCGGACGAACGGTGCACCTCTGTGAAGCGTTGCGAAGACTCGGATGATTCCGGTCGCAGGGGAATTAGGCCACGCAGCTCCCGCATCTGCGGCACCCAAAGGGTCTGCTGCGAGAAGGCCCAGCTGGACAGCTATGACAGATGGGTGGCTGAGAGGACCACAACCGTGCCCTCAACGATTCGAAACAAGGTATCCAGTGTTCTGGAACCGCCGCCGAACGAGAGCTGCGGCCAGAACATGGAGTGTGTGCCCAGGAAGCTGTGCCGCGACAATATCATCAACGACTCGGGGATCAGCCTGATCAATCCGAGGATCAGCCCGATTCAGTGCAGCAAGTCCTTGTACCGCTGTTGCGCCGTGGATCAAAAGGTCAGCCCAAGATCATTGATACAAGTACCCTTATTTATCCATACTAACCCGTTAACCCTTTTCCAGGTGGATGATAGCGAAAGTCCGTACTTGGTGAAGCAGGCGAACTTTAAGTACAAGAACTGCGGCTATAGCAATCCAAAGGGTCTGATCCCCGACAACGACAAGTTCCCCTACTCGGAGGACGTCTCCATATTCGGAGAGTTTCCTTGGATGGTGGGCATCTTCACTGGCCGCCAAGAGTTTCTGTGCGGCGGCACTCTCATCCATCCGCAGTTGGTAGTTACCACTTCGCACAATCTGGTCAACGAGACGGTGGACACCTTGGTGGCCAGAGCTGGCGACTGGGATCTGAACAGCCTGAACGAGCCCTATCCGCACCAGGGCAGCCGTATTAAGGAGATCATCATGCACTCCGAATTCGATCCGAACTCGTTGTACAACGACATAGCATTGTTGCTCCTGGACGAGCCCATCCGACTGGCTCCTCACATTCAGCCGCTGTGCTTGCCGCCTTCAGAATCTCCGGAATTGACCAACCAGCTGCTCTCGGTCACCTGTTACGCCACTGGTTGGGGCACCAAGGAGGCGGGCAGCGACAAGCTGGAGCATGTGCTCAAGCGGATCAACCTGCCACTGGTGGAGCGGGAAGAGTGTCAGGCGAAGCTTCGGAACACACGGCTAGAGGCTCGCTTCCGGCTGCGACCGAGTTTCATCTGCGCCGGTGGAGATCCTGGCAAGGACACCTGCAAGGGCGACGGCGGCTCACCGCTCTTCTGCCAAATGCCTGGCGAAATGGATCGGTACCAGCTGGTGGGCATCGTGTCCTGGGGCGTCGAGTGCGCCGTGGAAGACATTCCGGCCGTGTACGTCAACGTGCCCCATCTGCGCGGCTGGATTGACGAGAAGATCAGAGGACTTGGAATCGTGCTGCAGGCGCAATAAGCTCATTTAATATTTTAAATTTAACCAAATAAAACAAAACTCGATATGTGTAAGTCAGCGGTCGACATATGTATATTTAAACATGGATACTTTGTGGTGAACGAGATCACTCCCTTCTTTTTAATCCCAGAATAGTCGTCAAAAATTTACAAATTCTTTTAATATTTTTAGATTTTATTACTCACTCGTATTGCCGGTTTTCATCGATATATAAAAGACATTACAAAATTCTGTTGTGATATGGTAGTTTTTTTCTAGGTAACTAATATTCTTCATTTAGCAAATACATGTCAAAGATTTAATTTAATCGCACGTTTTCATTTCTACCGCACTATCTTTTCCTAACCTATTTACCTATTTCGTATCTGATAGTCGAGTGACTCAACTTTACTACAATATCTGGTTTCATTCAATAAAAATAAGGATTTGCTGGTCGCCAAACGAGTGTTATTCACATTGTACACATAAACTCGTATAATGAATAACATTTAATATTGGATTTTGTATTGGATGTTGACTACCATGATTAATTACTTTTACCAAGTTATCTTTACTTAAATATTGGATTGTTACTGCGATAAGGGCAATAACCCCCTGCCTGAGAAACTCTTTAAAGCTCTTATCATTTACAAACATTATCTGCCATCGTCGGTCTTCTATATCCGCCATTTATCCGTGCCAGCTTGAACTTAAACGCCGGGATAGTTTTCCATCCAGGCACTTAACTCGGAGGTACCTCCAAGTCAGTGGATTTATTGCAATCCTTGAACAAAGGAGCGGCACTGGGATATTCGAGCCAAGGAGCACAGCGTCTTCATGCCGACAGCTTATAAATAGTGGAGCCATGGCAGATGGCTATGTGGACTATCCCCCATTTGACACCCCCATACGCCGTGCTCCACTTCACCATCGCGGCTATGGAACCAAATTAACCAGGAAGCGACTCATGGAATGGGGGAAATGAGAAACAACGCATTGAATCGCCAAAAATTGAGAAATTACACGCTGGGCCGAGCAAACGGCGATGTAGCGAATTGATTTTCGGGCTGCCTGCTGTTCCGCCTGGAGCTCCTTCCTCCTCTCCTCCACTCCACATCGTGGCACTCGATTCCCCAGCCAGGAGCCGGTCCACAAACTCATTTCTCAAGTAAATTGTTTAAACAGTTTTTGCTTTGTTTAACGTTCGCGTAATTTATTAGGCACTTTTACGGCCCTCGCGTTTTGTACTGATTTTGTTGTTTTCAAAAGTAACTATTGCATTTTGCCAGGAAATTGCTGCAGTTTCTGTGGCCTATCTATCTTTGGAAGTATTCATTGCTTATTACTTAAGAACCAAAACTATTTAATATACCAATATAAGAATCCAATTCAACCCCTCGCTGAGGGCCTGGGCTGCTTATCAAGTACTGACTTTACACCTTTTGCTTCCTGTTCTGTTTGGAACCCACTTATTTAACTTTAACAAGACCACTTAGACAACACCTTGAGTATATGCAAACAGAAGAAATTAAATAGTTTTTTATATGATGGCTTTATTAAATCACAGTTCTTGGTAGACAATGCCGGTGTGGTCGCGGATCCAGTCCAGGTATCCGGTGACACGAGTGAATCCGGCGGGGCGGCCGGCGGTACAGCCCTCTCCGCTGCCGAAGGATACGATGCCCACGATGCGGTTGGTATCGTGCAGGACCAAGGGACCGCCGGAGTCACCGCTGCAGGAGGACTTACCGCCGTCGGTGTTGATGCAGATGGTGTTGTCGATGACGTAGTTGCCACCGTAGTAGTTGCGGCAGTCGTTGTTGTCCATGATCTGGACATCGACGCTGTTCAGGTAGTTGGACATGCCGCTGTTGTTGTCGGTCAGACCCCATCCAGAGGCCACTGCCCACCAGCCGGAAAAGCTGTTGTAGCGATCGTTGTAGCTGGGCAGCTCCACCTTGTTGACCAAGTTCCAGAAGTCCACGTGGGGAATGCGGATCAGGGCGATGTCGTTGTTCAGGAAGTCGTTCCAGTCGGGGTGCTGGATCATGTCGCTGCGGCTCACCCAGTGGGTGTACTGGGCCTCGTGCCGGAAGCTGGCTCCGAAGTAGATGAGCACATGGTTGGCGCTGTTCGTGCAGTGGGCTGCGGTCAGGACCCAGGTGTGGTGAAGCTCAGTCCCACAATGTAGGGAATCTTGCCCTCGTAGGCCGGGTATCCATTGGTAATGCGACCCTCGATCTTGCCGGCGCGGGGCATGTCCTTCACTGGGACAGCCCTGGCGGACTCGGAGGGCACCACTCCGGCAGAGGCGACAGCCAGACAGGCTAGGAAAACAAAGAGCTTCATGTTGGTCAAAGAACAACTGGCCAGCGACGGCCCAAGCAACCTCTTTATATGGCAACCTTATCGGAACTCAGCGAAAGGCTATTTTTTATTCGCACTCATAAATCTAGGTTATTTTGAATTTTGTAGAAACTCCAAGGGGGATTAGATAAGCAATCACTAGAGTTTGCAGCTTTATAAATTATCCTTTCCATTGCTAGTCAAATATTTTAAACACATAGCTATCCACTTCTTATCAATTAATCAAATTTCATTTCAATTATAGAAGAATATAATACAAACTAACAGTGGGAGGAACCATGACAATTTAAACCCTTCAGAGATGGTACCTAAATGAATAAAAATGACAATATTAAAGAGAATTCGTTTATAATGGTACGATATTCCTTTTCCCTCATCGAAAAAAAGCCCTGATACCTTTGACTGGAGCTCTGGTCATTTACTTGTGCTGGCTGAGATCAATTTACGCTTGTTAGCTTTCCTTGCGCAAGCAGGGCACAATCAAATATTTGCCAAATTGATAATCATTTAATTATAGCAAAGCATAATGCAAAATGCAACTGCTAACAGCAAATGCATCTCGATGGGCAGAGATGGAAAGGGCGGTGTTCGTGTTTGAGCGATTGTGTTGCATTGTGTGTGTCCAATTATAATGGCCCTGGCCGCAATTGTGTTGCATACTTTGAGGCACAGTTCCTTGCCATCTGTCTGTCCCTTTGTCCCCGACCCCTCCTCGTCCCCCAGCCCAGCCATCAAATTACAAATGATGTAGTGCCCAGGGGAAAATGGAGCGGCCGAAACGGACAAAACGGACGGAACGAACAGACTGAGGAGCGTTGCTGCTTTGTGGCCAGTGAACGGAAATAGAAACAGCTGCAAATGGCAGTTAGCTAGTTGCCTGCCACATACATGCATATATATGCACGTATATGCATATCTGAGCGTTATGCATACAGGTCATTCCGATGTGGGAGAAAAAAGCATCCACTAATGCCCCACGCACGCGCCACACTCGGCGGCATGAACAATTGACACGGGCTAATTGCCGTGGAAGGTCCACTAAACGCACCCATAATCGCGTTATTCAGATACCCTGTACCGGAAGAGCCGCATGTGGAACCGGAAAACTGAAACTAAGGCTGCAGCCCCGGAAGGCACAGCGAGCAAATTGGGAAGGGAAGTTCCAAGCTATTGAGATAAATGGTATTAGAGTCACAAAGCTTACTTATGATCATCACTATGCCGACTTCTGGTGTTTCCTATTTGGATACTGCTTTGTCACTTTATATGCCACAAAGAAGTTACATTCTCTGAGATTTCTGATAAAAGGCATTAACATACAGTTTCTATTAATTAACTTGAAGAAACTTTGAAATATGTTATGAATATCCAACTGTAGTTCATTTCGTAAAACCTAATAGGCTCGTCATCGTGTCATAATCATAACTCGGCTAGAAGGCGTAAATTGAAAAGATATAAATCCCCGATAATGGCTTTGAGCCATCCAAAGATCAGGCCAAAAGGTACTCCATTAGTCGATTAATTAACCGACCGACTCGGTCGCTGGAATGTTGTCGCGCTAATTAACAGCCCGAGAATAAATTACGTTCATGCACATTTGCAAAAATCCGAAGTGCACGAATGCCATGACCGGAGGGACTGGGACTGGGACGGGGATTGTGCGGTTGGAAACAATTAAATGCATGCCCACTCCACGGGCAACACTGCGTATACGCAACGTGGAGCCTGCGAAATTAGCCCACCAGAGTTGCACTCCGGTCCCATTCGGATTCACATTCGGCCATTCCATTCTGTGCGACATGTTGTCAGCGTTTTAGACAATTTGTTATGCAAATTGCTTATTAACTTTATGACCGGCACGCCAGCTCCACTCGACATCGCAAAACATTTTGAATTGTCAATTAGTTGCGGCGATCAGTATACTCCAATCCCCATCTGCCAAAGGCAGATAGATTCTAAATGCAATTTCTAGCATTATTTAAACACCGAAATGTGCCGTTTTATGTCATTTTATGGCCACCTGCCTGCCACGGACTGCCATTGAATGGACATTAAATTGCCCTGGCTTCGATTTTAATTTATGTCCTGTAGCCTGGCTGCCCGTGCTAAAACTCCGGCTCCTCCACCTGCTAATGACATTGGCTAGCTATCGACAGTGGCCTTTAACTTAATTGAAAATTTTCATTTTGTCCCTGCCAAATGGCAGTGAGCTGTTATTTATGGCTTTCGCTGGGAACTGGCCAAATAACCGGCGACCCTTCAACTCGACCTCGCTTTTCCGCCATGATTGGTGTAGTTTCGCTTTAATGATGTTTTCCATTGTTCATAAAATGTCATTTTCCTTTTAAGGTTAAACATTTTTAACTGTTAAATATGTACATAATGAGGTGGTTAAACGTCACACCATTATGTAAATTGTTTTGACGATGTTTAAAGGAATTAATTTATATATTTACCTTTGTTCTTTAAGCTAATGAAAAATATGTAAAGCTTTAAGAGTAAAACAAAAGGAGGACATTTTCCGTATATTTATACTCATGAATCAGGTATATTGAATTCAGACACAAGATTGCAAACAGATAAGATAAGAGAATGAAGATAATATTTGCGATCTTATAAAGTATATATATTATTAATTAGTATCAACAGTTCTACAGCCCGCCTTTCCGTTTCTCTCAGTTTTATCTGCATGTAACTTTGACAAAACTATTTAGTATATAGATCGGAACGGGCGGATCTGACCACTATATCACACTATATCATCTGCCATAAGAAAATTGAAACCAAATAATTGGAAGGAATATAACTTTGTTGCTTTTGATAATATGACAGTAGACTTAAATTTCTTCCTCACTTGCGATTAGAAGATCCTGATGATTCTTAGACTTTCCCTTTTCAGCACACACTTAGCCTAACTAGTCCTGACTAGTTCCTCTGACTGCAATCCACTGGAACTTCAGATGCGCATAGTTTTCTTGCCTGAAAGCTCCGAAATTGGGCAGTTAGTTGAAGTGTTCCGGCATTAGCGCACATAAGTATGCAACAGCTAGCAACTACAAAGTAGGACCAGCCCTAAATACTTTCGGCTATCTCCTGCCATCCTTTCTCTTTATTGGCGATGGTGCACTTGGCCACATTTGCTGCTCCTGTTCCCCTCCGCTTGTTGTTTGTGAGTCCTGGGTCCTGCGCTGCTGCGCTCCTTTATCGCAATTGTGTCTCGGACATGAATTACGTTCACCGACAATTATTTTCAAGTGAAAATGTGCTAAAACTTTTAATTGGGCAGCCAAATGGCTGGCAGGCGAAAGGAGAAGGATACGGACCGGGACAGTAAGCAAACGTGGCAGCCATAAAAATGTCGACAACATGCCGGGAAAATGTTTCACTCCACCAATCCTGCTGCAGGTGCGCTCAAAGCCAACTCTTAAAGCTGGAAGACCCAGCAGACTACTACCAAAGAAATGCATAGTGCCGAAATAAAACCTAAGATACCTGTTCTAATTTTTGGAAAAACCAAAAAAGATCTTATATATCCTTGAACACTTTACTATATGCCTAGTTAAAAAGGATGTCTAGATCATACATACATACAATACAGATAGAAATTTTCAATAATCTTGCTTATTTATAGTTTCAGCACAAGCTTTTCATTTTTGAACTCATATAACAATAAATATTTTCAAAATCGTTATTAAATTTTGATATCGATTTCACTAAATGTTCTGATACATGTAAATGGTAAGGCCTTTCTGTGGAATAAATATTCATATTTCATAGGGTTCGATTTCCAAATGAGAGGTTAAATAAATTAAACACTAAACAAAACGTAACATTAGCTCGACGTGCGTGTCAGTTGTTTTCTATTGGCGCATATGAGCACTTTCACCGCTTGGGTAATCAAAACAGACTGACTCCATTTGCGGCAGACAAATGCGAGAAGACAGGCAGCTAATTATGTCAATTAAACGCTTGTGCCCGACATTTGCCGGTCAGTGTCGGTGACACTTGGCCAACTCACAATGACGGACATGGATCACTGCGTGTCAAAAGGATGAAATAACGGGAATGGCACACAGCACAAAAATATTGAATGCAGTTTTCAAGCCCTAAAGCCAACCATATTTGTATGAATCATCGAATAATCCCAACATGAATAGGAACAGTCAAAGCTATGTTTAAAGTTAAATATTGATTACTTACGCCATTTGGTTATTTACAAAATAACCCTTCATTTTTCCTGTGCACTTGCTTTTCCAACTGATGACACAACGATGAGTGACGTGGGCATGACGTCTGCACGTGTGATTGTGTAACTGCCTGTGAAGGACATAATATGCAAATAAGTTTCGAACAACAGTCAGTTCAGTTCAGTCGACTCCATCACAATGGAATGGGGAAATAGAAAGAAATAGATGGGCTAAATAAATAGGTCAGGGTCGCATTGGGTTTACGTGGAAAACAAGGACTACTCAAGCATTAAGTAGACCAATTCGCTCGACCAAAAATTCCAGATGCAGACAAATACGAATTCGAATACATCGGTGAAGTTGCTATCTGCGAAAATCCACTCACGTACATTCGTTGTACTAGTTATTTGAACAAAACAAGCACACAAACACACACACACACACATATGTACACACACAACACTCGGACCGCAGCCCGAAAAGTGCACTTTGCCAAATGGCAATAAAAAAGCCCGAAAAAGAAGACTGTCCTGGCAGAGGGGAGAAGTGAGGGGCCAGGACAGGTACAAATCTATACAAACACAAATAGCATGTGCCCCACTCTCGTAACAATAACAATTCAATCAAATGTTCGCCCAGCTCGGCTATGGAAATCTTCGAATGGAAACAAACAAATGTTGGAAATGCCGGTGAGGAAGTTGAGTTCGGGGTGTTCGATATGTTTTGATTAAAATTAGTTACAGTTTCAGAACTATCAAGAGCTTTTTTCTCAGAGAAAAATTCGCTCTTTGCGACTGCGCTGTATCTAGAGTACCAACTTTACCGTTAACTATCTGAAAGAGAGCGAGAGAAATGCAGGTGCAGATAAACGGGATAAAAGGGGAAACTGTGCGATGTTCCCCACTGGCAGAGGTGCAAATAAATAAAAGAACTATAAATAATAATTTAAATACTGTAAATTGCTTTACTTAAATATATATAATATTTTTAATTTATCCTACCACAATAATTATTTAAATTAAGTTCTGAGTATGAGATGAGTGCGATTGAGTACGAATTTAAAATTTAATTCCATAGAAATTGACAAAATTAAACAAACCACTTTTCAAAAGTGTTCGCGTTACTACTGTTTTTGTGAGTATTTTTATTTCAATTATCCAAGATCACAGCGTTCATAGTGTGAATATAGTATAGTATTAATTACTCATAATTCCGATTCAAACATTTTATGGCATTCAGATTTTTTGATGTTTATTTTTTTATTAAGTATTAAAAAAAAAGGTTTAAAATCCCGATACTATTGAAACAAATTTAAGAACTTATTAGAATGTTCATTACCTGTATTTCTACCCCACTGTTGTGTGTTAAAATAGTCATGCCCTGCGAAACGGCATATTAATGCACTGGCTCATAGAGAAAGTTGTTCAATTCTATGAACTTGCAACACGTGCGGCATTTTGTTGTCGTTCAAACAGCTATATAGTGGCAGTGATGCTTATCAAATGGCTGTAGCTGCTGAAAACGGGGAGCAGCATGGACCATTCCGCCGGCGGAAAGCGTGTGCATTTTCACAGCCGCTTGAACTTGCCAACATTCGCAAAATGTGCAACACGGCGTAAAGAATTCTTGTTAAGCGCAGCAGTTGGCTTTCGAGGAGGCATCCGACTTGTCTCAAAAACTTTGCTTGCATCTACGCACGCTGATGCACATTTAATTATATACTTTCAAATGCGCAGATTATAAATTCGAGCTGGATGCATTGTTTAGCAATTAAGTCTCAATAGTGTATAATTAAGCATTAAGTTTATGAATGACAATGCAATTAAGTAAACTAATCAAATAGAATAAGAATAAAATCTCTCTTGTTCCAGTAACCATTAATATTGTGTGTCAACAAATGAGTGCATTTAATTCATCAATTGCAAAAGTACGCTTTCAATGCCATCGAAAGTAACTGGCACACTCTCTACGGTGAAAGTCTAGAGACAACTTTCACTGGAAAGGACATGGGAACACGCCCACTGACACGGACGGGCTGTCAGTCCCAGTCCGTCATCCGCAGTTCGCCGGAGCGCAAAGCGGAAATCAGACGCCGTATTAGAAGGACGTGTTCGACAAGGACTGGGGGCGGAAATGGAATGGTGGGCAAAAGTATTGAGATTACAACATTGACTAGATAAATATCCCAGCAAATATGGCCTTCTGTTGCTCCCGGCCAATAAAACGCAGTCAGTGCACTGCCCATTGTTCGCATCTCATTGGAAACAGAGATGTAACCCAAGTCCGTTGAGGGAACATCACAATCGATTTCGAATTTGCAGTAAAAATGCAAATGCCAGATATGGAGAATGTGTCATGAGAGGTCAGAGCCCCGCCCCGATGCAAATTCCCATTTGACTAAGTTTCGTTTTGTAGAATGCATCAAACAGAGGCACAGCCACAGTCACGCATCCACCCAAATGACGCAGCTCCAGTTCTTGTAGATGTAGATGCATCTGCAGTTGCATTTCAGTTGCAAATACGCATAAATATGTATGGGATGCTGTTATTGAAACTTTTTCTGTTTGAACTTAGCTCGAATCTGTTTAACATTTTGGTCTCTTCCATGCATCTTCTATAAGCTTAGTATCTCTGATTAAATCAGTACGACTTGATTGCAAATCTCACATTCTACTATGTAGTAATTTCCTTTTGTTATCTTTTCAACTTATTTTCCCAATAATAATTTCTATTTTAAAACCATATTAATCAAATGAGGATGAGCATTATCCGAAATAATAAATTAATAAAAAACAATATGTGAGCTTTTATCGTTTTCCGGAATGTGTCGGTTTTTTTTTTGGCAATTTTATCTGCGACTTCTCGTCCTCCTGAGCCATGGTCTGTCATTCAAAATCCATTGAGCGTGACGTTTGAGTATGAATCCTTGTGGGTTTATGGGGAGTGCTGTGCTCCATATTCCCCATTCTCCGTCAGTCAGACATGGTCTATTAATTTTATTAGTGTCATCGCATTCAGCTGAAGTCTCGGAATTCTGAATCTTTTTTGGGGGGGAGTGCCATTCTGTGGTGAAATTCTTATTTAGTTTCCTGCAGTTCTTGAGTTGCATGTACACTCATGGACATAATAATAGGTGTGCAGGTTAAGATATTAGTGGTAGGGTGGTGTTATAACGTATTTAAAAAATTAAACAGTATTACTAGATTTACAATATTAGACTATACCTTTAAGATACAATATCATGTATCCCGTTCTGCGTCTGTAAATTTTAATATTTATATGGCGTATTTCGAAAATTTTATATGTATGCTTTAGGCATTACTTCATTTGTGCATTTGTTTTATATATTTTCATATTTAAAAAAAAAATTAAAAAAAGTTTTCAAAAACTAATTTTGTGGGTGACTATGTGTGAAATTGTGGGCCAGCTCTTCTATAAGTGCTTCGGTAAAGTACTGTGCACTAGTAGCAACTTGGTTTTAAAATTTGATTAAACCACTGATGGTCCCGGGTGCTCATTATTTGCCATTAAAACATTAACCATTCCTTGTTTTTGGACGACCTTAAAAATGCTCAAAGCCGTTGGAGTAAGCAAACAGAGACAAGGGGGCAAGCAAACACGGCACGGCGGGGCAACGACACTACAGTAAACACTGCACCGAGTGGACGCAGCGAGGCGTGCTAATTGTGTCATTTACATTGACAAACAAGTGCAAGCGAACAAGTCAAAGGCTCAAACAAATTAATGCGGCTGAGCGAATCCGTCGAGCTTGCGGATTGCACAGAGCAATTAACGCTGACCGCGGCGTGGCAAGAAGAACAAATAAGTAATTAATTAATGGTGAAGTTAAAAAGATTAAAAAAAATTCTTGTCAGAAGTGGGATTCGAACCCACGCCTACAGAGTAGACTGCGACCTGAACGCAGCGCCTTAGACCACTCGGCCATCCTGACTTGATCGCCGAGTGGACTGCGCACCAACAAGTTCACAAGCCATTTGATCTAGTCAAAAGCACAGTAAAAAGTTCTAGTGAGCTTTGATGAACTGACCATTGATCGATAAAAAAATTCGATTTCAGTCCAGATATTCGATAAATTTATGTTCTCAAATACATCCCCATTTCAAACATATAAGCAAGTTACCGCTTAAGTAAAACTAAAAAATAGTTTCGTTTATTCATTTATCCAGTATTTCATACGATCAAAAATATTATAATGCATTGATACTTATGTGTAATAATTGTCTTACATCTTTATTACTCGTAACTCGTTTCGTTATAATAACAATGACCTATTTGATCAGGGTGACAAAATCGGAGATACGAGTTCCACACGCCTTCCCTCGTGATTTTTAAAGAAGTCGAAATTGCATCTTTGTATCATTTGAATTTTATTTAAAAGAAACGTAACGTTTCCACAGAAAATTGCTAAACGTTTCCTAAATATACATAGTTTAACTAAAAATATGACTACAATTTATTCAAAAAGTTCTTGCACATCTAAAACAAATGTTATTACTTTTTAGTTTTAGATATAGGCGTTTTTGTTGGCCTTCTAGTGATTCCAGTGTTTTTTTTTATATTTTGGTACTAAGTCTTTCATTTGTTGCATATTAATTTTGACTTTTCTCTTTACGTGTTTTACATAATATATTTCGTAAAATTCATTTCATGTCCTTTTTTTAACTAAATTGAGCTAAAATATATATTACAATTGCCTTTGTAACCTTTATGCCTTTGTGTAATTAAAAGTAATTTTTGGATGGTTCCTTTTGTGTTTAGATGCATTTTACTCTGCGCCAAAAAGAAGCATTTGCAAGGGAAATTCTTAGGTTCTTTACTTTCAGTTGTCGCTTTTAATTCATAATCAAGTCGCTTTCATGCTGCTGTCTACATTTCATTACTTCAAGAATTCCATACATTTAACTTAGCATAGAGAAGTACACTAAATATTAGATTTATTTTACACATATATGCTTTTATATGGATGTGTATATCGTATGTACATAATTAATAGGCAACCACTTAAGCTTAATATAAAAATAAGTATTTTTCTGCAATATAAATTTGCCACAAAATGTACTATAAACCGAAAACTGTACAGTATACAATATTCCTTCTCATCATCGGCATTCAGTTATCATTACCAGTATCATTGCCAATCTGTTCAACAGCATTCCTAGCACATACACAGCGCATTTCCAAGCCCAGCTTCAGCTACATATCTGCCAAACAAGTCTTTGACGAACTTTATTAAAATGAGAAACGAGCAATCCGATTTCTAGCAAATAAGATAAAACGAAACGAAAAAGGAAAATGAGAACATTCTGTCTGTCTTTACATGCGCCATGCGGCTAATCGTTTTCCTGCATGTACTGCTCGGCATTTAGATCTTTTAGGACTTAAGCTAGTTTGGTTTTGGATTTCGTATGCATGCTTATGCTGTGTGGGGTGCTACTAAAAACAATTAGTACACACTAGCTTCATTGCTGCTGCTTTAATGTTTGCGTGTTGTTGTCGTTGCTGTATCTGGTACCTCTGACTTAGTACATTGACTTTCATGAGGCGTACATGCGGTTAATATCATGCTGATATCTGTCCTGGATATCCTTGCGCTTCAGCTTGAAGGCGGCGGTTACCAGCCCCATGTCCGGTGACCAGACCTCCTTACACAGTGTGATGGCGGCGGGAACCTCATATTTTTGCAATTTACCTATAAGATTAAAAAATTTTTTATTAAAAACATTGAAAAATACTAAAATCTTCATCGTAGCTTACATTTCCGCGCATGCTCAGCAATTTCCTTGAGAATAGCCTTCTCTATGATCGGTGATGAGCACAGCTCCTCAAAGGTCTTCTCACCCAGGCCATGTTTCTGTGCCAGCTCCTCCAAATGGTTTTGGTTGGGGACGACCAGCGCCACTGTGTACTGCTTTGTCGGATCTCCGTATACGCAAATGTTCTCGATGATTCCGCAAGTCTTCAGCTCAGATTCAACTTTGCCAAGGGAAACATACTCGCCGGCCTGCAGCTTAACCAGATCCTTCTTACGATCTGCAAAAAGCGTATTATAATAGAAAATGGAAAGAAAAAGCACTGTGCTAAACAACTTACCAATAATCTTAAGTACGCCATCAGCTTGAATTTCGCCAATGTCGCCGGTTTTAAACCATCTCAACCCATCCTCCTCAAAGAAATCCTCGTTGGTCTTGCCGGGCAACTTGTAGTATCCCTGGGAGACACACTCGCCGCCAATGAGAACCTCACCCTGGGGATAAGGTTTATTTGTGACGCGGTAGTTGCCTTCTTCCCAGTTGACTAGACGGATGTCGCAGACAGTTAATGGTCCTCCAGTGCGTCCATAGGTCATATCACGGTCTTGTATTGGGTGTAAAGTCAGTTACTTGTTTTTTAAAAGAAAGGTCGTTCTGCGATCACTCACAGTCCATGACAGTGGCTCCAGACGTAGTTTCCGTAAGGCCATAGCCCTGAATCAGCTCCAAGCACAAACAGGTCTTGATTTGCTCATGTGTATCTGCTGACAGAGGGGCTCCGCCGGACATGATAATGCGCACTTTGCCACCCATAAGCTTTGCCACCTTCTTGAACACCAGTCTGTAAATGAATATAAGATTTAGTTATAAACTCATGATCCTATGAGCACATCGTTCTTACTTGTCAATCAGCGGCGTCTTGTACCCCCTCTGCACCCACTTGACTTTGTACTGGTAAAGGAATTTGAAAAGTGATTTCTTGAACGCCGAGCCAGAGTTAACCTTATCGTTAATGCCCTTGGAAATGCGATCCAATATCAGCGGCACCGAAGTCATGCAGGTGGGCTTCAGGACGGTGGCATCGCCCTTGCACCCGCGTTTGATCTTGCTGCTAGTGTCGATCAGAGTCAGGGGGGTCGAGTAGCCGATTGGAACGCCAGTCATGAGACACACACTTTCCGCAACCAATTCAAAAACGTGAGCCAGGGGGAGGAATCCGATCAGTACATCATCCGGATAGATAGGCACCATATCAACAAAGCCCTTCATTGTCGCAATGCAGTTCTTGTGGGAGAGGAGGACACCCTTAGGTGTGCCAGTGGAGCCGGAAGTGTACATGATAATGGCAATGTCATCGCCCTTTGGTGGAACGTGCTCTGTGGGATACAAAATAAAGTAAATTAGTAATATTTAACAAATTCCTTGCTCATAGCACGCTATACATATGCTGTCAACATTTCAGTGCTGAATTAAAAGCGCATACTTTCGGTAAACAAAAATAACTCTCCAAATTGTGTAGGGTGATTTTTTTTAGTTCAGACACCATTCGAAATGGCTGAAGTCCTTGAGGAATTCATTACCCTAACGCCCTTGACTTGTGTCCAACAATGCAATGCTTTACTAGGCTCAACGTCGGGAAAGCCGAGAAGCTGCTTCGTATTTTTTACACTATTTGGCGTATACTGCGGCGTTCTCATCTTTCGGGCGTATCGCACATATTCCTCTAAGCAAGTAGGAGACGAGGAGAAGATAACCGAAGGAGTTACCCTTGAGGCTAAGGCGGAAGATTTGAACATAGGACCAGGTCCCAGTCTTGTGCATGGATATGTAGATCAAACAAAGCCGATTCTGTTGCAACCCGTCGGTTTTTCCAGTACTGACATGAGGTGAGAGTTCTAGATTAAAACACTGGATGACCCATCAACACATTCTGTCTCGATTAGATGGCGCTATTGCAACGACTTGCCGGAAGCAGAATTAGCCCAAGGCTCTGATAGTGAAAACAGAGTAACCGAAAAAGATGACATTGATGACCTCGAAAGGATGAGCAATGTTGTGGATGATAATGATGTGCAGAAGCCGGTTGCATCCACATCGATGGCAACGGCTCGGGCGCCTGAGGATAACGCCGATGGTGAACACGTCGAGCCCACACCATTTTCGGTGTGAAACACGATGCATTTTAGCAAATTTATCGTGTGATTGACATTGAAATAAATCATCTTTTAAGACCCTTTCAAAACGTACCAAATTTACTGTCTTGTCCTGTCTTGACAACTTGGTTAAACGGCAAGATCTTGACGCCCTCCTTGAAGCCAGTGGTTTCTGTCTTTTGCAGCTGATCCTCAATATAGATAATGGTCTTCACCAATGGGCACTTGTCCAGCAGCGTCTTGAACTTGGGCAGCAGGTCATGGGAGGTGATAACCGTGGTCACTTCCGTTTCGGTGATGCCTGGCAACAGAACAAAATATTATTTTAAAACCATATTCATATCCAATCCATCATCCAATTTACTCACAATGAGCAACTCCATCATCGCCCAGCGTAGCATAGACGGTGACAATGGGCATAGCCTGCTTGAAGCATCCGTGGGCAGCTATCATCCACTCGGCTCGCGTTTCGGCGAAGATGACAATGTTCTCGCGTGGTTTCTGGCCGAGTTCTCGCAGACCGCGCCCGAAATTAGCCGCCGTGCGCTCCGCCTCGGTGAACGTCTTCCACTTGTAGTCACCGAGGTTGTACTTCTTGAAGACTCGACCGTTCGGCTGCACTTCATCCTCCTCGCTAAGGATCTGCCGGGTGCCCAGACAACGCTTCGACGTGTACGTTTTGGCCACATAGTTGAATACCTTTTCCAGGGTGTCGATATTCTCTTGCAGCATCTTCACGTGGACATCCCGTGGTGGATCCGTGGTCCGGTAGGTCAGCTCATTGTCATCGTTCCGCACGATCTTTGCCTGGAAAATGAGCGAATTCGTGGCGATTAGTTTAATGTCGTGTTAGAGGTTGCGATTTAAAAAAGAAACGCCAGATTAGGGGAGGGACCACAAAGTAGAATCGACAGAGAGATAACGGACATGTGAGTTTTCGAGGGTTTGTTGAGGTGAGGGCCATAACTCAGGAGATCGTGTTTCTTTGACCAACACCAAAAGTCTCCAAACAGGGGATTCAACTCTGGGTACGATAACCAACCAGTCCCTTGAACATTCATTGTGCGTGTGTGTTGTTTGTGTGTTTTGTATGGGGGTGCCCCAATGTGTGTGTGTGTGTGTTCGTGTAATGTGTGTATGTTCCATAACAGATAGTATAACTAAATAATTAAAAACACATTTGCAAAAGTTAAACCTCAATGTCATCCGGCGCGTACTTGGACTCATCGACCAACATTTTCTGGTTAATGGGCTTGGCCTGTAGAGGAAGGAGGAGTTGAGATATGCGATGAGAAACTAGTTAGCTTTGATATTGCATGGAGTTGCTGATCCCTGATTAAGGCACTCAACTCGTATTAAAGATTATAGCAAGCTGCACACAAATATTCAATGCAAGCGATCTTAGATTCCGACGTTGGTGTACCCTTAGTAACCCATAAACCTTATCAGCCGACTGAAAAGGCCAACCGAAATGCGTTCCATTTAGATAGTGAAAAATCAGATAAAAGTGTACCCATAAGTGGGACTTTTCCTAAACGAGTTAATGCTGGAAATATTTATATTTTAGTATGCTTCCTTTATTTAATTGCCAATTTTAGTTTTAAGCATTGCTAGAACTTGAAACTATTTGAGTTTCGAGAAGAGACTGTGAGCAACGCAATGATCCAACTCAGCAACGAAGTCGAACAATTCCTCCATGCACGTCTCAGTGGTTTTGGACTTGCCATTCACACGATCATTGCACTCTTGATACTTGTTGTACAGGGACCCAATGTGACCCTTGGCCTGGCACTTCTCCCTAAGGGCTGCTTGCGGATCAACTAACTCCTCTTCGTCATCATCGGCCTTGAGGACAGGCACCAAAACCGGGCTATTAAACGCCATGCCTTAGGCTTTCAGTTAACAAGACTAATTTATTTTGCAGGAACTGTGATCAGCTAACACTCACTTCGAAATGTTTTTTATTTTTGGGCTGAGAGCTAGGGATGTCTCACTTCCAAAGCCTACTATGTGTGAATATTTCCATTTCAAAATAAGGTAGATATATTCTACGATTTCTTAACTTCATGATTCTGTTATCAGGACCACCTGCGATTTCAACCTGACAACCTATGCAATTGTCGAATTGTAAGTCCTGACACTCGCGGAATTATAAAGCAAAATAAAAGAAAGTTAATCGGATATGATAATTGCCGCATAAAAAGCAAAGCCCTGATAAAGGCAAATAGATTGTGGAAATAGTGGACCTGGTCAATAAATCAAAAGTCGTCATATCCACATAGATTAGACAATGAAATGAACATAAAGAAACCACCTGGCGAGAACAAGGCTCGAAGCGAGGGAAATAAATGCGGAAAAGAATTAAATGAAACTGATAACCGAGGGTGCACTTTTTTAATAAAAACTAAAACAACTCGATTGTAGCTAAGTAGCCAGGCCTCTGTACTTTGGAACGTTCAGTGCAAAGTCGAAAGTATTTCAACTACACGATTCTAGAGATAGTTACACCCGTCGTCGCACCGATTGGCCGGGTAAGTCTGTGGCTTTTTCCATTCGTTTCAACTAGCCAGATTTGTGGCGAGTCCTGTCGAGGCACTTACCTTCACGCGACGCGAGTCCTGACGGCGTTTCCAGGGCTTCTGGAGCACCAAGTAGACCGGAAGGGTGATGATGTCGTACACGAAGGCGATCGCCTTGATCGCGCCAATAGCGCTCTGTACCCAGAAGCTGTCCATTCTGAAAGGGCAATAGAAATGTCAAATTAGTGGCCAATTGGTATGCAAATTTCAGCGGCGTAGAACTATTGGTTTCCCCGCCTCGTCAAGTATTCGCCCGGTTGGCTCCTGCAACCATTCTCCCATTGCACCCACCCACTCGTTGTAGCGCCGTCGCAAGCCGAAAACCAACTGATATCACCACCTGCCGCTGCTGCCACTGTTAGTTAGCAGGTCTTGAAAGTCCGACGACGGAAAAGGGGTAGACACTCTCACGCTCATTTTGGTTCTCGGTGCTCAGAAAACGCTTTTCAAACGGGCGATAACCGGTGGAGAGCTCTGAAGGTGTTCGGCTTTTTATCAGCTAGAGATTGCTTAGCACTAAAGCGCCGAAGTCCGAATCGCTAGTAATCATTACTCTTTTGGGGCACAGAATTCTGCCATTGTAATAAACCGAAACTTAAGTGCGTGTCTGGCACTATTCTGGACCCTTTTATACGTCCGGCATCTTATCTGCCATCTAAAACCAATCTAGTTGACTTGCCAAGTACTTCATAAAACGTGTCAAAAATCAAGGGTATTTGCAATATTTCATTGATCTTGAAGCAATCTTTATGGCCCAAATACTTTATAAAATGATGACCCAATTTGGGTGGAGTACTTCCTAATTTTTCCAACGGCTAAATGGCTCTTTTCTTAAACTTATTATCTTTAGTTTATTTTTGTGC
The DNA here is from genome assembly GCF_004382195.2 of Drosophila sechellia. NCBI lineage: Eukaryota > Metazoa > Arthropoda > Insecta > Diptera > Drosophilidae > Drosophila > Drosophila sechellia. The sequence goes on along the minus strand of NC_045950.1, from coordinate 4,930,419 downwards.
TTATCGACAACCGAAAATAACCAAAAGATTTGTCGGGAACTCTTACTTTTTTTGCAACTCCATAAGGACTGCCGTCATTTTAAACGTTCTTATCACGCTATTTATAATTAAAATTGGACAAAAACCTCATGCCAAATATTTTTAAATTTTGATTTATAAATCTGAACGACTGCCACCAGAACACTAGATAAGCTTATTATCGCAATGCCTAATTAATTAAAGCGCTACAGGATGTATTTTAATACACTGTAAAGCATTTTACTAAGAATTTCGCCCGCTGATTACTGATTATCGCTCGATGGCGGATTAAATGGAAAACCAGTTACTAGTATCATACCAAGCCCAAGATAGAAGCTAGTTAAATAGGAAACGAGTCATGCTGAGATTCGCACTTCTTCACAAGTATCTATATAAAATTATATAATTTAATATTATAAGCCGGTCGAGAGCGCGCTCAAAATTGGTCACTTTTTATAATTCCTAGTAAAAAAAAAACTGCACACTTGATAAAGACATCGTGTGTGAGTGCTGACCTGATAAGCAAATCGAACGAAAGCCTTGAACTTGGATTGCGCAAAATGGCATGACGTCAATTTTCCGGGCCAATGAGCTTAAAAGGTTGCACTATGTAAAAAGAAATTTAATAAACCGCAAATAGAATGTTTAAAGTTAAGAGGTGAAAAGTCCAGGTGCTAAGTGACAACTCATAAAAAAATACCTCTGTATTTGAGACGCAGCGTTCTTAATGGAATGCAATACATTAATATTACTTCCCAACTCCAAAAAATTCACAACCGCAAGCTTACACTGAGTGATGTACTTATGAAACAAAAACACACGTAAAACGGGCTCAAAACTAAACAGGTCTTATATAATAGATGTCTTTACTTACTGCGCATCGTCTTCGATGAACATCTTGCTGCCTTTTCTCTACTTGTCCGATCTATGAATTGAATGAGTGTTTTTTGATCGGTAGTGAAAATGGTGGGTGTGAGGCGTATCCTCCAAAAGAGCCCAGCTCTGATTAATGGCAAGAACGAACGAACAATGGACGCAACAATAAGAGGATGATGTCAGGTGTTCCTCTCCAGATGGATGTTCAGTTTGTAGTTTCACCTGCAACCGATAAAAGAACAAATATATGCATTTATGTAGTGCTAATGAGGTAGGACGACAAATGGGGAGCGACAGCAGACGAGGAAGTCATGGAAATCAGCATTGCTGCATTAAATACCGATACCGAAGTGTGTGATGACATAATAACAAAGCACCTTTGAGCACACAGCAAATAACATAATTCTATAAGCCGCTATCTAGCTTAGCTTATATTATCTTAGTACAGATAGTAATTTCCCAATTGCCAATCTTAAAATAGGTTATTATAATCAAACCGCGCGTTAATATATTTTTTTCCAATTATCCAACTGTGCAGCCTTCGTAAATATTATAATCAAATCAGAACCTGAAGTCCAAACAAGTTGTTGTTACGCATTCGGCATTTCTGGATACTTGCCAGAATATCGAAACGCTGATAATAAGAACATAAAGAACGATTAAAGATAGTATTAACAGAGAATATACGTATATGTATATGTATATAGGGAAAATGTAAAATTAGGCAGACAATTTTAAAAACCAAGAGAGCGATTGCGTAATCGGATTCTCAACCCCCTCAAATTCACTCTCTCTTTCATTTCGCCCATTAGCTAGGCGGAGAAACATTGGCATAGGTCGGGGACATCAATAGAAACTAAACAAATTCTTTGGCATTCATTTACACAACTTACAAAGCGCTGTTTTTGCTTTCTTCGTTTATAAACAAGTGTTGAAGGCAAGGGCCAAAGTCCGACGCACCAAGGTTTATCCGCTCTGAAAGCCGATACCAAACGGTTACCTTAGAATCTGCCGTTCCTGATAAGCAGCGAAGAGCATTCCACTCCAGGGCGCCAAAGTTCGCCTCTTATGCAACCGCTCAAAACTCGCACATCACATGACATGCGAGCGATACAAAACAAAAGGGTATACGAAGTCGAAACTCCGTTTGAGTTTGCTCCGGCGGAGTGCATTGAACTGGCCCCAAAATACAGATCTTTCCTCGAACCCCTGACATATGGTTAAGCAGAAGAGTCGAAACCGTAAGCGTTGTGGAATACGTTTTTTGTTTGCGAAGAAAGATAATATGAAGACAAGATGAAGGCTGCGAAAACAAAAACAACAACACATTTCGGTATTTAAACAAAGTATATGCGAAAGAAAAAGCTATGCAAAACAATCAGCACTGTGGGTCAGGAAAGTGGTTTATAGAGTGGAAATTTGGTTCATTTCAGCTCAATAATCAATAAAAAGAACATTCTTCAAAAATTCTTTCAAGCTTATAATAACTTATTATGTAACCTTATTATTCTTTCTAGTTAATATAGAAAACAAAATCAGCACTTTTAAAGTTCAAGCACAAAGAAAATCCAGACACCATAAACAGCTGTAGTTTTTCAAGCGAAACTCGAATAGAGCTCTCAATTTTATTCTTTTACAAACCACTGTGCGAAGTTCAAAACGTTTAAACGACGCGTACATGGGCGAAAGTTGTAAAACTGCCTTTGTAGGTTAATGAATGAAAATAAAAGAGAATATCAAATCGTTTATCTTCACATATCCATGGGTCAGTTGCAGCCCTTCTGAACTTGAGCCCGTGGGGGCAAAGTTGAAGCTCTAAGTACACAAAAAGAGACCCATGTGTGAAACGATATTGCAGAGAATGGCGTGTTGGATGCAAAGGTTATGCCGAGTGTTCTGTCTAACTAAGCAATCATGGTCCGCTTGAAAACAATAAGGAAATTGTGCACATTAAGCCTGTGATTACTGTAATCCGAACTTTGGACCGACCCTCTGGTCGGCGATATGCGATGTCGCACATGTGAACAAATTATGGTGGATGTGCCTAAATAAGCACTGCTCCGAGAACTGATTGAATCAGAACCGACCCGATTCGTAAACCTTGTGGGTTAGATAACACACCCGGCGTATGCGTAATGTCTTACAACGAGCTCTTTAACCGGTACAGACGGTCGTCAGCCATCAAACGAGTTTTTAAAGGCAAAAAAAAAAAACACTCAGATTGAAACTAAATTTAGAATAACACTCCCAAATTTAAGCATTGTTAAAATGTTCTTTTTTAACGACAGTCGAGTAAGGTTAAACTTCAAATTGGTCGTGGTAATAATAAAATCCGAGCATAATCACACAGTTATTTAGAATGCTATGGTTCGATAGGGGTAATTTATCGATTAGCTTCACGGTTAAGGTAAAATGAACGTTCGAAAAACAGGATTTCGAGTTTTCACACAAACTGATATGCACTAGAACATTTTCGGAGATCGCGTGGTTACCAAGTTACCAATTTCACTTAATCAACGGGCAAAATGCAGTCTGCATTCAGCAAATCGCAGACTACGAACTGTTATTAATTTCAGAGTGAAACTCACTTAATTACCTCTATTAAGACAAGGCACAAACCTTGTATTAATTGCCGCTGAACGGCAGGTACTTGTAACTGTTGCTGTTTCCGTTTTCGTATTGATTGCTATTATTATTTGCGCTCATTGCACGACAGACTGCAAGCGGTTGAAATGCATTGGGCAAACAAACACGTCGTGCTTGATTTAATCAGAATATACACCTGGAATCGCGACGAAAGCAGGGAGTACAAAGTAGAGCATACCGCGAACGTTTACAGACTGTTATTTGTATTTTGCTAACGCGAATGCAACTGCAACTTCACAAATCCGAAACCTCAAACACAGTGAGCTGTCAAAGTCCAAGATCCAAGCTTTTAGCTCCCAGCGCAGACATTACGAAATTGCCAAACAATGCCAACATTCGAGTGCAGAGCGTTCTCCACTAATTGTACGGAACAGCCACAAAGAGGCAGCCTTAACTACACACAAAGAACACGTCACCAGAAATGCCTCAGACAAAAACGTGTCCACTTACGTGGACTTCATTTTCGTGTTTCGTACGAAACTCGGCATACCCCTCACCTTGCCGTGGAAGTTGCGCAGCAGCAAACTCGAAGAGTTACTCAACCCTTTCCCTTTGCTGTTTGGGTAACACTTTCCCAGCTCCAATTGTACACCACCTGCGTAGCTGCGATTGCCCGTCGATCAGCTGCGTTATTGTTTACAATTGGAAGTGCACCTTCCAGCGCTTGCATAAATGCCACTTGAACTTTGGTCAAGGTGTCGTCGGCGCTTATGGGAAATAGCAACGGGAACTACCGACTGCCTTGACATTGAAACGGGGCAGTGAAGTGATGTGAGTGTGTGAGAACGCGCCATTATGCGGCGAGTGCGCACACTGCAAAATGTGAATTAAATTGCAACATTTGATTCACTTATTTCCAGCCTGACGGCGTTACGTGACTGTCTGCCGTACCGCCGACTGCTGCGTTCCCCCGAGCGGCGGTTCTCTGGCGAATAATGGGGTAACGAAATCATCGTATGACTGTGTCAAAGTCCGAAATAAAAATACTTTTTGCAGTCGCAGTACACGAATAAAAACGAGAAGAATTGCTCAAACGAGATTGAAATAAAGAAAACAACAGTTGTACACAGAGCGAAATATCATTTGTTTTGTGGCTTGCTTTAAATATTTGTTTTGGAACACGCAAAACCTGTTGGTATAGAAAATATATGTAAATGAATAAACATTCTCTGGATATTGTAAGAGAAAAGCTATTTATTATTGTAATTATCTGATTATCAGCTAATGATCTTCGGAGAACGTATGGTCGTATGTAACTAGAAATTCCAGCTTTGGTTGGAATGGTTCTAATTCGATTTTTACAAATTTTTCCGTTCACTTCATGTATACCAATTCTACAGGAGTTATGTGAAAAATATTAATATTCCATTCAAGAATAAAAGATTATTCGATTTTGAACTGGAAATTTGAACTGTGGCAAGTACTCGAAAATGTTTCCGGTGTGACCTCAACAGCATCAGCAAGTGAGAATAACTTTTGCACGGGGCGTTGAATATTCCACTGAATGAAATCGAGCCAAAGTAGCAAACACGGCAAACAAACAAGCAAACGACGAGTGACCGCTTGCGTGTGTGTGGGTGTGTTTTGGAGGCGAACTGAAAATAAATTTGATTACCGCCGGCGGAGAAAGAGAGAAAGGAGAGCCCTACACCCACACGGGCGCTGAGAAGAAAGATCGGCGCGCTCTCTTTTGTACTCGCTCAGATCGCATGAATACTCGAGACATTCACGTATGCATGCATGTATGTAAATGGGAGTGTGTGAAAGAAAGGCAGTTGCGTAGCGCTAAAAAAAAATGACCTAGACAAGCGAGCACTTATCTTTAGAGTGACCATCACCGCCGAGCACGTGCTCGAGTGAAATTTTCCAGGGAAATACAGACTTTGGCAATGATCGCGAGAGTTGGGGGCAGTGGCAAAGCCAAACGGCCGGTTTAATCGAAGCGGTACTGCCTGAAAACCGGTTAGAAAATCCACCAAAGTCATGACTAAAACAAACACAAATAATGCCCATACGATCCAGGGGCTTAAATTAAAGGGGGGCTTAAGCCGAACATCGCGACGGTCAGCGGGATTTAACTTCCAGTGGTCTGTGCTCCTCTTCGCGAGCCACTGCCCCTGAAACTGAAATACAAACAACTTGTTTTCTAAACCAGACGCTTGCCAAACATAGAACATAGAAACCGCAACAAGGTAGAAAATTCGGTTGGTATGCCGGACTGGAAATTGAACCGGGAACTAAAGCAACGTTTTGAACAAATGAAGCACTCAGGAAATATCTATCTGGGTTATATTATTATAGTCTTCATAGGAGTTTTATTTGTTTATTTTATTTAAAATTGGAGCTCATCTTCCACGTGAATTCTCTGCGAATTTGGACTTTTTAGCGATCTCTTCATTTTGAATTCATCGCAAATTTTAACACATTAAAATTATAGATTGAATTCACAAAAAGAGCAAAGTTCTATAATTTTAAAGGGATGTAGCGCAATCTGCAGCTGTTGCACCGAGCTGATAAAAAATAACGGTTAAGTTAGTTCCCTGAAAGGTCGGAAAAACTGTCATTTGGGGTTTGGGCTGGGCAACAGGCCGATTACAGATTGTCGTTACAACCCGAATTGGAATCCGAATTCCAGGGGCTGCTGCCGGCAGGCGATGGGCGGAGTATGGGTCAGACATCAGTCCCCCAGACATCGCGTGACTATTTTTGACTTAGCGCCCGGAGAGACAATGGGCGTAAGGAAAATAAAAATCAGCCACTGCACCTGCACAGTTCACAATTTTATCTTATTACAAATTTCAGATTTCATGTTCATTTAATCATAAACCCTTTATACAAAAGTTAATTTTAATTTTATAATATATACCAGAATTCAAAATTAGGAATTATTTATTTATGCGATATACTATTTCGTGATATTAATTTAAAATATTTTTAGTTTTATTTTCAGCTCCTATATGCCACATTTAAAATGTATTTGAATAGAGTATAACGATTTCGTCAGCAAACTTGCATGATAAAGGTTGTAGTTTCAGTAACATTTTATAAATCATTTTGTTCAGTGTGGTGAGTGCTATGGGGTGGTTGGGTGGCAAGCGGCAAGCTATGTGGCACGTTTTTCCTTTGATATACCAGCTGAAAATCGTATGAGTTTCAGGGGAAATTGTGCCGCCGTGAAGCTTAAAACAAAGTACAAGAATCGTGCGGCGAAGAGAGCGAGATTGAGAGAGCCGGTTGCATGTAAGCGAGTGTATGTGTGAGTGTACTGTACTGCACTGCACTGTGGGTACGCGACGAAGAGCGAGAGAGAGAATGGTGGAGAGAGTCAGGGGCGAAGTGTAAAAGGTCAAAGAGCAAATTGTTTACATGGAGCAACCGCAAGTGAGAGACGGGCGGAAAACTGGGCGGCATGACCATGAATGAAAGCCGCTACCGGCAAACGTGGCCCGCTCACAAGGCGAGCATTTTCACTGGGCGTTTAGCCACCCACCAGATATTTCTAATTTGGAGTTTTTGCTGCTCCTAAATTCCAATGTACTCCATTTAATGAAGAATCCATTACACCAATAACTGTCTGAACATTTTGAAATGTACACCAAGACAGTGATACCAGTAATAAAGGAGAAACAATCATATTTAAATTATTTTTGAACAGATTGATCACCTGATTAATGCTGACTGCATGTTTATCAAGGTGTTTTAATATACAACGTCTCAATTGCTGCGTTCCTTTATTCAAAAGGCATGTGTAAGTGTAAGCTCTTGAATAGCTCTCGATTTCGGGTAGATCTGCCATTATCAATTAACTTGTTAATAAAATACCTCTTAACAATCAAGTAGATTTGCAATTGTGCAAGATTAAAAGGCAAAATGTTGTGAACTTTACTTGCACTTGAGTTTAAAGCACCATTAGACTTAACAATTGTTTCATTTAACATTAAATATTCTACATATGTAAATAAATAATCTAAAACTCTCTCAAGGATAAAGGACGAGCTTTACAGGAGGTAACATTCTCATTGTACGGCTTCATTTTTCCGTCCGTCCGTCTGTCTGGTGTAAGCACTTTAAGAGGCTTATCGCAAATCTATATATGTATATGAACTATTAAATCACTCCTAGCCCAGAGCGATGTATGGCTAAGTTTGCCCGCTCCTACAGAATAACTACGGCAGCGGCGATGTGAGCGATATTGCGATTATTAAGTGCTTCCACCACGGATGTCTGAGCCGTGTTTCCGGCACAAAGATGGAAACCGCGCCCTAGAAACAAAAGCGTGGCAGGAAAAGTGCAACCAACCCAGCCAGTCAACCACCCACCCCACCGACCACCCACCACCCACCGCTCAGCTGGTCGCGAGGTATTGAAAACAGATGACACACGTCACACACACGCCAACACATACACGGGTGCCACAGATAAAACTGGCATGATTTTCAGTTGGTATAACAAGCCGAGACAAAGAGAGAGCGAGACTCCTAAGAGCGAGTCTGCGCAGAACGCGTTACAAGAAACTTACACGTGCAAGCCAGTAAGGGGAAGAGCAGCGAGAGAGCGAACAGAGAGATTTGTTTATGTGCGTAGGTCTCCATTGGAATGGGACCCTTCTCGCCGCATCTAATTACAATTTAAACTGCCTTGGGAAGGAATGCAATTCACAGGTTAAAAATAACGGTAAGGCTACAGTAGACAGTCTGAAATAGAGAAGCTAAGCTAACCAAGACAATGTAATATAATTTATGTTTTTTTGGCCACTTTAATTGCACGCACTCTTTCTAAAGGCCGTAATAATAAGTTATACGATTTAATATCAGTCATCAAAATAAATGTTATCATTTCCTGCTATCATTGCTCTAATTTAAAGAAGAATTCAAATTAAATAGTATGCAAAACAAATATTGAAAAGTAATACCATTGTTGTTATTATAACTGTTGGCTCATCGTTTTCTGTTTGTTTCTTTTATTTGCGACAGTCCGCGCTCGATAAAAAGAATTTACACTAATCCCCATAAAACGCTTGCACTGCCTCATTTGAGAAGTTTTCGTGGAGGCTGGAGTCTAATCCGTACTTATTTACGATCTGGAATTTAATTAGAGTGTGACTCCAAGTGGAATTTAAAAGCCACTCTAGGATATCCCATTCGTAGAGTAGAGCTACTTTGGGAAGCCCGACTGTACTCCAGTGGCGAAAGCCAAACAAATCAATAAACAAACAGCAAACAAAATACGCCTGGGTGACAATGGCAACCAATTGCATAAGGAAAGTGCAGTTGCGCTTGCACCAACACTGTGGCTTTCGAATTGGGTCAAGAGAGAGGAGGACTGTTGACTCCTGGCCACGAAACAAGATTTATTGGGTAAATAGACAAGGTGGCGTGACATCCTAGTGGGAAAAGGAAGCCGGCGAAGGAGAAATTGGCTCCGGACTTACCTTTCTTATGGAGTCTAGTTCCCAGCTCTGAGCAGCAGTTGCGAGAGTTTTGGGGGGCGCACACATGCAACGATTGTTAGAGTATAATACAGAAATCAGGCAATGGATCGCAACAGATTGCGGATCGAAATAAAACACCGATTATATAAAATGACGTTTTGCCAATAAGAACGCACGGGCACACACACATACAAAGGCGCGCGGACGCACACGTAATACCAGCATAAAATAAAATGTTGCCTTGGCTTCAACACGTTTTTCCTCCTCTCGGCTATTTCTGTTTGTTCTCGGAACTCTCGGATTTTTATTTTAGATAGTCAACGTTGCGCTTTAATTGATAAAACTTTCGCAAAACTTTCACAAAACTGCACATTTGCACACTAGCGCACAAGAGCACTCACACAGACGCAGGCTGGGCAGCGTCGTACGTGTGTGTGTGTCGGTGTGTTTATCACGCCACTCAAAAACACTTTTCTACTTACACACAATACGCTCGTGAGTTGTATTTCATAAACTGCGTTTCAATGTTGTTTTTAGTGACTTTTTGCTTAAGTTAGTTTGGCGCCCGCAGAAGTGACGGAATGGCACAACGTTCTTAAATCACGTTAAGTTTGTTTCTGAACTTTTTCGCCGTTTCGCTTTTGCCACGAGATTATTTTCTTTCTCCTTCGCCGCGGCTCTCTTTTCCACTCTCTCTCTCTCTGGCTCTCTAGCTCACGCACACACTTGCGACTTGCTCGAATGCCGACGATAGCTCTCCCCTTCCTGTGTGTGGGTGTGTTGTTCTGGCGTTTGCAATCAACCTTCCTGCTGACAATTGATTTTTTCCCATTGCGCCGAATGCCTTTTCACTCATTCCGTGCCACCCACGTTTGCTAAAATACTTGCTAAATTCTATTCCACGGCTTGTCCAGAAATCTACTCACGCATCGAAAACAATTTAAAAATTGCAACCAGTATTACCAGATGGTGAAGGAGCTATAACCCCATCCGTTCTCGATAAGCCAGATATCGTACTAAAAAATCCAGCCTTACCGGCAAATTTAAATAATAGTTACTTTTTAAATGTTAATAAACTGGAAATATCAATGTTAAGAACAGTAGAGAATTATTGCAGTGGATGATGAATTGCAGTGCACAGCAAGTGAAAATTAATCCATTCAAAGAGTTCTTGTTTTAAGAACACAATGCTGTTTTTCGTCATAATTTTGTTAATAAATAATGGAACGATTTTTAAAATGTAATGATTCTGTCTAGAATCAGAATTTTTTCAATATATAAAATAAATTCAAAATCAAACAGTGAAATAAAACAAATAAGATACATCTTTTAGCTATTGAAAAGTAAATTTGCCGTTCAAAGTTTTGACATTACATCATACACCGTGTAGAACAGCGTATCCGAGACTTAAACCAAGGAGTTGATCTTAGCTAAGTAAAAAATATCTTCGTGTATAAAAGTTTATCAATCAAACTTGTAAACGGCATATATATAACGTATTTTAATTTAAACTTTTGTAGTCTTCTTCTTTTAAGATTTTTAAGATTTAATTACAAAAATGAAATCTTGTTATTGATATAGCGTAAACTTCCCTTTCTTCTATTCTCTGCCCACTGTTTAAAAAAAGTCATGAATTTCGCTTTTAAAAAACTGTATAATATATATTTTTATTAAAGAAAGACAATCAGTCTTCGTGCAACAAATGTACATGGATAAATGCCGCGTTTACAATCGTTCCTCGCTTCTTTTTCCATTTTTATGCTTATACTCTTGTTTTATTTTGGTAGTAAGTACGGTTAGGGGAGCAGGGATATCTCTCTTGTAGTTGATTAAGTAATAGTTATTTTTCTCGTTTCTCTCGTTTCCGTTTAAGCGATACTATTTTGGTTCAAGTCCTTGTGTTTTATGTACATATTTAAACTAAATTACGAGCTACAATTACTAGTTTGTGTGTTTCGTTTTGTGTGGGTGAATCTCGCATTGAATTATATGTAAGTACATTGTGTGTGTTTTTGCGTGTTGCGTGTGTTACAATAAATATCTCTAAGTTTAAGTATTCCTTAGGTACTAGCATACATACATACAAAGCTGCTACGCAGAGGGGCGGTGGGGCGTGGCTCGAAGGGTGTTCATTTCAGGGTGAGGGGCGGGGAAGGCAGCTGCTACAAATACCGGACTTCGGGAAATTAACTAACATGCATACACATATACATACATACGGGTCTGCTTCGCTTTTCAATTTTCATGGATACGTCGATTTTGAATTTTCTATATAAATATCTGGTGACCTCTTTAAAAATGTATCTTGAAACCACAAGCAACTTTTTGAGAAATTTAAACAATATCCATGAGAACGAAATCCTCAACAGACCCGCGACAAATCGGTTATACAGATACAAGTAGGGTTACGGCTTAGGCTAGGTTCTAAAGATACGACCTAATAGCTACAGGAACTAGTGCTAGTGCTAACTCGTAAAGTTATAGCTGCGCACCGCCCTGCCGGGCATGGCCAGCTCCACCTTGATGTTGGCCGTGGCCGTCACCTTGGTGGTGTTGCTGTCCGAGTGCGTCGTCTCCACCGTCACCTCCGGCTGCACCACGATGCTCTGCAGCTCCGGCGGATAGGCCGTCGGGAAGGGCGGCGGAGGCGTTGTGGGCGGGCCCTGGTGCTGGTGGTGCTGCTGGGCGGCGGCCTTGTGGTAGGCGGGGGGCGGGGCCGCGTAGGAGGCGGGCCTCGGTTCCCGCGGCTGGTAGGTCCAATCGTTGGGCATCTGGATAGACGAGTTGCTGGACTTCCAGGACTGCGGCTCCTCGGTGATCGTCGTCAGCGATGGATCATTTAGGTCCTTGTGGTGGTGGTGATGCGACTTCTGGCAGCTGCCTCGCGAGGATCGCGATCCCTGCACCACATAGGATTTGCCCGATCTCTTGCTGCTGCGCACGGGTAGCGGAGAGGGCGTGGATATGCGGTCTGGATGCTCCAGCGGCACCAGCTCCGCCTCCGGTCCCACCATGCTCAGAAGGATGGGGAACACCAACAGGCTGTTGCAGGCGCCCACGGACAAGACCACCAGAAGAAGCCAGCAGAAGTGCCGGATGACAAACTCAAAGGGCGACGTGGAGAGCATGAAGACGGCCACTCCGGAGGTCAGCATGCCATGGACCAGTGGCCCCAGGGACGTCTGCATGCTCAGCTGGACGCGGCGCTGTCGGTTGCCAACGGATGTCATGAAGCCCTAGAATGGAGAGATAAGCGATTAATGCCTGGTGAAGAGAATCTAATTAAAAGTCTTGGGATATCTATGGAAAATCCGAAGCTCTTAATGGTCTAGCCAGAAATGAAGACTCACCAGTGATATCAGCACATTGAAGCACAGCATCATGCCCACGCTGAGGATAAGTATGACTGCCGGAATGGCCGAGAGCTTAATGCCCAGCAGAGTCATGGCCCCGAATATCTGGGCCAGCGAGGCCAGAACGCTGAGGATCACCAGAACGGCGGCCCAAACGGAGAGCAGGAGCAGGGAGACCAGTACCAGGGCGGCGAGTAGCACGCAGGCCAGGATCATGGCCAGTGAGGAGCGCAGGGTCATGTACTGCTCCCAGAAGATGAAGGGAATGCCTGGCGATAAAGAAATCGAATGTTAGTTGGGTTCAGGTATGAAGTACTCTTTTCCGACTCACCCGATGGATAGTTGGGCAGGCCGAAGCCCTCGTACTTGACGCTCAGGTCGCGAATATGACCTATCAGGGTCTTGATCTGCGAGGTATCTGTTAGTCCGTGGAGGTAAAAGGGCATCTGAGCGTAGACCAATGGCAGACTCTTGGGTATCTTAAGATCGTACTCGTTGGGTTGGTGAAAATACTGGCGCGGTTCCGGATACAGTTTGCCCTGGAAGAATAAAGATACACACACGTTATTGTAATCATGGAATATGGAGAACTAAAGCGATGTAATTTAATTTAATTTGACTTGATTTCTTAAATTAATTTAAGAAGACCCACCTGAGAAGCTCCGTAGGCGAAGACGTCGTTGGTGGCCCATGCCGACAGATAGTTGTAGAAGGCGCGTTGGTTGATGATGCCATCGCTGTTGACCAGGCGGTTGGTGAGCACCAGTTCCTTGTCCACGGGGTTGTCCACATGGCCGGTTTGCACGATGAGCTTGTAGGCCAGGATGGCGTCGCTGCTGGCGTTGGGGAACCAGCACTCCTTGGTCAGCCGTCCGTCGCGGTACTCCTCGTCGAATATCTTTTGCAGATTTCCCAGCCACTCGCTAAAGAGCAGCAGCCAGAAGTCCGGCAGTCCACCGTTGTCGTTCTTGATCACATGTGGCACCCGCACAAAGGAATCATGGTAGTCCCTGAGCAACTGCTGCTGAGTGGGATATTCAAAGTTGCCCTGGGTAACCGCATACATGCTGTAGAAGCCAAAGAGCCGAGTTTGAGCATCCAGGAACTTGTGCTCGTTGCTGTCCTTGGGCACCAGATCAATAATGTCCAGGCCATCCTGGAGGCGCGTGGACGCATACAGGCTGGATATGAGGGCCGCCAGGAAACCCATAACGGTCAGAAACTTCACCCAGCTGCGCATGAGGAAGGGAGTGTAGTGCTGGAAGGCGAAGTTGGCCAGGGAGAAGGATGCCAGTGAGTGACTGCTTCCAGGGCTGTCTGCCCTCTGTTCCAGCAGAGGATTCTGGGCGGGAAGCGGTACCCTGTTGTTGTTGCAGCTCTTCGGATGCCGGGCACCGCGTCCGTTGTTGTTGTTCAGGGGCAGCACCGGGGGAGCCACCTTCGGTTGTTCCTTCCACACCGGGAAACAGCAGCAGAAGATGTCCGCCCTGCCGGCGGTACGCCTCCGCAGATCCAACGAAATCATGGCCGGAAAAACCAACAGAGCCGCTGCCAAATTGGAGCACATTACGATGGCAGCCTGCAGGCAGAACACCTTCAGAGCCGGCACCGGAATAAAGGCGGCCGCAAAGAAGGATCCTGCCGTGCTGCAGGCACTGAACAGGATGCTCGGTCCCACTTTCTTGAGGATCAGCTTGGTCTGCTCCCGCCGATTGCTCTCCGCATAGGCAGCGGTCAGCATGAAGATGTGATCGACGCCCAGACCCAGGGCCAAAAACGGAACCACCTGGGTGCTGGCCGCATTGAAAACGATGCCGAGCAGGGCTGACAATCCCAATCCGGCGGCGGTACTGAAGCACATGAGCAGAACTCCGGCCACGCCCACACTGCTCTGGCCACGGACGGGGTCTCTCCAACGGAGGAGCGTGCAGAAGGCATACAAAACCGTGACGGCCACGCCGATGACAATGGACAAGGCGCTGGGATGGGAGAACTTGGCCAGGATGTCATCCAGAGCAGCCGAGCTGAACACGTAGATATCGTAGTTGGTGGCGATTCTCGACTGTTTCCGGAGCAGCTGTTCCACCTCCCGGGAAAAGTTGCGCTGCCAGGCGTTCAAAACCTCCGCGGCCTTCTCCTGCGTCCATCCGAGATGGTGCACCTTATAGTTGTCCTGCCACTGGTCGTACATTTCCTTCTCGGTCATCAGCTGCACCACCGACTGCAGGGCCTGGGCCTTCCTCAAGTGTCCGCTGCGGTTCCTCTTCGCTCCGCCCACAATCAGCTCCTCCGGCCAGTGCATGTGTTTGGCGGCATAACCGTAACAGCCTCCGGACAGGATGGCTCCCACATCCGGCGGCTGGGTGCTGTTCTTGTTCGGCGCCGTGTCCGGGCAATTGGGATTCAGTGGGTTCAGGCAGGGCTTCTCCATGTAGCCACTGCCAATGGCCGCCCGCTTCATGTACTGCTCCACGGTCTCGAAGTCGAAGCTGATCTTTTCCTCGGACATCTTCTGCTTCATGTACTGCATCACAGAGGCGGGATTCAGGGTGGTCCACAGGAGTCGTTGGTTGAGGCCTCTGTAGAGGGGTAACCATAATAAAGATGGATTAGTTGGGTTAAGAAGGTGGAATCTTAAGAAAGCTTTTATTTGTGATTATTTATTTTGAAGAAGATACTGTTATCAAGTCGATAGATAGGACTGCAAGTTAGTGTATGAAGATAAGCTATCGTTTAACTAAGTAAGTAAGTAGTACTTACTAAGTACTTTATTAATTCCTTAATATGAATAGAGAAGTACTGTGGGCTAATGTGGGTTTAAGTACGTCATGCAAAATGATTAGGGATAGATATACTTTAGAATCTATAAGATGCGGGTATTAACATTTAACTACTTACGGTATAACGACTGCCGATTCCGGACCCAACAGCTGGCTTCCCTCCCAGAAACAGTCCAGCGGCGTGATGATCGAGCACGGGATGAGGTGGCGCAGGATCTGCTCGATGTAGTAGATGCCCTCGAAGGAGGGCGTGCTCGGCATGTTGCACATGTCGCGCAGCCCCCACTCGGTGTCGTAGAGGTGCACCTTGACGGCGGTGGCCTTGACCAGGACCTCCAGGTGGGCAAGCAGCGCCTGCGGATGCAGGACGGAGGCGTTCGGATCGTGGGTCGTCTGGATGAGCAGCTGATGCGTGGCCGACTCGTCCTCGCCGATCGTCTTCTGTGTGTAGGCCAGCTCCGCCTCCAGCCGGCCGCCCTCCTGGATCCACAGCTGGTGCACCTTGGAGTGGATCTGGGCGCTCTTCAGGCCGACGCAGAAGGTGCTCAGCACCAGGATCGCCACGAACAGCACCTTGCCCGCGTGCTTTTGCACGGAGCTGCCGAGGGTTTCGAGGTGGGACTGGAATACTGATCGCAGATAGATCGCCGTGCGGCTGCCACGCGCCTTGCCCTGCAAAATGCAACCAAATACGGAATTTAGCGTTTAGTTTTTGGCTTTATTTTAGATTTAACCCCACATTTCCCCGCTGCCATAAATAACGCATTAAAATTATAACGAAACAGCGTGTGGCCATATAATTTATTTGCTCTGCTCCCAACGAACTCCATCCATCCGCACATGGGTGTGGTCTGAATATTTTACTCCGGGGTCGATATTTAAATATGAAATGGAATTTAGGGACAACAGGCTCCTGTTACTATTAAGTAGAGATTATATATTGACATCTGGTGTCGTATACTGTTCCATCCCCTCGCTACGCCCATGCCCCCGGACCCCACCCAGAGCCTCGATTTCAGATCCCGAATCCAGAGCCGTGTGGAACCACAAAAACAACACAGACGCCGCTGTCGTTATTGGCGGGCTGAAAAAAAGGCGAACCTATAATCGCCTGCTTGGGAAATTGGATCGATCGCTGCTCGGGCTCTGGGCCTGGCTCGAACTGGGCTCCACACTGCGCTCCTTTCCAAGCAACCACTTCGAATTTCGTGCTGCTTCTCCGTTCTCCAGCTGCTGCAGCGCTGCACGGAAACTGAACCCCTTTCCCCCAAAAAAAATATAAAAGAACCATGAAAAAAATAATAATGAGGCTCGCGCTAACGCTAACGTCTCAATCGAGGTTTTAGCCCAACAATCAGAGAAACAGTGGAACCAGCATATGTTAAACCCAACTGTTTGGATTACAATAGTCTATAAATTCTAAAAGAAAAATTAAGTATGCTTTTTAAAACGATAAGGTAAGGTAAATAACCCCATTTATAAGCCTTGAAAATATTTTATGAAATTGCTCTAATAAATTCTAGACAATAGCTTGAAATCCGAATCACTTTGGTCCCACTGTGCAGCAACTGTGGCGCACCCAGCCAAGTTGGGAATCGAGGCATCCAATAACGCATTCCGCACAGACCCAAACTCGAATCTTCTCGAAGTTTGGCTCCTCGTTCTGGCGTCTGTGCGCTGTGCGGCCGCCCTTTATCGCTTTTCACAGATTTTTCCCAACCCAACTCGGCTCGGCATCGAAGAATGGAGAAAAAGCTGCAGCACACAGAAATGGCTTGTTGTTTGGTGGTCTTCCGAGCGTTTTACGACTACCGTTAAGATGGAGCGGGAGTCACTCTTAATGTCTTGATCAACTGAGGATGGTGAAGGTAGTCATACCTAGCATCCTGCACTTCCTGCTGCTTGTTTATGCAACATACATATGTATATGTAGATATGCAGGCACTTCCGCAACGCAAGGAAAATAAAACATCAAACGCGGCGCGCTCAACTTTGTCGCCATTAATTAAGTCGTTGGCGGCACATTCACTTTGAGACTGCCTGCGGCGACCTGTTCGTGGAATTTTTCCATAATTTTCCCCGTCCGAGGTGCGCAAACAAAAGATGCACACGATTCTAGGAATCCCTGTCCGCAAAACAAAAACACTGCATGATCTGCATGGGCCCCTTGGGGCAGCCAGCCGGGTATAAAAATAAAGTTAATCTAGATTTGGCCGGCATTCCAGTGGCTCGCAAACTGTGCGGCTCCAAATTGAGCCATCAACGCTTGTCAGCAGCTGTCTCTCTCGCTCCGCTCGAGCCGTCTCTTTCGCGAGGCCTTCGCTAAACTGCCGCTCGAGCTGTGTGACATGTCATCAATCTTGTGCCGTTTTTTGCCTTGCGTGCCACTTTCCCCTGCCTCACCGCCCTCCCATAATCAGTTTCAGATTCAGATTCAGTTTTTGCCCGCCCCCGCAGCTCTGGTTCGGAGTGAGGAAATGTCACGCATTGATTTATGATCCTGCCCGGGGTTTCCTATGCTGCATTTTCAAATGAAAATGTCAGCTCTTTGTTGCTGCTGTTCAGCAACGGCGACAGCTTCATTAGAAATGCGCACACACAGCCGCCGAGGTTCTCCAGCCTCCCTAATCTGGCTGGTTGCCCAGAAACGAAGAAATGAAGACGGGCTCAGAATCCAGGTGCCACGACCAATGAGATCGAGCGAGGGGCAGAAGACGATGGCCGAAAAGAACGAAAACAGTTGGAAACAGCAGGTGCAGGTAGAGCGGAGATGTTGGGTAGAAATGTATCACAAGTACACGGAGAAAAATTCAGATCTCCAGCTCGATTTTAAATATTAACAGATTAACAAACTTCTATGTGATAAATTATCAAATCAGTATACTAGAACTTGAAGAAAAGAAAATTGTGAATTACTTTACTCAATTTTATATGTTCAAAATCTCTGTGTTTGAAGTTTTCTGTTCTCTTCTGTAAGCAATCTCGAAATCTTCGCATCACGCATCAATCAATCAAAAGATCCGACACATCAACTGGCGGGGCAAAAGGCAAAAATCGAATTTCCTTCGGCCCCACACAGCGCCTGACTACTTAATTACACGGACCGCTTCGGGAACCACTCTAAATTTGAAAAAAAATATATATATATAAAAAACTTTTCCATGCCATTTGGAAATCCGAAAAGCACTTGAGTCTCGGCTCGTATATGGTGCGTTGGGCCATAAAATATGAGCGCACCCAGTTATGCCGCAATAAAAATCGAATGCAAAACCACAAAAAACAGCATTTTTAGCATAAAATGAAACTCAATATGGCAGACCACCCAGACGAATCGAATATCGAATAGGGGGCATCTATGGCATGGTGTATATGGACAGGCGATTCCATTGCGGGCCAAATTTATGGATTGTGCGAGCGCGTGAATCACTCACTTGCGGGGGGAATCTTCTGAGATCTTTTGACTCCGGCTCAAGGGATTACGGATGAGTGCTCTATATATGGAATCTCTGATCCGGCGGACTGTGTGTGTGTGTGAGTGTCGCAGCTTTCCCATGTTTCTCACGTAAGCGTGTGCCATAAAACTTGTAGCTACCATAAAAGTTATATGCCACCTGATAACGTTGCTGAATACGAAATCTTCTGCATTGCCACATCCGATCTGGCGAGTATCTCATGCTGGTTACCCTTCCCATTTCACCACATTTAAATGGACGAGTGTTCTTCTAGTTTCACAGCTGCAGAGGCTGTCAAACAAAATAGCGGGTGGAAATGGATATAGTGCGTCACGGATGGGCTATTTATTGTTTATTTTTAGCGGGAATACGGAATTCTTTATTACATTTAGCGCTGCGTACTAATTTTTCCCGTCTATTGGACGCCATTAAGGACCACACACGCATTCGGCTGCTTGAACAGCTAAAGTAAATTGATTTCGAGGCAATTAAAAATGAGGCCCAAACGAATGTGAAACCGTTGAATGCAAATTCCTTGTTGCCGCCAATTTATGGCGCCCCCAAAACGTGACTAGCAAACCGTCTGCCGCATTTATTACCATTTTATGCTCTTTACTTTTTGCATCGAGCGAGTCGGAAAAAAGGAGTAAAAAAAACATATTTGCATGCCCGTAAAGCGAAATCGTTAAAAAAAGGTTTGAAGGTCACAGTGCGGCTCAGGTGAGCGGCCAGGCAGACGGTTTACAGTTAACTCCAGAAGCGCCAGGTGCAAAACAGAAGAGGACCACCAGCATGGATGCCCGATTATCTTCCCTCTCTCTCTGGGCAGTCTGTCAAGAAAGTTTTGTAATCACTTCGATTTCAACTGAAGCTAAGTTCACCTGCCCTGCGATCTGGAGAGGCCGTAACAATTTTAATTTCTTTATTATTTCGTCTGAAAATCGAAAACGCAGCCTACCTGGCCCTCACAGGTACACACGCACTCTCCACTCCCGATCGTTCGTCCATCGCATCGTATCGTATCGTATCGTATCGAGTTCGCGTCCGTTCAGCGGAGTTTTGTCCGTCCGCCTGTCCGTTAACTGCTTTTTCAGTGAATTCCGTGATTATTGCTTGAATGTTTCTTTCCGGTATTCGCTCTCTGTCACTGTGGTGCCTCTGTCTCTGCAGTATACCTTTTTCTGGCTCGGCTCTAGGTCTTGATCGTAACGTAAGTAAGCCCCTCTCTGCTGGGGTTTCGAGTTTTTGGGCCTGTCTGCTCGTGCATAGGTGTGCGTGTGGGTATGTGCATGAGTGTGGGTTGGATGTATGTAGGTACGGCAGCGTGCTGTGTGGTCGAGTTAATGTCTTCATAATTCTCCTGATTTTTCTTCTCTCTCTCTGTCGGGCCGTTGTTATGTCTTGCTTCGCCGAGACCTCAGACTGATGAAGACAATAACAGTTTTATGTACGGCTCGTCTCTCTGCCAAAGTCGTTGCCGTCCCTTCCCTAATGAAGCCCAAGCTGCGGCCGCCTGTACAACAGCATTTCGTGTTTTTTCCTCGGTTTATTTTTTTCCCTCACATTTTGTATTTTGTGTTTTTCTTTTTTTCTTTTTTTTGTGAGTTCCAGTTCCCCGCGCCAGCTGCAGATGGCAGATCAAGTCAAGTTGGCCACGTTGGTGCGTTGAGTGTGCGGGGCCGCAGCAGATGAAGCTGTCAATTGTGGGATCACTGTGTGGGAGTTATGTGGGCCATTGGGTTCATTCGAAGGGGAAAATAAGTTCAAACCCCTGATAATGGGTCAAAGGATTATGTAAAGCTGCTGCGTTTTTATGAATGGGCTCCAATCCGATTAAAGTTCGTCTAAAGTCTTCTTGGAACTGCCACTAAAATTGGCCTAATCTTCAGTACTAACAAGTCTTTGTATGGAATGTCTACGAATTTTCCAAGTCATATTTAAATGACATTTCCCAGAAGTGGACATTTTCTGGGCGTGCACAACTTATCGTGTTTTGCTTTCAACACGCCCAGCATGTCAAATTACAGTTAACTTGTTAAGCACTTCCTATGCATGTATCTGTATCTCTATCTATCTCCGCCGAGGTCTCGTTCCCTCCACGTAACCCTAAGCCGGAAACGCCTGTAGGCGTGAGATATCTTCATCGACATTGTTCTGTGGCCTTCTGGGAAGCGAAATCCCGTCGATGGATCTATACTACCCTGCTGAAAGGGAATAGCAATTTATGCAGGTATCGTCCCGCCAACTATCTGTGTCACTCCTTGGGGGAGTTTGCTCAAGGATTACTCTCCACTCTCCACTTGAGATCCAGACTCACCCTCGCCCTTCGTTTCGGTCCCGGGCTTTGATCTTTCCTTTCCGTCCTCGTTTTTGGTATTTCGTTTTCGTAAATATTTCATAAGTATTTAATTGTATGGTTCTGGACTGCAGTTTATTTGTGTGGGGCTATTGCTATCGGAACTCCCTTCGCCACTTGAAAATATCAAATAACAAATATTGATCGCGAGTGTGACAATGATTTATTTGCCTTACACCTACCGCGCTCGAGATCTTATCAAGCAGATAACGATCTGGAAATTATAATATTTGACTTACGGTCTGAAAGTCAATAGGCCGCGTTATCTGCCTGAGGTTGGGGCTTTGATTAAATATTTAATTTACCTACAGAGTTGATTTAGACTGACTTTTACAGACGACCATTTTTGTCAAAATGGTTCGTAGCTCGAAAGATAAGTGTTTCTATTATCAGATTACTTAAGATTAAGGGGTTCGTTCTGAATCTCCAAAGGAGTATGCAATTTTCGTGCTCCTGTTGATAGTCAATTTTCCAAAGTTTGTGCCGATAGGCTACTGGTTTTTGTTTTTGAAGATGTTTCTCCTTCCTCTTGGCTATGTCAATTTGATAAATGGTTGCCCCTTGTCTGCGTGGATGGCACAAATATTTGTGTTTGTGTTTGTTTTTCGTGAGCAGTTGTGAAAAAAGCGAAACGGACACGGGATCGCCGGACATCTCCCGGCATGACTAAACAAATTTATAGCCCACTGGGAGCGAAGACGTCTTCAAAATGCCGCCAATGTTGCTCAACTTCCTGTGCAAAGTGTGTGCGTTTCGGTGTGAGTGTGTTTGCCTTACAATTGGCACAGCAATCGGGGAAGACATAGTGGTGGAGCGGAACGAAGAGGGGGAAGGGGTTGGGGTAGACAAGCGATTTCATTCATGAATTCATATGTATCTTATAGATACAACGAGCTCTTTCGCGAGTACATGGTCTGCATCGATAGTGCGGCATTGCCATAAATGAGATTTCAGCCTGTGCGATTTCAGTCGTCGGGCTTAGGGCAAATAATAAATAAATATCGGCGGACAGCCCGATCGGATGGATAAATGCAGCTATGAGATACTCTAAGTCAAAACAACAAGTCGAATGATTTGTGGTGCACACATGCAAACACGTCTCAGCAAGTAAAAATAGATGAAAGTGTTTTCATAGGAAATGCATTTTATTTCTGGAGGAATTTCGTAAACAAAATCCCAACATACGTTATATTCCATATGCTATAAATATATATACAGAAATATAATATTCAACTGTAAAAATCACTTTCTATAGCTTAACAAAATTAAAACGATTTGGAAGTACACGTTGGGCGCCACATGTTTACAATGCAAGTCCAAGGCTAAGTTTAATAATTTGAAACTTAAGTCTCAGCAAACAAACTTAATCAGCCATTCGTTATACCCTCAAGTAGATCTTCTTTGTTGACTAAGTAATTCTCAGCTTCATTTGGTATGCATATCATGAATGAAAACGTCATCCTTTTGAAGACAACGTAGACCTCCCAGCAGCAGAAATGAAATTTTTTCCAGAGAAGTAAATAAACAAAAGCAATAATAATAATAATCGCGTTCGGTAATTTGCATACTCGCCAAAAAAGAGAAGCAAACGCACTGCGATCCCTTGCCAGCTTCGTTAGACGATTTTAATGTCTTAATATATTTCGTTAAATTGAGTCATTAAAATAAATCGCCATCGACGATGATGATGACGACGACGACGACCACAAAAGACGCTGACGATGTCGGCGCCATCACGATCGATCGTTTGCCACAACTTTCCAGTGGAGTTCAGGATGGGGCAGAGTCAAAAGCACGTTACAACCGAGCCCCGAGAGACTTTACGAGAAATAATTGAGATGCACACACACACACACACACACTGAAGCGGAGAGGCAAAAACAAGAGGAAAACCAACTCGGTGGGGAAACGGTGGGGCGGGGGAAACTGGGGGAACAACAACAGAGCAAGACACGCCACGCGGTCGCCAAGGAACTGCAACTGCAACAATGATGAAGACATCAAGCTGTAAAAAGCATCAGCGAAGCAGCGAGAAAACTTGAGGCGGTCCACACAGAAAAATTGAGTTTTCCTCAAAATGTTATCAACTTCCTTCTTTGAAATATATTACTAACCCCAAGGATAAACTATCGTAAAGTACACAAGCTTAACTAGGAAATCAACTGTGTCTGGAAATCAATTCTTACTTTAGCCATGTAAGCGACTATTATTTATAAATGGTTGTTTGTTTTTCAGTGTAGCGCAGTTTGGCAGTCACTGCGCGAGCAGAGGCAGCAACAACAAAGCCCGTGCGTCAGTGAAATTTTTTCCTTGGCTCTTTTCTTTTTTTTTCCGCTTTTTGGGCCACCCGCATTCAATGGCCCGATCCCAACCCGAAAAACGATCCCTCATTTGCATGGGTGGGAATAACAGCAGCAAACTGAAATGCTTTTGGCAACGAAAAAGGGTATAAGATTGCATGCTGCTCTTTTTGGAGCTCACAACTATTTCAAACATTTCTGATCACCTTTAAGATTGAATTTAAAAAAATCTATATAAATAATAATGAAAATATGTGCGCCCTTCATTTATTGACACACAATTAAAAACTCAATGTAAACGCTTGCTAATCAATCTCATACTGCAGAGCCAAAAAGCAAATTGTTTCGAAATTATATAGATTACTCATTACGTCACGCATGCTTCCAATCAATCTGCGAAGAATTCCCAACCGAAGTCGCCCCACAACTCGTATCACAGAGCATCTAAGGAGCGTTGGGGCATTGGGGCAATGGAGGGGTGGGGGTCTCCGAAAAGAGCGGCTGGAAGGGGGTCGCCAATGGCAGTCCAGCCAGCAGCATCACGTACGAAATGACTCTCGCGGAGACCTCGGCGCCCACCCATGTGGGAAGGCAACACACACACACACAGATACGAACCCACACCAGCAGAACCCTGGGCAAGTTGTTGCTGGCGTTGTTTATTATTTTTGCTGCGGCTGCCAAAGCTTTTTGCCTTTTGCCTTTTCGGCTGCTTTCGACTGCTGGAGGACGGAACTCCTGCTGCTGCTGCCCAGTTTTTGCCTAGCTGTTTTTGGCGCTCGCCGCAGTTGCAGTTGCAGTTGTTATTGTTCGGTTTGCGGTCGTTCCAGCCGCGCACAGTAGCGCCAAAGTAATGAAGTTGTCTGTGGATATGTCCGTCTGGAGCTGGATCGGTGGGTTTGGGATCGGCGAATCGAGTACGAAAGTCCTGCTGTGTGTCTACGTCTGCGCAGCGAAAATAGATGTGGATTGATGGCGAAGCACAGCGAAAAAATACTAACAAGATTGGTAAAACATCCAATTTGTTTTAGTTTTGCAATACAGCGTACTTCTACGGCGAACAGTTTCATAAACAAATGTCTATATTTGGAGGTAAATCCTCCAAGCTTTTTATGTCCACAGAATGAAATAGCAAAATTAGCATATAAGCCGATTGGCGTGGATTTCAACTAATCACTGTAATTAATAGGCTGCCTGGCAAGCGAACATCAGACAACTATATTAACCAGGGAATCGAGCGAAAGAAAACGAAACGAATGAAATGAAATCGAAACGACTGGCGAAGAAGACATCGGCGACGAAAAAAACGCGAAAAATATTGCGAGAGATATTGGCAATAAAATTTATTGAAATCTGTCCCGGCGACTTAATGGCCGCATTAAACAAAAGCCGCTGCGCTGCGGCCTTACAGTCGAACTTCTACATCATGGTTTTTTGGAAAGTGTCTCAATATTCTAATGGCAATAATTGTACAATATAATAACTTCAAATAATGAACAATTTTTAAATTGACTATATACTTCAAAGCTTCTTCTTAATTTAAGTAAAGGGGACTACTAACAAAAGTATCTAAAGAACAAGATTTTCCATTTAAACGTATAAAGGATCTTACGAATACGGCCAAGGAATATTATTGAACTCAACATGGCTATCCTTCACAGTGAGAGTTCACTGTAGTTGGGCACTCACCTTATCTATCTGATCGAGCGCCACTTGGGCGTCCACCCAGCTGGTGCGTATGTAAAGATCCGAGAATAATTTCTCATCGACCACATCGCCGTGTGTGTCCGGAACGCGTGGGAGGCTGTCGCGGTTCATTATGGTTATGTTTATAGCCGGATTCCGGACGGAATCGCGTGGCGGAGATGTGCAGATGGGAGTGTGCTGCGGAATCGGTCTTTCTACAGTGCCTGCCGTTCGTCTGCGTCCGGGAACTGAGACTTGGGAGACAGTGTGCGGATTGTTCGTGGACTCTCGGTTCGATTAATTGTTATTGGAATCTCGTATTTTGTTTGGCTGCATTTTGCACTGCACTCCGCATTTTTATTTTTAATTATTTTGTATTTTTAATGAAGAGACGCTCTCTCCCGCGCTCTCTCGCTCACTCTCTGAGCACGCTGTGTATCTGAGCTCTCGTTGTGTTGTTTTGTTGTGATTGCTGGCTTCGCATTTGCTGGGTTTTTTCGACGATTAAAACGCGGTTTTCGGGTTTTATCTTGGGCACAATTTCTCAGGGGAATTTGACAGAATTTTCACAGATCATTTACACATGGAAAAGCGGCAGTCGGAAGACTCACGTATTCGGTTTTCTCTCTCGCCTTTCGCTCTTTTACCTTTACTTTACTTTGCACTTGGCGACGCACACACACAAACACTGGCTGGTTGGCTGGCTTTTGTTGTTGCCTGGCATTTAATCCATGAACTTCGCCTCGCATCCGTGAGGTACAATATCTTAGCTTTTCCACGAGTTCTGTGATATCTATCTTGTTAGTATACCACACACCGAGAGTGCCAGTAGTCGGAAATACGAATAACAAGTCGTCGCGCTCCGCACTTACAACCGTTTCGTTCGAGGATCGCACGCAGTCTGAGAGATGTATCTGTATCTCGTGGATGCGGCACGCCAGCCAGGCCAACAACTTCATTAGGCGAGCGCGCGCCGCTGTTTCTCTCTCGCTCTCTCTCGACCAGCGGGCGTCTGTGTGCACTGTTTTGCGCCTGTGTGCGTGGGCGACACTCCACACACAACACAGACGCTCTCCCCACTCTCTCTCGCTCTCTTGTGTCGTGTGCGGCCATTTTGGTTTGAGAACGCTCTATGCGAGGGCTGATTTAACGGTAGCTCAACACAGAAAATACCGAGGGGTGATTCAAGAGTTTTTCGGAGAAAATACCAAGTTTGTTATATAAAATTTATGAATGCTGGTTGCAAAAACAACGAAAACTACAAATTTTATTATAATAACAGAAATTAAGAAATAAAATATATATCTCTTACTGTTTAAAACAACGTTTGTAAATTTTTAAGTCAAAATAATAATGATAATGTAAAAATAAATTTATTGCTTGGAATTCAACGTTTACTCTTAGATATACAAATAAAAACTATAATATATTAGCTGTGTAGCTCTAATTTACCCAGATAGCTCAGCCACGAGAGCGCTAATTTCTATTGTTGTTATTCGCATGCCGTAATTTTGTTTTTTTGCACGGACCACCCAAAGTGCTTTGGCTGCTAGTTTGTTGTTGCTACTGTGGTTTATTTTCGTTGCAGTGTGGACCACCCAAAAATAAATTTGTTTCTGCCTTCATTAAACTGAAACCGCCAAGCGATGTGGGTGGTCCCCCACCCAACCGTTCGGGGCTCTGCCGATGTCGGCCTTCAGCGTCGGCAGCGCTGCTCAGTGGAGCTTTCGTCTCCGTGTGTGTGTGTTTGTTTGGGGGAAGCGCGTGCGTGGCAGGCTGCGCATGCATGTGTGTGTATCCGTGCCGCGAACTGTTGGCAAATTTGTTAGCTTTACATGGCTCGTGTTGTTGGTTTTATGGCTGTTGCTGCTGCCCCATGCGATGATGTCTGTTTTTGCATGTTCCGATGCTAAATTATGAGCGGCAGGATGTTTCTGCTTTTCCCTTGCCATTGTTTTTGCAGCATCTTCGCCCCATGAATCTCAAATATGCGAGGGGTTATGAGTGTGCGAGGACCACACAAGTAGGTTTGTTTTTGCCGGCAAATTAAAACACAGAACAAATTATATGTTTATTAGACGTAATCTTTAAATATTTACTCTAAAATCGACTTATAAAAGAATTTGTAACTTTTTTTAAACAAATTTATTTTTAAATACTTTATTGAAATAATTTTTTAAATTTAAAAGAAAACCTTGCCACTTATTTCCTTCGAATTTACTTTAAAAAATATACTGAGTTACATGTTAAAAAGAACAGATTCATAACTAGACAATTCTTTTTTTAATTTCTGACTAATAAAATACTTATGAAATAAACACATTTTAATACGAAAATCGCAAAACGATCTTTTATGTGCACCATGATCCTTAACCAAATGACATGTTATCTTTAAAACTCCTTTGGATTTATGAATGGAAATGCATTTGCTTCTGGTGTTTCTCCGCATTCCACATTTTCCCTTTCCAATTGAGGCAACAACAACGAAGTAAACAAATAAAAACTCTTCAGAACGACCGAAAAAATTGGCGCTCGTATCTTCAGCTCCATGGAAATTCAAATTGAATGCAACTGCATAGTCATCGTGCTCCCCTCGTCGCCCCTCGCTCCCGCTCTCTCTCTCAGGGAGAAAGAGTGGGAGACGGAGATGTGAATGTGGACCCACCACCAAGCGAGCTATTACAATCAAAAAACAACAACTCTCTCTCTAACTCGCTCACCTGAACTAACGTTGCAGCACATTCATTTGTTGTTCTCTCTCTTCAAGCTAATCGCTCCCTCACCGCCCTTTCCCTACCTCCCACCTCCTCCCGCTCACTCTGCGTGTGGCGGATTTTGGCGACATGGGCGGTATTTTTTTCTCCAACATGCATATTTTAGCTTTATTTCGCTCTCCCCAGATTGCGCCATCTTTGGCTGTCTCTCGAGTTTTTGCCCTCCTCTCAATGACTTGCAGTTCGGTTTGCTGTCGCTCAATTCGCATGCAGCTCCAATTCCCCAAGAGAGATAAAAAGAGAGGGAGAGCAAGATTGATATTCACACACACACACTCAAAAGCAGCGCCTGTGTGGCGGCAGCTGCCAATGGACCACCAGCGAAGCACAGTTCGCTTTGAGAGCTTCATTTGCCGTTTCGGGGAGAGTGGGAGAGCCGGAGGAAGGGGAGAGAGATGAGTGCTACGGGGGGAGACGGAAATGTTGTTGCTTTTATGGCTGGAGTTGAAGTTTGGATCTCTTCTTTGGCCGCCTGGAAGCAAAAGCAGCTTTTAATCGGCGTTGATCCACGCCCGAATATCATTCACATTTGCTGGTAACATTGCATCGTTCGCTGTCAAGAAAAGCGCTGCCTACTCGGAGGCGCATTACTCCTCCATATATAAAAATATTCTTAAATGATGGTGGATTCTGTTCCAACCTATATTTCTCAATTCGAGATCGTTTAAGGCAATAAACTTAATATAAATATTCTCATTTTTCATGCTGTATGCGTTAGGAGCTCTTACGAAACCCGCATTAAAAAATTCATTTTTTTAGCTTTTTCGGGAGGAAGACTTAGTGGAAAAAGGACTAGAGTTGTGGTAATTGTCTTTTAAATAAATTTAAAAGTGTTACTGAATTCTTAAAAGTACGTTAATCACGAGGAAATAATAAACAACATACATACACTTACTTAAAAATGTGAATGATTCGAATAGGTTGGTCTTGCCCATCAACCCGTTGCTTAAGCTGGATTCTAACCCTGATCTGCTCGCTCCACTCTTCGCTCTCTTTTCCTCCTTCGGTGACTTTAACGACAGGCTCTTTGTTTTTAATCGTATAATGTCTTAATTTATAGTGCAGCGTTGCCTAGACCCCAACTGATACACAATCCCCTCGGCCCGCTCCCCGATCGCCAAGGAAATTGCATTTATCATTGGCCTATAGCACCATTACCATTACCCGGCGGGTTGTTTTGCCTGAATACCCCCCTTTCCACCATTCACAAGGTCTACATAAAAAAACTTAAAGAGATCTTTCACGGGATTCAGTGGAGTCAAATTCTATTTCTATTCAGATTTCTTTTGTAGTTACTTGATGCATAGTAATGCCATAAATATATCAACTTAAATGTTTGATCTCATAATATCATAACGTTTGGTACTTGCAATTATTTTCGGTGTACCTCTGCCACTTAAAGCTTAACTGCATTTGCAGCCGCGGAGTGCAAGCAATTTTTATGGCTAAATGTTGACGTCGCTGCTGCATTATTGCGGTGCATTTAATGTAATAATTACTATTTGCCACCGGTAATACGTAGGCCGCGATTCCGCGTCCCCAGCGACATGGCGTGTGTGGCTCGGGCGGCTCCCCTTGTCCCGATGGCCCGGCATCCCGATCCCCCGGTGCCTGCGGTCTGGGTTTGGGTTAACTCGTTATCTTGGCGTCGGCTTTTGCGGTTGGCTCTGCGATCTGGGGGACCAGATCGGACTGGGCCTGGAACTGGGCTCGGATCGGATCGGATCGGCTCGGTTCGTTTGTACATGTAATCAACCGCCACGTCCAACGGCAACCGGCGACCGACATCACCAACTGAGGAACTGGGGAGCTGAGCAGTCTGCCCCCGCCCCCTCGACGGTGTGTGTGGCTTTTCCAACTTCTTGTGTGGTCCTGCCAGGCTTTCAGCTCTGCTTCTCGCAGTGCACTTGGCAAAAATTATGGGCTAAACGGTGAACGAATTCGGGATACTTCGAGTTCAAAAAATCAAAAAATTCCGTAATCGGATGTTTTTCCTGGCTCAGTAGAAATGTTATAATGTTAATAATTTAATGGTAATCCATACTTTCATATTTTATTGCAGCTTACTAAATTATAAAAAACTTAAATGGTTTAAGTACATGGAAAAAAGTTGTCTTTTTCAAATCTTCGACTTTGTGGCGACATTTTGATTGTATTATTTTGGCATTTTGGAATGAGATAGCTCATTTTTATAACCTTTCATCAGTTGTTTTTATAGAAACAAAAACTAAAAATGATCATTTTTCACCGTGTACCACCCCAGGTTCCATCCTACTCAACTTCGAACTGTGACTATTTCGGCTTTGGGTTTTGTTTTCAATGGATTTGGCTCTTTTTTCGCGCGCTACAGATAGATGGGTTTTCGGTTATCACTGAAGGAACCCACGCGGCGACATTTCTCTTTATTTTTCAGCTGGATTTGAAGTGCCTTGCCTCAGATTTAAATGGGTTATGAAGTGGGAATTAATTGGCAATGGAATGAGAATCAATTCAGTATATCCAAAGGGAAGCTCTTTATTCCTGATATATTCTATTGGAATTCACATTTTTGAAGACATTTTTAAGGACTTAACCCATGATTGATGGGCAATGTAATCTAGCTTTCTGCTCTACATTCATAAAGAAAAGATCATACTGAGATCCCAAATTTATATGAACAATGTGACATTGCCACGTTCTCTTCGATTCCGTTCCCCTTTCCAACGCCGGCTCCAAATCCCCAACCCATTAATTCGCCCGTAGTTCCCGCTCCACCGACATCAGTTAAGCTCGTCGCATAACCCTTTTTGAAGTCGGATGTGTTAATGTGACTGCAAGGCGATAACGACAATGAGCGGGAAGGAGGCGGGCCAACAACAAGCTTAAGATAGATATAAGAGTAAGGCGATAAGCCCGGAACGTCACTGGGTCTGCCTGTCGTCGTCGTCGTCGAATCCCCGGAGATCGTGGACATATCCGGGAAGCAGGGAGCTGCAAAGGACGAGGATCAAGGAGTGGGGGTGAAGGCGAGGAATGTCGACGACGCATGCGTTTTGCGATGGCTGTCAAATTAATTTCGCCCGCTGCCCCAACTGCGATTACGGCAACCATGACGACACTGCGACTGCGTGGGCGTTATGCGCCGAATCTTATTGCCCTGCACCATAACCACACAACCACCGGCGGAATTTACATAAGTACAGTGCTGGTCATAAGAATATTGCACTGCGACCAGCGGGAAACTTACTATGCGTAACAGAGAATACACTATTATGGGCATTCATTAGAAATTTAAAAAAAATAAGTACATCTATTTATTTCAAGCGAAATTAATTGCTGTGGTATTATTTTCATACCCGCAGTTGTCCGGCTTTATATGTATATCTACCCAGCTCTGAAAACGCATGCATAATTTGGACTTTGACAATGGTCCCGGGCGGATACCGTTTGCCATCCTTAGCATACTTAGCCTGGTGAAATGCGAAATGCCCCCAGCACCCGCCCCGCCTGCAGAATTGGCCGCAAAAGCCACGAAGAACCGACGCGACGCCCCCTCAGCTGGGAATTCGTGGAATGACTGCACAAATCGTTACCTGGGTGGTCTCCAACTCGATTCGATTCGACTTGACTCCACTCGGCTCGAATACGACTTAAGTACACAGGCAAAAATTAGTAGCTATTATTATAATTAATTATTATTTGAAGTCCAGTGAAAGAAATATGAAATATTCTAATCATTCAAGTCTTTCTTTCGAAGTTTCAAGTTTTAAATGAATGTCAATATAAGTTTTAAATCGAATTTGTTCCACCCTTTTTCTGTGAGTGTATGGATACTGGTGACTAGGCCGGTGGTTTATGAGGCACGTGCGCTGGCGTTCGCTGCTCATTGAGTTGCTTATTTACGGCCCGAAGGTATGCCTGTTACTCCCCAAAGCCCCTGGTCATTTAACCCCACTTCGTGCCCCATCCCACGACCCGTCTTTATTTACACTGCCGCGAAGTGGAGTGTAGTGGAGTAATAAGAGTAGGTACGGTGTGTGTGAACCCAACTAATTGAATGTTGAACTTGCGGCCGAAGATTGTGTGGCTCCCAGTGCGAGTGGGTTGCAGAGCACGATTATAAGCCTTAAAAATGTGTAAACTTAGACAGTCATTTGTTTATAACATTCATTCCTTTCTTTAGCTTCCCCACTGGCAACGAGAAGAAAGATATGTTGTGGTCAAGACTCGATGGTGCACTTTCGAAAAAGACACCTGGTCAGTGCTCCTGGCCGAGGATCACCCACGTGCAATCAACAATGTGTAATCAGCAAGTACCCAAACTACTTTTCCCACAGCTTAATACGATCAATTAGCCAAATGGCCGACAGAGTCGTAAAGACCCAACATTGAGCTAGCTGCGGATTCAGATTCGGATTAGGATTCGGATTCGGGGTAAAACCCGGTACCGTCATAACTCAACGACACTTCACGTGGCCTGCGGAGCTGCGTTGACAACTTAACTTGTTTGGGCCGACATATCTGGCCAGATACGATCGCTGCACATCGGCCGGGACCACCAGGCCACCATCGCCACCAGTCGAACGTTAGCCTGACCACGGGCCCGCTTTTTACGACTCCAACTCGAGCTCGGATCAAATGAAAATCTCTTTCGAATTGATTTGCAGCGACTGCTGAGCCAGTCGGCCGAGTCCAGCTGTGCGGCTGTCGCTTTTGTGGAAAACGTTTCAATCGCTCCGATCCGGAAAATGAAAATCGAGCTCAAACTGGAAATGGGCATGGAAATGGAAATGGACCCTGACTCTATGGTGGCCCTGCGACCGTATATCATTTGTTTACATTGTATTGAGTTGTTAGCCCGCCGCCCGCTGCCCTCGCCTGCGTTTTAATTGATCCAGCTGAGGGGGGCGGGGGCAGGGGCGGCCCGCACACGTCGTCCAATATCGGGTCATGATAAGCCCGACCGTGTCCCTGGGTCGTCGCAGTCGGGGTCAGGCGTGGGCCGTCATTACTGGCCTCGTCCACTTGTTTTGGCCAGCAGTGCACCCAGAAAAATAGGCACTTTCTATGGCTCATTATAAAATGGAAGAATAAATATAAGTTATAATTCAAGCTTCTTGTTTTAATTAATAATTCAAGCTTCTGGTTTTAATTATTAAGTTGAATATATATTCATTCTACTTCAGATCGTATTGAAAACAATAAGATTCACACAGAAGATTGAAGTACCTTTTAATGCTGTTGCATTAATGTTGTTGTACATATTATATTTTATTATTTATAATAAATTTTAGCTTTCCTCCTCACTCTTTTATTTGTAATAAAATTTATATTTTAAAGATAATGTGAACTTTTCTGTACTCTCTCCGAATAAAGCTTATTATATCCAACTGGCTCAGATCAGTTGGGAATTATAACTGTCATTTACCTACAAACCATTGTGCTTAGAAAAGTTAGTATTTATATTTAAATAATTTCTCTGGGTGCACAGTGGACTTTATTTATGAGCTCCGATGTGCCGGAAGTTTCCGATTAGCCCGCTCTAGGCGTGCGCCCATTTATCAAACCAAGTAGGGAGTACCCGTACCCACTGAGGAGGAATAGAGATCTCCAGTTAATAACTTGATCGACTCCGAAATGCGGGCTGAAGTTTTGTGGGGTTCTGAGTTCTGGGTTCTGGGTATGTGTATATAGAATTTCACTGCTGCGGTAGGTAGAAACTGGAAATGCTGAAAGAAAAGAAGACGCAAGAGCGCGCGTTAAACCTCTTAAGTTGCCCATTCAGCTTTGACAGTTTTTCTAATGTATTGTGGCCGGCACTGCGCTTCCTCTATTCAGAAGATTTCGAAAACGGCCGAAGCCAACGAAGCCGAAGACTCGAGACACCTTTGTTTGGCAACCCACGGGGGAATTCGTCTTGAGAACCCATTTGTTTGTTGTCGCACTCGGTGTAATGATCTGCGTTTGTCATCCGGAAAGGTTAACTAAACACGGACTCCCATCCACTGCGTGGGAGTAGGTTCTACCCAAGGGAAAGGGGCGGGGACTTGGACGTGGAGGAGGGAGTTCCAGCGAACAGATGTTTCAGCAGAAGTGACAAACTGCTCTTAGCGTTTACCCGGGAATCTTTCACTCTTTATGGAATTCATTAGGAAGAACAAACAATGGAGCCAAGAGTAGCTACCTTGCCTAAATGTTATAGTATTGTTATAGTATATCTTCAAAGTTAAATTATATAAATTATATGCTAAATATAATGGTTAAACTTAGTTAAACTTCTTAAAGGAAAAGTTCTGAAATTAAGTAACTTAGAAGAATTGCCATTTGGTTTTATTCTATAAGTAATGAACCTTGGATCTATTCTATTATAATGAACGAAATGGCAGTTTTGAAAAAAATCAGCTCAATTCTTTCGCTTCGAATAGGTTGTAGAAGTAATGTTGAGATTTACGAGATCAGTGAGGACAACCCGATTCGTTCTACCTTCCGAGAACATTGGTTGGTTGGGAACATGATGATGATGATGATGATGGGTCCGCTCGTCTCCGAAGGAGGTCTGAACCCATAACTCATCATTAATAACCGAACCTAAATAAGACGTTTTATTGTTGTAAACCAAATTGAATTCCCGCTGCGAGAGTCGGGAGGAGAAAGAGATCAGGGCTGAGTGCCGAGCCCGTAGATTATCGATGCGACCAGTCCAGGTCCAGATATATCTCCTTTTCAGGTGTTACAGCTTGTCGGCACTGGACCAAAGGAATAAGACATCAAAGGCCACTGGGAACAACGGCCTGTCCGCTGTTATTATTGTTATTGTTATTATTATTATTGTTGTCTCTACTCTCACACTTCCTACACCCGGGGCAATGTCATAATTAAAACAATTTCGGCCCTCCACCGACCGAACCTACTGTGTATAATCTGATTTGCTGGGAATTCCTACCGCCGGATTTGCTTTTTTTTTGCGCAAGTGCAAAAGTCGCTGCAGATCAAAGTCAAAGTCGAAGTCGAAGCCATCTCGCCTCGGGCGTTAATCTGGCGTACACGGCTTCTGTTACCTGTTGTCGTTCTGGTTCTGGTTGTGGATGTAGCTGTCGATGTCCCATCTCATCTCATCCCATGCCCATTTCATCTCATCCAGCTGAACCGATCTGGCGGCTGATCTGGTGTCGGATGTCTGGTGTCCCTCTGTCGTCGCTGGGCAGCGAAACCCTCTTCTTACAACAGTTTCCGTAATTCCGTAAAAGCGATTTGTGTTCTTCTTTTGGCTGCAGCGATTCTGCGAAACTAATTGATTATTTTGCTTTTTTGCTGCCGGCAACGGAAGACAAGTTAATTTTCTCACACCTTTTTCTACGAATTAATTTGTTTTGTTTTGCTTTCTTGGGCATTTCAATGGTAATTTCGGTTAATCAAGGTGCGCTCGCCGATTGAAGATAGTCGTACGATGTTTGATTGAAGATTTCGCTGGAAAAACAAGGAAAAT
Organism: Drosophila sechellia; assembly: GCF_004382195.2. Taxonomy (NCBI): domain Eukaryota; kingdom Metazoa; phylum Arthropoda; class Insecta; order Diptera; family Drosophilidae; genus Drosophila; species Drosophila sechellia. The sequence continues at coordinate 4,895,282 of NC_045950.1, read as the reverse complement.
TGTTGTTAACAGGTGCTTTGGGTCATGATCGCTTCTGTTTCTATCCAGTTAAGTTGTATTAGAACCTAACTAATTTTAAATTAGATAAGCATAAAGGGTAGGTATTTGATAGGTTCTTATAATCAATATCTTGAAAGAAATCTTACATAACTCCTCGCTTTTAGGATCTTAAATTGCTACCGAATTTCCGCTGGAAGAGCAAACAGTTCGGTCAGTAAATGAATTCACCAGGCAAATATTTGCTTAGGGAATAAATCCACAGCAAGTTTATACATATAGCTGATTCATGGGCACCAAGCAAATATGACTAAGCGCCCAATTTGACGAGGACAAGGCAAATCTTTCGCTTCTCCTGGCCCATTAAACATAGTTGGCGGGGTGAAGGAGACGTCCGTCCGCCGAGATGAGGGAAACTTTTCGAGGGACCACCACGAATTAACCTACCTACAAATTACGATGGTATGGGGTATGGGCTAGAAGAAAGTTCCAGATCAGGGTTCGAAATTGACAGACCGACATATACAGACATCCGGATCGGTGTAGATCGCTCAGATACACCCGATGTATACACAGACATACCCACAACATGTGCTGCCAGCATTGAATAACCCGAACGAAAACACAGGAACAGACTCTGCACTCTGCGGTCGCCTTACATTTATTGATTTCATCGCAGAAGAGTGGAGAAGACTCACGAGGATTCGGGACGCTGTGGACGGACTTCTTCAGATTGGTCAGGCAGCCGGGGCAAACGGGTCTTCTGGCTCCGCTGCGCATCGCATTAAGCGTAGAACAGTGGCAGCCGCACAGCCCGAAGGGATTTACCCCATACCCATCAACATTTCAACTTAATTCCCTTTTTGAGTCGCTTTCTGTCAGGCCCCAAGATGCAGATGCCCCACAGCTGGCATAGGCGACTGAGGCAGCATGGGCTTGAATTCGGGTGGGTTTAGGATCACCCCTAGTACCAATAAGTTAAGCCAAAGCACATATTAACATAAAATATCAGAGATAACTTTAAAGTTGTGTCTGGTTTACGAAGTAGAAGCGAGTTCAAATGATCTCAATAATGTTTGAACCTAATTTTTTAGTTTGTTTAAGAAAATGTCCACTATTATTAACACAATCGAATACAGTAGAATATCCTTTCCTGACATACTCGCATACAAACTAAAGCAGCTCATTGAACTAGTCATCCTGGCCGAAATTCACTGGCTTTCCATGTTTGCGTTGCTGATTGCCAAGGTGCTGCCTGCGATTGCCGCGTATGCCATGAATTTGTTCCACTATACGTGCAATCATGTTGCCAGAGTCGGACTCCACAGCTCTGTGGCTCGGGAGCTGGAGCTGGAGCTGGATGGGATCCTCGACCAGTATGCATACATGTGCCTGTGTGTAAATCAGTAGCTCCGTATTGAGTCGTTGACGTTACATGAACTTTGGCTACGGTTCGATTCGGGCTGAGCGGCCACTTGGCGATGCCAACGCGGGGAACTCTTAAGCGGCTTAGGGGGACTTGGCATTACATTTTACAGGATCACGCTGGACTGATGCGATCGGGCTGACATATCGTTCAGGGAAGACATAAAGATCCTCAACTTCTTTTCGGGCATTTGGAGATGTCGACTTCGCTTTCGTTGGAACTGAGCCGTTCAAGTATAACCAGCTTTCAGCTCAGTTAAACCACTTCCGAGAAATTAATGCATTTATGAAGTTTTGAATATTTGTTGAGACACAATTTGGCTTTTTGGAGAGGACATACGGACATACGGACATATGGACATACGGACATACGGACATACGGACATACGGACATACGGACATACGGACATACGGACATACGGACATACGGACATACGGACATACGGACATACGGACATACGGACATACGGACATGCGGTCTTACGGACATACGGACATGCGGTCATACGGGCATACGGACAGACGAACAGACGGACAAGTGATCCTGATCAAGAAGATGTATACTTTATAGTTATATACTTTTCAACTCGTCTACCCTTTTACTATACAAGTAATCATGTATCATATGTATATATGTGCTGGCGAAAGTTCTCACGACATTCTATGTAATCCTGCACACCTAATCCCATCAGAGGTGAGTAGGAAATGCAGTTATCGCCTCAGTCACGGCCACCCGCATGGGATGTCATCGGAGTGGTTTTATGCAGCACCTTTCGGTCCGAATATCCAATACCCAATACTCCATACCCCATACCCAGGCCATTAGTCTGTCTTGGCAATTATCAACGCCGTGGTGGATGACTCACGTATGACACTCAACTCATAATGGAAGTGGAGACGGCACTTAGCCAGGCCCGAATGACTTTTACAGGCAACAGAGTTCGGACCAAATTTAGACATTATCCGGGGATCCGAGAGAGGTAGAGATACATTCGGATCATTGTTTGTTCAACTGCTTTGCGGTTGTGTGAATGCGTATAATTCCGTTTTATGGCTCCTGTGCAGCACCACCATCACCTTCGCCTTTTCCATCCCATCCCATCACCATCATCGTAATCATCATCAGAAGCGTCAGCTGCGACCACGACCACATCCACCTCCAACTGCGGCCAGTCCGAGCATATAGCCACATTCCTGATGGAACGGACCTCAAAGGGAGACGAGAGCCCGCGACTACATAAAATTGTATTTAGTCATGCTACATCACTTTGTAATAATTTTCATTTTGGCGCTTGCTTTGATCTTCAGCCGCTTTCCGTGTGTGAGGCCTCCGGCCCTCTGGCTCCACCTCATCCCCGCCCACCGCTTGGCCATTATTTGTGGACCAAAACTGCCACCGTGCGGCGCTCGTCGAGCTGCGTTAACTTTTTTTTTTTTTTCTTAAATTATGAAGTCAGCCGAATCCCCGAGTTCGAGCGCCAAGTTTGTTTTCTCATCTTTTGTTGGTTTTTCGCCTACTTTTTGCATTTTCGCCAGCCATTTGATTGAGCAATCATCAATCGTGCTTGAACCAACCAAGCAAACTTGAGGTAAGTGAAAAGAACTTTGGACTCTTGTAAAGACGTAATCGATATTTTGGATTGGAATTGCATTGACCCCATGCCACTGGCCAGAGATCTTTTGGCTTAAACCCTTCTACTGATGGTAGATACTTTATCATCATTCATGGATACTATCTGCATTCGCAAGATACTAACTGGCCACTAGTGGGTTAGACTATATCTTCTATCTGCTCATATTGAACCTGGTGCTGAATCCCCCACTCCAGTGCTCTGAATATAACGCCATATCCCAAGATCCTTTTCCCCATCCCCGCCGATCGGCTGCCCCACGTGGTGTCTGTTTGCCCACAAGTCTGTCACGGCTAACAATTCGGAAAATTGTTGACATGCAAATGGCAACGAGCCGTGTAAACTGGCCGGCAAAGTGAGCAGCGGCTCATATATCATCGTGAAGTCAGTTGACCGACCGTTTTCCCTATAAATAGCACGTGTTGACCTTAGCACGACTTCCAAGTGCAATGATTTCCCTAGAAATAGCATAGGATCTGGTTTTATGGACTCGACTAACTGCTGTGACCTTGTTCTGCTCCTTCAAAATGGTTTTTTTTAAGTATTTTATTGTTGTTGACATTGGCAATTAACGTGGCAACCGTTCAGAACGTGGATATTCAGATACATTCGCAGACTAAAAACAAAATATATATTGGCTTAGTCTGGATTAGTCAGGATTAAGTTGGGTGGTCCTCAAGCAAATTCCTCGTTTTAAAGTAATTCTTATTTTATTGAAGATGCTAAAAAGATACTTCAGAATAAACCAGCTGCACGACGTGATGATCGATCTGTTGGATAATTGGCTTTCACATTTTATCTATAGTGCACAACTTCAAGGATCGGGAGTGTATACGCAAGATACCAGAAACCGCTGTTCCATTACATTTGAAATTTGCATCCCAGCCAAGTGCTTTTCCAAAAAGAGCAATTAATTATGGCCATTGGGCACGGGCAATATGTGTGACAGGCATGACACACGAAAGAGGACCAGCCAGCCCAGCAGAGTCGGAATCAGAAACTGGAACTGGACATGGGATCTGGGATCGGGATCGGGATCGGGATCTGCGACTGGACCACACGCATCGTGTGTGACGGCGATAAAAATCACAGCATGTTGCAAACAGCCCATTGACGTCCTCCTCGGCCGCTTTGGCATCTTTGGCCGCTTCGGCCGTTAATGCTGTTGTTGGGCAAATCTTTTGACAGTTGTGTTGAAGCATAAAGATGCCAAGAGCAACAGCACAAAGCCGCCAAGTGCGTATCTGAAGCGTCTGGGGCACTCGGAGCCACGGCAAGCGCATCCATCAAACGCACCGCCAACCGCCGATCCCCGTATTCCATATTCTATATGCCATATTCCATATTCCATATGGCATATGGCCACACACACACACACTCGTGCATACATACGGATAGCTATGGCCATACGCGGTACCCACACGGTCGCGTTCGATCAATCATTTATTATGGCATCGCTGATGGCGGCCCCAACGTTGGTGGCCCCCACCCGAAAACACACAAAACAGCCCGTGGGCACACAAAAGGCGCAGGAGGGAAATACTGGGAAAATACGGCTAATTTTCTATGGGCCGATAAATTCGTTTTTAGTTTCCACGTTTCTACTTTCGAGGGGGGGGGGGGGGGGGGGGGGGGGCCAGTTAATTTTGAGCACGAAAAGCAATTGTCAGATACAATTATGTGAATGTATCTGATGCGTTGTATACGAAAATGGGGCATGTTTTGAAGGAATTGAAGGAATATATATATAACTTAAAAATGTATTTTTAATTTATGCTCTTTCTGCTCTTCTTAGAATAAAAATAACCAATTAAGTAGCTATACAACACATGATCTCTTATATTTTTCCATATCTTGTATCAAATTGTAAATGATAATGCACCACCAAACGTTTGCCTAGTTATTATCGATTTAAATGACAGACCCCGAAGACTGAGTTATGATTAATCTTTCGCGCCAGCATTCGAATCGCCTAATATTCTCGGGACCCATTTGCTTGATTGACATTTGCGCTGCCTTATCGCGCCCAGTCAATGAAATAAACATTTTAATTCTAATTAAATTTCGTTGGAATTAATTGCAGCCCGTACCAATAAAGACACGAGACGGGGCCCAAAAGCAAAAACTGAAATGAAAATGAAAATAAAAATAAAAAGAGAACAAATCACGCGAGGCTGGACCCCCCAAGTGGTTGGTGGTTCGTCGTTGGTGGCCACATCCACATCCCCAATCAGTCGACAACGAAATTTAGTTGTTTAGTGGTTGCCGTTGCTGTTGTCTTGTTTTTGTTTTTGCTTTTGCTTTTGCTATTGCTTTTGCTATTGCTTTTGCTTTTGGGCTTGCCTTTGCGAAGCGAAGCGGCTCTTTGTCGTTACCATAAATATGGAAATTTTTCATTAGCGATTTCCGTTTCCGATTTATCTTAATGGCCAGCTGGCTGGCTGTTGTTTTGGTTGTTGTAATTAAGAAGAGCTACCGTTTGATGCCTTGGCAAAACATGTTGCAGCTAAATATTGCCGATAAACATCAAGGCGAACGCAATGTTGCCGATGAGACGTCGACAGGCCAACCGCCAAACCACCAAGCCACCGAACCACCGAGCCAGCACCCATCAAACCCACGAAACCACCACACAGCCACGACTGACTTGGCTCCGAAGAAGAGCTTCGTGTGCGGTCTTTTATCAGGCTTTTGGCCAATGAAAGCGGCTATTAAGTCTTGGCCAGCCAACTGGCAACTTGGGTGGCAACATGCCATTCACCAATCACACATACACAGCAGCACGCAGCGAAAATTTGCATAATAATAAATCTATATCTATTAAAATAGGAAAATATGTCATGCAGCAAGACATTATTAGTTATGTTAAGAAATCTTGGAATATAATTATAAGTCAAATACCTTTAGACTTTTCTATAGCTAATATTTAAAAGAAAAATTCAGAATTTGGTCTTTGACTGATCCTAAGTCAATGGTAAAATTTGCATTGAGTAGTGTAGCGCATTTTTAAATAAAATCGAAGCATAGGGTATGCGAAAAGTGTATTATATTTTAATCTGTGCAAATTATATACATAGTATTCTATAAATTCGGTAAAACATATTTTAGAGAAATTTAAAAATCATTTTTTTCAGAAAGCAAATATGATGATATTCTCAAAACATACATAAATCTGATCTTGTAGCATCTAAAAGATAATTAGAATTACAATCTCAAAGGATTTCGCTAGATTTCTTAAGATTACTAAAACTAACAAAATGCGATTATTTCTCCCAGTGTAGCCCCGTCTGTCGGCGGCGCCGCACAAAAAAGAAAGCGCGTGCAACGGGCAAAAAAAAGCCAACCGACCGGAACTTCCACTGGCGCTATATGCAATTATACGATCGGACTCCATCTGTATCTGTATATGTATCTGTATATGTATCTGTATTTGTATTTGTATCTGTATCTGTATCTGTATCTGTGTCTGTGCCTGTGTCTGCGGCAAACAGTAGCAGCATTTGCCTTTTGCCAAAGATTGACAGCAGAAACTAAGCCTGGGATGGAGATGCCGGGACCACCGTGAAATCCGAATGCCTCCGATGTCTGGGGGATACGTATCCCCAGCACACAAGCACATACATATGTACATATATATACAGATATATATACGGCCGATCTGAGATGCTCCCAGTTGGTTGTCGCCACGCCGTTGCGTTATATTGTCAAAAGTAACATGTTGCTCGTGTGCTGCTCCCCTTTCGTTGCGCCTGCAATCTGCAACTTGCAACATGCATCTTGTTTTTTGATCTTGGCGCTGTAAATTACACGCCCAACAGCCACAAACAATTGCTGTTGGTGGTTCGGTTTTTTCAGTGATGGCGATGCAAATGATTGCTATCTATCTTGCTGTCAACAACGCAATAATTGTTGCCAACATTTGATGTTGCTGCCGTTGCTTGTCATAATTTTATTGCTGCCGCTGGCCAATTCTACGTTCTTTGGGCCAATTACAGCGAAGAAGGGCTTGAAAAAATCCGAGATGGGATCGAAGAAGTTGACCAGGTGCTGTAATAGTTATAAACTTTTACATTTTTAAATACAACGGATTTTTTAAATAATTTTTTTTTTTTAACGGGATAAAAATTGTTTTTAATCATATTACTCATAGTTGAAATCCAAAACTGTCAGGATAAAAGGCTATGTTTATTGTATGAAAGAAAGTTATTTGAGTAATAGGTATCTGATAGTCGAGGCTCTAGCCTAAAAATGTTATTTATTTTCTGTTTGTAGTTTTGCTTGTTCCTTTGAGTAGGCTGATGATTACCCCTAAGTTAACTAACCGCTGCCCATTCTCTAAGTCTAAGACCGAAGATGAGATCGTGAATGGGTAAAACGTCAGTCTTGGACTCTCGAATGTCAAAGAAACTGAAGAAAATCAATATATACGTTGCGAAAAGATATATATCTAGCTAGCTTTTAGCTGTACTAGTCCCAGTTTTATTCAAAAATTAAATAAAAAACGACAGTAAAAGCTGTAAGTATCTGGACTATCAGATACCCACCACTCAGCCAGTGTAAGTGCCAGAAAAAAATTGTTTTTAAATTCCGATGGAAATAATCAAGAATAATAAGTTAAACATTTTTGAAAATTATAGTAGTTGTGGTGGGAGCTGATGCCCCCGGACCCTTGAAGATCTCGACAAAAAATAAAATTTTAAATGTTAAAAGAGTTTTTTTCTTTTGGGTGTGTGGTTGGTCTCCAAACCTTAGTCCCCATCAGCATTCCCAGGCCGAAATAAAAACCTAATTTCGCTTTCCTCGGAACGATAATAATAAAGCCAAGCTTTGCGAACGTTTGGCGCACTAGGATCGCCGGATTCCTAGAAAACCGAATATGTATGCTTAAATCGCGGCACAAAGACAGGGGCCAATAATGCCCCACAATCCGCTCCGATCGCAAATGGGATGTGGAGGGCCACACACGTCGATCGCCCAGGAGCGTAGGGAATAAAAAACACAGAGACGACGGGCGGCAAGAAAAACAAATAATTGCTAATTTTATGCTCGAATAAATGAGCGCGAGTGAGCAGCAGAAGAAGGATCAAAAAATGGGCGCCCCACCATTCGGGCGGCATAAATTAGTGCGAGCGAGACGGCTGCCCAGAGACGTCACGCACTATCAAACGAGAAAATGATCAATGGGGCACCTATCCACATGCATCGCACTCGCTCGCACTTGAGATCGGAAGGGGGGAGAGAGCAGGCCGGCTAATATGGACCACCCAAGAAGATGACGTCGAATTAAGGGCCACCCACGAAGAGACACGCCGTTGCTCTCTCGCTCGTTGCTGCATGTGTGTTGGTGAGCGAGATGGTACAGTGAGAGAAAACTTATCAAGTTTAGCGATGGGATTTCTATTAGAAGACGGTTTTAGTTATTTGAATGGGAATACTATATATACAAGATTTGTTCAATGCTTTGTTAAGGAAGAACGGCAGCATTTCCGTAGCTATAGTATATATATTCTGGATCAGGATCGACATGCCCATGTCCGTCCGACGGTCAATCCGTGTCCGATCTCGGAAACTAAAAGACGTACATAGTTTGGACTACATATATAGATTATAAAAACGCAAATACCAAATATTATTCAAATCGCTCTATTGATCGGATATAACTTAAAGGTAACTTGTAGGGCATTAGTATTTTAACTAATGCCGACGCCGCTAGATGGTGTTCGTGTGAAGTCTGTAAAATAGGCGCTATGATGCTGAAACAGTCACTTACTATATATTTTTAACGAGTATTTCTTTTAAAAGTTGTAACTCGAACGGCCACTCAAAATATAAGTAAGATAATAAATATTAAAAATAAGTTTAATCAGTTCTACATTAAGCCAAGTCTTGAACCCATGTAAGCATTCATTGGATGGTTTAAATGTGTGCTGAAAACCTAAGTTTTGTTTTAAGCCACTCTGTTAAAAAGTGCGCAGGTAACGTACATTTCATTTATTTATTAAAATTTGCTGGCCAAGAAATCATATGCTCAGTAACTGGATTTTTAGAAGCACAATTATTAAATTAATATTAATTTGATTACCAGCTTCCTGAGATATGCTGACCTCCGCACTCTGGTCACACTGGCAGGGCCTCTTGTTCCAGCGTGGTTGTGCAAAAAACTTCGATTGAACTTTATTTCTACATTTAAGTTATTAAATTCCCGTATCCTGCCCGAAGATGCCACCCAAAAAGGCGCCACCAGGTCCCAGCAAGAAGACGGAGCAGAAAAAGAAGGAGAAAGTCATTGAGGTAGGCTTCGTAACCGGAAAGCCGATGGGGGAGCCCCCCTCTTCGTAAATTCGTGATGTGGAAACCCGGCTGGGAGAAATTCAAGAAGATCCACATTCAACTGACCAAGTGTAATTCCATCGACAGGACAAGACCTTCGGGCTGAAGAACAAGAAGGGCAACAAGCAGCAGAAGTTCATCCAGCAGGTGCAGAAGCAGGTTCAGTCCGGCGGACAACATCCCCGCCAGGATGGCGACAAGCGCAAGGAGGAGAAGGAGAAGAAGCTGGCCGAGCAGCGCGAGATGGCGCTGATCTTCAAGCCGGTACAGACCCAGAAGGTGGAGAAGGGCACCGATCCCAAGTCAGTGGTCTGCGCCTTCTTCAAACAGGGCACCTGCACCAAGGGCGACAAGTGCAAGTTCTCCCACGACCTTTCCCTGGAAAACAAGGTCGAAAAACGGTCCATCTATGTGGACATGCGCGACGAGGACGATCCGATGACCAACTGGGACGATGCCAAGCTGAAGGAGGTGGTCGAGAAGAAGAGCTCCGGCGAAAAGCAACGTCCCACCACGGATATTGTGGGTTTAAGTTTCAAAAACAGCTTAAAACTCAAAACTAACCTCACACGTATTTTAGATATGCAAATTCTTCCTGGAAGCTGTGGAAAAATCGAAGTACGGTTGGTTCTGGGAGTGCCCCAATGGCGGAAAGTGCATCTACCGTCACGCCTTGCCAGCTGGCTATGTGCTGAAGCGCGATAAGAAGAAGGAGGAAAAGCCCACGGAAATCTCGCTGGTCGATTTAATTGAGAAGGAGCGCGCTGCCCTCGGTCCCAACCAGACACGCGTCACCCTCGAGTCCTTCCTCGCCTGGAAGAAGCGCAAGATTGCCGAGAAGAAGGCCAAGCTGGCTGCCGAGGAAGAGCGCAAGAAGAGCGACTTCAGCAAGGGCAAACAGTTCGGCATCTCTGGTCGCGAAATGTTCAGCTTCAATCCGGATCTGGTCGACGACGGACCCATGGAGGAGGGCGACGCTGCTTTCGACATCTACAACAGGGAGGACGACGACGATAATGCCGTCGAGTTCAAGGAACTGGATCTGGCTGCCCTGTCGCTGGCCGCCAAGGAGGTGGACGGCTCGGGCACCATTGCCTCCACCAATCGACTACTGGACCAGGCAACAGAAGCAGCCAAAACCGCCGCAGCCGAGGACGCAGCGGCCGACGAGGATGGCTCATCGTCGTCTGCACCCGCCAACGATGCTGCCCCCATCAACAAGGATCTCTTTGTTGATCTGGCCGGCGAACTGGATGACCTGGATCTGGAAGATGAGGACGATGACTAGTCCACCGCGTAGTTTGTTTGAAATGAGTTTGAAATTGATTTCTGCCTTTTAGCTACCCTTCAATCAATAAAGTTGTGGCTTTTAATTGTTGCATTTCTGGAAATGAAACGTGTGCGTTAACAAGCAAGTTTTCTCTATTTACTGAATGAATACATGTCCCCTTAATACAATAATCACATTACTCTATTAAAAACACTAACTAACTAACTAACATCGCATGCCTACCAAAATCCTGGAGGCAAAACTCCAACGGCCTGTGCAATCTGCCGCTCACGCAGGAACTTGGCCAGAAGCATTTCTAGCCGTGTCTTCGGACCGCCCTCGTCGTAGGCTGCCAGCTGAGGCATGTAGATATTCTGAATGTAGAGCAGTAGCTTGACGAACTGCTTGCCGTAGGTGCGCCACAACTCGAAGCCGAGGGTCTGGAGAATCTCCATGATCATGGTAGCACTAATATCGGGCAATGGTTTCACATGCACCATGTGCGCTAGCCAGAGCCATCCCTCATTCAGCTCGAAGCATTCATCCGGTCCAGCTGCCTTTCGCCCTTGACTAATGATCACAGCTGCGTAGAGTCGAGCGATTCCCGTTTGGCGCTTAAGGTAGATGTCCGGTTTCTCCAGCTCGTTTTTGTCCGTCAGCCGATAGCCGATGGTCTTCAGATACTGCTCCGGAGTCTGTCCCTGCTGCTGGGGTATAACGTAGGGCACCAGAAAGGGCGACTCTTTGTACATGTAGGCGAGAAAAACCTTGCCGAAATCCGGCAACAGCTTCCAAAAAGTTATTATCACGGAGGCAAAGGGAAAGGCGGCCTGGGGATTGCTGCATATGGCAGTCTCCGTTTGACTGACAAACTTCTTGGCCATGAGTAGCATGCAATAGTCTCGGGCCAGCGGATGGTCGTTTATAGTTATGGTGCCTCCATTCATCACCTTGGTAGGCTGGCCGGCAAAGAAGCTGTACAGCTTGTCAAAGTTCTGGGCTAGATGCTGCGGACTAACTGCTGAAATGGCGTTGAGCGGCAGGTTTATTGCCCTCTGGCAACCGGTGCGATACTGCTTAAGCGATTCCTCCGTTTGCAGCGGCTTTATGGCATCCACTTTGGACTGATACAGTGCTAGGATATCGTTGTAGAACTTCAGACGGTCAGGGTGAACACAAGTAGATGACGCTGTGGGCGCCGGTGGCACATCTTGGGATTTTGGCTCCAGCGGAACGTGAACATTGGCTGCTTCGGCCTTGGCAGTCTCGGCCTCTTGTTGTTTTTCCTTAGCCTCCGATTCTTCCTTTTCCTTCCTTAGCTTTTCCTGCTCCTCCAGCTTTTGTTGCTCCTCCAGCTTTTGTCGCTGCTCCTCCTGCTGCTGCTGCTGCTTTTGCCGCTCTTCTTCCAGCTTCTTGGCGGCCTCCATTTTGAGCTGCTGCTGGATCTGTTCGGAGAACTCGGCCAGCTGCTTAATGATGTCCATCTCCAGAGCATCCAGGCTCTTGCAGCACTCTTCCGCCTTGATGATGGAGCAGAGAAATTGGCTTTGAATCTCGCAATTGCCCATCTTAACGGAGCTCACGAGCTGTTCAAATTTCTGTCCCAACTCTTTGAGCTGTGCGTTTTGCGCGGCGCACACCTTGACCGTCTCTTGATCCAGAGAAAGCAGAATTTTGGCGATGCCCTCGTACTTCTGGTTGAATCTCCTTTGGCAGCGGGACACGCCTTCCAGGGCCAATTTGTGCAGCTTCTGGTCAATCTGTTGGCGCTGTGCCGATTGCTCACGCTGCTGGGCCTCTAGTTGTGCTGCAGTCATCTGGTCAGCTTTCTGGATAAGGAGACTTTCATTGCGTTCCCGCAGCGCCTTTTGTTGCAACTGGTCGCTCTGGCGTTCCTCCTTCCTTTGCTGCGTCTCTCGCGACATGCGCAGGGCGTCCTGTTTGTCCTTTATCGCCTTTAGCTGCTGGCGGACACACCTCTTGCCCTCCTCCGCCAGCTCCCGCCTAACAATGCTGGCGTTGATATCCTGTAGGTCGGGAAAGCAGGATATATTAGGCTCAAAATCGATTTCGGGCAGCAGGGGAGTTTCGTTCTTGGGCTCTGGTGCTGGACTTTCTTCCGGTAATGGTGGCTCAGGTGTCTTACTACTCCCCTCCACCCATATAGGTTCCCGATCCTCGCCCAAAGTCCTGCCCGTGCACATTGTGGACGCCAGAGCCGCGTTGTGAAACGTCGCTGCCATCTTTAGACAGTCCATCGACCGCATCATGTCGTCCATGCTGTAATAGGTCTCGATTAGCGCCAATTTCAACCCAGTATCTTAATACGATTACTACTTTTTACTTATTCAGAATATGTTTTTACACTCTTTAGTCAACAAAAATATAGTACAAGACTGCCAACTCAGTTTAATATAACTCGCATTGGGCGGCAATCAGGATTCCGTTATTGTGAAGGGGATAGAAGTACGGTCTTACTCGCGGACTTTCTTACGAAATGAAATGCTTTAGTGCAGCGATTTCGAATTCGAATTTTTAAACTATATTGTTTGTGCAAACTTACTTTTACTTATTTTTAAGCCAGTATAATAATATGCTCCCCAATAGATATTAAAACCAAAATTAATGATTATTCAATGCAAGCAAGAGAATCAATGAACAAATTTGCGATACCCAAGTAAACATGGTTTATTTTCGCAACTGTTTCACGGTCTCTCTAGTCAAAACAACACATAAATGAGGCGATTAAATAATTTAGTGACTTTCTTCACAGCCATAACTGCCTTCTTCTTCGGTAGTTTCATCACAAAGATACTCAGCTCCGTAGACCAATGTCCGGCGCACCGCAGCAGAATCCCCCACCTGGAGCCGCACCCGAAACTCTTCCTTATGGTGTTGGTGCTCAGCGCACCGCACAATTCCGATGAGAGGAACGCGATGCGGAGCACCTGGCTGGCAAATGCCGGCCAATCCCTCACACAGCCCTACCTGCCCGAGGAGCTGATTTATCTTCCGACATTCAACGCCCAAGGCCACTTGCAGGTGGAGCTGGTGGCGGAGCAGGCGAGCCGGCTAAGGCAGTACACGAATTGGCAGCAAAGTCTGCTGACGGAAGATCCTCCAAAGACCAAAAGGCTGATCACCGTGAAGCACGTATTTTCCATTGGCACACTAGATTTAAGCAGCTCAGCGCTGGCGGAGCTGGAGAAGGAGCAGAAGCAACACAACGATCTCTTGCTGTTGAACCGGCACCATGACACATACAGGAATCTTACGGCGAAGCTCATGCAGTCCCTCGATGTCCTGAGACGCCACAACGAGTTCTCGTATGTGCTGAAAGTGGACGATGATACCTATGTTAAGCTGGATAGTCTGGTGAATACGCTGGTTTCCTACGATCGCAAGTTGCTACGCAAGAGGTCGGAGTATAGGGACCATGTGTTGCCTCAGCTTTATTGGGGCTACTTTAACGGCCGATCCACAATTAAAACGAAGGGCCAGTGGAAGGAGTCCAGTTACTACCTTAGCAAAAACTACCTGCCGTATGCACTGGGTGGGGGATACGTTCTCTCCCGAAGTCTGTGTGACTACATTGTCAATAACTCTCAACTGCTGTCGCCCTATGGGTCCGAGGATGTCTCCGTTGGCACCTGGCTTGCCCCACTGCGCCACGTCTATCGGTGGCACGATCCCAGATTCGACACCTCCTACGCACCGCGCAAGTGTCGGTCCTACCACATGGTGCTGCACAAACGCAGTGGGCAGATGATGAGGGACATCCATGACGGTGAACTCTGCAGTGGCATTGGTTCGAGCATATTGTCCGATTACTATTACGATTGGACGAGAACAGCGGACAAATGCTGCGACAGCTTAGTAGCGTAGCAGTATCATGGGCAGACTAACCAGCGCTGAACTGGCCATTTTATAGGATCTTCCTTTCCTTAACGACCAGCTACCACGACTCAGCCGGCTGTGCAGAGCTCCTCGCTGTGCTTTGTATTTGCAGCCGGAGAGCATCCTCCACTGCGATGGCCAAGAAGCAACACTCGTTTTGTCGCTAGTGGGGCACGTTTGCATGCGTAGAAGTAGTTTAAAATGTCGAGACTGCATTGGCAGGTAATAAAAAACTATTAAAGATGTACATATTACACTACTTTACTTCATTAGGACATAATTCCACAGGACAGGGACCTTTAGAAGAACTTAACGCCGTGGCTGCCGTCCATCTCGATCAACTCACACCTGCCCTTCTCCTCCAGCAATCGCAGGGCACTGAGCAGCACAGCCTCGTCCACGCCGTGAAAGTCCAGGTGAGAGGTGTTCTCGCCGGAGGCGATCTCGTACAGCGTGCAGATGGTGTTCGTCTGGCCCGTTTCCTGCACCCAGTCGTACACCATGTTGCCGTACTCCTCGAGTGTGAACCAGTACACCTGCCACTCCTGGCGTCGCTTGTCCAGTGGATTCGCATGCCCGCTCCGCTCCAGCTCGCCCAGGATGGCCAGGACGAGCTCTGGCGAGAGTCGGCGCTTCAGGGATTCGTTGTGAAACAGCGGCGAGTTCTGGTCCCCAATGCTGAGCGTAAACTTATTCGTGTGCCTGAGGTATTTGAGAAAGAGATCTGTCCAGACCTTCAGCTGCTGCTGCCTGGTTTCTTCGTGGGGCTGTAGTCTAATATCCGGGGGTTAGTCGAGTGATGGAGCATCTTATGGTCGGAACTCACGTAAAGAAGGGTGGGAAGGTGTACTCCCAGGGCCACTGGAACTCCGTCATTCTTATAAACTACGATCTAAACATTTGTTTTTCCAATGTAAGAGATTACTAATAGCTTAGAGTGACCATATGCGCCAAATAACAAAATACCTTACTATTCAAAAACCACTCAAAAATATTAAAAAATTCGTTACTTTTTAATTTTTGCATTGAATCCTAAAATAAAATATCCGCACTAATAAAGAAAGTTAAAGAAGTTTCCTTAACTTACTTTTGCATACCAATTAGCTTTTAAGGAATTTAAAACCATTTTTCAACTGTTTTTAAACCAAACTAATTTAAACGCCTCTTTTAAATTTTGAACCCAACATCCCAAGAAAACACTTATTTGTCATTTACAGTAAAATGCAATCCATTTCTTGTATTTTGTCTTAATTAGAAAAAATTGTGTACATTAACATTTTCATCGGGCTTTTTATGAACTTTGATTTGGGCGTCTGGTTTTCAGTTTCGATTTCTGTTTCATTCAAGATCTCAGATTTATTAATACCTAGGTCTAGAAACAATTTCGCGAGAATGTGGTGACAAAAGAGTGGGATTGCAGTGGCTTGCATCGTCAATATACACGCACATATATATATTCGTATCTGATAAATCTGCTTTATTATTTATAAGTAAAGTTCTAGGAGGCGCAACACTATACATTCAATATCTGCTATTCCGTATTCCTCGTCCAAACATTCGATTTCCGATCCAATTTAGACACTTTATGTGTGGCATGCTGCGGGTGCTTAGTTACTAACTTTATCGATTGTGTGCTAATGTTTCCTTCAAGTTTAACTTGCTGATCGGATCGGATCGAATCGGATCAGATCAAATGGGATCGAGCTGGGCCTGCTGCCCCACGGAGCTTCCTTGGCTTGGTATGTACGACATATATGGTAATCATCTTGTTTGCACTATATTTTATTTGGTTTTTGTACACATGCGTGAAATTCTAGGGAGAATGCCATTCGGGGAGTAGGAATAGAGTACAGTTTAGTGTGTGGATTGGATTTCAGCTGGCTAGTGTTCAAAGAGTTTTCAGTTAGTTCCTAGTTAACAAGTGAGGTTTGGTTGAAATCTTTCTTTGCTATATAGGTATTTCATTTCCGTATGCTGTATCGGTTTTGTAAAATAATAAACCATTTCACGAGCTCTCTCTCTCTGTATCTCAAAAATATAAAGTAAATGCCCCTATTTGTGTGCTTAAAGCATCTAGATTGATGAAAATGTACACTTCAAATGCTTCGCTCTGGTTTGCTTACAACGTAGCTGAAATGCAGCAACAAAATGGCAATGTATTATTTCCCCTAACGACTTGTTTTCCTCTTGATTCGCAGTTGGAAGGAATTTTAGTTGTATAGGTGGAAAACGGCAGCTGGATAGCAAGAAATGACAATCTTTCGAAACGTAGGATATCTTTTTGGTTTATGAAACACAAAACAAATCTTAAGCCTGTGTGTATATATATATCTTACGAGCATAATCAGCGTAAATCAAAAACAATTGATTCCTTACAAAATACGTAAAACATAATTCGCCTGCATTCTATATATCATGTACATACAGTTCCTAGATCTTATACATATACATACATCCATATATATATACTTGATTTTCTGGTTGTTTAAATTAGTTTTTAAGTATTTAAAAATGGCATGTGGTGACATGTATTACAATACATCATACATATATGGTACATACATTTATATTTAATATCGATTTCCAAGTTGGTATAAAATGCATGCAAGTCGAAGGGCCCGATTCCAATTTCAATTACAACCCCTCACCGCTCGAGTTTTGGTTAAGCTTGCACGGCACCGCAGGGGGATGGATGTGCCCTATGGTCTAGGTTTGAGTTATTTCATATACATTCATAAAGTTTTGGGATTTTCGAATCACTGCACGTATAGCATGACAGCATGTTGTTTCACACAATGCTCCATATTTCGACTAACGACTAATACTAGGTATAGCTAGAGATCCTAAGCTACAATTTTTGCCTAAGACTGTTCCGGGGGAGTTGCGTTAACTGATCACTTAGCCAGTGGTTCCAGATAACATCGCACCGTGTTGTTCTCATCGAGCATGGCCGACAGGTGGCGCTGCTGATGGTGCGGGGGATGCTGATGAGGATGCGGATGGGTTAGCTGGTGAGGATGCAGATTGGGGTTGCTGTGTGATGTATGCGACGACGATGATGTGGTGGACTGTGGTGACAGTTTCTGTAGCTGCTGGCGCTTCTGCGCGGGCGTCTGATTCGCCGGCGGCAGCGGTGGTCCCGAATTGCCGTGACCGAATAGCTCATTTACCGCCAAACGGCCGCCTGGCGACTTGGCATTCAGTGCTTGCTGCTGCTGCTGCTGCCGGAATGCGCCACGCATGGAGCCCTCACCAACGCCGCCGCTAACCCCAAAAACCGCACCGTTGTGCTCGGGTTGCGGACCTGCTCCTGGTGGCAAAGCCCCGTAGTCAAGGGGCGCTCCATGCTTGCGCAGCTGACGTCTGTAAAGGGAATACATGGAATATAATGTAAATACAAAGTCGATATTTTTGTAACGTTGAGATAGTCAAACATGAGAAGTACTTACTGAAACCGCCGCTTAAAATCCTCGTCCTGCATCGCCATCAGACGACGCATCCGCTCATCGCTCTGGGGTGGTAATCCATGAGCATCATGCTCCAAGTCGCTCTCGTCCTCCTCCTCATCCTCATCACAGACGCTGTCGTGCAATTGCTCCGCGGCCGTTGCCTCCTCATCCTCCTCCTCGTCTTCGTCGTCATCGTCATCCGCTGTGCAGCGTCGAACCGATCTTTGCTGCGCCAGCGACTGTTGTTGCTGCTGCTTCTTGAGCTGCTGCTGTTGGCTCCTGGACGAGACACTGCCGCCACTCAGGCTTCCGCCGCCGTACCGACTGCCGCCGGCGGCCACTGCCGCTCTCATGTTGTTGAAGACGCCAGTGCCAACGCTATTGTTGTACACCTCGTCCACATCAAAGTCACCCACCTCGTAATGCTGCACATCCGAGTTGCGGTTGCTGAGGATCTCCTCGTAGACCGGCCCACCATCCGCGCCTCCGACGCTGCCCTGGTTGTAGTAGGCATCGCCCATGCCCAGATCACAGTTGGAATGCTTATTTCTATACTGGCGCTGCATAAACTCCTGCTGGTACTGCGCCATGTGTGGCGGCGGAGCAGGGAGCTGCTGCTGGCTACCAGCTCGTCGTTGCAGGTGCAACAGGTGAGCATGTTGCTCGGCCTGCTCCTCGTCCGAGGAGAGTTGCTGCTGCTGCTGATGTAGCTGCTGGCGACGCAACTGTTGCTGCTGCTGGTAGTAGGCAGCCGCATTGCCAGTGGCTAATGGTGGGTCCAACGCCTCCGCGTATTGCGGATAGCCTGTTGGCTGGCCAGGCTTGGTCTTCTTGTACGATGGATAGAACAGCACCTGGGAGGCGGCGGCCGTGCGACTGTGCAGAGATCCACTCGGCGAGGCGGGAACTCCTCCGGCGCCCCTCTTCTTTTTGCCATGTTGGCCGCTGTTCGGCTTTTGAGTCCAGTAGAATACCTCGTGCGCCTGTTGAGGCGAGGATGCAGCAGCACCCGCATTATTGTAGTACTCCCGCGGTGTTTTCAATCCTCCTGTTCCAGTTGATGGCTGCTTCCAGCTGTAGTAGTCCGGCTGATGGTAGTAAGACTCGCCCAAAGGTCCCTGTTGCTGCTGCTGTTGTTGCTGCTTGTGGGCAAAAATCAGGTGCGTGGACCCGGCAGAGCTGGTGGGTGAAGCATGACCGGTGGAGCGGAGAGTGCTGCCTCTTTCGAGCACAACATGGCCGCCAAGGGTCTGCGTTGGAGCCTGTAGTGTGCCCGTCATTAGCCCACTCTTCAGGGTTCTTCTTTGCTGGGCCTCGTTTAGCTCACAATCAGAGGTGGCTCCCATAATGGCATCCTCTGTGATGGGCACTGGTGTCTGCTGTTGCTGCTGGGGATCGTCATGCGCCTCTTCGCTTACTCCTAACGGCAGCTTGGGCTTCTTGGACGTGGAAACACTGCATAGGGTTCCGGCTGTGGGTCCATTGCCGGTCACAATGCCCGAGGAAATTGATGTTTTCGAGCAGCGCAAGCACTTGGGCAACCAAGCGTGCTGTCTTACATACTTCCGATACTCCCGCCTGATCTTTTCGTTTTGAATGCAATGGAACACGAAGATATAGAGCCCCAGCAATGTGTTGAAGCAGATGAAGCAGTATCCATACACATCAGCCGTGTCATCGTCCATTTTGGCTCCTCGCAAATAGAAGTAGGCCGAGCACCAAACAGCGCTGAGCAGCAAGAGGAACACAAAGGAGCAGCGTATGTCGAACCTAGGATTTGAGGTAGATGGTCTTCAAATGATCTTTAAAGTGTATATGGATTTTCAATATCTTACCGCACGCTAGCTAGGCGGGTGTGTTCCTTAGTCTTTAGACCCGTGCGACTTTTGCGGCACATTATAATCCAGGAGAGGAATGTGTAACCAATGGCGGCCTGTAAAAGTGAATTTATTTAAAATGGTAACTGTGCTTTCAAAGCTCCATTTTATTACATTTATGTAACTTACCACAAAGAAGACAAGCACTGGTACTACAAAGGTGGCATAAAACAGGGCATTCGCCTCCATCAGCACGCAATAATCGTTTTGAGTATAGGTGCTGGGATCGATGACCAGCGAGATGGCCACCACGCTCAACGACAGTCCGTAGGACAAGAGGTAGTAGCAATTCACCTTGGGCGTCTGATCCACCTCCAGCAGGAGCTCGTCCGAGGTGAGCGTTGAGTACGAATGGAATGCTGCAGAGGCAATGGGTTAGAGCTGCAAAGTGTAGACGAAATTCGGCCTTCTTACCTTCGTAACAAAACCAGGCGGTGCCCGATAGGATGGCACAGTGTAGGAAAATAGTAATGAAGCCGCAGAAAATGCTTGTTTCGGTCTGTTCAATGCCCAGTAGAAAGAGCAGCTCGATGGCCAGGAGGCAAAGGTAAATGCTGGTATAGATCGAGGTGCGCGCGGACTGGAGTGGACAGTTAAAGAGAAGACAGAGTGAAGAGTTAATATAAGTTTGAGAAGTCAGTGCAAATTTTTTCTTTAAGCAGCACCAGCAGAAGGACCCTAAAGATTCGATCGTCAGGGAGATATTTTAGGGAAATTGATAATCTTAAACGTTTTGAAGAATAGGTGTCAGATTTGATAGTCAAACTTAATTTAGAACTTGATTTACAATAATTTTGGTGGGTGGTGGTGAAAATCCAAAGACTAAGAGTAATACGAATACGAATAAAACAATGAACAGAACACGAAACAAGCACAACACATAGGTAATATACATACAAACTAAATGAACAAACACAAAATGCAATATTTACAGGACAAAATTAGCAACATTTGTATATTTTATTAATTAATGAAATACAAAAGAAAGTCAGAAGTGTTTTAGGTATTTAGTTGTACGATGACTATGTTAAATTTGTTAAACAATCAATGCACATAAAATGGGTTATGGTATTTCAAAAAGGATTAAACGATTAAGTAAAACATGCCAGAGTGATGATTTGTAACAAAAAGGAAAATGAGTCTATCATTATTGGTTTAGGGAAAGTGTGCTAATCTTAAGCTATGACAAATTACTACAATACATAAATATAAGTGGGAGTCTTCGCGTGAAAGCTGTTACTGGGATGCGATGATGTGTAAGGACATGGCCTTCAGCCATCTCAACAGTAATCATCGCTGCCCAGCACAGCTTTTGAGTCTTATCTTTGAGTCCTGCCAGAGAGAGGTTCGTTAACAATTTAAGTTACTTAAGCATTATATCACATGTGTCTCTCGGTCATAAATACATATGTCTAGAAAGCCTAGCCTAGCCTAAAATTGTGTTTATCTGTTTTTTCACCACCACCACCACTTATATTGTAAGTCGTCCATGTTGGCCTGCATAATGATGTTGTTCGTGTTGTCCAATCCATTGCCGTCCACATTAAGGTTGTGATTGCGGTGCGGATGTGGCTGCGGCTGCTGGCCATGCTGCTGTTGCTGCTGCTGGGCATGCTGCTGCTGCAGATAGTTGTGGCTGATGTTGAGGTTGTTGCTGGCGTTGCTAGCCTGAACGGCATGTTGCTGCAGTGCAGCGGCTATTGAGGCAGCAGCAGCTGCAGCAGCCGCCGTCTGCTGACCGTGCTGATGCAGATTCAGATTCAAGTTGTTCATGGCATGTTGCATGTTTCGCTGCGGCTGATTGGACAGCACAACAGCAGCTGCAGCTGCCGCAACCACTTGTTGTTGCTGTTGCTGCTGCTGTTGGACATTGTAGTTCAGATTGTTGCGGTGTGAGTTGCGGATGGAATTGTGTTGGATAAAGTTCGTGTTCCCATGGCTGGGCGGCGGCACATTGGACTGACTGGTTGGCGTGGTCAGGGTCAAGGACTCGTGGGTCTGGTCGCGAATATTGTTTTGCTGGCGTCTGCTGCCCGACCGCTGATGCGGCAAGGGATTGGAGCCGTTTCTTACCTTCACAAAGACCCCATTGAACAGCTTCAGCGTTAGCAGGGCGATTACTATGAACACCACGCAGATGCCGATGCTTATGTAGATGAATATGCGCATGTTTCCATCGAACATGGTGAACAACGAGTGCTGGTGCTCATCCACAACGTCCATTAGTATGGCGAAGTTGGTCAGGTGGTTGCAACTGCAGACGCTGTGTGTGCGGTTAGTGGACTCCAGACTGCATCCATTAGCAGACCACGCACTAGAACAAAAATATTAATTCGTAAAAATTCTTCAGCATATGATCTAAAGTCTTACTGGTCAATATAGTTCCAGAACACGCAGGTGGGATTCGTTACATTCTCGGTCTTCAGATGTTTCAGGGTCAGGGTTATGGGCTGGGAGAGTTGTATGTGACGCCCCTTGCCCAAGCTGGCCGAGATCACCTTGCTGTTCAGGATGCGTAGTCGCTGTTGTATCTCCCCCGCGTTGACATCGCTGTCGTTGCTCAGGATGGCTGTATTGCGAACTAAGACAACATTTAGATTATACTATTCTACTGTTTTTCAGTTCTCTTTGGACTTACCGTAACTGCGGGAGCTCTTCAGATCGAAGTGATCATAGCTGGGCTTGAGAATGGACTCCAGGCGATCGAAGGCGGCGAATACAATTCGCACCAGACCGCCTTCACTATTGTCTATTAGAGCAGCTCGTGGCAGCTCAATACGATCCGAACTCAAGGGCCACTGATCCGTATCTGGGAAGACCACGCTGGACTGAATGGTCTTAGTTTCCAGCACTCGAACGGAGAGCACTATGATATAAAGTTTTTTATAATGATTTTGAAATGCAAACAATGCAAACAATAAGAACTCACATATATTTTTGACTTTTTGCACCACACTGCGCTCCCTGATAATCGTATCCGCCAGCAGAAAGGCATTGTATTCCAGACCAGTTAGCAAGGATGTGGCTACACGCATTTGGTCCTCCGGATTGAGATCCAACCACGAGGACAGCTGCGATTCGTCCAGCAGGTTGGAACCGGTTTTGACCACACAATGCAACAACTCCATGATCATAGCCTCGCGTTGTCGCTGATCCGGGAAGGTCTCCTTGTCGTGCATCATTTTCTCGGACACTGTTTGGATGATCTTCGTGGTGACCAACATGTCCCCGCCGTACAGCGTTTTGCTACTGGTCACTTCGGACATATCGTTGGCAATGGAGATCAGGGAGGAGTCCCGCTGGTTGACTCGCATTTCCAGATTGTTGAGCCAAAGGCTGCGGCATTGCGTCAGATCAGGTGTCGCGGGGTGCCATGTGGGCTCAAAGTTGCGCAGACGCTGGTTTACCTTGTGGGCCATGCTCACCGGCGGCTCGCAGCTGCTGCTGTTGTGTAGACAGTCGCCGCCGCTGGGCGCAGGAGTTGTGGAACTAGCGTCATCATCGTACTCATCGTAGCCGGAGTCGGGCATCCGCTTCATTAGAACGCAACGCCACTTGGCGATGCCGGCTGCTCCGCCAGGACAGGGCTGAACATTCACATCACCCACTCGAGTCATGTTCCAGTACAAATTGCGGGCATGAGTGGGGCCGCAAAACAACTTGGACTCATCATCGCCTCCGGACATCCCGGCTGCGTTCAAATTAATATTGTTGATGGTGCGCACCACGCTGCTATTCCCGGCGACGGATCCACTTGCCGCAGTGCCCGGCGGGCGGTTGGGTGAGCTCTTTGTGGTCAGTAGGGTTCCGTCATCGGTTCCGGAACCTCCCACGCCCGTGAGTATCCTCGTGTTGGACGGAGAAGTGACATTACCGCCAGCCGGCAGCTTGCTGCTCGGCTTGGTGGGTGAGGCAGTGTCTTCACCGTGGTGGTTGTGGTGGTGGTGCAGTTGCGGCGGCGGTGGCAGACCATCATGGCGGCCAGCCGGATGCTTGGTGGTCGTCGTGGAGGTGGCCCCACCCTTCAAACGTCCACCGCCCACGGCTGTCGTGCTGCTCCAGGGAGTGGAGTGCGTGACGGCGGTGTGTTGCGGTGGTACGTTGAACAGGCCGGGATTTCCACTGATTCCCACCACTCCGGGCAGTGTGGGAAGTCTCGGCGGGGGCGGCGCACCCGCTCCAACTCCTGGCGGATGGATCAGTCCACTGCCGTTGCCAAAGATCGGCGGACCATTGCTCAGCACCCATGGCGGCGGACTGGGCCTGTTGGTCGTCGTCGACGTTTGGGCAGCACTAATGCACTGGTAGTGCGCCTCCAGATACTTGTGGGTCCCGGGACAGGGATCGCCGAACATGCTCGTGGCTGCCAGCACGCCGCAGCTCTGCTTGTGGGCACATCTGGAAAATGGGGAAAATACGCGTTCATCAGTAAATACAGTTGGGTAATTTTCACATATTCAAGATGCTTAATTGATTGAATTGTGTGGAAATAGTTCATTAATCTTCGCATTACCTTGAGTTCAGTACGCTGAGTGACTTGGGAAACATGCAGTTGACACTCCACTCAACATTCCCGTGGTCATTGCAGATGGTAATCGAGAAGCGGCCATAGTTGGCCCGAATGAGGTTGATCACATCGCCGGGATCGCACTCGATGGTCAGTTTCTTACCTTCGCAGGCGTAGGCGGTTTGGTACTTGGACACTGAAAGGCGAAGGCTTCATAAGTCATGGGGTGCTGGGCAGGGTATGGGTTTATATGGACATGGTATATATATGGCATATAAAAAGAAGTTTTTGGTTAGCGGCGATGATTGTTGTAGTTTGGTTTGGTTTGGATTGGATTGTTGGTGGGCCTGCAAAGACACTTACGATCTAACGATATATGCTCATAGGATATTGACAATATGGTTGGTAGCATGATACGCTTTTACACTGCCTGGGATATACTTAGTAATGCTGAGGTTGATGGTGGAGTAGGTGGGTCGTTAGCTTGGTAGCAAGTGCAATAGTAGTCATAAATACCAAATCCTGCCGGCCCAGATCACTAATCTTCGATCGTCCATCATTGGTTCTTATCGGCAATGCTCATTCGGCAGTGTTTCGCTCGGTTTGGAGTATTCAAACTGAAAGGGAAGATACAATGTATAATGTTAGGTATTATTATATTAAGCACATAACTCAATTTAAGACAACTTGTGTTTCGTTAGAAAGTTTTAATGGGTTTCTTTTTCTATTATTGATATTGGTTCCTTCCATCTGATGATCTGGTTGAAGTCAACATCAAAAGTTTAGGTATTGATAAATTTAAGTTATTTTAATCTTCAAACATGTATGTATGTATGTCTCCTATTGTTACACTATATAAACAATGCAAATATCAAGAAAACATATTTATTTGTAAGAAACTCCCTATTACACATTCAAAACATAAAATATTTATTATATGAATGTATGTTAAATAATGGGCCAGTTAAAAATAAATATATGTAAGTTATTGAAAAAACTGGAAACTGCAAACTTAGATCTCTGCATATATCTTTAAAGATTAACATGGTGTTATATGTAAGATGATGACCCATTTCCAGGCCAAGCACACCTATGTACATACATATGTACATACCTCTTATGTATTTCCATTTGGAGTCATTTCCATGAATGTTGGACTCAAAAGTACCATTCAACTTATGTATCTGAAAGGGAGAGAATCCATATTGACTCCTTGGGCAAACACGAACAAGCAGGCAAACGACAAATAGAAGATAAGAAGATGGGCAGGGGAGGGGGAAGGGGAGGGGAAGGGCAGGGAGCTAAGAATACACACCCTTCATGTGGTTGTAGTTGTTGCATGGCCATCGATTCGTGGACAGAACAAAGACCCGTTTTCTTTGTACACTCGATGCACACTATTCACGAACATATATGCATGTGGATGGATGTAAATGTAGAGAAAAGTTGCTGCAGCTGCGCTTCGACTTTTTTCTGCCCCGCGGAGCCCCAGTTTGGATGTCTTTCTTTGTTCCAACTCCGTGCACTTTTTCCACGTTGAAAACGGTGGACGTTTCTTGAATTCCGCGTGAATAACACATTTTTGAACTTGGAAATAAGTTTTCCCGTTGATTTCGTTCGCTAGTTAGCGATTTTCACAGCGATTTGTTGGCTTAATTAATGATGGTGCCAAAGCCACGAAAAAGACTGGCTTTAAGTTGCTTTTTTGTTACGCTCATTCACTGATGCTTTGCTTCTTGATTAGCACTAGTTTTTACTTCACTTTTATTTCACTTATATTTCGGATTAAACTCCATTCAACGCAGACGATCCTATTCGTTTGAGAGCTCGATTCACAATCAGCTTTCTTTTAGAAAAATTCTGTATACTTGAATGTCTGGTTGAAGCTGGAGGGTGTTGCCAGCCCAAAAACGCAATTATCGGACTGCCAACTTGCTGCTAGGAAGAGCGCGCAATTCAAATAGGAAAGTAACGTTGAGATTGTTATGCATATATTGAAGACAAACTAGCTAAATACAAACTAAATACAAACACATTTAACTCTTTAAAATACCCTTTGAAAGTTCATAAACTTACCTTATAAAGTTAACTCGTTACCGGAACGAGTTAGGATACAGTTCAAATTCATTTCAAAATCCTTACCATGCTGGTTAAAAGTAATATTATTGCAACCTTAAGTAAAATATAACTTTTGTATCTCTATCGCAGAGCAGTAATAAAAAGGGCATCAGTTGGAAAAGTATGCTGCATGAAGTTCACGATCACGCTCCAAGTTCAGAAACTCTTATCTGCAGTCGGCTTGGCATTAGCTATTGTGTTTCCTGATTTGCGCTCAACTTGGTGAATGCATTTCGCTTGCCATTTCAGTTTAACTTTGATTTCACTGAGCGCGGCTCGAAAACGGCTCCACCCACAATGGAATACTATTTAATTGTATTGATCCTCATCATGTTGCCGACAGCCTGGTTCCTTCAAGTTCCTTCAAAAGTCAAGCCCACTACCAAGGCGCCCGTGAAGGAGATTCCACCGACTAATGGAACTCAAATCGGGAATGTGACAGCAGTGGCTCCAGTTCCAGAGAAACTGGCGGAAGTGCACATCGATCAGCACAAAACAATTCGAATTAGCAAGGGCGACTTGGACGATCTCCTGGACGTTTACATGGGAAAGATAGCCGAGAGTGCAGCCACCATTAAGGACAAGGAGAACGAGATAAACAAGCTGCAGACCAAGGACCAAACGGACGATGAGCTGCTGAGGAAATTCGAGAACCTCACCCAGGTGTGCAGTGCCCAGAAGTCTTCGTTCTCGACGGCCATTAAAGAGAAGGACGACCAGATCAAGGAACTGGAGCAAAAGGTGAAGGTGTATGAGACGCGGCTCAAGAGGAAACAGCACGTTCTGGCGGAGCTGCGCAAGCTGAATGGCTCCAGTGCCCTTCTGATCGAGCATCTCAAGGGTAAGGTTGTGTACTTCGAGCGGAAGTTCCGGGAGAAGAAGGACGACCTGTTGGCGGACTGGGAGGCGGCTACTACCAGCTGCGTGCCCTTTGGACGATCGCCCGGCATCCATTTGATCCACCTGCCCGGATTCCTGCCCTTCTTGGTGCCCTGCGAGGGCCAAACTGCCGCCGGACCCGGCTGGACTTGCATCCAGCGGCGCCTGGACGGATCCGTGAACTTCTACCGGAACTGGGATGCCTACAGCAAGGGATTTGGCAAGCTGAACGGCGAGTTCTTCATAGGCTTGGAGAAGCTGCACCGTCTGACCAGCTCCCAGCCCCACGAGCTGTACATCAGCATCAGGAGATTCGGCGGCGAGACGAGCTACGCCCACTACGACGACTTCCTCATCGGCAGTGAGGAGGAGGGCTACGAACTGAAGCTACTGGGCCACTACCAGGGAAACGCCAGCGATGCACTGCGCACCCACGACAAGATGAAGTTCTCCACCTACGACCGGGACAATGACGCCTTCACGCACATGAACTGCGCGGAGCACCACCAGGGAGCTTGGTGGTACGACTTCTGTTCCCGCAGGTAAGGAGTAATACTATTGATGTTCTCCACATTTCCTAGTTTAGGATATATTTTAGAAGTACTATCTAGCTTTCTTTCTTTTCTTTTCTGAAGCTTAAAACTTCTATTTCTCACTGACACTTTATTCAATTAATTATATTGATTACTAATAGAACTTGTCAGTATTTGAATACTTATCATATCTGAAATAAGTCTTGTCTGTGATACTATGCTTTGACTTGCTGTATAGTTAGTCATATTAAAATAGGTATTTCCGTCACCCGTCGAAATGATAACTCCGTAAAGTGATATTGATATCTTTATCTTTGGAAAACAGAAGATATACACTTGATACTTTGATCTTATAAGTTTATCTATTAGAAGCAAATGTGATAAAAAAATATGAAATATTTAACCAGCATTGTGTTCACAAAATAAGAAATACTCTTTTGTATCCATATATATCAAATCATATCATATCATATCAAGAGTCGAGTGATATAGCCATGTCCGTCTGTCGTTTACTAAGTAAATTAATCTTTCAGTTTTAAACTGAAACTTTCCCAAAAATATTCTTTCTATTGAGTTAGTCCAGATTGAACTACTATATCATATTCCCATCATAGAAAAATCTGGTTTTTCAACATAGAGTATTTTAATTCGGTACATACACAATATATTGTTTAAAGTATATATTTTCATACAAATTACAAGCATTTAATTGAAGATGAGAAAAAACACATCGTATATTTGTTGTTTTTGATCGAAAAGTGACTGTATCATTAATAGCTTGCACATAATATTAAGTGCAAGGGTATTTAAGCCTCGGCTTGGCAAAGCTAGTTAATTTTCAATTTTCCATTATACAATTTTTAAGGTACATAATATGTAAAGAGTACTTTTTTTTTTGACAGCAACTTAAATGGGCGATACTTCAAGGGCGAAGTGGACAACCCGCAGAGCATCTACTGGGAGCCTTGGTACAGCTTCCGCTCCCTGAAGTCCGTCCAAATGCTCATCCGCCCCAAGAGCCAGCTGGAGATGAAGGATCTGCCCCGGCCGAGGCGACCGCCAGGATAATTGGAAATTATTTGACGAGTCGAACTATGCGAGCATAAATCTCACTTCGATGCCGATCCTATTAATCTTCGTTTGCCCCCTTGGACGCCCCTGCGACAGTTGATTAGGTTTCGATTTGCAATTACCACGTTACAGTTGACTGCATATCGCTCTAGACTTTTTGTTTGTTTCGCACACAAGTCATTGGGTGCAATTAATTTTCATTTTCATTTTCCGGCGTTGTCGTAATTTGCTCTGTTGCAACAATTCAATGAAATCTAATTGAGTGTGTGCATTGGGCCGATAAAAATGAAATAACTCTGGTCACTGGGCGACTCCTCCGGCTCATTTGTCACTTGCACTTTCATCGAGGCGACGACTGGAGCCGCTCAATTGGAGTCAATAAACGTTGGGTAAATAAGCCAAAGGGGCGGTATCTAAATTAATACCGATTCGATGGCAGATTTACGACTTTGGCTCATAAGTTCCAGTTTATTATGGAAAATACCTATTCCGACTGGCGAAAACCAGTTTAAGCTCCTTGGGTATTCTTAAGCGTACTATCTAGTCGATAAGCCAGATAAAAACATTACAAATAAATACATTGACTATAGGTTTATTTAATACACATGCATATTTTTGGTTTCACTTTCGATGACTTTGGGATTCGAATTATAAACCAGTTACAAGCATTGCTAATCGTTTCTGATTACGACGATAAGACTTGCAGAACTCGAGAGGCAACACTTGTAGCCATTTATCAGACATTCTTAAACAGCATATAAATACATTACTTACATTAGTGCTAGATTAACGATATGATAGGTGGTATATGCTAGACGGCAATAACTTTAAGTACACGGTCACACATCTAACGCCCTACGATTGCTTGGTAAACATTATAAAGTGCAGAGCAGAAACTTCGAGTGGCTGAAGGTTCTACTTGCAGCCCGCTTGCCCCTCGGAGCTGTGCTCTCGCTTTTTGTGCCAACGAAGACTGGCGAATTGTGCAAATCGCTTGCCGCACGTGCTGCACTTGTACTTCTTCACCGCCAAATGCAGCTCCGTGTGCTTCTTGAGGTTGCCGTACGTGGTGAAGGTCTTGCCGCACACCGTGCACAGGTGCTTGCGGATCGCCCAGTGGGAGTTCATGTGATCGGTGAAGCGGTTCTTCTCGTAGAACCCCTTTGCACATATAGGGCAGTGGAATGTCGACTGGTTCAGGTGCCGGCGTCGGTGGATGTCGAAGAAGGACCACGTCTTGAAGGACTTGCCGCAGAGGTCGCATATGTAGGGCCGCTCACCAGTGTGGGTGCGCAAGTGGATGGCCACCTCCGTGGATGTGGCAAAGCGCTTGTCGCATTGCTCGCAGGAATACGGGAAATCCCGCCGATGCCGTCTGATGTGCACCGTCAGGTTGCAAGGCATCTGGAAACCCTTTCCGCACAGAGTGCAGATGAAGGGTTGGGTGCCATCGTGTGCGGATCGGTGCACCTTATACTGATCGCAGGTCTTGACCAGGTCCGAGCATATATCGCAACGGAAAGGACCAAGATTTTGGTCTAGGAACTCTGCCAGTTTGGCGTGCAGCAGCGGAATGCTGCTGGAGTCTTCGGACTCCGTAAGTATCTTCCGTTTCTGCGCGGAGAAGTCTTTGCGCAGATTGAACAAGGTCTTTTCCAACTGCTCTGCAGTGTAGGAAGTGTGAAAGGTGGTGTTTATCTCATCCAACATTTGACCCAACGCCTGACTGCGATACGTATTCGATCGGAAGTCGGGATGGTCCACATCCCACAGAGCTGAGTAGTTGTGGTAGATCTCTACGAACTGCAGTTGATTCTCAGAGTTGTCAAAACGAATTGAGCTGGCATCGATGAACTTGGTCTTCTGGTTGCTTCCCACCACTCCGATTTTCTGAAAACGTAATAAAAATTTTAGAACATAAAAGCCTTAGCTATCTTTAATCGCCACCCTTTACCTTGCTGATCTTGTTGAAGATCTGCTCCTGTAAAATGGGCTGCAGGAACTCCATTTCATCGTAACACCATAACTTGGGCAGGTACAATCCCTTGTGCTTAATAACCATGCGCAGCTCCTTGCGGTAACGCGTCCTAAGTTTTTGGATCTCGTTGCAACATTCCTCGCCGCTCAGCTCGTAGTTGAGCTCCTCCTGCAACTGGACAGAGATGTCGCGAAACAGTTCCGTCTTACAGCAGGTGGTGTAGTCGTAGTGCTGCGGATTCCACAGGCATTCCTGCCTCTTGAAAGCATCCAGAATGAAACTCAGAACCTCGTGGTACAATGATGACTTGCCGCAGGAATCTGCGTCCGTTTCGCACGACTTTTCGCTCTCAGTGCTCTCATTGGAGATCTGGAAAAGATTCATAATTAATGTATCAGCTTAATCAATACCTACGATTGGATCACCTACCTTGGCTTCCCTTTCGGCTCGCCTGTTTTCGATGACACACCGCAGAAAGCCCATCCTCTCAAAGTACCACAGCCGCGACTTGTACTTTCCACCCAGGGCGTTCACCTTTTTCAGCTCGCGGCGGTATCTGCACCTCAACTCCTTGAGCACAGCGAAGATCTCGGCTCCGGAGAGCTGCCTGTGGCAAATGGCCTCCAGCGGACCGGCCAGTTCCCCGTACGCGTTACGCTTGGCATTGTACTTGTAGTCCGGATGTCGGGGATTCCACAGCTTTTCCGTGCGTTCATACGCTCTCAGCAGACAGCCAACGAACTCGTGATTCCGCTCTAGCTCCCTACGACTTTTCTGAAAATAAATAAAATATTCTATAAAATATGGAAACATTACGAGATTCATATAATGCCTGGGTATAATGCTATACCTATATTTTCATTGTAGTTATAAAATAACATATTACGCTAAAATTAGTTAGTATTCAAAAAGGTTACAGCCCATTATAATATTTATTTATGAGCTGCATAAAACTAGCAAAACATAAATCGTAATTTGTGATATTTTGGGCCATTAAAGATTATTATTCCTATAACCATAAGTCGCATTATGCAGAATATTAATAACTTTAGGAGTAATTAATAACTTAAAAGCGCATAAATCAAGTGTTAAATGTAGTCGTAAACAACATTTATCTAACAAAATATTTTATATGGCAGTATTTAATTGCTTTCAGACAGTTTGGATTTTAAGGCACGAAAATTGAACTTTGATTTAATTATATCTAATTTATTTATTAATTTATTTATTTATTAATTTATAAATCCTTCATATCTAAGCTTTTAAACTACACCCACTATTTGAAAAGGAACTTGAATTCTTTAATCGAATTAATTGTTCTGTGTGGAAATCGAAGGTGTTCCACTTACCGATTGGAAATCCACACAGCTCGCCGTGCTGCTCGTGGGCGAGGTGGGCGGCAGTGGGGTGGGGGGCGTGGCAGGTGGTGTTAGTTCAATAGCACTCTTCTCCGGCTGCCTAGTGGGTTCCGTCCCCCTGTGCTCCTCCACCGCGACCACGTCCACCTCCGCATCTTTAGGTTGCTCGTTTTGCGACTGACGAAGCTTGCGCTGCAGTGCCTGCATAGAGAAGTATAAATATTTCGCATAAATAAATAAATTTGTAACGTTGCCATTGGCGGTGGTGGTGGGCATTCTGCGAGATAAGCGCTGGCCCAGCCAGACGATCTTGTCCGGGGTTTATCGTGGCGCTGCGAATCGTACACAATCGCTGGCGCTGGTAAACAAAAAGGGAAAGTCCGCACTCCGCCGCCCGCGTTCTCGATACTACATACATATGTACTATATAGATTCCACATTCTCGAATTTCAGCGGCTATTGGCCTTTGTGCCGTCGTCATTGTTCTTATCGCACTTGCATATGGCCCGACTTCCACATTCCCATACAAAACAATCTCGGACTTCAAGCTTGTGTATATCTATTTGGTATTTGGTGACTTTCCCAAGATAATTTCCTACTTACTGCCCATGTGTCATTTGCAACCGAGTTGCAACACATTGCCCACTCATTTAGGATTTGAATCACTAAAGGGCAGCGGTTTTGCCATGTGCACAAAGTTGGAATAAGTGGGTGTATAGGGTGTATATATATGAAATACCAGCTACATACTTATGACTTCTCAACCCACGAAGGGAATTAGAATCAAAGAGCTAATAGGATAAAGTTGAGATTTAAATCTCAATCATATGTGTCGACAGATGACGCATCCCGGAGGTTATCGTGTTCCGTGGCAAAACCCGCTGTAGTCCTTCAAATATTTGTGTAGCTGCTGCTTAGTTCGCGGAATGGAACCCGACCTACCCTCATACTGGTTCACTACTTCAAAAAACGCTGTCGATAAGGTCCCCGGAATGAGAGTGCTCTAATTAGGAATTGGCAAGACCCAAATTAATGCCGAGACGAACTTCGTTTTCACATGCAAATGTTTTGTTCTGGCAAACAGTGCATACGGCGCCCGTATACGATTCGCAGTTCTAACCGGTTCCAAAATGTTAAATGAATAAATGCAAACAAAATCAGACGAAGCGTAATATACCCCACCAGGCTAATGCCTCAGATTAAAACAAATTCGAAATGTGTCTTTGAGTAATTAGCCGCTACTGATATGGGTAGAAAATAATATACAACTTTCCATTTAAATTGGCAAGAAGACTACAGATGTGGAAAGGGTATTCAAAGCATTGCCTTTAGCTCCATTTAATTTTTCAAGTGTTTTGTTTGGTGGCCATAATTGGTAGTCGGAGCTGTCGCCTGATTGTCTTGAAACTAAGGCGAGTCGTCAGTGACCAACCACCACACAATTGTCGATACTTAGCCAGTGAATTTATTTCAGCTGGTACTAGCCACCCAAACCCAAACCCAAAGCCACAGCCAACCCACCTACAAAAGTCGATAACGCTAATGGGTCTAGATAAAGTGAAATGCGGCCTGAGAGCATTGCGAATTATTGGATTTTCTAGCAAATTTGTTATTAATTGGGTTGTACTAATGGATCCCTGGTATTCGGGCAAATATGTCAGTTACATAATGGAGGTACAGGTATCTCGATTAATTTGATCCAAATTACTGCCGTAGATAGCGCACCTGCCTCACACAATATCGCAACTTGTTCGCTTTCGCTAGCAGGTGCAGTGCCACATTAATCAATGGGAAAAAGGGTTAATGGCCCAAAGGGCGGCTCGATTTGGGGATGGCATTACGGCGGACAGCTACCAGCACCAGCAATCAGTCAGCAGTCAAAGAGGAGGAGGCCCCTGACCTTTCGCGAATCCACAAAGGCTTACAGCACTTAACTGGGCTAATTGAATAACTGAAAATTACAGCATGGGAAAGCACGGGAAAAGCTGGAAAAGCCTTGGCCCCAATTAAAAATGCAATTTCAAACGGTGTTATGGTAGTTGCGCCTCTGCTCCGCCGGCAAAGCG
The DNA here is from genome assembly GCF_004382195.2 of Drosophila sechellia. Taxonomy (NCBI): domain Eukaryota; kingdom Metazoa; phylum Arthropoda; class Insecta; order Diptera; family Drosophilidae; genus Drosophila; species Drosophila sechellia. Next base: position 4,860,896 of record NC_045950.1, on the reverse strand, counting down.
AGCGAAAACATTTCCATTTCGAGCGACCAAAGCTCCAACTCGGGTCACACCCACTCGAGGCAAGGACCGACCACGAGCCACTCGACGCCCTGCGGAAAGGTGAGCAGCGCAAACCCATTAAGGCCACCGCCACCGCTCCCTGCTGACCCTGCCAATCCTTGACGCTGCTGACTGCCTGGCAACGGGAGTAATTCCATAACGTAGCTGCATTGCACCGCACACAGCCACATGTCCATATCGAATGGCTCCAACGGCTGCACATCTGTTTTATATCATATTATTTCCATCTATTCTCCCGGCCATTCCAATGACGAGGGTACTCGGAGGGTATGCACGCCGTATGGGTTTAAATGCTCAAGTTGGATATAATTCTATTAGGAACTTCAACCGTGTTACGCAATTCCTCAGGGCACTCCACAGTTTGTTTTCCGCGTCAAGCTCGGCTTTTTGCCATTACTTTTTCCAATATCGCAGCAACAAAAGGCCAGCAGAGTGGGGCAAACAAAGGCTCGGCCAGCTTCGAACCGCTGACCATAGAGAGTTGGCATAGCCGACCCAACCAGCCAGACACCCATCCTGGCCAGCCGAGGTACGAACGGTGGGGTGTGGCTGCTCGCCAGCCTTGCCCATCTCCATGGACTGCGTCACTAGTTGTGTTTACCGAACACGCAATTGAAATAATTGATCCAGTTAACAAAATTGCATAGAAATTCAATAAACAACAACAGCGACGTGGCTGCAGTGTTCCCGACTCTGAAACCCGAGATCGCAGAGCGTTCTTATTGAGTTAGTTTAGTGATTCCCCCTCTTCATGTTTATTTATATATGGGGCTCTGTCGAAGGGGTCGAAACTCGATAGAACTGTCAGATACTTGAAAGTCGAGCCCAAGATGGGAAACCAGAGAGCGAAGGGATCGTGCGTTGGATCGATAAACAACCGCAGAATGGATTTCTATGAGTTCGTATCAATTTGCGCTGAGGAAAGACAAAAAAAAAACTCTATCTGTGGACCCATTAATAACTTCTTTGGGTTTTCCCGCTTGGAGTCGATGAAGATACATTTACAGAAATATAAACTCTCATTAATCTTTTTATTTATATTAGAGATTATTAAACAGTTGGCTGTTTACGAAGTTGTTTTGAAGACTGTCAATGAAATTTGTGGATATACAAACGAGATTCGTTCATCTTCTGATGTCGATTGCATAATGCGCCACATATGTATATACATATATAGTGTCGACTTCTTCGATTAGCCACACTTTCAGTGCGGCCCATATCAAAGTCGGGAATCCGTGGGTCAAGCAATGCCAGTCTAGACCACAGTCGCTTCTGGCTGCGAGCAGCTGCGTCATCGGGCTGCTCAATTGAAAGCTATTGTTTATTGCATTTGTCACCAGGAAGATGAGAGATATACATATGCGGGCAGCGCCAATCAAAATGCCTTTGATGATGATGCGATGCGATGCTGCAAATTAATTAATGAAGACTCCTATTTGGAAACATTTTCATTCGGAATTGGGTGATTATCGCGACTGGGTTGCCCTTTGGCAAGTCTTAATTAGAGGAATGTGGCACACATATCAACTGGAACCTGGTGGTGTGCAAATAAAAGATTCATGGGAAAGCCCGTTAATGCACCATTTAATACCATTGTCAGGCCTGGTGGCCTCAAATGGTGTCACTCGGCGAAAACACAATCGCCCGATGTTGATTGCCGGCTTGGAGCTCCGTGTTTGATTTGCGGCCCCAAAGGGCGGGTTTTAATGGATCGAACGGGGGCTTTTCGAAAAGCGTCTTGTTTTCCGTGCACGGACTCGGGGTCGCGCCAAAGACCCACTTTGGTATGCTATATAAAATCATAACCCGCAAGCCATATGACAACAACGAACAAAGGTAGCAACAAAACTGGCGACATGCTAAATCCGGGAGAGCACGGGACTCGAGTGCAATAAAGCCCGCAACGTGAGCTAATAAATTATGAAGAATATTTCGCCTTTTTCATTTCACGCAACCCGTGGCTGCCTGGGTTTCGTTTTGCTTTTATGGCCGAGCATAAAACTCGCCCACGCCCACGCCCACGCCCTTATGGAAGCCCACTCTGCAAATGAGGCGAAATAAACCGATGGGAAACCCTATCGAGAACCCTGGTCGGGAACCGACGACAAAGCCAGATTCCAAGATAATACGGTGGCATTAGGTGCAATCAATTTCTGACAAAAGACTAAGAGTGCGCTAGCCCCTGTAAAACTTTAAACAAATAACTTTTTTCGGTGCGAGTCAGTCACAAGGCTGCATTAATTAAATTAGGCTGACTGTAAAACCTACTCAGCTGATCGATCGAACCGTCCAGCGGGTGGAAGGAGACCCCACCCGCTCCCAGAAAGCCCTCCTCCTCCAAAATGTTTAGTTAAACTCGATAATTACTTAATAGGCATGGATGTGGCCCGATAAAAACCGAGGCACTGTCCTCGATTTCCATTCGAGCGTGATTAACGTGCGCATAAATCGAACCTTCCCGAAGATCTTAGAGTGCTGTGAAGCCAAATTATCGCCTGGGAAGTTAAACAGAACGGATTGATACGACTTAAGATTAGATTACGAGCGATGATATAGTGCAGAGTTACCCAGTGCACTCAGCGCTCTGATTTAATGGATCACTGATGATTTCAATGGGTTATGATATATAGGGTTGCCATCCAAAGCAAATAACTAATCGCTGGTAGATTCACAGATTTGATTGGTTTTCAGGGGAAAGTGCTATCCAAATAAACAAGTGGAATGCCCCTTTCAAATAACCTGGCAGTATTCGGTAGCCATTCCAGCCAAATCATCATCCGACAAGTATTTTCCACTTCCACTCGGACAATGATTTATGGGGCGTGGGACCTTTATGGCAGGTGCTCTAAAAATTCCAATTTACAAGTGTTTAAATGAACATTAAAACCTCCTTAGTTAGGTTCCGCCGCGCTTTCTTATCTCTAAACCACATTCAATAGCCGGCAAATACACATCTACTAGAATCTAAAATTACTTTATTACCCCTCCATAAGCGATACGTGCGCCGAGTTGGGACTGATTGGGCTGTCTGGGACTCGGGCGACGACGACTTCCACGATCGATCGATCGATCCGTCCGACCGATCGGAGCTATGTATCTTCAATGGCCTAAAGTGGTGAGAGCAGCGCGTCATCGATATTGAGTGTGGATATAAATCATAATAGGCTGCAAGTCAAGTGGAACCAAAGCAATTGCCAGTGCTGCGAAGATCATTAATTTACTTAAAGAACAGCAATTTTCGAGCACTGCGAACCACTGTGGCCAGGAATCGAAGCATAGATAGTAGTCCCCATTTGTTTACCTCTTTGGGGTCTAGATAAAGACCATGTCGGCCGACAAGCTTGCCCAATGCTGATAGTGGCCAAACCGAACGAAACCATCGAAATCACCAATAATTTCTATTGCCAGTGTCGTGATCCCCGCCAGCGGGCAATTGGAAATCGGCCTTTTATCACCACCTCAATTTCTATTTCCGAGACAAAGCTCAACGTCCCGGATATCTCGGATGGCGGATAGTAATAGCCAACATTCTAGGTACCTTGTTTGCTCGCCCTTTATCTAACAACAAATGCATCCAAATTACTCATACGCACATATTTATTCGAGCTATTTTCCCTTAATTATCGCGAAATTAGCTTGTGTATGAGAATATTATTTATTGGCGTTTATATTGCGTCAACGAATCCGTCCTATTTTTGGCCATAAGAAGAAAGCCAATGAATGCAGCCCGCGTCACGTCAAAACATTGGAGAACCTCAAGATTTCCATCTTTGCGCTGACGTTTTAAGGCTGATTACCACCACATTGATTTTGCCGATCATCTTAGTACGTAGCCATGGTATCCAAAGTGCCTGTCACAGCACAGGAAACAATTTACCTTTTAGACATTTCAAGTCGATTTTTCAGTAAATTTGAAGAAGGGGTGATACAAGAGAACCATTTCAGAAAGTGAAGAAAGGAATATGATAAAAGATACAGAGATCAGATATTTCAGAGATCCTAGGATAGATACATATTTGCACACCGATATGGAAAACCATCCACCAGTTTTGCATCTGTCGTATTGACATAAATATCCGTTTTAATTACCATTTAATAGGCATTTATTTTTAAAAATCGGCCGCGGGCAAAGGCCTCCAACAAACAAAGAAAATGAGACGAGCTGTTTTCCGAAACACCCAATGTTTGTGTCCCAAATATCGAGTGCTATATGTATGTGTATTTTTTTTTTAGCACATAAATCGCTTTGAATGTGTATGTACAACAAAAGATATGGTTGTTTTTTTTTCCCCGACCCAGACATTTTCATGTCCACAAAAAATGGAACCAAACAAAAGTAAAAACCTGAAGAAAAAGCTGAAAAGTTGCGTCGCTTTGGAAAAAAAACAATGAAAACGGCAGGAAAACTGACGGACTGACAGGCGGACGGACTGGCGAATTGACAAACCAGCCCATCCAAAATAAATAAGAAATATATATGCACATACATATGTACATATGTACTTGTAAAAAAGTCCATGGAGGGCAAACGGGACTTAAAAAGGGAAGAAGAGAACAAAAGAGAAGCATGAGCGCGCAAAATGCGCGGCACACTTTTCTCAATATTTCGCGTTGTGTGCCATTGCGCCGTTATTTTGAAGGTCAAGTGACCAGGGAAAGCTTTACCAGAACTAGCGGCGACCACCCCCACCCCCCTGGCAACCCCGCCCCTGCCCTTCTGACAGCAGCGGAAAGCCGTTTTGCATTACAAAATCGCATGAAAAAGGGTAAAACAAAAACCACGCACAGTGAGGCACCGCTAAGGGCAACTAATTAGCAATAACAAATGCATGAAAGGTCCCTGGCGTAAAAGGAAGCACTTTGAAATTTAAAATTAATTAATAATTATAGTAAAATTATCATTGAGTTTTGAGAAAACATTTTGAAACAAGTTAAAATTAAAAAATTGCAATCTATACAAGCGATCTGCATAGAGAAACACACAATATTATTTGCAAACTTTTATAGATAAACACACGATTTTAGCATGTCTGTAGTTTTCCGTTAGCGTGCGTTCACTGTGGCAGGGAATGTGAATGGGCGGCGGTGATTAACTTACCACGCGTCGTGTCTCGTACCGCGGAAGTGGGGCCGGAGTCGCAGTTGGAGTCGGTTTGGGGGTCGGAGGGCCCGGTGGTGGAGAAATGGGAGTGGGCGGAGTCATTGCTACCACCTCGTGCAGCACGGCAAAGGGATCCAGGTCGAAGGACTGCGGACTGCTCCCCGGCAGCTCGTCGCCCGAAATGTCCGCGGAGGGCGGCGGCGAGGGTGGTAATGGATTTTCAACCACATAGACCAAATCTATTTCTGGTGTTTCGGGCGTTTCAGGTGGTGGTGGTAGTGGTGGAGGTGGTATGTGCACTGCGGGAGGCGACGGAACGAGGCTCATTAGCTGAATGTCCATGTCGGCCTCCCAGTTGCATTTCCTAGGAGCCTCCGGCGGATAAATCTCGGGGCAGTCGAGTTCCATTATGACCAGATCGGTTTGCGGACACCTCTCCTCCTCGGTCTCGTAGCGCCGGCTCACGTCCTGCGTGTGCTGCACCCGGATGTGGTCCATGAACACGGAGAACTGCAGGCAGATCGCCGGGCAGAAGGCGCAGTTGAAGCCGAAGCTCTGCACGTCCGGCGAGGCGGTGATTTCCCCGCACTTGCGGAAGAACGCGTAGTCCTCCAGCTGCCAACTGGGCGACGGCGACTCCTGCAGCGGCATCATGGCTGCTGTGCTTCACTGGAGTCCACCTCTCACGCAAGTCTTTCGATTCTCGCTATTGCTTGGCGCACTCGCGACGCGGACACTGCGCTTTTCCGAACCAACGCTGTTGGCTTTCCGATTCAATCTGCGATCCAAACAACCGGCAAATCCAAACTGCAGTGTGGCCGAGGCGGGCGCCTTTAAATAAACTCCAGTAGCAGTGTGGCCATTGCTTGGAGGTGACTAAATACCATAGGCTTCAGTTAACGATAGTGCAATATATTTAAATGAAATGAATTGAAATACATATATTACTCATAAAGTTAATATAATTGTTCAAAATGAAGATCAACGATTTATTACTTCTAAAAATTTTAGCAACAGTTTGTTATAGTTTAAATGCTTATTTTTCCACAAAATTATTTTTTAAGTAAAGTTTTTATATTTCAATTTAATAGTAAAATGCTTTAGCGGTATTTAGTTTTGGAAACTATATGGAAAAAATATGGACAAAATATTCTGAACTATACATAGAGATTTGGGTCTAATGACTTTGTTCTAACAAATACAAGGAAGAATATGCATTTTGATTTTAAGTGTAATTAAAGATCCATTTTTAATTGTTATACTAACTTTCTTAAGGCCCTATTTTTTCCCCTTCAGTACTTAATGTTCCATAATGAACATAATCGATCGTTCAAATTGGATTCATATAAAAATATGAAATATTTAAAGTTTGAAATTCAAACAAACGCGGGCAATTCCAACGGGACATTCATTCGCGGTTTGTGTCCGCGATAACACTGTAGGAATTTTGGTATTTTTGGTGGGTTCTCGCGGTATATTCGAAAGGTACAGGCACGGTCACGCTAAGCGTAAATAATTTCTAGGCAAGCGGGCGGTTAAATAGCAAAATAGTCAAGTAAATGTCTAAGTTTTTTCGTTTCTAGTTAAATTGCTGAGCATAAACCATGGGAATTGTGTTATCCAAGCTGCGGGTGCGTATAAGCGGTGGCCCACGGCCCGTGGGGACCTGAATGCAGTATACAGCGAATATACTAAGAGGCCCCAAAAATTTGTGTCGTGAATTCGCGAATCTAATTATAGAAGGAAAAGTCCACGGAGGCGGTGTTGGAGGGGCTGCAGACGCAGATCCAGGCGTTGGAGAAGTACATGATCAACACCGAGGAGCGCAAGCGGCGGTTCGTGACGAACTTCGTGGGCTTCACCATCGGAGCATATATCGTGGGCTTCGGGCTCTGGTGGTACTTCTACTTCCCGCCGACCATGAAGGAGTGCTTCATGTACCTGGTGCCGCTGCTGCTCTTCCCCATTGTGTGAGTGCTGCCATCTGATTAGCTCTAAATCCGGTTCCTGACCCACCTTTCTCTCGCCCGGGCTCTAGCATCATCTTTCTGCGGCGCCTGTTTACGTGGTACTTCCAGCGCAAGCTCAACAAAAATGGCGATAAGCTGACTCGTCTGAAGGAGGACAAGCGCAAGATATTGGAGCAGGTCATGGACAAAGAGACCTATAAGGTGGGGTCACAACTTCCCCTTGATTACACGCCCGAGTGCAGAGTTCTTATCAGAGCTTAGAATATATTATTCTTCTTTGGCTAAGATGCGTAGTGTAAACCTTCTAGCACTCACGCACTAGCTAAGGGCGCAAAAGCTATTTATCCCCTTTCACCAAATCGAGTTCCCGCCCTTTTTTGTATGTTTTGTTAGGCCAATGCACTCTGTTTACATACTTCAAACTATATCTTGTTATTTTCCCCCAGGTGGCGGTGAATCTCCTGGAGCGTTTTGGCGACAAGAAGCAGCTCCGCATCAGCGGTCTGCCGACCAGCTCAACGCCCAACCGCCCGCAAGTTGAGCGGTCTCCACTGACCGTCGCTGCCGTCACCCGAACTTCATCAGCCGGAGGACAGCAACAGCAGCAGCGATCGCTGGCTCCATACACCAATGTTTACCGCAACAATAACAACAACCAGAACACTTCGCTGAACAGCAGCGTCATCAGCTCACAGTCACTGGGACAGATGACGTCAGCTTCGCCGCAGTTGCGCGCCGTTCAAGAATTGCGCCGGCGATCGCCTTTTCCCATCGTGGACGATCGGTCACGAAGTGCCCTCGATCGCATTGTGGACTTCATCGTGGGTGACAGTCCAAAGGATCGATTCGGCATGATCTGCAAGGCGTGCCACGCCCACAACGGTGTGTTATGATTACTAAGGGAGAACTTCTATAATTAGTCATAGAAACATTGCATATCGTAGCTGAGAAACCGGTTATGCTTTCGCTTTCATTGTTTATTTCGCTAGCTCTATGATCCACAAAAGAATCTGCTTAATTTAAAGACAATTCTTTTAAGTAACATTTTTCAAAAGCTGCAATGTTTTATATGTTTACTTTAATAATTTTGTTGTCAGCATTAGGCTGCATACATCTTAATCTTAACTTTGTTATCGTTTTATATTGAAGTTCTACGCGAAATGATTAATATATCAAATGTTGTACTATGTTTATTGTTAAACAAATTTGCCTCCTTCACAGGAATGCTGCCCAAGGAGGAGTACGAGTACACTACCTTCCGGTGTGCCTTCTGCAATGTACTTAACCCGGCAAGGAAGAAGCGACCCGTGGCTCCCCGGCTCTCCCTGGAGGCACCCTCGGATACCGCAAACAAGCGAAACGACAGCTCAGAAAGTGAATCATCCGACGATGACTCCGGTATATATTCAATCAGATGGGGAGACCCGTCGTATATAGTCATTTTATTTGAATTCTTGTCACTAACTTTCAGTGGGCTTGTCTAATTATTATTACTTGTATAAGTTAGGTTCGTTTATCGGTTATCTAGTGAAAAGCATAGCAAATAACTGACGCTGAACTAGGTAGCACTGACGAAATTAACTTCTGCTAGTAATTTGAAAATAGTTTCTCAATATTATCACTGAAAAACGACCCAACTAAAGTACTCATTTCGTTTTTAGATAAAGAGCCATCTGCACGAAGAGCCCTGCTTCAAAAGGTGCCATCTGGTGGAACTGATATGGATACCACCGCCGTAACGGAAGACTTGGCAATGGAGACTGAGACAATCGAGACTGGACCTGCAGCCGCCAGCATCAGCACAGCTGAGGTGGCTGCCAGCTCCTGAGGGCACCTCGCCTTTTAGGCGCCAGTCAAGCAAAATTCTTGGATTATTTGCTTTTAGCTTACTTATTTAATTGTTTATTGGTAAGCAAATTTGAAAAAGAATCATCTGTTATCATGAATTTATTGTCGAAGAAAACGTATACATTGAATGGAATACATTAATCCTCGAGTAGCCCGTACTTTCTTTGGGTCACCCACCTAGCCGCCCGAGGTGTGGGCGGCACCACTCCCACAGCTGTCAGCATAGAAGGAAATTGATAATTAAAATCTAGACGAAATAAGGCGACAACTAATGGCATAATAATTTAAAGCATGCCGCAGCGTGTGACAAAAAAGGCGAACCCGACAACCGTCAACCGACATCGCTGGCGATATCACTTGGCCAGCAGCGATACATACTTACCTACAAGCCCGAGAACACACACATGCGACTCACTCTGCGACTCCAGACTAACACTGCATTATGCGAACGGTCAACAATTTCAATTTCGCTGGCTTTTATTTAGCTTTATTCTGTTTTTCCGGGCCATTGATCAAGGCTAACGAGATCGATCGGCTGGCTGGCTGGCTGGCCTGGCCGCCTGGCAATCTGGCGGTGCAGCAACGTAACATAACGCATTAGCCGGCCAACACCAGCACCAACAGCGCCCACCTACACGCGAAAAAATCACGAGATGCTTGGCACTTAATTTCGCTTAAATAGATTGATATCCTCGGCAATCAAAACAGGGATTAGCACAGGATATGAATTGCCTTTCTTACATAAAGCATTGAGTTTAAATCTTAACTTGTCAATCATTTTTAGTATTAATTAAATGAATTAGCCATTGATAATTTTAAATTGTTGATTAGTTAGATTTGGCAAAACTAAATATATAGGCACCTAAAAAATTTATGTTTAGCATTAAATTCGTTAAACTCTCTTCAGAGCATGTAAACTCACAATTGCATAGAAGTATACTCAGGATTTCTCCCAGTGTGCTGGTGTTCGGCAGGGGCAGGGAGCAGATTGTGTGGATTGGACGGTGCCGCGCCCGCGCAAATTCCTGCCAGCGGCTGGCGGCAAACACAAATTATAAGAATTAAACTAAATCTGTTACACCGTTGCCAACAATTGGGCACGTCTGTCCCCGAATATAACATGTTCATATGGCCAACATGGACGCCAGTCCGTCCGATGGTCGTGTGCCGACCCGCGGGCACTGGGCGCTGCCTGATTAGCTCATAATTTGTGTGGCAGTGCGAATTGCGCTATTTTCGCTATTTTCCGCGTAATTGAATTCCCCAACGCAGCCCGTCGGCCAGGAAGTCGGCGATCGCTGGTGCGTAAGGCGGTCTCGAGCTCAGTTTTACTGGCACTGCTGCGTGGTGCGAATGACTGGACGGCCGTCAACCTACAACGGGTTATCGGAAATAGAACTGCCAGCGGATAAATCCGAAACTAGGGCTGCAAATATATTATATATTATGTTATATTATCTTAGCTATATTTACATGCTACTATTACTCCATTAAATATGAAATTAAATTGCTTTATTGGATAAGTCCAAAGCCAGCTTAGACTACTTCAAGCCCAAAAATATGTATCAATTGCTATATTTTATTGTAGATACTATGAAATATTCTAAATTTGATAGACATTTGAATTTGTTATAAAGGGAATATTAAACATCTATGTTCTGTAATTAATAATATATTTGTGAATGTGCGACAGATTTATCAGACTCAAGATTATAAGCCTAAGAATAGATGATTCAGATGAAATGTAAAGCTGTTAGAAAAAGTGATTTAATGGTTTTGAAACCCAAGAACTTAGATACCTGTCCTGCAGCCCTAGAACCTAGAAGTGAACTTCGGTGCGACCCCGCCTCTCGAATGCTGCGCATTGAGATCTAGTGCAAGTTCGCTGCACCGAAACCCGTTTGCAATGACGCGGACCACCGCTGCCTTCCGGGCAGACCAAGACCGGGCGACATGTGGCAGTGGCATGCCAAGGCGATGGTAGAACCAATGGCAGGCCGATGGCGCTGGTGGTGGCGACCTGTGCCTCTTACACGATCCGAATCCAAGTCCAAATGCGAATCGGAGCGGAGCGTAGTGATTCACGAACTGATCCGCTGGCAAATGCGGATCGAAAATTGGCCAAACGCCAACGCGAATTTGTCAAAAGTACCCGTACGAGCCCAGGCTGGAGATTTCTTTTTGGCCGAAATGCAAGTTGGGGGCTTAGTTCATTGCTAATGACGGCATGTTGTCGGTAACTCGATAGGAGTGCGCACTCGTATTTGTTTGCATAGTTGGGTGTTTAAGCATATTACCCGTATGTATGCACGAGTATGTATCTATCTGTCCGTCGGCCCCGTTCGATTTATTTGTCCGCGCTCCGCAACAAAGACTCATAATAATCTGTTGGGCCAATCAAGTAAAATATGCGCGAGATCAGTCAACTACAGAAACAAAAGCAAAAGTAAAGCAAAGCCACTGCAGCAGCAGCAGCAGCAACAGCAAAAGCAACAAGCACAGCAGCCGCAGTAATGAAAGTGAAACCGAGTCTGGCCGAGAGACTCTGGCTGAGATTGAGACCCGGCCAAGAGTCGGTTCTAGGCAGCACCGCTATATAAGCTTGATGGCCGGGCTCGGCAGCAGCAGTGCAGCGCCGACCAGGAACCCAATTGGAAGTTTGAGCTACGACTCCATAGTCCAATTCGGCAAGGATTACCATAGGCCCCACACCAGAACCAACTCCACAACTACCAACCACCCACTCACCTCAGCCAACATGTTCTGCAAGCTGGTAAGTGCCCTTTGAGCCGCGTCTCTGCCCACAAGGATAGCGTCTGAAAAAGTTCTTTTAACTACTAAGTGAAACTGGCATCCATATCTGCAACATCTTAGTTGAAGTTCTTAAGATCCAAAGATCCTATGTTCAAGATATTCTTCAGATACATAAACTACAGATGTATCTTATTACATTTACGAATAATATATATATTTGTAATCTTTTCACTAGCTTTTCGCTACCTTCGTGGCCCTGGCGGTGGCCAAGCCCCAGCACCAACCTGCTGCCCAGTATCCGGCTGGCGTGAATCCGCAGGACTGCCCCAACTTCCCCATCTGTGATAATGCGCGCCTGCACAATCCGCAGCCGCAGTGGGGTGCCCCGCAGCCACAGTGGAACCCCCAGCCGCAGCCACAGTGGAACCCGCAGCCGCAGTGGCAGCAGCCCCAGCCCCAGTGGAACCCCCAGCCCCAGCCCCAGTGGCAGCCACAGCCCTCGTGGAACGCAGCCCCTGCTGGCGCACCCGGTGGCGATAAGTATCCAGCTGGCGTCAATCCTCAGACCTGCCCCAACTATCCCTACTGCGACGTGAACGCCGGACACGCTGGTGCCCCCGTGGCTGCTCCTCCTCTTCCCGGCTGGACGGAGCGTCTGTATCCCGCCGGAGTCTCGCCGCACCAGTGCCCCAACTTCCCGTACTGCAACTAGGGTGGGCTAGGGCTCACTTGCGGCCAGCCGCAGCTTCCTCTAACGCTTCGCCTTTCCCCAGTTCTCAATTAGTGGACATTAATCTGAAATTCTTTGTTGTTGGCGCCGAAATAAATGCAAAATGTTGGTCAAAGAAATGAGACTTTTTATGGTCAATAACTGCAGATACATGGGGGTATATAAAATCGTTCTATTCAGTACAACTTCTAACTATATTACAAAAAGTAATTGTTAGTTCATATAATTCTTACTATAATGAGCAAAAGATTAATTGAACAAAGTAAACATTTATAATTATATAAAGTACTTTGAACTGTCTAAAAGCAGAAAGGTGGATAAGGTAAACTAATCTAGTCAAGAGCGCTAATATGAGGAGACTATTATGATCCTGCTCCACGAAACTTGATTTACAGGAAGGAAAGATCCTGCTACTTCAAACTTGTATTATATGACGGAAATATCCCAAATTCTTAAGTTAAATTGATAAGAATTCCTAGAGTAAAAGGTGTATATTTAATTAAACATTTCCACTGCCCTAGGACCAGTTCTAGCTGAAAAGCGTGCTGAACTAGGAACCAAGAGAGCTCATGCCCCGAGAATGTGCCCTGCCACGCCCAGTAAGTACTTGGACAAGGAGCGGAGTGGACGGACCAGACCGGACCAGATCGGATCGGGTTCGTGGAGATCGTAGGAAGGGAGGGATCGGAGCGGAGCGCACTCGGACTGGCGGTCGACCTCAGTCGGAGCTGGTCAAGTGAGTGCTTTGTGAAAGTCGTTCTTGCAAAACTTCGGCTTAATTGCCGCCTTTGGGAGACCGGCCCAAGGTCAAGTGCAACTGCAAATTACAGTCTTGCAGTGGGATTAACTAATGGTGCAATGATCCAATCGAACCTATCACATTCCCGAGCAATTCACCTGAAATATGCGTGCAATCGTTGCTTTATATATAATCAATATGGCATTGCCCCATTTTTGCTCTTTTTTGGCAGTGTGGGAAAAAAGTGCAACTCACGAAAGTAATTTTACAAAAAAATGTAATGGGAAGTGATTATGGGAAGCTTATAGCATGCAAAGGAATATTCGAACCGAATGATATGAGATGTAGTTATTTTCAGACGCCACTTAAAATGCAGATCGATTTGCAAAAATCCAAGGACTTTATTGCTACAAGAACAGTACAATTTATTACTTTGCAAAGGATCGCATTCAGATGAAGAGAGGTCCTCCCAAGGCGGCGTAAAAGGAGTACGCCACTAGCCAGAAATAAAGGCATACAACTAAAGTATTGGGAAATAATTAAGGATTTTGGAATCTCAGATACACCGAGCTACTTACAGAACATTATACCATACGTGATCATTACCCAGAACCAAACGACGAGTATGACGTCGGATACTATCAATATGAGCATTGCTACCGCCATGATCATAGTCATTAGTATGTAGAAGAGCATCCAGCTGCTCCGTAACTAGATCATATTATAAGCATTATAATTTAAACTAATAATTTGTACTGGTATCTCACCCGTATACTGCCGATGATCAGGAAAACGCAGCTCAGTATGTGCAGCATCACGAAGATAATGAAGAGGGTGTGTCCCAAATCGGGAATACCTATGGGTGGTAGGATCAGATCCTTGCTCTCAAGTATCCTGCTTCACTTACCCGACTCCCCGAATAAGGCAACAAAGGTGCCTCCAAGGATATCCGCTATAATGTGCAGAATTCCGATTGCTATGGTTCCGATTCGCAGATCCACGCAGCAGCAGCAACTCTGTAGATATATCATGGTGCCAATGTGGGGTAGTGTCTATGTGTGGCTATTTGCTAACAGGGTATCAGTAGTTGAGTATCTAGAGTATATGGGGTTTTTGTTTTATGTAGGGTGAAGTGTACAAGTTCTGACACTGAAAACAAAAATCCTTTGAAAAATATTACTTAACAATTAGATGATGTTCTACCATCTTATATAGTATATAAATATAGAGATAAGTACGTTTCCAGTCTTTAAAGGTAGGTATTCTATCACTCCGATCTAAACGATATAAGCTGAGAAAGCCTTAAATAACAAAATTGTTATTTCTTTAATCCTGCCATAAATACACCAGGATTGTTCTGTGTACAGTCGAATTGTGATTTATTTACATTCATTAACTTAGCATTGTACAATATTTACAGGCTGCTTCAGATGGGACTGGCTGAGTGGGTGGGTTTGAAGACAAGCAGGCCAGCGGGCAGATGGCTTACAGCCAGCCGTGTCCGTGGTGGGAGCTCCAGCCGTGGTGATCGTGGTGGTCATCGAACACGTGGTGCACCGGGATCTCCTCGTGGTGGACGTGGTGCACCGGCACGGGAATCTCCTCGTGGTGGACGTGGTGCACCGGCACCTCCTTGTAGATGGGCACCGGCACGTGCTTCACCACCGGCACATGGACCTTCTGGACGTGGTGGTGGTGCACCGTGTGCACCTTGTAGGGCACGTGGATGGTGTGGTGCTCGCTGCGGATCGAAAGTGAAATCGGTTAGCTAATCAGTTGCTTGAACCCAGCGTCTTGGCAGACATGGCTATTGCATATTGGCCATTGGCAATTGGCAATTGATTCGCACAATTATGCGCGCATTACACTGAATTAAATGCCAACCGCCGCCTGCGAAATTCCTAAGCCGCGAGCCAAGCCAAGTCGAGATCGGCTAAGTTCAATGGTAGCCAGTGGTGGGCACCATTTAGAGACTGCTGGAGGGGGCTGGGGCTCTAAGTGCTACAAGCGTTTTGATTGCTCAATTCGATCGCAATCGGACACATATTTCATAGACCCACGGAGCAGTCGCAGCGTTTAAAAAGCCATGCGACCGCTCGTTAGCTTAGCATAAAGCGGGAAATGGGTATTTTTATCGATTCGCTCGGGTTATTTATGGATCAGTTCAGGTGCAGATCAACGCCGATACTCACTGTTTGCCAAAGAAGCCGGGACTGGGGGCGCAGTAGGCCACGGCGAAGAGGGCGACGAAGATCTGAAAGGGGATAAGGAAGTTGGGTAGTTAGGTCTGGCTGGATTAAGGCAAATAGCTAACTAATCAGTGTGATTAGTTTTAATTTGGCACATAAAAAGTATGTCCAATTCTAGGGATTTATAGAAGCAATAGAATGTCCAAGTAACATTCTTATAAAGTTAGGTGATTCGTTTTCACTTAAAAGAAATCTAAGTAATCTAATGAAATGTTAATCCGCAAATGATGAACATGAACTAATATTTTTGTATTTCTTCTAAATAGAAGCATCCGTAATTTCTTTAAAAATGTATAAGAGACTTTTTAAGCCATCAGGTCATCTCTTGAAAATGCTAGTTTCCAAATTATGTCCTTTAGACTTCATAACTATTGATGGTATATTTCCAATACGGCGGTTTTTGATGCCAGTTCTCAGTGAGTTGGTTATGTTTCAATTGACTAGTTTTATTCACGATAGTCCACATAAGTTTAATCCTTTTCAGCTGCATTCGTAGGCTTTTTTCAACACTTTTTTTGACCGTTATCCTTGTCGCACTTACGAATACTTTCAGGACGGACATGGTGGCTGGGCTGAGCTCTGCTGCACTCGAAAGGCGATACGAAAACCGGAGCACTGTCAGGTGGTGACTGATAACCACAGGCTGCGACTCATCCGTTTTATACCCGGCGCCAACAGCGCTTTTGTTGTTGCTGCAAGCCGACTGCGCTGCACGAGAAAGACGTGACGT
The DNA here is from genome assembly GCF_004382195.2 of Drosophila sechellia. Lineage (NCBI taxonomy): Eukaryota > Metazoa > Arthropoda > Insecta > Diptera > Drosophilidae > Drosophila > Drosophila sechellia. The sequence goes on along the minus strand of NC_045950.1, from coordinate 4,844,715 downwards.
CGGTGCAGCAACAACAGCAGCAACATCAACGGCCAAGCGACAATAAGCATAACAGTGGACGCGCGACTGTTAACATGGCCAACATGGTGTAGTGATATGTGATTTGTATTAACCGTCGTTGGCATCTGTTTACGAGGGGTTAAGACCCTCTGGTCGGCGGTGGAGAGGGACTGGGAGCGGTGGTCCATGCTTCAGTTGTCCACAATGGCAGACGATCGAACTTTGACTTGGCGGGGCTTTGTGTAATACGGGGCAAATTACCTTCATTTCATAATCATAATAGCAAGGCAGCGCGCGGAGTGGGGCTAAAATCATTCCGAGTGAATGACCAAGTAGCACATATACCGCCGCCGACTGGATCACTTAGCGGCCTTCTGCAGACCGCCGCAAAAAGTGAACGTGTGCGGCCGGAGACAAAACCAAGTTGTCACGCTAATCCAAATTTCTTGGCCCTTCCATATCTCTTGGAAGACATCTCCACCAATCGACCTTGAATGTCTTCTGTGGTAAGTGTGGTAACTGTCGTCGCTGGTGTCAATTGATGTGGGTCAGCGTTGGAGCTACAGGAGTCCAGTCTTGGATGTATCCCCAGCGAAACTCACATCACGACGCATGGAGCACGAAACACGTACGCCGTAAATTTGCAATAAAACGCATTTCGGGCAATTACTTAACAGTAACAGTAGTTGTGGCGCTAATCAAGCAATGCATCACACGATTTTGAAGAAATTCGATTTTGATTGTGTGGATTTGTATTGTTTTTGCCATTCTACAATGCCACAATGCCCCTGACATAACGCTGGCCACGTCAGCTGCTGTTGCAACTGGTTGTTGCATGTTGCATGTTGCTGCCGTGCTGCGCTGTTAACTCAACTGTCAAGAGCTTTAATTTGCGGCGTGCTTAACCCATTTACGGCTGAACAAGGAGCTTCTGTTTAGATATCAACAACTTAAACCATAATATTTACCCTGAATGGGGTGAGTAATCTTAGCACTCTACACTTTTCCTAGTATTTTAAGAACTTTATAAGTGTAGTCAATACCACAAATTAAATTCTAACTTTCGGGGTATGACTATAGCCCCATAAGATGGTATAACTTTGTAGTGGCTATAATATCAACCTAATAAAAAGTGGCTACAAACGGGTTAAACCATTAGTATCACTGACTGATTTTCTCTTTCACTCACTCGCCTTGCGTGTGTATATATAGGCCAGTGTGCTTTTACTGCGTTCGAGGGCGCACCACTGCCATCCTGCCCCACCGAGCCATCGAACCACCAAAACACCGCACCACCGGCTTTCCCCACCCCGTTCGGCGGGATGTTATTGCATTTGCGGCAAATTGCTCGTTTTAGTCATGCCAAATTGCATAATGGATATTTGTCTGAGCGATAAATATGCCATAGCTTCCATGCCACGCCCCCCGGCCACCCGATCGACCCGCGCCCCTTCTAACCATGCGTGCCCGTGGGCAAAACCAAACAATAATCCACCCGGTGGCCGCTGCGGTGGATGATTGCTTTCGCTTTCTGCGAACGCGCTGGCAAATCGGCTCGGTTCGGTTTGGTTTGGTTTGGATCGGGATCCCGGGATCTGCTCATGCAAATACTTCCTGTTGGGTGAGTTTTGACTTCTGTGAATGTGGACCACTCGAAAAACTTGGACTAGGTCCAGAAAGTGTACGGAAAGAAATTAGATCGAGGATTTGGTGGTAGAGATGGGATTGGGAAATACGATCGGAAGTATTATTCCACCTCTTAAATAGATCTAGAATCCATTCCAGAACAGATAGAACAGATATGTATGTATCCGTATCGAATTTTAGGTCAGGTTTTGCGTCAAGGTCTGAGATCTTGAATTCACATATCAGATACATAAATGCTGTATTTATGTCCTCATGCTTCTCATCAGCTCTATCAGCTCCGATCTTTCTCGCTGTGCAACAGGATCTATTAAGTCAGAGTCGAACAGCTGGCCAGGCTCCAATTGAGACTGTGTGACGCACATGCGGACTCAATGGTCCACTCAGCACCAACATGATGTAAAACACGCCAAGTGCTCGTCGTTATGCAGATACAAATGTATATATGTATGGCCAACCGAAGTGGCCGTCTAATTGGGCGGCGGAACATGACTGGCTGTTCAGTCGATCGGTTGAACATGAGTGGACAAATCGTTTGTGATAAAAGCGAACAAGATTGATATGGGAAATGCGGCTCATAAATCATTCTAGCGCGTTCCACGAAAGATAGATGTACGCAAAAATAGGATTTACTGCTTAACTAGCAAAAGCGTAGCTTTGAATAGCTCACATTGAGATATGAAAGCCTTTTCGGGTGTCGTAATGCATTTTTGCAAATTACTAAGGTAAATCTGTGAAACTGCAAAGTGAATTGTGCGCTTCAACCCAAACTTAATGATGTTAAAGCAATTTCGTTGCTAAGATGTTGCTTGTTAAATGAATAGGTATGGTGAATTAGCGGAAGAAAGAGTGCCTAGCCATAAAGGTTTAAGTTTGGAAAGGATTGGAACACAGAGGTTGATTCAAAGGTAAAAATATCAAAAATACAGATCACGTTTTAACTGATCATAGAATAAAAATTGCCAGCTTGCACTTTCATGTTGACAAAATTCAAACTTTTATCAAATCATGTTCCCATGGATTTGCATTTGCGTGCTACTAAGCCAACACGGATGGTACGTGTTATCAGCTGGGTCCTCCTGCTGGCCCACAACTGCCAATCACCTTTGGCCACGATTTATGCGCCCTCGTAGAAATGTTTACCCAATCGGCGTGGATTACATGACGCGGCTGGGGGCATGGATTTCCTGCGGACCATGATCGGCGATCGGTTCGACATCGTATCTGCCGCCAATATCTTCCAGTTAGACACCACGACCTGAAACCGAAATTGAATTTCCACGCAGATCCGCTAGATACGTGGTCAACTCGCACCCCACCCCCAATCTTCGATCGGAGCCTACACCACTTGGCAGGCGGAGTGCGTCCGCCAAAAGCGCCGATCGCCTCTGCGAGTCGGCTGAATTTTGATGCGATGCGATGCGATTTTGGACATCGATAGGGTCGAGGGACAAGTGCCAAAGCAAACGCTGCACATTCAAGCCGTACGAACGATATGTGGAGCAGCCCCAAATCCAAATTCAAATCCAAATATTCACAGCCGCAGATTGTTTGGCAATGCGGGGAAGACTCAGGTGGCGGCTTCTGTTGTGGTCATTTGGGCCTCAACTGCTTTCCGATGCGGACTTGACCTGCTTGGGGGCGGAGCTCCTCGGCCATTTATAATTGAGAATGCTCGAGAACGACCAGCCAGCGGTGGAGCACCTTGATTTCATGTTTCGTGGTAAGTTTTGAAATACTACTACTGATTTTGCAATGATTAATGGCCGTTAAAAAAAAACTTTGCAGGTAGTAGTAGTGATAGTGATAGCAGTAATGGTCTACACCTGTAAGTCGTAGTAAACGGATATTGGACTTCTTGAGCAGGTAGAAGGAATCATTTTCTTTAAATTAAAATTAAAATTAAAATTCTTAATCGGAATAACTAGCCGATTCAATCTAGCCATGTCCCTCCGAAGTTCTGAATGAACGTCGAGATCTCAAGTACAAATTAGAAAGTAGAGATTGCGCATATTTCGATTTAGAAGACTGTCACCCAAATTAATGTCACGCCCAAACTTTTGAAACATTTTTCAATATCTTTTGTCAGCAAACAAAATGCTATGCCAACAACAAATTAATATTTTTCAATATATTTTTTATTTTTCAATATATTTTGTAATATTTTCTTTCGGACGCGAATAGAAATCTATAGATAATATAGAATAGAAATCTATAGATAATATAGAATAGAAATCTATAGATAATATAGAATATAAATCTATAGATAATATATCATTTATATTCATAATGATTACAAAACTAGCTTGAGACGAAACTATAAACAATAAAGGAAATGCAAATGTTCTAACCAATCTTACTCTTTTCAGTCCAAATAATTTTTATTTATAACTTGGCTATTGGGCAATCCCCATTCTCTTAATGACCCGTTTAGAGGCGTAACCTCTGCAGCGCCTTAGAATTCCTCGGAGTTCCTGGTATGCAAATGAGCGGCCACAATGAGCTCATCTTGCCTTCAGCGAATCCCAGACCAAATCCGAATTCGATTCTCCTGCCTCTGCCGAAGTCGACGGCGGCGTCTACGTCCATCGCGACTGCGACGGCTGCGCATGCGCCTGCGCAGACTGCGGCGCAGATTTGCGAAGTCGATGGCGAGGCGCTGATGAAGAACAACCCCGGCCTGAATTAGACGGCGCCAGCGAGCATGACAAGGTCGGCACTTAAAGGTGTCGCCAATTACGGGCCTCACCTCCCGACCTCCCAAACTCCTAGCTTCCAATCCACCATCCATCTACTTGTATGGTTTCCCCATCTTTCGAAAATCTCTTTTTCGAGTGTTTTGTGAAAACTCGCTCGAGTTAACGCTTCAGTTAAAGCCTAAATGCACTTGTGGGCAGTGGCAGCGTCGGTGGGTGTCCGTTAAATTTGAATTTCACACCGCTTAGCGCGCTCAGCAATGCGGAAAGAAAACTCTCCAAGCGCCAAGCTGAAATTCTGGCATTCTTTGCTTCAGGTGCTTCAGGTTCTGGATTCGACTGCTCCACTGATTCCCGGCTTCTTCTGGCCAAGAATTCTCTCTCTAATTGCATCAAAAGAAACTCAAAACACATACGAAATAATCACGCAAATGTGCCTTTGTTTTGATGTTGGCACAGTGAAGAGTCTATGAATTCGTATAAGCGTTTTGCTAACAGCCTAAAGATTCGGTTTTTACGTTTTGCGGTTATAGCTTAGTTTTTGTTAACAAATTACCCCACAAAATGCAAACATTATCTGTTTAAATAAATGCATTCGACGTGATATGGTCTGCTATTTTTAACTAAATTTAAGGCCTGCACCTATTTTATAATTTAATGGCACTAAAGAAACCAATAAATTTCTGTATTCTATTATTTCTAACTCATTTTAAAGGGCATTTAAAGTTTTCCAGCAACGTGAGTAAGTTTCTTTGTTACAATTTCATTTTAAACAATTTTCGAGAGTCATTGCCAGGAGTTGGAGGCGGGGAGCAGGGGGCAACTTGCACGAACCCCCAAGTTGCTCTTCCCCCTCCTCGAGAAACCCCCCTCCCAGCAACCACTCAAGTGGGCGCAGCGTAGGCAATGCTAATGATGATAATGATGATGACGATCTGTAGAGCCAAGCTCCATCGCCTCCTGCTCCCCTTTCCCATTCCCCACCACCTGCCACCAAACAACTAACACTTGTAGTGAAGTTACCATCTAAATAAACAACTAAATTACACTTTGAAAAAATCTTGCCAAGCAACCGAGTATAATTAACCAAAAAACCTTTAGCTTTTAGTTGTATTTTTATACCTTATCAACACTGATTTTTAAGTGTTTCATGTCCTAAGCAATAGAAGAATCTAGTTGAAATTAAAAATGTTAAGAACAATTTCACAATTCAAACTCGATTATTTTATTTTAGATATATTTGTTACTTGTTGGTGCTGAATTAATCTGAGTGTGGCAACAACAATTCACCGATAGAGATGCTTACCTGCTGCCTCTGCCCGCGGCGCTGCCGCAGCACTGTCGCGTCTGCGCCGCTTTCTGCTCTTCCGATGAGTTTCGAACACAACTAAATCAGAATTTTATTCAGTTTCAATTGTTTAGCGAGTGCGGATCGGCGTCGAGTGCGCGAAGCAGCGAAAACAAGCCAAACCAAACGAGACGAGCCCCACAATAAAATAATATAAAATAAAATAAAATAATACAAATAGTTGAATTAAATGCAAAAAGGGCTAAGAACTAAGAAAGTAAATTAAATTAGGTGTGTACGGCTGATGCTTTCTTGTCATTAGCGAAAATTTGAAATTTTCAAAGTGTCAAAGCGCGACGGAAATGCCGTTATATTCGCTACATTTCCCAACATAATTTACCGCGCCCCAAAAAAGAAGAAAGTCGCCGGAACAATCTAACAATTTTCACCAACGAAATTGTTTTATTTTGGTTCTGGGAAGAATTCTTTGCTCTTAATTAATCATCAAGAATATTAGCGTAATGTTTTTTTGTTTCTGGCAACTATGAGCAAATAAGTTATTATTATTTTAGGTGCTTTCGGCATTCCGATGGCTAATGCTGGATTTACGCATTGATGAGCACTTTGTCATTCGGGTTTTTAATTATCGGCCAACTTCCAAAACTTTTGGTCGAAAGGTCACAGGCACCTGTGCAGTGAACTCTGACGTCATCGCCTGTAAGAAGGCTTCGCGACGCTTGGTTGGCCAGGTTATTGACTCTCGCCCTCCCTCTCCCACTTGAAGTTACAGGCCGGACCCCCATCATAATTATGTGAGTCGGCTTCTTCCGCAACCGCAGAATCTTAAGCCGCCTCTTGCCCGCGAGCCCATAAATAAAGCCGATCTTGGCTCATTTTAACGATCTGCATATTTTGGCAACATAATTAACGGTGAAAAGAATGTGAAAAGTAGCGAATCGTAACGCGAAAGCCCCAATCAGAAAACGAGAAGAGAAACACGCGACTGCAAAGAAAGGCGGAAGAAAGAAGCAGAAGGCTTCCACGCGCCACCAACGAGTCTCCATCTCTCAGTTCGAAATCTCGCGTCCATCCCATCGGTGCCTCGAGCAAATCTTCTGGCCAGAAGCCCAAGTGAAACCGCCGATGATGCAAAAAGGGAAGTGCCAAAAGAAGCGAGTTAAGTGAGAGCAAATCTATAAGAAAGCATCGTAATATCGGAAAGCGCCGCTGGGGTTATAAACTAATCGGACCCCATGATCGCGATCAGCGATAATTCGCTTGGGCAGCGATTAATACGCCTCCAGGTGGCATTTCTCCTCATCGGTCTCTGGGATTCCACGAGGGCTCTGACAGTTGACAATCAGTTGGTATCCGCAAGAAATGGTAAGTGAAATATGGCAAATTATTGCTCGCAGCTTCCCATAGAAAGAACTATATTTACAAACGCAAAAACTTTCTTACAATTTATTAAAATGTTATGATTTAATCCGACGTCTTGTTAAGTATTATTCTTCGTTTTATAACCTTATTTTCATCGTAATTTGATACGCGAAATGATATCGCTAATCAACTTGTTTGACTTTTCGTTTTATCTCTAAACAAAAACAAAAGTATTTTAATTTTTTTATATAAATTAAATTTAAATTTTAAAGATTTTTTATAAAGGCCTAGTTAAAACGATTATAAAAAGCAATTAGCCTAATATACGCTTACAATTGGTCGTTACAATCGGCCTTTATACCCTTTTAAGAACCTTTACGAGCATTATGCAAATGAGGAGTTCTTACAACATGGTTATAAAAGAGTGCTTATTGAGTCATTCACATAGTAATGTAAATCATTGGGATATAATAGGATCCTTCTTAGAACTTAAATTACTCGGTGATTGCGCAGAATACAATATTTCATATTAATATGAACTTGGCTTAAACCCTTAGTTAATTGGACAACTTAACCATTTTCTTTTTATTAATACAACCATTCTAAACACAAATTCCTGGCCATAGTGTGCTCACGTATTAGCTACTGACTAAAAAACAATGTTAATTTCACTACTTAGGAATCATTCAAATATTCTAAATGAGGTAATTTCTTGGAAAAGAGCATGCCAATCTAATAACCATAGGCTGGGGGCCAATCCATCAAGCATGTCAGACCACAAACACCACAGAGCAATGTGTTTTGTTTATGGTTTGACCTTTTTGAATTATTCATGCACTGACAAAAATTCTATGGGTCACCCCCCAAGTGCGACCCACCGGCACGCAAAGTTAATAAAATTCAAATTCAAATCCGAATCCGAATGGAGAACAAAGCCAGCGAACAATCGAAAAGAGACAATTGCAGAGTCAATAAAACTAACCTACCGTAGAGTGGACCAAGTGGAGCACCAGCGGTGGCCTTGAAAGTGCAAGTGGGGTGACGCAATTGTTTTGGAGCCCAAAGGAGTCGGGGGTGGAGCGGGAAGACCTGGGGAGTTGCTTAACTGCCAGCCAGCTGAACCTTTTGTAATTGGGATCTTGCATTTGCCATCTTGCATCGACAGACTGCTTCGAGCGGATTGCACTGGAGGCGATGCTGCCATTTGAGAAGACCTTCCGCACCGAAGACACCAACTCGCTGAAGATGTGCAAGGAGAAGTGCCTGCAGGCGGGCGAGAAGTGTCAGGCCATCTCGTTCGGGTGAGTCGTCTTCCACCTGTCACCCCTTGATTGCCCAATTTCCATCTTATGTATATATGTGTTTTCCTTCTCTTTTTTCGGAATTTTGCAGTGTTCATCGACGCGGAAACGGCACTTGTCAGTTGTCATCGGAGCAGTACGGCTCGGGGGGCGGCGGGCGTCCGGGGGGCGTGATTTTCGATCCCGACTTTGATCTGTACACGCGCAAGACGAACTGCTTCGACTTGAGCGACAACTCGATTGCCGCTGGTCCGCAGCCCGTGCCCGGTCCCAGTGCCATTTCACCCGGACCGACGCCACTGGATCTGCCGAACAGGCCCTTGGATGTGGGCAATACGCCAGTGCTGGTGGTCAACCCCACGCCACACACTTCGGGGAGTCCACCGCCTCCGCTGGGACCGTCTCTACCGCCACCTGGCGTGGGCGATAGGCTGTACTTCTCTCACGATCTGTATCCGCTCTACAAGTATCCCACGCTTTACGAGAGCAACTATCCGTCGCCCAACGAGGAGGCCTACATTCCCGGCGGCTATGCAGCCAATGCCCCCGAGGTGGATGAGCGGTATCGGCCCCACTACGGACCCATAGAACCAGCGGACGATGAAGGTATGCGGCCCACGCCACATAGCCCTCCAAGACCCATATTTGGATTGGGCTACGGGAATGGTTATAGCTACGGATCCCCGGAGAGATATACACCACCGACACCGAGGCCATCGAGTGGTTCTTCGCAGGAGCGACCCAGCTATGTCGCTAGGCCACCTCGTCCGACAGCCGATCGTCCGGAATATCCACCCGGACCTCCACGTCCTACGGCCGATCGTCCGGAGTATCCACCGCGTCCCTACGAAGGCTTCACACCGCCCTCCTATGGACCACGGCCGAGTCCCAGCTACGATCCCGATCGCGATCCACGGCCGGACTACACCAATCGACCGGATCCGCCGTCCCTATCGCCGCAAGTCGGTTACGGGATGAATGGCCCATCGGCACGTCCACCCCCACCCTCTTACGAGGGTCCTCCTCCACCACGAGATGAGTACGTTCGGAGGAACGGCAGTGCCATGAGGCCTGGTGACGGATACGGAGGTTACGACGACGACAAAACGATTGCAACATACTTCAATCCGGATGACTATATGCAAGGGAATAACAGTGAGTTATCCATTTTATATTTCAAACATACAAATATCGTATTGATGTGTAACTAATGTTAATTAATGTTAATTAATTAGTAAATACATTTTTTGGTGTATGTATAGTACTCGCACTAGCGCACTTGTAGTGCGCTTCGTCACTACGTTAACTGTCGTTAGTGATAATTGTAATGACAGATTTTTCTTTTCTCTTATCAAAAGGAATAAAAGATAATATAAATATTACAATGCACCTGCAAGATATTGAGTTTGAATCCTTATTAAACTTGTATTAATTCATGTCAATATGCTTATTATTTAGCTAAATAATGATCTTGCATTAATTACTTAAAATTAATTAATTATATAAATTAACGTATTCTTATTTATTTTTATAGAACGACCAATGCCCGGCGATAGAGATAGAGATCGGAATAGGGACCGACTTGGTTATCCCATGGATGAAATGAAAGGTAAGTAAACGAGAGGTGGGTCATCTCCTGGATTCCCTACATTCAACTAATTCATGGATTCGCGCTGTCCCCTTGGCTAATCCCTTCACCTTAGAGGCAGGCCTGTGCCTATAACCATATAAATAGACAATGACACGGGTCACTTGAGAGTTGCAACAACAATAAAACAACTAAAATTTAGAATTAGCATGGCGCACAACTAAAACCCATTAGCTTTTGGGGCCCACGGCGACCGACTGGTCAAGTGACAGATGACAGACGCCCGCCCGATTGACCCACATTCCCTTGCTTTTATTTGCGTAACAAAACTAAACCCATTAGCCTGGCATAATGCTCATCGGATCTGGGAATGGTGGGTGGGGGGTGTGTGGGCGGTTGCAGTAAGCATCGACGGCATTATTCACAATCGCATAAAATACACAGTGGAGCCAAAAGCTCCACTAACTAACCCACCCACAAAACGGTATAATAAATAACGCTGTGGCCAAAGTTTTGATAAATGGCAAGCGCAGTAGAATGGAAATGCAGGAATTGGGGTCACCCACATGGAATATTAGGCATTTCGATTCTGTTAGATCATTTTGCACAGAAATGAGGTGTAAACGTTTTTTATTTAAAGTTAAAGTTTAAAGTTTATTTAAAGTATAAGTATAAGTTCCGGAGGAAAAGCTTTATTCCATGCAGTTTTAAAAATGGAAAATTTATTATTTATTTAAAGCTTGATATTTTGTATAGTGTTTAAACTGAAAGCATTTTTGTTTATCTACCATTTCTAAAGGTCATCGCATTTAAATTGTATCAGGCTAATTACCACATTTTTGCCAGATGATCCAACGAAAATTAATTCCAGCAACTATTTTCCGGTCTCTTCATTTAATATGATCTCATTACTTTCCAGAAGAAATTGAGTTGTCAAATGCAGAAGATTTATGACATTTCTGAAACTACCAAGCCAGATCATCAAAGAACGATTTGTGTTTTGATTTGGACGCGACTTCCTTTCGGGTTTCTCAACTGTGACGATGTGGAGTACATGAACCCAGCGGGTGGCGGTGACATAAGCCTATCGAATATACCATATGCTACATGCCAAGTGCCAGGTGCCAAGAGAATCCAAGTTCAAATGCCAAACTTGATGACGTTGGCGCAATTAATTGTGTTTCTGAGGTGGCGTGTTCGCTAGTTAGTTAGCTTGCTTTTATTTGGCGTGGGACAGATTGTAATTTACACTTGGAGATTGGGCTCCAGCTGGCTGGGAGGCGGAAGCGATCTTCGCCATAGGTATCTCTAGTTTTTGGCGGTTCTATTGCGTTGTGCAAGATCGGAATAGAACAGAACGGAGTGGAATTGCACTCAGCTTGCACACTCCTCCGGCACTCATTGTATGCAAATGCGAACACGGAGTCGGTGCACAAAAACCACCCACATTCGGGGTTCGAGTTCGCAGCACCACCACGATGCAGTGGTGCTCCGCCTGACAGCAATGACATTGATTCAGAAACGGAAATGCACTGAAGTCGGCTGCTTTGGGTGCTTGACGGAGGGATATGATCGATGGACTCATATTTGTGGTCAGACATGATTGGGAATTGCAGCGAAGCGCTGAGAAATTGGCAAAAACAAAAGACAGGAAAGGAACTTGACAGTACAGGAATAAGTTATCCTGTTCAATATAATACACACCTTATTAGAACTATTTCAAGTTAAATATTTTTGGTTTTATATTATTATTGCAATTCTTTAGAATTTCGCCAAGGCAGGTTTAATAACTCAGAGGTTTAATATATAATATATAGCTTTAAATATAGTCCATCCTTGAGCAGAAAATAATTAAACAGTCATAATAACCCCTTATAAGCCCGTAATTTATTGGACTATAATCTAGCGGCTAACTGTTTAGGTATAACTTTTCCTAGTGCCTCATTAAGACCGCTCTTATTGAAACGATATAATAAGCATCATATCAAGTTGCGGCATCCTTGAGCTGGGTCTGTTAACGGTTGGCTGCCCCCCATCAGCATCGCATCTCGCAGCGATCTGTACCCTCGTATTTTCATCTGAATCATTGGCGAAGATAGGCATCTTCCACCGAAAAAAGCCCCACTGAAAATGCTCATTATACCGCAGAATCCAAGGCTTCTGGGCAATGCGAAGTGCTCTCCGCTGGGAGTTGGGTTAAAAAGAATCCACTGAAAGTGGGAGTAATTTTCTGAGATCTTCTGAGCGGCGGAGCGAAAAGCTCCCGGCTCAGAAGCGCACAAGCGAAAAGCTCGGAAAACGCGCGCGATTTTCTAATGCCGTATAAAACCGCAAGCTTGACCACAGCCGCTGTTCATTCGCGATTAGAATCGCCAGCGCCGCGCATCCAAAATTTCAAATTCGTCTACGGAAATCGTGTTCGCGTCTGCGTGTCCTGTGTGCGAGCGGGATGGCCAGCTGGCCCATTGTTTCGAGCGCTTGACATTGCACAGAAATTAATTAGCCCAGAACGCAAATTAAGCCATTACGTAATCACGCCCAAATCACCGCTTCGGCACAATAAACTCCAAAATGGGTAGTATCTATGGGCTTCTGGCGCTGCTTCTGCTTTTGTGTCGCGTCCACGACGGCGGATCGAAGTTCGTTAGTCCTACGCGACACACCGATCTCAGCAGCACCATTATCATAGTGGAGGACGCCAAAGGTAAGGTGCCATGCTTGTGGGTCATTCCACCTGGGGCCAAGCTCTCGGCCGAGTTTCGGAGTGCGTATTAAAGTAATTTGCATAATTTCCATCGTTCTGCGTGAAAAACACTCCGTCTTGGCTGGCAATTTTCCCGGAGATTATCTTCGGTGGAGTACACGGCACCCAACATGACTCGAGCATAATTTACTCGAAACGGCAGCGGATGTGCCGCAAAAACTTGGCAGCGAGAAGTAATTCGACCCGCAACAGAAACAGAAAACGACTTGGACACCAATGCACTTGGGAAAAGAATTGTTCCTCTTCCTGCGAATTTCAATTTTACAATTACAATTCGTGTTAGAAAGTGAAATGGATCTGACAATTATTCTGATGGTTTTATTATAAACGTGTATTTTTTTTGATAACAACAATTGAAAAGAAATCAAACCTTTTATCATTAAGTGTGCTTGTTAGGTTTAAATAGGTTTTATTTTTACCAATTATTTAGACTCACTGGAAGATAGTAGTTCCTCCATTGAATGATCGACAATATATAGCTTCAAATGTATAAGTTGGTTCAGTGGCATAGGCTCAGATTTTTTCCAAGTGCAGACACCCATAAAGTAACCCAGCCCCGATCTTGAGTTCTGTACTCGCTTCACTGCCTCCGAACGTTGAATGGTTGTTATATTTTCCGCCTTTTTTGCTGCCCACAATTGCGTAAGACGCAGCATCTGCAACTGGCACTGCAACACCCATTTAATCTGCCTTTCAGCCTGCTTCCGACGAGTCCTGGCCGGAAAACGAATAGCGCCCCACTTCGTGCGCCGCTCCATATCCTGCGAGCGGGTAGAGGAGTGCATGCGGGAGTGTGGTCGGGAGCGGCGATTCATGTGCGAAGGCTTCAACTACAGGCTGGATCCCTCGGGTCACGGGCAGGGCGACTGCGAGCTGGTCGAGATGCCGCTGGCCCAGATGGACCTGTACTCCAGTCCGGATCGACGGGATGCCAATCTGCTGAGGCATCCCGACTACGACTACTACGAGAGGGACCGCAACGCGCCGAGCAGCTGTCGCCGCAGCGCTTGCCAGGATTGTTCCAAGGGTCCGGTTAGCAGTCAGCCTGTTTACTTCAAGCCCAGTGGAGTAGCAGGGGGATATGGTGACCGTGACCGTGATCGGGACAGGGACAGGGATCACTATCGCCCGCATAGCAACACGGCCGTGGATCACTATCGCGGTCCATCTGGTCCTCCGGGCTCCTCCTCCTACGAACACCGACCGCCCTACTCCTCCGAGTTCCATGGATCCCACAGCTCATCCTCCTCGGCATCCTCCTATGAGTTCTCCTCGCATGGTTCGGGATCCAGCTCGGGTTCCAGTTCCGGATACTTTGGTCACACCCCACCCAGTAGCTATGGCGGTGACCATCCCTACGTCGATCGCCATGATTCTCCGCATTATCGCCCCGGAAGACCGGATCGCTGGGAGACTTTGCCGAGTAGCTCCGGTTACGATAGCTCTGCCTACAGACCGCCACGTCCGCAAACGGATCGCATCGATAAGTACCGTCCACCGTATCGTCCTGGCTCGGATTACTCGCCCTATCGACCGCCAAGTCGCCCGTCGGACAACTACCTCGATCGCGATGGAGCAGGACCTCCAGGACCTCCGGGATCCAACAAGAAGCCAAACAAATTTGTTCCCTATCTGATTGGCGGCGAGGACAACTGGGGGCACTACGGTGGTAGTTATGGTGGCAGCAGCAAGCACTCCTCCTCATCATCCTCCTCCTACTGGGGTCTAACCGAATCCCAGAGGCGCAAGGATCAGCACGACTTCAACTACTTCCAGCTGGGTGCGCCACATCGCGAGTCCAACTCGGTGCTGAGCTATCCAGGCTCTGGCTACGAGGACGATTATCCCCGGCGACGCAACGATTATCGTCAACAGTGGACTCGGCGAGCGGGACCAGATGGTAAGTGGCTTTCATGGTATACCTGTCTTAATATAAATTCTATATTAGTTATTAAATCAAAAAAGTCCAATTATACGACAAACTTTTATAATGAGGAAGAATTGCTTAGAACTCCTGACTTATTAAGCTTCGTTCGATCTCCTACCTTCTGAGCAGAAGGCATCTTATAGCCGTGGAAATCGCAATCAATTATCAATTTAAATAATTAATACCCACAGAATGCTCTGCTAAAACCAGCGAGGGATTCCGGCTGCACAAGACGGCCGTGCGGCACGCCTACAACGTGCCCACCTTGACGGAGTGCGAACGCCTCTGTTCGGATCAGCGGCCCAGCTTCGTCTGCCACACGTTTAGCTATCGGTACAACCAGGCTGGCCGGGACAACTGCATGCTCTGCGATCGGCCTATCAACATGCTCGACTACTACGTGGACATCGAGCCCGATCGAGACTACGACATCTACTCCATGGCGGACGATATGGACGTGTGCCGGCAGCCTCCACCACGACGACATGATACCGCCGGTCCTAGCACCGCCCTTTCCGACCCGAGAAACGCACGTAAGTTGGTTATCTTATGATAAATTGTACATATTTGTATAGATTTAATAACTATAACTAAATCTTGTTCGAATTTAAAATCTACTTTCTGCAGAGTGCTTCTTCCGCGCAATTGATGCTACAAGATTCTTCAAGTCGATTGTGCGTGATTCACTGACCGTGCGATCTGTCGGCGAATGCGAAATGGAGTGCATCCGCTCGACCAAGTTCACCTGCCGGGCGTTTGCGTTCCGATATGGCCAGCAGCGACATGCCGGAGTCATTGACAACTGCCAGCTGAGTGATTGGCCAGTGCGAGACATGGACAAGGAGCGGCATCTCATCCTGGACGCAGCATTCGATATCTTCGAGCGAGCCAGCTATGGGCATGGATGTGAAATCCAGCCAATTGTGGATGAGAAGCACAAGAAACGTGCGTTGATTTGGGGATTAGTAGGAAGTCCGTAGAAAGTATAAGTATCCTATCTTTTCTTAGTCTGCTATTTGGGTTACGGATCACCGGCGAGACTGCTTCCTCCGGCCATTAAGAAGGTGATTTCCGTGCCCTCCGAGATGGCCTGCAAGAAGGAGTGCATCCGCTTCCGCGAGACGACACCCTTCAAGTGCTTTGCCTTCAGCTATGGGTGAGATACACGAATTTCATATCCCATTCCCTAATGTCAATCTCTATCCATACACCAGCTCCCATGCCAGCTCCTTCAACTGTGAACTTTCTGACCTGGACCAGACCGAGTTGAAGCAGGATGTGCACTATGCACACACCAAGGACCGCGACTTCTGGCTCTTCGCCTGGAATCCCTTCGACTGGACCTGCCGCGACAAGGTCAACACCATTGGGGGATCCCGGGTCAACAATGACAGGCGCATGGACATCTTCCGGGAACCGGGTAAACTTAACCTACTAACCTGTTGCACCTCGATTCAAGTGTAAATAACGGGTTCCGGGTGCCGTTCCCGTGCAGCGGATTGGCATTAGTTGTGTATTATTAGAATTAGATATTATGTAACTTAGTTTGTAGCGGCGATCGTTGTGTAAATAACGTTTACTAGCATGTACAGATGCCCCAGTCCCAGCATAACCGAAAGACGAATCCCCCCAAAAAGCTACTAACCGACCGATTGCATGTCACCGTTTCCCAATTTGATTCCGATTACCATACCCTAAATCCCGTGTTCTCGACCTCACTAAACTCGCTTCTTGTCCGCTAAAGGCGACGTGGCCTGGCGTCACTACACCGTGTCCGGAAAGCCCTGCCGCCGGAGCAGTCCCTGCGCCAAGAATCTGATCACGGGCTTCTACTCCTGCGAGACGGATGCCTCCGAGGTCGGCTCCTGGGACTACTGCTGCAAGGCGGACCACCCGTGCGGCTACAGCAAGGGATTCGATTATCCATGGTAAATGACCAGAAAGGACCTCCATGTGGTGAAGCTTTAATGAGCTCAAAATTCTCTTCGACATGTTCCAGGTGCTTTGTGGGCGATGAGTCGGACCAGTGGCGCAAGTGCAGCGATCGGTACTTCCCTGGTAAGAACAGCACCCAGCCGACCCACTCGCATCTGGGACTGCCCAGTGCCAAGGAGAAGCAGAAACATCCACACCCACATCTCTCCCAGCCGGCGACGGCGGCCAGCAGCGAATACAGCCAGCACCCCCCTCGTCCCGGCGGACTTCAGAGCCTCAGTGACTTCGCCGCCGCGCGTCTGTGGCCCGTGACCTACCTGTACAGTGAGGGCCCGCCCAATGCCACCGAGTTCAGCAACTTCGTCGACTGCAACAAGGAGTCGTGCTAGTGGGGCGCTGATTTAGATTACGATTAGCAGATTAAGATATGCTTGTGTACAATAGATACCCCCATTCCCCATCCACCATTCCTCCAATCCCGAACCCTAATCCCAGCCAGATGTACTTGAACCGCGCGGACCTTGTCGTTGTGATCATCATTGAGATTGGATACCATTGTCGTCAGAATCAAGCGAAACCAATTAACTTATTAACTTAACTCCCCTGAATGTTGAATGCTACCCAAATGACAGCTTGCGTGCAGGCATTCTTAGTACCACTAAGCTGAATTGTATGTATTATTAATAAAATTAGTTTTTACGAAAAAACGCCTAGCACATGTTTTTCTTGGGTCGATTATAATTTTTAAATTTCCCTTTTTTTGTAGTTAAATGCATTGCGCTTCGTCACTACATTGACAGTGATTATAAATTAAAATGCAGTTCTTTAGGGTACGAGGCATGTATATTTCTTAAGTGATATTTAAACAATGCCATTGTTTTGATAGTTTTGATAAATTGAATATTTCTATACCAGTAGGTGTCCAATGGATCAGTAATTTTTTTGATGATTAAAAGTTTGAAAAGAGGGGCATTTACTGTGTGAGAAACTGACTGATAACAAACTTTTCCAGATGCTATACTAGACAGCTTTTAAGTGCGTGTAAAGCTGAGTTTATCCATGCCAACCACCAACTTGAGTGCTATATCAATTAGCTTGATTGTCGCTTAAGAAATGCTATGGAACTTATGATTTGATAAAAAATTTTAATTTCACAATTTAAATACATGTGGAGTAAGTTATTCCCATGAATACTGATTTACCTTATTGTTTATACTTTTTCTGAAACATTATGAGTGACGCAATAAAGTTTTTCCTAAATAAATATACATTTATATTTTTGTTTTGTAATGTAAATCTTATTATAATTTGGTTTTTAAAACTGATGTTAGATGTTAAGCTATATTTGTTATTTAAGTTTTCTATACTTATATTCTATTATTATAAAGCTTTTGAGCGCAGTATTCTGAGAGAGTATATACAAGCTCGAATTTAAAGAGCTTTCTGTTTAGTATGCACGTACATATAATATTCGAATTGGCGCACTTCATAATAATTTCATAAATTCAAAGACACCTTCTTTTAAGAATAAAAATTTCCAGTCAAATCATATTTTTAAGTCATTTCTCTCCCTCTCTAAAATTGAATTCTTTTGAATTTATTTATCTATCATTATTTAATTATTTAAATAAGCTTTTTGATAATAGAACATTTCTTTGTGTTTATTTGTATAATGTATGGATTAATACAATCTGGGAACGCAGTCTTTTGTAGATAAAAATTTTCCTATACATATTTCGCGCTGTCAGGATGATTAAACATTGTCAAATGACCACTATTACGGTCTGGCAAGTCCGTCCATTCTCAAATGAACTCCCTCCTGGGTCGATATCAGGAAAGTTTTACTGGAGAACTTCAGCGGGATCTGTGTTTTCTCCGACTTGGTGAACCTAAAGTCTCTCAGGAGATGTACAAGACCCACCTTCACTTGCAGTTTACCAAAACGCTCGCCTATGCAATTTCGAGGACCTTCGCCAAAAGGCAAATAGGCGAAAAGATGTCTAGCCTTAATCTCTTCTGGTTCAAAGCGACTGGGATCAAACTTTTCTGGATCGGGATAAAGCTCTGGGTCGTGATGAATGCTATGCACAGGTATTATTATCTTAGATCCCGGCTCCAGGATTAGGTTGCTATCCGGAATCTGGTACTGCTTGGTGGAACGCCTCAGTAAGTGAGGCAGTATAGGGTACTTTCGAAGCGTCTCGGCTACCACTTGGTCCAGGTAGTGCATCTCCTGAACGGAGTCGTACGTGAGCTTTTGGTTGTTGCGCTTCAAAACGGCGAGTACCTCAACCCGTAGCCTTTCTTGGACATCGGGGTTGAGGGCCAGCTCATACAGACAGAAGGACATGGTGGTGGAGGAGGTGTCGAACCCGGCCAAAAAGAATACCAATGCCTGGGCCGCAATCTGCTCGAAGGAGAGGGCGTCTTTGACTCCCTCATCGCCCAGCTCCATTAGCAGTTGGATCAGGTCGTTGCGATGGATGTTCTCCCGTCGCCTGTAGTCCAATGTCTGGCGCACCGTATCCAAGAAGAACTCACTAACCTCCGGACGAAAAAGCCTGAAGCGCAACTTCCTAGCCAACTCCGGCTGGGCAAACATAAAGGCCTGGACGAGCAACGAATGCAGGGGCTCCTTGGTCACTGATCGGCCCATGCGCCGGAACTCCGACTCCGGATCCTGGAGACTATTGCACTCGAGGCCGAAGGCACAGCTGCCGATCACATCCGTGGTGAACCTGGCACACAGATCCTTTGCCTCTATCTCGCCGACCTGCAGGCGACACGCCTGCGTCAGCTTCTCGCCCACCTCCACCATGTTGGGGAACATGAATTTCATCTTGCCAGATGTGAACACCTGCGTCAAATTCTGGCGCAACCAGCGCCACTCCGGTCCGTCTAGGAAGAGAAGGTTCCCGGTCAGCGGATCATCCCGCACATTATGAAAGAGTCCTCGATCGGCGAAGCTGGAAAAGTCCCTGATCATTATATCGCGGATCAGTTCCAGATCCATGATGAACAACGACTTGGTCATGAACGTGAAGTAGCCGCAGTAGCGCTCCACTCCGCGAAACTTCCGGTAGATCCGCAGGTTGATATCCGTCCAGTGGAGGTCCCTTCCCAGTCCCTTCATATTGCCGCGGAAGTACACGGGTCTTTCTCCGGCCGCGCCCCTTCTGCTCCAGTAGCTATAATGCCAGCGGAGCTTGGCATATAGCAAAAGTCCGACGGTGAACAAGAGTACCAGGAGCGTTAGCATGGTGCCCACTGTTCGATAGAATAGCAACTGAGTGTGAAAGTGGGGTACATTTTTGTCATTTGCCGGCTGAAAAGCTTTAAGTTCGCTCTTTTTTCGCGGACTCTCTTTTTCTATCGGTTTTATATGGAAAGAACTGCAGTTATCCAAACATACATACAATATCTTGCGTCATTTTAAATGAGAATCAAACGATTTGCAAACAAAATATATAGAGCGTTGCTAATGTTCAGTTTTAGGATCAATTATTATTTGAAAATATCAAAAAATTCACAGACTAAGCGTTATAAGATATTTATTGGATTTATGGTAGTAATTATTTACAAGTTAAGCGCCTTACACCTGAAATGGTGTGGATTTCATCATTAATTTGTATTATTTGGGTATATTAGAAACTTTCCAAAGTTAGTAAAATTCCAAGTCTATGCGTTCGACTTTTAGATGAATTCCATGCTTGACCGCCAAGGTGGGGCTGCGAGTGTCCAAAACTAAGGGGATCTCTGTTGGGTCGGAAGCACCGAACTTGAAGCGCTGA
This sequence comes from Drosophila sechellia, assembly GCF_004382195.2. Taxonomy (NCBI): domain Eukaryota; kingdom Metazoa; phylum Arthropoda; class Insecta; order Diptera; family Drosophilidae; genus Drosophila; species Drosophila sechellia. The sequence continues at coordinate 4,824,401 of NC_045950.1, read as the reverse complement.
AGCAAGGACACAATGCTAATCTTGGCCTGCATTTTGCCGAAACGCAGACCTATGCAATTGCGTGGTCCATCGCCGAAGGGCAGATATGCAAATGGATGGCGGGAATTGGACTTATCAGCCTCGAAGCGGCTGGGATCGAAGAGTTCTGGTTGTGGATACAAGTCCGGATCGTAGTGAATACTGTGCACAGGTATCAGCAATGAAGTTCCCTTCTCAATGATGATCTCAGTATTGGGGACCTTATAGCTTTCATTCGTTTCGCGCAAAAGTTGCGAGATAATAGGATGTTTTCGAAGAGTTTCTAAAATTAAAGATGGGCTGGCAAATTTTCCAACTGTAATAATGATATAATGCTTACCGGACAAGACCTGTTCCAGATAGGTCATTTTCGCTAAGGCATCGTAGGTAATCGGTTTTCCATCCAGAACCCTTTCTATCTCATCCCTTACTTGATTCTGGATCTCCGGCTGGAGGGCTAGCCAAGAAGAACACAAAGGCCTGGGCAGCCATTTGCTCCAGGGTCAGGCCGTGGGAGAGGTCGATACCCTGACCCTTCTTGGCTGCTTCTTGGTCCTCCGCTCGGAGCTCTATTAACTGGTCCATAAAGTCAATCCGCTTTATGCCGTTCTTGAGGCGATAGTCGACGGTGTTTTTCACCGCCGACAAGAAGAAGTCGGTCAAATCATCGCGAAGGATCTTCATCCTTAACTTTTTAGCCAACTTGGAGTTGGTGAATATAAAGTTTTGAATTAGCGCCGAATTAGCGTTCCTCAAAGATCATGCGGCCCTTTATTCGGAATTCTGCTTTGGGATCCGCAAGACTGTGGCATTCCAACCCAAAGGCGCACGTTCCAATGACATCCGTGGTGAACCGGGCACAGAGATCCTTGATCTCCACATCCCCATTATCCACTTCGCCTACCTTTACCGCCTTTTCGATGGCGTCGGCCAGGCGATGCCCCACCTCTATAACCACTTCCGACATTTTCTTCATCTTTCCGGAGGTGAAGACAGGTGTGAGCTTGTGCCTCATCGACTTCCACTCATCGCCCTCCAAAGTAATAAGGTGTCCCGTCAAGGGATCGTCCCGAGTGTTGTTAAAGAGACCGCGATCTTGAAAGTAATGGAAGTCCTTGATGAGCACTTAGCTTGATGAGGTCGAGATCAGTGACCACGGCGGTTCGCTTGAAGAACAGGAACATTCCCGCAATGGGTGCCTGGCCCTTGAACTTGTCGTATATCCATTGACTGATGTCGCGTAGGTGGTACTTTGATCCGATACCCTTCGTGTTTCCAATCACCGGTAGAGGGCGCTCATGGGGCACGCCCATTCTGGCCCAATATGTGTAGGTGTTGTAGTAGAATCTATAGGCCAACAAGAGGACCAAGCTCAATAGTGCGAGCGTGAGCAGCATGGCGATCAAGATACTCGTTTGGATTCAGCTGTCCAGCAAATAAGTACGCGAAGTATTTTCTTCAATATTAGTTTTTAGTTTCTAAGAATTCTCTTCGTAGAACGCTCAATGGGAACTAACAAATGTTTCAGCGAAGCGTGGGGTATTTAGAGATCTCGGGAGCTTAATCGCCAATCAAGCAAAAAAAAATAATCTACGCATATCAAACATACATATGTGCAATGTACATATAAACATTTGCTAAGCTTTTGAGTCGACAAAGCTTTTTCCCATGGCGAACTCGACAGTATTAAGGTATATACAGTATAAGGTTGTAAACAAATACTATATACATTGTTAAGTTTAGGTGTACTATTGTACAACATGTGTGATGGGAGAACTTTTTCTTTAAAAGGTAAAGTAAAGGGTATACTGTATTCGTTGAAAAGTTTCTAACATATAGAAGGAAACCTTTTGAGACTCATAGACTTTATAGACTGTATAGACTCATAGACTCAGAATCTGTATGCTCGACTAAATATGTATATATTTTATGAAATTAGGGCTTTCATACTTGCATATCGCAATCTGATAGTAGCTGATAGTCTCCTCTATTATAAACATTGGAAATAGCAATAGATAATTACCCACCCAGGGACATTTTCAATATTTCGGTGACTCAAGTTGCCAAATCGTATTCGTTATCATCAAATGCTGTCTACAACTCAACATGACCACCGTAACAGAAATCGCTGATAAAGGAGTCGACAAAATGTTTGGTCTAATGCCTGATGCCGCAAAATTAGGCATTGTAATGCTGAAAAGAGGGGACAATATCAGTTGGGGCTCTATAAATGTACCCGGTTATCGCTATAAAAATTAATGCAAATAAATTCTAAGTTTCGAGTTTATTTTCCTGAGTGCAAAGAGCTGGCAAGCAATTTCATGAAAATTAAACATGTTCAGGCATTTAGCTTGTAGCTCAAATGTTTTCTTTAAAACTGACACATATGAGTAGAGTACTGAATGCGCAATTCTAGCCTCCTTACAGGACACAATTTTTTATTCGACTCCCAGAGTGTTTGTCCTCTTAATTGAAATGTGAGCCTGGGCGTAAACAGGAAAAGAAAACATCAGTTTATTGACAAGCTCTTGATGATTTGCTAGACGACTTGCCTGCTGCCTTTTGGCCTTTGCATCTCACCTTTAATTAAACTAAATCCTGTGACTATGTCCAGAAATCAATTTAAGCGTAAACTCAATAAAACTGACACAAAATCAAGCCGCTGGTGTCACTGAATTCCCCAAGGCGTGTTGCAAAGTTGCGGGAATATTTACGCGAATGCGATTAAAGGCCTATTAAACGCTTTTCCAGATGGGCAGCGTTCTGCTCCCAAGAAGGCCATATTGAAGTGGGAGGATTCCCCAGCTTCCCCCGCAGGACTTCTGTCTGCTCCCCAGTAAATAATAAAACGAAGTCGCGCCTAAAAGCATTTTGTGACCTTGTGCGGGCGTGTGTGCTGTTCTGGGTGCTTAAAGGATTTGGGCCTAATGCTCACGGCCCGTTTTATGCCGCTAATGCGCCATCTTCCAATCGACATAAAAATCGGAATGCCGCAGTTAAAGGCGACTCAAGTCATAAAACAAAAGCTGGAATTAAATAATAATGCAGCGCCAACGGAGATTATGCTTATTAAAACTAGATTGCTTTTTGCTGATTTTCATCGGTTTGCGGCTTTTCGGGGGAATAGTTAAAAGCAAAGCAATTATTATTCAAATACGCAGTAATGTCACAGTATTCGCATATACCTTCTGAAAAGACAAACATCTTTGTTGATGCGCAGTGCAGACCAATTTAGGTATTATTCTCTTGATAGTCAATATTCAAAACGTGTTAGGAAACCACCTTTCAGTGTGACCAACGTTATATTGACACGGGCTAGTTTTCTAGTAAGTTTCTGTCTAGTCATGCTCTTACAATAGAACTAATTGTGCTTTCAGATTCTAAACCTGTATTCCATAGATACAAAATAATTGTTTATTTGGTTTTGGGGCAAGTCAAGCTCTCTAGAGCGTGCCAAAGCTCAACAGAAATCCAAAATCATCGTGCCGCAGTTGCTCCTAAACGCTGATTCAGTGAAGTCGGTTACGCTATAAGTTTGCTGTGTGGAAAGAAAAGTTTCGTCAGCCGTAATGTCATCTATTGGTTGGCCGAAAACTCTAACATACATTTGTTTAACACCAACATATGCCTTTGATTTACCAAATAAATGGTGTTTGAGGTGCCGTTACTCATTTTGGTTTGACAGCAATATATAATTCGGTACAAGCAACAATTCACCTTTAGTGCAATCGCAATTGTTTTTGGAATGATAAGGCGTTGTCGAAAAGCTTCTCTTGGTATATAAAGAGAGAAACTAAGCGGCAAAACGATCAGTGTTAATACAAACCTAATCAAGAACAGTTCACAGTGACCGCTCGCAATGCTGTTTACAATCGCCCTTGTGGGCGCGGTTTTGGCCTTGGCCTACAGTTTGCATATAAAAATCTTCTCATATTGGAAGAGGAAAGGTGTTCCGCACGAGAAACCTCTGCCCATAGTGGGCAACATGAAGGGCGTTGTGAAGAAGTACCACTTCCGCGATATCAATCAAAGAATTTATGAGAAGTTTAAGGGGCAGGGTCCCATCGCCGGAATGTACATGTTTTTTAAGCGAACCGCCTTGATCACCGATCTGGATTTCATCAAGCAGGTTATGATCAAGGACTTCAGCTACTTCCAGGATCGTGGCGCTTTCAACAATCCACGAGACGATCCCCTCACGGGCCACCTGTTCGCCCTGGAGGGCGAGGAGTGGCGAGCGATGCGGCACAAGCTTTCGCCCGTTTTTACCTCCGGAAAGATTAAGCAGATGTCGAAGGTGATCGTGGAAGTGGGTGTTCGCCTGGGCGATGCCATGGACAAGGCGGTGAAGGAGGCCAAAGTGGAGGACGGTAATGTGGAGATCAAGGATCTATGTGCTCGGTTCACCACGGATGTCATCGGATCGTGCGCCTTCGGGTTAGAGTGCAACAGTCTCCAGGACCCAAGTGCCGAGTTCCGACAGAAGGGTCGCGAAATATTCACCAGACGTCGCTATTCCACGGTAGTGCGATCCTTTATCTTCACCAACGCCAAGCTGGCCAGGAAGTTGCGAATGAAAGTGCTCCCCGATGATTTGACCCAGTTCTTCATGTCGACGGTCAAGAACACCGTCGAGTACCGCCTCAAGAACGGCATTAAGCGCAACGACTTCATCGAACAAATGATAGAGCTCCGAGCGGAGGACCAAGAAGCTGCCAAGAAGGGTAAGGGTATCGATCTCTCCCACGGCCTGACCCTGGAGCAAATGGCTGCCCAGGCCTTCGTGTTCTTCGTGGCCGGCTTCGAGACCTCTTCCAGCACCATGTCCTTGTGTCTGTACGAGCTGGCCGTGCAGCCGGAGATTCAGCAGCGGTTGAGGGAGGAGATTGAAAGTGTGCTGGCCAATGTGGACGGTGGAGAGCTTAACTACGATGTTCTCGCTCAAATGACCTATTTGGATCAAGTGCTATCGGGTAAGTACTGATTCGCCTTAGCTTGACAAACTGATTTTAACCCAAAACCACTTTCAGAAACTCTTCGAAAGCACCCACTGCTTCCCCATCTCATTCGAGAGACTAATAAAGACTACCAAATTCCCAACACAGATATTGTGCTGGACAAGGGCGTTCTTGCCCTCATACCCGTGCACAATATCCACCACGATCCGGAGATATATCCCGAGCCGGAAAAGTTCGATCCCAGTCGCTTCGATCCGGAGGAAGTCAAGAACCGCCATCCGATGGCCTACTTGCCCTTTGGCGATGGACCAAGGAACTGCATTGGACTGCGGTTCGGAAAGATTCAGGCCAAGATTGGGCTCGTGTCGCTCCTTCGACGATTCAAATTTTCCGTATCAAATCGCACAGAAGTTCCTTTGATTTTTTCGAAAAAATCTTTTCTGTTGGCTACCGATAACGGCATTTACCTGAAAGTCGAAAGCTTTTAAATGTTTTTAGTATAATCTAAATTATCTGCAATTAAAAAGAATAAAAGATAATAAGTGCAAAGTACACCTGAAATATTTGTGCAGTTATTTATTGAAATATTTTGTTAAGGTCCACATTGTGACCAAAACTTTGTTAATTAAAATGCAAAAAATGCCAGCGGCTAAATCAGATACCAAAACAAATTAAAGTTGTGTTTGACTGAATTTATTAGTTTGTTTAGCAGCCAGCTAACTGATCGAAACTTTTTCGGCTAAAATGTAATTTTGGCCACTTCATTTTACAGTTGTGCACGGCCAGGCAGCAAGTGTAATGAATTTTAAAAGGAAAGTATCTAATGATACTTACTTCACAGTTGTATATATATGTACTTGGCATTTAAAAGCAATTTGGTCTAGAATGCTTTAGCATTGCTCCCGAACCGAAACCTCAAAAAGAATAACAAAGTATTCTCCCGCTAATCTGGAGCCAAAATCCGGCTAAAACTTTTCCGTGACTCGCCCACTAATTTGCTCATTTCTCATGCGTTACTTGCCAGCTGCTAACCGAGTACGACTGTTTTGACAGAATTGCATGTGCTGTGCAATATGTTCGCCCAGGATTCGCCAGGATTCGCGGGTGGGAGGTTGGAGGATGGAGTCATTCAGCCAGGAGGAAGTTTTTGCCACGGCACTTTTTGATAGTGCAGTCACGCCACAGAATCCTTGGGGCAACGAAACAAAGCAAGGCAAGGCAAAAAAACTCGGAACTGCAAAACAAATGGAATAATTAGCCGGAATAAGATGAACTTGCTCACGGCACCAGGAGAACTCATAGACCAGGTGCAGCGGATTGGTATTGGTATTCGCATTCGTATTCCCCCGTAGATAACCAGGCATTTGTATCTCTTCCAGCTCTCTGTTTTTCCAGCTTTAAGCTGAGAAATGCTATCGTAACGTTTTTGGAATCCCCACTGAATGACCAGCGGGCGAAACTTGAAACAAAAACAAAGTCGGCCCTGGCAAAAAAGTGAAAAATAAGACGACCATGAATGCTCCCAGTATCCTGCACCGCCTGCTTGGGCTGGGTGTTTGCTTGTATCTGGGGAGTCTGTGTTTTTGTATCTTTGTGTTTTCAAGACTGACTGGATGGCCATTGATTCGCTCAATTGGCGGCGTTGTCTATTCGGAAAACAGCTGCCGTGATGGGGCGGAAAAAATACAATATCGCATGCCTCCGTGGGCGCTTTCGCACTTCCTTTTTTGTTTATGCGGGCCATAACTCATTTAGGCCAAATTCCTATTTTTCCCACAGACAATTTGAGCCAATGCCCTGCTGCCTCATCATCTTCGGGGGAGTGGGTCCATCGCCTGTGTTCTCATTATTATGTTATTTACATTTATTATTGATTGATAACAAATTGCTAAACATTGACTAACGAGCGCATATTGTGGCCGAAAGGTCAAAGTGTCGGGATCCACCTTCGCACCTATTTTCCCAGCCCAAAAGACCGGCTGGTGCACGTAATTATGGGAAATTTTCCGGAAGGAGAGGTGTATCTGCAGACTCCTCCGTTTCAGGTCGCTGGGTTACGTCACGTTTTGGGGTGGCAGCTGAAAAGGTGATTGAGACGCGATGAAATGAAACAAATAATACCTGAACTAACAAAGCCCAACCAACCGCATATATCTGCTCAAATATCTTAAATATGTTAAACAAACAAGGTGTACATATAATACATATTAAATTAAATTCTTTCATGCTGAAAATGAACTTATTGGCTTTCAATGGAAAAGTAAGATTTAACTTTGATGATGCCAACTTAGGGTATTTGTGGTTGGTCTTCGATCACAGCTTCTTTCCATTTCCTGGCTGACCCAGAGATTTATGAGCTCCGTACTAACATAAATCATGCTTAGGTTACATTCATTATGCTTAGGAGAGGAGCCGGTAAGAGGACCTGCGGAGAAGCCCGCTTTAGCGACTGGTGCTGAGGTGTTCCAGCGGTGTTGAACTTTTATGACCAAGTTGGATGGTTTGTAAGCGCTTTGCGAAATAAATGGCTCCGGCCGAAAGCCATACAAATTGCTAATTACTTGAGCTGCTAGGTGTTTAAGTCACTTGAGTGGGCTCTGGCCAGTGGTGTTCTGGATATCCTGGCTCCGCTCCAGGATACAGGACAGGACACTTTACAATTTCATTGGTCGCTTTATTTATGTTGTTTGCTGGATGTTTTCCCCGGGCGGCCATATAAATTATAGGGAAATATTAGCTGGCCGATGCGAAAGGCAATGGCATTTTTAGATTGCCTTGGCAACCAGGAGCACTGAACTGGAACATAGTGGTTTTGTGGCTTTGTTTTTTCATCTGCATTATCAGCCGCTTGCTGCAAGTAAAATCCACTTTTGTGGTTTGGCATTTGTTCTTGCCAAAGTAAAAAGGAAGGTTGAATTATTTTGCCATGTTTGGTTGTCTGTAGTGTTGTGAACAGCATCGCATCCCGAAACCAAACCCAAACCAAACACTTTTAGCTGTGGAATTGTTTATTGCTTGGCCATTCGACTGCCGAGTTTCCTTCTGGCAATTGATTGTGAGTGTGGACACAATCAATTTTTCCGAATCGTTTGGCAGACGACACGCATTAAGCCGTCAGAGGACATCAGCAGCTGGCCAATTCAGCCAGGCAATAATTTATCATTCCGTTCGGGGTCTAATCAAATCAAGTCCCGATTTGATAAAAAGCCAACGCGAAACGAGATGTCAAAGGGCGCTTGTCTGCTTTACAATTTTTTGGCAAGTGCCCAGAACAAATCCGCTGACATAGTTTTCGTCGAGCAGCTTGATTAATGGCATTACTAGCTGCCACACACGTAGCACGGCACACACGGCGTATGCTCATTTTGCGGAGCATCTGTTGCGACGAAGTCCACGTCAACGGGTTGTCATCGGCAAAAGTGCTGCGCCTGTGCTCCCTCGTTTCTGCTGCTCGACAATTTTCTGGCTCGACAGGTGCTATTAGTCTACTAACACCTTGATGCGTTGCCTTTGGCTGGGACAGCTCAATTGGTCATTGACGGCGCCTTGCGCTTTTGGCTTCAGTCTGCAAACCGAAACTGATGTGGCAAAGGGTTGTCCTCTCATTATGTCATTAGCAAGATGTGCTCCTCTAAACCAGGTGCCTAAAAGCTGGGTAATAGAGTTGGAAAAGTAGCAGGGGAACAGCAGGAATACAAACTACAAGATAGGACATAGAGTATCACACATTTTTGTGGCATTTAATGCCTCTTCATTTTGGTGATAGTATATAAAACTTTTGTATTGTCAAATTCCGTTTAGTTTAATCTTTATAATATTACCACCTGTTTTGTCAGCTTCCCCACGTACAAGTTGTTGGGGAAAGCCAAATGGACAAAATGCAGTTCAATAAATTTGTTGCAGAAGGAATTTACGAGTTGGGCATTTTAATTCAATTTGCAACATTTTTCAGAATAGCAATTATCAGCTTAAAGCAAACCGTGCGTAAAATTGTAGTACCAAAAATTCTTCTTGCATTTTTATTTACTGACATTGGGCTCCCATATCCTTGGCTTGCTGAATGTTGATTAACTTTGCGAAACCCTTGGAAAAGAAATCATGTTAGGAATCTGGAATTGGAACAATCTTTCAACGAGCAGCCAAAAATATGCAATAAATCGACAAAGGAAATGCACAATATATCAAAGTTACAAGGAAGCTTGTTTGCAGGCCTAAAAATGATTCTTTGTATTTATACATGAAGCCTGATAATCTATACCTATCTATATACCTACCTATACCTAAAAACTACATGTTCATTATTATGTATACGTTTCACTTGAGAATATGATAGTGTTGTAAATAGGGCAGCTGTTATTGTTATATTTAACTATATAAGTAAAAAGACAACTACAATTGATTTTATTTATTAAAATAATTTAATGTTCATGCATTATAAAATTGAAAAAGTCATGACGCATGAAAAAATACATTATTCTTCGAAAATGAGCCGTATAGTGCCGTTTTTCTTAGTTGTCCTAAACATGTACTAGAGTTGTTCAATTAAATTTGATTTACATTTACATGTTTGAAGTTAATGGGAAATGTGAAAAAGTAATTGAAATCAAAATGCCACTACAGTAATATTAAATATGTTATTAACCACATTAAATGATAATTAAAAAACGGTATGTTTTCTGACAGATGCCATTCATAGCTGAAAATTAGTAATTCTACACGTAGTCGCGAAGTAAGACGGTATATTAGATTCGTTGAAAAGTATGCAACAATATTAATGTTATATATACTAATGCAAGCAAATTTCATAAATTCGTATTATTTATCAAATATTTATAGTAATTATGTTTGTATGTGCTAACTTGAAATATCTCCCTCGCGCTTCTTTTGGCTGAGTAACTGGTATCTTATAGTCGAGACACTCGACTTTCTCGCTTTGTAAATATGGCCACCTGTGGAATTTTCACTGAAGGAATTCAGGGGTCAACTGCCGTGTGCGGGTTATTTGAGCACCCATTGCAAGGCGGTAACCTTTCGGCGATTAACCTGATCCCAACTTGGCCCTTGGCACTTGAGGACTCAAATTGAGTTGACGTTTTATTCGGTCGCTTGCAATGTCTGTGGACAATTATCGTATATTTGCGCTGCCCATCTGTGTCACAGAAAAAGTTATCTGGCATTGACGCCGAAATTGTGTTCGACTTTTGGGTCATATATGGCTAACACGTTCGTTGGCCCGTCATAACCGAATTATCTCGAGTTATGTTCGAACGCTGAACTGTTGGCCAAGTCGTTGACACTTTCGTGCGTCTAGGATGCCGCAATTTAAGCGGATTAAGACAATGGTCAACGTTTTCTTCACAATCCGGCGAGGCAGCTGCGTGGCCCGGGTAATTTATGCGAGTTTCTTGTTTTGGCTCGTGTTACTTTTTATTTTCTGGTGGCTGCCAAGCTCATTTGCCGCAATGACAAACGGAGTTGGCAACAATTGTAAAATACATGACAAGGGTCGTACACATTATACTTTGTGTGGGGCAACTTTGCCGAGGAGGCGGGCTGCCGCCACATACGTAGAACACATCTAGTCGGGGCAATTTCCTTGAAGGCATCGACTTGGGGTTGTGAGTTATATGTGCAACTTAATTTGTTGCTGTCACACCTGTGGCTTCCGCCTATGGAAAGTGCGAAATGGAAAGTGTCAACCTTGGCCCTGTTTGACATGAATTTATGAGCGCCGCCTGCATAAGGTGCCTGCCTGCTTGGGTGGGTCATAAAAACGGTTAGCAGATTTAATAAAATATATTCGGTTAAATAAATAGATTCGCATGACAACATCCTCCACGGACTTAAGAGAGCCCCTGCCTTCGCTTAAGAGATGAAACCGTAGGCGGAAAGTAACTCCTGGCAACGCAGCACGTGTTGCACGGCTTTCGCTTTCATCTGCGCAGCATCTCTGTTAAAATTTCCCTCTGTTTGGCCAACATGTTAACACGGCTTAGGAACTTCGTGCCCCATATCAGTGTGCGAATCCCGCCCGCTGCCCAAGGACGTATCCTCGTCAGAACGCCGGAAAAACTTAAGCGGCCAAAAGGACGAGTTCATTTTGTGAAAAATAAATATTTAAGCATTTGTGTGCTTTTCTGTGGCCTGTTGTCATCAATAAAACGAATTATGTACGCATGCAAAAATCCGATTCAAATTTAAACTGCCCACATGGACTGTTGATCCAAATATTAAAGACAAACAACAATAACTAACCGAGTAAATACTGAATGGCTTAAAAAATATTGATATTTATTCGGTTGAGTGGTAGGCAATGCTTATTTGGATATCCGAAAAAAGGAATCAATTTCCAAAAACAAGCTATTAATTGGAAAAACATACATACCGTCCCTGAAAATAATTACAAACGTAATGGCTTTTATTCAAAAGAAATTCAATTCTTTAGTTACATAAACCGTCGAACAGCAGTTTTTAAATTCCCCAACCAAAAGTCAACGAGGCTCACATAAAAATGTAAGTAACTGAAAAGCCGCTGGTAAACATGTGCTCATCCCCAACAACTATGTATTCGAACTTTTTGCCATGTTCAAAATCCTTTCAGCCTTTTGTTTTCCGCGTTGTGCAACTTCCGTTTAAAAACTAAACGGGGCTGATGTCTGCCTTTGGGCCAAACAATTAGGCCAACGCGAAAAACTGCAACAAAAAGAATTTGAGATAGAAATCAATTTTTCCCGAACGTCCGGCCAACCAAAGAACACATGTCCCTCCAATAGACCACTTAATAAAGCGTCAAAAAAAGCGGCCGCAGCTAGATTTATGGCCAACACGTGTGTGAGTATGCGTCTGATAATGTGGCCGAGAAAAGGAACATCAAATTGTGTATATGTTTTGTGGCCAGCAATTTATGGGCGCTAGCCAAAATTATTGCTATTGATTTAGAAGCGAAGAAGAGGAGAACTGCCAAATCCCCTGGCGTTATTGGCTACCCATAAAAGTTGGCCAATAAAGCGTTTTGGCCACAAGTAACTGCCCGAATAGTGTAATGCGGACCTCCAGCATTATGGGCTAATTAAAATTCTATTGTCGGTACTGGAATTGGAATAGAATTTTCCAATTATTCGGGGCTTAGTTGCATTTCGGCCCATTTGTCATTATTGAAATGCACATTTCTGGGCTAAGCGCCCATTTAGAGAATTCCGGGATAATGGACGCAATGGCATCCATCAATTCATTAGTGCCATCATTAGGTGGTAAATAATATCTAAGCGAATGTTTCGGACAGCAAACAATGAGCCGCAATTTCATTCGCGGGCAAGCAATTACTCGAATTATTTTGAAATTCGTTGGTTGTTATGTGGGAAAAATCGTGTTGCAGCGCAGCTCAAAGGAGAGGAAAATTGTTTGTTGGAACGTGCGTTATTAAATTGCATTTTGCGAACCAAACGGCAAATGACACAGCAGAAGCAGCACAAACAGCAAAAGCAGCATCGTATTAAAAGGATTCCCTTTGTTCCTTAATTGTCATGTAAGCCGTGCTGGGTTATCTTGCAACCGGCCTGGCCTTATGTCCTTATGCGCCTGGCGGAAATTGGGTTAAAAATGCATGCCCCAGAAATGACAGAAACGCATGTATGGGAAAATTAAAATTTAAAATTGTATCCCATTCGCAGGGGGTGCTGTTTGTCCATTACGCGCACTTGCAGCTACAAGGTTTCCGCTCATCCACTGAATGCTTGCCGAATGAAATTCGCACAAAAGCTAGCTCATTACAAAATTTTTTATGAAACGTTTCGCACTCGAGGTGCAGCTGGTTGCCATTTTTCCATTCATTCAATGCTGTCCAAACAAAACAGAGCCATCGGCACTCTGCACAATTCCTGGCCATTTTCCCAGCTCAGCTTTCCGCCCTCCAATAGCCACCCCTAGCCTCCACCTCACCACACCCACATTAGAGCGCAACTTTCAGCGCCAACGCATTTGCATCGAGTGGTGAAACAATCTTGCAGCTGCTGCTCGTGAAACTTACAGGAGCTGCCGACAGGAACTTTCGCAGACTCGTCGTTATCCTCAGCCAGCTCGCCTCACGAGTTTCACGTTTATTCCCTTTACGTGCGAAGTGGCGACCGGCAGGACTGCACATCATTGTCAGCCAATGATTCCGTATGCAGGAGCCAAACCATTTCCGGACTCCGCCACGTGTGGCGATGCCTAGCGGGAAACTTTTAGAGCATTACTTTCATTTGCATAAGCAGTTCGATAGCGCCAACCATCCGGCCAACTTTGAAATTCGACTTAAATCCTGCGAGAGACAGTATTTAAATTATATTTTCATATTTCCCAACTTCAGTATATATGGTATGCAAACAAAACTAGATATATTCATGACTACAGCCTCGCTGAGAAGTTGATGTTACCAGCAGGATTGCAGGGTATTCCACTACATATAATATACAACTTGGTCGTATCCCCTCATATTTTAATAATTTCGCGATAATGTGCAAACTTTTTGTCTGCGAAATTGTGTGAGTTTTTCACAGAGCCGCTAATTTTGCGATCCCGCCGCGCGATGAGCACTTCTGCCGAGTGTCGCGGCCATTACGGTTTATTAGATGCAGGCGTGGTGTTTCTTGGAGCCGGCGGAGTGGTGCGTCCGTGGAGCAGCGCGTCGCATGCTCCCTGCATTCCGGTAGAATTTTATAAGCTGTGGATGTGCAGGCGGCGCCAACGACCGTGACAACGACGTGCACACGTCACCAATTATGCCCCCTACGCCGGGTGGGCGCGGTCCGGGCCAGAAGTGGATGTTGGCCTTGCCAACAACGGCTCCGTCTTCGCCTTGTTTCGCTCTGATCGGCTCGGCGGCTTCCCTTGCACTTTTTTTTATAAACATGTCATTGTCGGTCCCGGGATCTTCATTTAAAATTCAATGGCGTATGCGAACTGCGTGATTTTAGCCCTCCGTCGCATTCCGTGCCTCCATGCCGCGAATTCCAATCACGGGAGAGCTGGAGCAGGAGCTGGAGCAGCTGGAGGAGTGCCCCGCCCAACGTTTCGGCGAAACATCGCAAATATTTGCATTTGCCGTGGTTGGAGAAAATTTGTAGCGCTAAACTCAAAAGAGATCTCCTGTCGGATTCGCAACAGCAAATCTCGCAATTAGTGACATCGTGGGTGGCAGGTACGCGCTGGAAGAAGGATATTGCTTTTCTCGCCTGGCTCGGGGAATTTTCAATCATGGCAGCAGCACGTTCAAATGGGTTTTAAATACAGGTATTTGTTGTTGGCAGATATGTACCATGCATTTTCCGGGAATTTCACCAGCTTGCTGTTCACATATTTTTGCACTGAACTATATGCTATTTATTTGCGCTGTTCCATGAAAAGTGTGTATTCCTTCCCGTGAAGTATTTCTTGATTGCTCTCTTTACCGCAAACTATTTTTAAGAAATGTCATTCCGGAAACCAACAGAAATAAAATCCTTCGCTATGAGAATCGCTAGAAACTAAGTTTTTTTCTCTTTTTCCTTGGAATTATATTCATAAACTTCTAATTACCAATTACAAAGAAATTTTTAGAAAAAAAGCTCTTTTATTCGAACTTACTCCATATGTAGCAGTTTAAAAATATCCATTAATAAATTATTTACACTTGATTATTGGCATAGTTATTCCTATGAGGCAAGTAGTAATATCCATGTGAGGGAATATTGATGCAACCCACATATATAAATATGTACATGTATGTCACTTCATCCAAGTTTTCATCATTTCGAGAGTTCTCTCGTTCGTTAGTCGAGTGTGGAGTAGCACTTCTAGAAATATCCATCTCCTGAATAAACGTTAATTTCCTGATAAATGCCCATTTGCTCGGCAGAAGCTGGGTAAACTTTCCCTGTGATGTGGAAACTCTTGAGCTTCTCCTGTGCACACTTTTTATGCCTCGATTGACTTAAAGTCCGGTGTCGAGTGCCAGCTGTTCTTAAGTTTGCCCCCATCCCCGTTGCGATGCTGATGTTGCAGTTTTCCGGGCTGCGCCCAGTAGGCCATTTGGCCGGACTTCAAGTGCCCGCTTCTGGCCATTGTTGTCTGCCGTTTTAACTGTTGCATTGTGGCCAGGCCATTTAATTTGACGATGTCTGCCCGGCAGTTGCAATATTGTGAGTTTAATCGGCGAAGGGGGGCTGCTTTTATTGCCGCGACTGATTCAATGACTGCGAGATTATAATGCAATGAAGTGTAATTGTTTCGATTTGCATTCGGTGCAAATTGAATATTTTGTTTTAATTTACAAAATTAATTAAATGTGTCGTCTGTTTATGCGCGATGAAGATAATACAATATTTACAGACCAAGTTGTTTGCCTGGTAAATTGCTAAATTTGGCATTTTCCACGGAAGTAAATCACGCAGGCACACACACATTGCGTTAAACGATTTAATGATTTCGCCCATAAAATTTACGCCTTTTGTTATTAAACTTTAAGCTGCCCAAAAGCCAATCAAAAGTGTGTAAAACTTCTAAGGCACACACACGCACTCAAGCACTCCGCACGCAATTCGCACGCACAAAAGTATGCAATAAATTTGGCAGCGTTTTACGACTGCTCATCGATTTGCTGACTAAAGGGGCTGCAGGGTTTGAAAGTGGGCGAAACCCGGGGGCTAAAACACCAACCGCAGGTACACATTCTGCTAAAGAAAATGGAAAAGGCAAGGCTTAGGGCACCGCACAGAAAAACTTTAATTTTATTGCATTGCCATGGGTGCTTTTGGGATTGGGTTTGGGTTTGGGTTTGATTGCGAATTGAAGATGGAAACGGCAAACAAAACTGACACAATGCGCAGCTTTGCTTGCTCAGCTTTCGACTGTTGTCTTGTCAAGTTGATGTTGGCCAACAGTATTGCCCTTTTTCGGTAGTCAAGAAATGGGTAAGCTCCATATGAATCAATGAATCATTTCTAGAGGTTTCTCTTTAACTATTAACTCTTCATAATCGGAATAGAAATAGAATTGGTAGTATTTATTATTTGTTTGAAGAAACTTCTCTAATTTAAAAGGTTTTTAAGAAGAGTGTCCCATGGTGGCCAATGGCCATCAAATCCAGATCGCATTGAGCTGTAAGACGATGCGCCTTAATGCGGGAAAATTGCATTTATCCGCATTGTTTTAGCCGCTTTGATTAATCTTTAGTTTGCAACGCTGTCGGCTAAAACGGCAAAAGCGTTCGGCTATCGGAGGGCGTTAAATGTAGCACATAATGTGGTTCTGGCAGCAGAGGAGAGGCGAGGAGCCAGGATGTGCGGATACGAAGTCCTGGGGAGTGGGAATTGCTTCAATTCCGGGCTTGCCTTTTAGCGCAACGTAATAAAACGGCATAAAAATGTTGAGCATGTGGCGCCTATTTATAGTGTATGACCGGCAAATGTAGCTCGTCCCTGGCGGGGAATCCCCTGCTAAATCTGCGGCTGGAACCTCAGCCACGCCCCCTGAAAGGCTGGCTGTTCAAACATTTTATGTGTTTTATACAAATGCCTTGTCTTTGCGGGCCATACTGAGCATAAGGGGCGCATACGCAACATTGAGTGGCGCCACACAACAAGAGATTCCAATAAGAACAACAGCAGGAATGGCCGTAATGAAGACTATCAGATGGTCATAAGGATCGGGGGAGGCCATTGTGGCTTTTGTTCAGCCTTCAATGGGTGTTGCTGGCTGTTTGCTTTCCGCGTCCATTCTTTTCATTCTATTTCTTAGTATTTGGAGCGCGTTCTGCTTTAAAGCCAAATAAAGTCAGCCGCCATTAGCCAAGTCAGGGTGGACACATGCACTAAGCAAAATTAATTAACAGATCCTGTTTCTTGACCCAGATCTCTGCTGCTCGCTTGATTTGCTTTACTTAATTAATCAGCAGTCATGTGTGGCTGCCGGATGAAGTGAGTCGGGATGCGATGCTTCCAGAAGGATGCTGTCAGGAGCAACCGAATGGCCTGACAATATTTTCCAATTAAGCGAGAGGCGTATTTAGCCGTCCCTTCGGGTGCATTTATGTGTGAAACTACCGCGTGCCATAAACAATCTGTGGCAAACAATGAAATTCTAGAGAAAAATTGCGTCGAACTATCTTAAGCCCCTTAATGTGTCAATAATGCTTTCTGAAACTATTAGTCATCCGAGAGCCATAACAAAGAATTTCAATGGGTACGATAAACATCACGTTCCGTGTAGGTTAATTATTATTATTATATTATATTAGATAACCCGAAAAGCGAAAGAATATCTATGTGCTCTTTTTTGGCAATTAAATCGGTCATACATATCGACCTTAGATTATTTCGATCAAAATTGCAAGAAACAAAATCATTTTTTTTTTGCTGCATGGGGTTAAAGACCCCAAGTCTACGTAATCTATACGTATTGATTGGTCTTATCTCTTGTCGTGTACATCTATTTACACTGATAACGTGGCTCATATAAGCGAGTGAACTGTTTGAGAACTGTTTAGTCTGCAATATAATGTCCGGCTATCAAGTCCCAACAGCTCGAGTAACTTCTTCAGAACGACGGGGTTTCGAAGTATCTATAGATGATGAGCCGGGAATTTCACTGTTCGCATTTCACGGCAGACTGAACGAACCAATTGTTGATCTGGTGTATCATACCTGGGCGGCGGATATCATTGGGAAGGATAAAGATGGCCGATGGACGTACACCAATCGAGATGTGGAGCTACAGGACGGAGACGTGCTTTACTACTGGACTACAGTGCGGTATAATGGCCGTGACTATCACCGGATGAACCAGAGTGCCAGCTTCTAAAAAACATGGATTCAAAGGAATATAGTATTGTTGTGGATGTTCCGTTTTTAGTTTTTTATAATAAACTAAGCGGTTTGCAAAAACACCGGAGATACTCTTTTTATATACTGAGATTAGATTTTCGCGGCAGTTGCATGATATGTAACTGTGCACTGCTGACAGTTTCTCTGCTGTATTTACATAAAAATCACAGAAAGCGAGCGAAAGATTTATGTTCCATCTGAAATAAAAAGGAAGTGAAAAAAGAGACAAATGAAAATTCCATAAACAAACAACCACTTGAGAAAAAGGACAAAGGAAAAGGAAAATAGCTGCAAGAAAAAGTTATATTTTTACGGTAAATAACTTTGCCCAGAGCTGGAAATTTCTTTGGAACAAAGAAATTGCGCATTCGCCATGTGGGATTGCAGGGTGCACGGTTCAAAAAATATGGGCGTGACAGACGGAGGCAGGTTTTTCCGAATGAAACCGGATGTAAAGAGTAAAAAGCAGTTGCTCGCACAATATTTTCTAGTGAAAATGCTATGCAAATTGATGTAAATTAACTTACGGAGCTTTTCTCCCTAATTATGTATTTGTCGACCTGATGTCGGAATTAACGTGCAACTTAAGTTTTCTCCCCCCAAACTTTCCCCCATTTGACCGGCATTGGTAAGCCCAAGGAAATATAATTCACAAATTGAATATAATTTCGGGCGACAGGCTCTTGATAAAATAAACATGCGTAAATAAGCTGATTACACGCATATTTGCATTTATACAGCTCCATTTCGGCCACGTATAATCGCACAGAAATGTATTCAAATTTTATCATATTTTAGTTCAACTTTCTCTCCGCACTTTCGCTCTTATGATTGCTTTTTTATATTCCCCTGCACCTCTGAAAATTATGTTTGATACCAGCTCGAAGGCGCAGCAAAAATGAAATTTTCGCCGCAGGTGTAATATTTCTTCATTGTGTGATTTAAATTCGTTTCGTTGAAGTTGGAAGTCGGAGCGGAAATAAGTTGAGAGGAGGAAAATGGGTGGCCTTTAACAAGATTTCATTGTCGGTCGCCAGACGCACGACTTTCGTTATTTGCTTATAGCCGTGCTCGTACATTTCACATTTGAATAACGAAGTGAACTTTTAAACATCTGCAATCGCGGGAAATGTTTGATAGTTTGATCCGATCAATGAGAAAGTTGGCCATTTTTGTCAATATCTATGGTTTTCCATTGGCCAAGTTTAGAAATCGATTGCGAAAGTACTTAGGCGCGATTTTTCCGTGCATATTTATGTGAAAACTTCTATCGATATGGTATTAACATTAATTTTTTTTTGAGTGTTCGTAGAGAAAAGCTTTATTACTTTAACCTCTTTAAAAAGCGAAATCCTGGCCAAGTTCATAGCCGCGTCTTATGTATTTGCATAATATGTTTTTGCACTGGAAAATCACGGTCAAAGACTTGAGCTTATTACCATTTGTTTGGACTAGCGGCAGGGCCAAAAACCAATTCGATTTGGGGAACAGCCCGGCTGAAGGACGAGGTTAAAGAAACTATGTCGGCAGACAAACTTGGCTCAAAAGTTAAACGAGGCAACCCAGTCACAGACGTCTAAGGAGAATGGAGAAAAATAAAGAAAATGCCGAAAGTCGTGTATGGCATGCAAAAAAAAAAATTTCACTATGAACTCTGCGGCAGACAAAGAAGACATTTTCCGAACCTCTGGGGGTTCGGTGGGTAAAATATCTGGGTGCCCTGCGGAGCATGTAAATTTCCTTTAAGCTGGATTTTATTAAATTGTTTGTGTCGCTTTTAGCATTACGAGAATTTTATTTGCGTGACGATTTGCATGATCTATGAGCCGGTTGATGCTAAGAAGTGTTTAAGCATCTTAGTCCCGGCCTAATCCTCCTGCTCCTCCTCCTCCTTTCACTGGGAGTGAAATCCTTGTCAATTGCTCTGCGCAGGGTAGTAGAGTCGTCCTTAATTTCGGCTGAATATAGTGCGTCAGATGGGCCCACGTACTGAGCTAACTGAACTCGAACTGAATCTAGACGGCATCAACATGTCATCTGGGCCGAGTCGCACGTTTGAGCCAAGTGCGTGATGAGCTTTTCCTCATTTTTGGTTCCAGCCTGCTAAAGGCTTCTGATTCCACTTCTGCTTCTCCCATTTTCCCATTTTCCAGCAGACAGCCAGCGGGTGCCATAAATCTCGGCAGGAATTGCATTTGTGAGTGAGCCCGGCTCTTTTGTGGTCAGCGAGCTGGATCCGGGTGCTCTGACTCAAAGGCCACCTTTGTCATGTGTCAACCCGAGTTGGTTTGGTTTCCACGAGTTGGTCTCAGATCTACGACCACTACGAGTATGTGCCGCACGCTTTGGGGCTTCTGTTAGAGCCCCTCAGCGCAAATGCCAAAAGGGTTAAGTCTTGAAAGGCTGCAAAGCATTTTATTTGTTGGTTCTTGGCATTTAACAGCTTAAGACGATTAGAACTGCCAGCTCTGTACAAGGAAAAATGTCAATTTAATTGTGTAACAACATCTTGGCATTTGTAAAGATGCTCTATCTATTTATTTATTTACTTAACAAATCAATTCTATAATATAGTTTATTTCATAGCTTGAAGGCATGTAAAGTATCTAATAGCTGCATTCGCAACGAGAGCAAAATATCTCCAAGTGTGGTATTTGACTTGGGTAGTAGTTCCCGCATTCAGATGCAAATCATTTGGCTGCCAGGCTCACTCATAAATTAATTGCATACGCGACGAGCTAGGCAGGCATGGGAAAACAAATTAGATGATTATTTGCCAAAAATTACATTAGCCACAAAATAAACAACTTATGGGCGAAGCAGAGGAAAATCGCCCACATAGTCATAGGGAACGAAATGCTTGTGCGTAAATTACGTAGATTTCCTGCAACTTAATTTATGTTTGCATGGCGACAAGCAGACAAATATTTCCCAATCGCATTTACTTGGGAACCAGGCCAGTAGCTTCGGTAAACATCAAGCCAGGCGCACAAATCGGGCGCATAAATTGTGGCACGCTGACAGGTTAAGGGTCATGATTGCATTTCAGGTAAATAAAAAGGCCACTTAGGATAACAGGAATATTTTATTTATTCCCAGGCTTCGAAATAATTTAAATTACCTTACAGTGGCAGCCATAGTTACTTGGGGCCCTACTACTAAATAAACATATATTTATATTTCGGTTAACATCAATCTTCGAATTTACATTTGATTTCCATATACATGCTATCTTATTTGCATATTTAAACTTTTTTTTAGATTTTAAGAATCAGTTTGATTTAGAAAAGTCACCCCACCTTGTTTTAATGGTACTGCGGGTAGGAAGTTCAGTTGGGCTCAAGAAAGAATCGATGCCCTTTCTGTCACAAAGGGAGGACTCTCTAGCAGGATGTGCCGAAGATTTTCTGTGTACTGGGTATCAGATAGTCGAGGAACTGGGCCCTTTGCATTTAAAATTAGTTTAGGATTTTGTTTTCTTAAGAAAAGAATAATCCCGTCGACTATTATGCAATTCTCAACAATGTGAGCAAGTTGGAATACTTAATTTTTTTCCCGGAACTGTTTTTGCACTCGAGCTATTTTGTTGAAAGCTATTTAGAATTTCTAGCTTAGAGGATGTATGTATCCTTGATTTCAGAATTCCGATGTACCAACAACTAATAACACATGCAGCAAACTGCAAAATGTTGCAGGGTTTCATCAGATATGAAAACAGGGAATGCTCACCTTCGCTTGATGCTGATAAAAAGTGCATAATTATCGCTCAGCATTGTTTTGCTGTTGTTGGTAAAAGGCATAATAAAGAAGAACAAATGTAATCGCAGCAACTAGGCAAAGACTTGGCAACTTTTACCCCTTGGCACTGCATAAAAAGCGCACAAAGTTGTTCCTTGATTTGAACAAGTCACAATTGACTGCCGTTGAGAGGATTACAGTCGCATAAAACGCACAAATGGCATTTGCAATGGCAACAAAATGTCAGTTAAACGTCAAGAGAGCTGTGAAAATAGCAGAGCAAATAAATGAGCTTGCTGCACAAATGCATACAAATATATTGCATTTTTCAATGGGGAAACACACCAATCATAGTCGCCTGAAATGAAGTATACCTCTCATAGCCTGCCTTCATTCCTTTTCTCTATAAAACAGGTCAAGTCGTAAATTCTGTGCAGTTCAGAGTTGAAATCTCCCCACAATGTTGAGTTTAATTCGCCGGCAAGTGAGCTGTTAATTGGTTGACATTATGGGATTCTAGGGTAGTGACCCCCTCAACGATTTGCAGCCTTAATTCATTCATTTTATTGCCGGTTTCCTCATCACCTGGAATGTAATGGACCTGGAGCGCCGAAAAGAAATGCTTAAGGTCGCCGTCAGGCGTCGTATTTTTAAAATTTTACGCCGCACAATTAAAATACAATTCATTTGCAGGCTTTCTCGTGGCTCTTTTCCGCTTACTTATGTCATTTGGCTGGCTACCACCACCCCAAAAATTCTGGCTATTCTCGATGAAGTTGTGTCCTTTGCTGTTTGTCCTTCGGTTTATTGCTATGACAACGCGGCGGCTACTTGATCTCCATAAATTGCCCCGCCCCACGACTTTAATTAGTTTCTCAGAGTTGGGGCTCTCTGATTTAAAAGCAATTAAATTGTTGGGACCATTAACCGCATGGCCACTTTTGAAGTTGCCTCAGTCCTATTTTTACCGTTTGTCCTTCGGCTGTAAATTCTTATTAAAGATTACTATCTCAACACTTTTAAATTGGAATGGAGTCTATAAATTCTCTAAAGCTAACGTTACCATAACCCAATGCTTCATGTGATTTACACATTTGTTACAGTTCGGTATACAGACATTGTTTACTATGATTTCCTCATTTCGCCAGCTGAGCTGAATTGTTATTCTGAATTCCGTTTCGGTCAAAAGAATTTTTACCATATTCAGATTTGACAAACTCAGAGGAGCACAACCAAAGTCAATAAAAGATATTAAAAATTGTTCACCCTACCAAAGGAAAACAAGTCTTATATAGTAAGTTACTTTCACACTAAAGTTACTAAGAAATAAGAATAAGCAAAATACAAATGATTTACTACATATGTTATACTTTTATACCATAAAATAATGTATGTATACATATTTTTTACACGGCTCAGTGGTAAATTCGTAAATATTTTGTATATGTTTAACCCCGTATACCTTACCATACCTTCACTAGACTTGAATGCTTTTACTTGCAGGTCATATATGAATATATAAAGGTAATGTCCAGACTTTTATTACTGTGTTTTAGTGCTTTGTGTTACAAGGCTCATAGCCTTGTGTTGCCATTTTCTGTTTGTGTAGGAATGCAGGAGTGTCTCCGTGTTGTTTCTTGTAATTAAACCTCGTTTTTGCAGGCCATTCGTCATTGCATTTTTAAAATTGCCAATGAAAAACGCATAGACCTTCTTGTTGCCGTAAACATTTTGTCCCGACATCAGGAAAAAACATCAGCTTTCGACAATATGTTGACACATATTTTTGTAGCAGCCTGCCGTCGGCAGAAAGTTTCCGGGATCCAAGCCGATGTGGCACAGTGTGTTGGGGGCAAACAAAAACTGTGGCGCCTATGCTCACTGGTCCGGGGTCAGGGGTTAGGGGTCAGGGGCACCCCTTTGGCAGCATCCCCTTCAGAGCATCTCGGCACTTGTTAGTGGCCATGCAGTGAGGTTTATGCAGTCAACCATTGCGAGCTTGCTCCCGAATTGCATGCCATATTTGCCTTCCACTTTGACATATGCAAATATTTCCCTTGCCTTCGGTTTGCTATGGCTTTGGCTTTGGCTTTGCTTCGCTCCGTTGGCTCTTTGGACGAGTATGAATTGTCTGCTGTTTTCTCCGATTTGCAGCTTGTCTCATTTCCATCAGGCTGCCACATCGCCCTCATATCTCAAGTCCGCACCATCATATCTCGCGCTTTAAGGCGGCACTTAAAGTCGGGATGCTCTGGCTCCCACTGAGAACTCTGTTTATGGGACGCAATAAATCCCCGGCTCATTGCCATCGCTTTGCTACGCTTTGAGCAACCAGTCAGTTTCTAGCACAGTGGAACCTCGTGATCTCGAAAGATATTATTTACATTTATACGAAACTAAAATTAAACTATGCTTTAAAGTGGCTTAAATTCTGGGTTCTTTTAGTTGCTCACATATTCAGCCTTTATGTGTGTAATCAGCTTATTGATTGGTCCGTTTAAGTTAATGCATTAGATGTATATCTTAGGAATACTTAACGCAAGTAGAACAAAAAGCAATAAATTTAAATTTTATATTCCTCCGGAATTCAAAGTACACTTCGTTGGAGCTGAATCTTTTCCATATTAAAACTCTTTTACACAAAGATAAACATTAGCAGACTTTAGTTTCGAAAGAAATGTGAGACAATTAAAAAAAAGCAATGGAAAAGATACAATGGTGAAGCGATCAAAGAACTTGCATTATCCCATAAAAGTTTGCGAACTGAAAGTTTCTTTTGAATTTTTGGCCAGGTATGCACATGCAGCTAGCCACTCAAAGTCCTTGTAAATTGAACTTTAAATGTGCAGCAACTGAAGTTCGACTGTTTTTAAACTGTTTTAAAACGGCTCGGCAAGTTTTTGTGGTTTCAATTTGTTCAAGTTGGCCACAAGCCACAGGAAAACGCCGTCAGTGTGAAGTGTAGAGAATGATTTACTCGGTGTTGCAAGGAACTTAAGTGAATACTTCGGCCAGCAGGATTCATCTGAGATTACGTTGCACTGGGGAGGTAACTTAAATGCCGTCAATTGCTAGAAGTTCGATTATTACTTTTCTTTCTTCAAGTTGTTGCGTACATCCAAACGACTAGCTTTAGTCCAGAAAAGCATTGAGGCCAATAAAAGTTGAAGTATGAACCATAAATTTTTCATTTCTCTATCGGATATTTTGCGATACTCTCGTGGAAAATATGTCGGACACATAAGCATGTTTTTGTGGCTATCGCTGTCTTAATGGCTATTGGTCCGACGTTTGGCTCATTTATCATGATTTGGTTTAAAGAAGTGCTGCCAGCTGCAAGCCGAAATCAATTGATGCTTGTTTGCAATTTCTTGTGGTATCTTTTTATACTTTTGTTGATGGATCTTTGCCGCGAGACCAATAAAATATGACCAATTCCACAGGGCAAAAAAAAAAAATGACAAAGTGCCGAGCCATTCCCCAAATGACAAATGGAGACATAGGATTTAAGGAACACGAGTGATGCAGCTTCATTTGAGCACACTTTACGACTGGCAGGGCAACCAATTAACGAAAGTAGAGCACTTTTTTGCGCATTTGTGCAACTTTACATCGTCTCGCTTTGTTAACCCTGCAAACTACGTTGCCATCCGCAAAGCCTTTTCATGTTAGCACAGTGCAACCAATTGCCCCCAGCGGAGAAAGTCAAGCAGTCGCAAAACGAAAATGACTGCATTTTACCCTTCTCTTTCCTGCCAGCCATACAATATGGTCCAATACTTGGCACAATGAACAAATGTAGGAAAGCTATTGGTGTTGCTGCATTTGATATTAACGGACCGAAAACACAGCTCGACGGTTGCCAGCTCGGTTGCTTTTAAAATGCTGGGAACAAAGCACTGCTCTGGAACTGATCAGGTTTTTGGTTCAAGGGGTGAACTTTTGAAACGTCCTTGACGTTTCGCAATGGCCGACATTTCATAGAGCCTATTTGAGTGATTTATAATACATCTCGTTTGTTTATTTCTATGCCCGATACTTACAGAGCGAAACGTTTTCGACCGGATTAAGATTTAAAAATACTGCCACGCCCACAATCGGCAAACCTGTCACGTCCACATGGTTGAAAAATCTTTGAAATATTTCTCTTTTTTTTTTGTTGCCTTGTCAACTGTCAACTGCTATCGATATGGCAAGAACATGGCCCACAAATTTTAAACCCTTTAGAGGCAAGGTAGACACTTTGCCTTGGCTCATGTATATTAAACATCTAGCGAAGCCCTAAAGAAGTTAGAAAATTGAACATTTCCTTATAATAAAGAGAAGTGTGAGTAGTTAATGTGAGCAACGCTAGGTGGCGCTTGTGCGCAATCTTAGTTGCATTGTTGCTTGCATATTTTCATTTCCTTTTCCGTTTCCGTTATAGTAAAGGAACGCTTTTGTTTTAATTGGTAGTTTTATTATAAAACAAAACACAGGAAATTTAATGGTTTTTCAACGTTCTCTTCAAAAAGATAACAAAAAAGGTAAATATTTGAATTCACAATTTTCCAGGTTGCGACACATCATATATGCACATCATATATGCACACATCGCAAAGATTTAATTTCCTCTCCTTTGGACGTTACCAATGAGTATAAAACATGTGCTGTCACCCGCTAACCGCAATGTGTATAGGCCAAATCTTTTTTACGGCGAGAAAAAAACTAGTTTGATCGCTCGCAGCTTCCCCTGAAATGACAGTTTGTTCATTTTTTAACGAAAACAAACATCCAGCCGGCATCCCGAATCGTCGAACTCTGTGGCCTGGGGCCGGTTTTCGGGATGGTGTTCACATACCCGTTCAAAGCCTGACAAAGGATTCGGCCAGCAGTTCAAAAGTCAGCCATTATTTTCGCTTTTTACAGCTCGCAACAGCTCAGCAATTTGTCAGGCTAACGCGTCGCCAATTGACGCCATTTTTTTATGATGCCCCGTTTTTATGCTGCCCTTTTGGGTGGGCATACTGGCGTGGATATGGGCATGGATACGGCTGAGGGTGGAGGTGTGTGTATGGGTAGGGGCGGGAATGAGGAGCAGCTGGTGCCGGAATGGAATGCCAGCTTGGCAGAATGTAATCGGACAATGGCAACTTGCCAGCAGCAGCGTAAAAAAGGAGAATATGGATCAAGGGTTCGCTTCAGTCAATCAGCAGAGCCGACAAAAGCGGAAGCTTATCTCGAAAACACTAAGCAGTAAGGAGCACTAAGCAGTCCGCATCCAGCAAGCAGTGGAATAGCATCCGGAGCCCATTTGCATGCCAACGTATTGGGGGGCAGGCTAGCATGAAAATAATTTTGCCGGCATGTCGGAGGACGTGCCGATAAATGTCAAAACATGCCAATATGCGAATATATATTTCCATATTATACATCGCTATCTTATGCTATTTTTTCCGCCTCCTTCCCTTTGTATTTGTGCTTTTTGTCTGGAAGGGGCACTGAAGGCGCTGCACACAAAAGTGTCACACATGAGCGCCCGAGCGACTGCATTCGACATTTGGAAGCTGAATGGCACCATTCATGCTCGTTATATACGCCAGTTTATGTCTGGCTTCTTGAAAACCCGGCTAACAAGCACCTAGCTCATGAAGGCCATTCAACAGACACTTCTCGGAACTACGCGCTTGCAGAGCTTGGGGCCAAAAACGCGATTTACATTTCTTAAATCGGCTTAATGGCAGTCGGAGATGTGCTCGCTAAAGGCTTTTAATTTAATTTGTTTTCCCGCACCGATGCAATTAATTTTTATCTTTATCGCTCGAAAGCCTTGCCGCTGCTTGAGTCGGCTTTCTAATTGAAATGGGAAGCCAGAATGTGCAGGAGGTTACAACCTTTTACCCGCCATAAATTATAAATCAATGGGAAAAAAGCCATTCGAAAGCCCACACAAGCCGTCGTCTATGCTGCATATTTGATGGGAGTACATTTTGTCAATTGTTCACTTTTTACGACTGCACGAGGTGAAGCGGGGCACTTCTGGCCAAATGGAGTTCTTTTTATGCTAATGCATTTCCCACAACGGGGACTTCGTTAATATTTATGAAAT
Organism: Drosophila sechellia; assembly: GCF_004382195.2. Lineage (NCBI taxonomy): Eukaryota > Metazoa > Arthropoda > Insecta > Diptera > Drosophilidae > Drosophila > Drosophila sechellia. Next base: position 4,796,760 of record NC_045950.1, on the reverse strand, counting down.
GGATTTTCCTATTTGGACGCAAAGCCGATTAACGGACTAGCAAGTAAGGATGATTTGGCAAAGGAAAATCTAATTATTTTGGCTGGCAACCATTTGTTTGCCCAGTTTCCCACAGGCCCCGATGACATTTACAGAGTTAATTAAACTTGATTTCGTTCTTTGCCTTTGTCTTGCCTTGCCGCTTTTGTGAAATTTAATTGGCATTCTAATAAAAACCAATTCGAAGCGACTGCAAAGTGTACAAAGTATTGGTTCTTCAATTGCCAAACTGAAGTAAAATATATCAAACCAAATCAAGTGTAAAATGCGATTTAATCACTCAGCACAAGCAACACAATACATCTTTTAAACAACACAATGTTATTTTTGACAAAACAAAAAAAAAATTGAGTGCCATTTACTAAATTGATAAATGAATTTCTGTACTGGCAGCCGCATTCTTCCTAAACCAATGGCTTGTCTGCTCCGAAAAGGGTTTTATTTGGATTTCTTGGCATGTTTTACATGCCAGTTAACGTGCAGCAAAACCAAACAAACACAGAACCAATAGGCAATCCATTCATGTCTATCCATCCGTAGACCCGACGATTTGCGGACTGTCAGCAAATTTCCGGAACAAATGCATTTCGTCGCGAAGCTCCATAAATTTCAATCTCAAACTGAGCTCAATATTTAAAATCAATCTTCCAGCTCGCTTATATGATGCTCACTCGATTACAATTGTTTCCCAATCACTAATCAATTTCCCTAGCAAACATTTCATTTATCAATTACATCTGCAAACGCAAGTCCGGCATTTGAATGCAAATCGACGAAAAACAAGGCCTCACAAAAACACGACACAACATGGTTTCTATAATTAAATAATAAATTGCAAAGATGGTCGTTTTATGTTTTGCCGATACCTTGAAATTATGCATGCAAATTCAAATGGATCCTTCCGGTCGTTTTTGTCCAAAAAAAAAAAACCGTTGGACTGGTAAAAATAATTTGTTCAAATTAAACATAATTTTCGCCGACAATTGGGGGTTTTATAAAACCCAACATAAGTTATGGTATGTTATAAGTTATATTTAACCCTGCCTGCATATGCAGAAACAAGAAATTGTGCAATTTTCGAAATTCATAAATAAAATATTCTGGTTGAGGGTGCCTTAAAAATTATTAAAATATTTTTAAAGGATTTCCGTGATCATCACCTTTTCAATTTGGTTTTACTAGGTTCCTGAATCGCAGATAGTTCAATGTAATATCTGATTTTTCTGATTCCTAAATACATAGAAGTCAATTTTAGTGAGCAACAAAGCTTAATATAAATGTATAAATCGACTTTTAGTTGAGTAGGGCGACAACCTATCACTTCTTGTACAAAACGTGTAATTAAATTTAAATATGATGCTGTAAAACAAAGGCAGCATATTCAAATAGAATGCCGTGATTAAAGTCAGCTCAAATGACAAGCTTTTGTCTAGTCAATTCATAAGCCTAAGGCATAATGATGTTATGTTTTGAATTGGAAAGCAAGGACCAGCCACTTACAACCTACCTTTAATTTTGACCGAATTTATTAAAGAAATGAAAACTTACAGAAACGCAAATCGAGGAGTTCGACTCTTGCAACGCATTTCAGTCAAGTGCCTCGCTCATCGAAGTTCAAAGGTTACTGGCGTTGGTGGGGTTGTGACTTCCCCTGGGTTCTGTGCCACATGTGATGTGGTTCAGCCGTGAAAGTGTGGCATTACTCATGCGATTCTGCATCGGGTGTAAGCTAAATATATGTTGGTACATACATGACTTCGATGCCAAACGCGGCCAAGATGGGCGTTGCCCCAACCATTTGATTAATGTTAGTACCCGAACTTGACCGGATCTAAACGTGGGAGATAGCCTGGGCAACAAGTGTTGCTATTCGGCGGCAGTGCTGTCCGAATCTGCAGAAGCAAAAACATATATATTGCGAAAAGCTGTTTCCAAAAATTGCCAAAAGTATGTCAACATTTGTATTTTTGATATATCGATTTACATAAATAAACTTAAATAAATAACTGAATAGCAATGAACAGTGACAGTATTTACTTTTTTGTACAAAAACAGCATAAGTACGATTTTTTATGAACTGGTCCATTTTTGGATGCAATTGTCGACCACAGTTTTGTAGAGCTTAAGAAACTTAAACAAGTCTGCCAAAACTTTTGTGAGAACTTTAAACAGTTTAGCTAAACTTTCTCTTTATGACATTTTTAAAGAAAATTCATAACGACATCGTCTATGGAAATTACATTCCTTCTTCTTGTTCAAACTTTTTTTATGAAATATACCCAAGGATGGAAATTCTAAAGAAGTTCAGTTTTATCGTAAAATTGCATAAATTGCTAAACTAGCAAGATTTGTGGGTAAAATCACGAATAAAAAGGTTAACAAAATTTTAGGCGTCGCTATTCCTAGCCAATAAATCGCTAAAGTGGCAGCACTGTTCGGCGAGGCCTGCAAGCCAAAAACTAAATGGAATTTATGATGTTCTGCGCTCCGAAATGATCGCAAAAAGGCAATCTAATGGAAAATTCTATTTTCCCCGCATGTAGTGGGTGTAAAGGGTTTCTATTTCCTCGCATGCAACCAAACACTTTCGAGGGCTATTAAAACATATGGCCGAGTTTTGTCCAGTCATTTTCTACAAGCCAGAAGTGCTGCTGTGCTGGCTGTGGTGTCCCTGAAAATTTCTTTAGCTAAAACTGGGTCAGGACAAGTTTATTCCCACTTTAAATCTATTAAATATTTTAGCAGCCGCATGTGCAGCCATAAGTTATGCAGTTTTATCGAGCATGGCCACTTGTAACTGCCACATTATGTTATTTACTTAGGCGATGCATGCTTCGTTAAGTTATTTAATGTTAACCCACAAGTTAAACAAATTATTCAAGCAAATAAAACTCATAAAAAAATGTTATTTATATTGATTGAAGTCGCGCACTTCTCAATACGCCTGTGTTTTAAATTTATTAATGTAGCTGTAAGTTGCAAGCTGGCATTGAATTGCGTTCTTATTTACGAATACGCAATTCATATCTTGAGCATTAAATTAAGCCCGAGAACAGGCAGACTTCATATTAATTCAGGCACATATACAAATTAAGTGCATTGACCATGAGCCATGCATTAATTGCGGCCATTTTTTATTCATGATCCATGAATCAGAAAATACGTCAAGTATAACGAAGGCCGCACTCGGCACTCGCACGAAATCGACATTCTTTATATTTTAAATGTATTGATTTGGTTGCCTGTATAGTCGTAAAATAGTTTTACAATTTATACCGGATTCAAGCACTATTTACATAATATTTAATCACACGCCTCTGCAGCTTTGAGATGCCGACTTAGACGGACATTCAGCCACTTTTTTTTTATGTAGATTGTTTACATTTCTTAATCATGGTCCAAGCTCTTGTCGTACAACTGCAGACAAGAGCGCCATGTCCCGCAAACGAAGCGTGCATATTAAATGACCGGCAACGCGGCGTATACGCAACACAAAGGACACTGCGATCTGCGGCTGAGTGTGAAGTCGGTAGAAGTGTTCGCCCGCTGATTTTTTACCACCCACCTCGTCCGCGCTGTCATTCAAAACCATCCACCCAATCCGCCCGCCTGTCGCTCAAGTTTATGCAAACAAACACTGCGGAATGCGAAATGAGCGAATGCAGCGCGGTTGCATCTGACAATCAAGTGGTGACGGGGGACGTAACACGCCCCGTGAATGCCTGAGTGGGTGCCGACAACAAGTTGCAGCTGCTCATTAAAGGCTTTTTCAGATCCACCGACAGGCGCTTAATAGATTTTTCGAGAGGCCTCAGTTTCGCTTAAATCCTTTCCGTCTGACGGATTTCGCAGAGATCAACTAGCGCAGAACAAAAGTTGTATCTGCGAGATTTTCTCATATCCGTGCGGAAATTATAAACCTACACGTGGCTGCTTGCCGAGAAACAAGTTGAAGTTGGCTGTGTGCTAATTCCGTCGAACTAGTGGCTTTACTGCCAGACTGATATGTGCAACTTGATTTGTTATTTGTATTATTAATCCATAAAGGAGCAGTTCAATTGTAGCAAACATTTCCGCATTGCAAACATTTTATGTAGTGAATTCAATGTTCTTCAATGAAATAAAATCTTTAAATCAAATCTTAATTTTAATGTTTACAATTTTGTCATTCCCTGACTTGCATTTCCGCGGGAGTCCTTTTGCTAATTAGATCCATGACAAACCGCTCGCGCTGTCAGGCTGATGACAGCGTACAAAAAAGGGTTTGCAAACTCAAACATTTTCATAACTTTATTAGCGAGTTAAGAGTACCGACATTCAGTCATTGGCAGCAAGGATGAAGGTCCTGCATCGGAAGCACTCGAGGGGTTTTTTTAATGACTTTCTGGCTTTCGCAACTAGAAGTTGGGGCGGACTGAAGTTGAGCTGAGCGGAGCGACCAGGGAAAAGTGACTATGTCCGAGACGATCATCAATCATTTTTGATGTGCGTTTTCATGGCCTTCGATTACCGCACTAAAAACCCGAGCTGCCAGTGGGCGGATAGGTCGATGGATTGAATATTTAAAGGAACGTTTTTATGATGGTCCGTGAGCTTCGGACTTGAACTGGTCAATAAATAGGGGGTCGGTTCAGTGGTGCAAGAGTCAACTTAAAGTTGATTAAATTAGAAATTTTATGGCCTCAAAACAAAATGTCAAAGTTTTTACAACTGCTGGTCTGGAGCGGCAGCCTTGAAAGTTGATAAATTGTGGCAGAAAGTAGCGTCCACGGCCATAAAAATCTTTAATCATTCCAGTGACACGGACACGGACACGGACTCGGACAGACGACGAACTCTAGGCGGACAGCTCGAGCTCAAGCTCTAGCCGTTCCAGAAGCCGGGGAATGAGAACGAAAGTTTCGGACGAGCGTGTCGGGCCGACCATAAACAGGAGTCGGGTGAGAACGAAAGTCAAGGCCAAGCCGCTCGGGAAACCATTAAGCTCCTGCCAAGCAGCCGCAACAGGATTCTCCAAATGGCAACTGCTAGTCGAAAATGTAAACCAAAACTTTTGCGGCGCGCGAGTAAAACAATTAACTCAAATTAATTCACATCTAAGTTTCGGAGTTGGAAATCTCCGTAGGGTAATGCACTTGGTAAATAAGACAAATTAATTTGCTTCCTTTCCGCTATTGACGCTATGGTTTTCAAAGTTTTTATCAAGTTAAAGGGGCTTAGATGGAAGCGGATTAAAATGAAAATATCCAGGCTGGTTTTAAATGGATTTATGTATATATGGAATTTATGTGTCTTACGATTGCATTCAAATTATTGAGTCCGAAGATTATGTTGTACTGGAAAACCAAGCGGATTCTTGGCCCCTCAAGAGGCAATTTAATTTATTTAAACTCAGATTAGATTTACTGACGATTCGAAAACATTTTACATGTGGAGAAACAAATGCCCGACCATATCCAATATAGAAACCATTTCACTAATCTCCGTGCCCATCGCAGATCTGCTGTCCGGGTGACCTTTGTGACATTTTTATGGCAGACGTACAGCTAACCCGTGTCCGTGTGGAGGATTGCTCCTTTGGCCGGGCATCCTGGACTGGTCCCTTTGCCCGAAGGTTCGTTCCCTTTGTGATTCCGACGGGCGCCATGTGTTTTATGATTTGGGTTGCCGTAGACTAAGCCCAACATGCTCCAGTTGGTCAGCGGCGCTTTTTATGCAAATAACAAGCTGCCAGACAATCGGGCTTGAAGTGAGGACTTTAAGCCGCATACCGCCGCACTTTGCCGTTTAAATCGCTTCCTGCTATTACGAAATGGATGAAATCAATTTTTTACGGTTTGCGAATTTCGCGCACGTTTGCCACGGGGAAAATAGCAGAAAGCACGCCAAATCCGCACAAAACAACGGATAGAGCAACTTAACTCGCTGTCGTACTGTTTTATTTCATTTGAAGGAATTGCATATTTAGCAGAACATTGAAAATCAGGGACCGGCAAGTGCGGAAACCTGCGCTGTTGGTCTTCATTTGCATATTGCTGATTGAGTATGAATTTTGGCAAGCAGTTGCATAGATTTCCATATTTCATTAAGACAAATGTCGGCGAAAGATCAGGGGTATTGCGGTTGAAAATCTTCGATGTAAAAGACCTTAATGTCATATACAATGCAGTGTTACTCTGAAACAGTAATCGATACAAATGTATGTCTTTAGGAGCAACTCTACTTATATTCACTTTATTATTCATATTCATTCAAGATTGTGCAACTTCTTAACTTCCATCATTTTTGTATGCAACGCCTTTAAAGTTTGCTGCTTCTTAAAGAACTTTTAGTCCGAAGTATTCACTTTCAGCTTAATGTTGGACTGACATGTCGGTCCCTTTGACAAGTTATCTAAAATTCATCGGTGGCATGTTTCGGGGAATCCTTTGTCGCCTTTCTCACGTGCACTAATTGGCCTGATTTTATAACCAGGCTGTTTGAGTGGCCGCTTCCGAAGGGCTCACCGGTTTGCAGGCGTCAATGAAGGCGAAAGTTTGTGTACGTGTACACTGCATTTCTCTCCAGAAGCTCCGGTTGTTGTGGCACAATTAAAAAGTTTTCGCTTTAAGGCGTTTGATAATGGGAAAAGTGCACACTCAGTTATGTGCTGCTTGCCCCGCCTTTGGCTGCCGGATTCGCAGAGGAAATTGAAACTCTAATTTCACCATCGCACCGGAGGCAGTTATAATTCGCTGGGCGTGTCGGGTCCAGACCCGTACCCAGAGGCATCATTAGCATTATTATGAGACAGCCCATTACCACGATTATTGTCATGGCAGCAGGACAAAGTTTCCCACTTGCCAAAAGAAAACTTTCCCGTTGGTTTACGAGTGTGAGAGTTCTCTGCGGTTTTCCAAAAACCATAGCTATTTTGTCAGGAGACATTCGTAGTTTGTCGCCATTTATTGCCTGCCTGGTTTGTCGGCCAGGATTAGGAACAAAATTTATACGGCCCATATAGCCATACATGCTAACAATTTGGAAGCAGCCTTATAATTTCAATACTTTTCGATTTAAACTAACTATCGTAAATTTATATATTTCCTCTGGTATCAATACAAAATATGTTCGTTTAAGTGAAATATTTCATTATACATTTTATTTATTTTATCCGGATCACTTTTAAAATATAATTTTAAACGTAATATCCAATTTACCGGCAACAGCAGGCTGAGGCCATTGAAATTAGTTTCATCTAACCACCATAAAACCAAAATAAATAATAAATTTAAACGCTCCACCGTTTTCACACTAATGTATGGGCTTTTCAATTTATCCAAAGCCAAAACCGCAGGCCATCATGTACTTCTAACTATATTGACACGACAAATATCAGCTGCTATTAGGTGTTGAGTTTTGATTGGAGAGTGTTTCGTTACCAAAGCGATTTAAGTGAATGATGACCAAACTTAATCAACCACTTTTACCAGATACTCGAGTTGCATTTTAAACTTACCTGCCTTTGTTCTTGACAAAGTATGAGTCGGGTTGAAGTTAATAATCGTCATAGACATCATGTTCTTCTGGGCAACAATCAAAACAGATCTCGGAGAATGTAAATGCACAACATCATGTAGTGGGGCGAAGCCGGAACACAATAGTGTTTCCAATTTGGAAGGCAAATGCGACTGCGTTCTCCGGGCTTTAAACTAATGCCGTGCACTTTATCATTCGGCACAGTGGGGCGTTGAGGTCAGGCGGCTGCAGCTCGGTGCACAGTGGGCGAACCGATAATCTGGGCAGAGCTCCATAGCTCCTCCGCTCGGGCACTTTATTTATAGCTCGGCATTCCATTGTGCGCAGCACTCCATTTTGGCTGACCACCGGAGCCACCTGCCATTTGCCATTGCCCCACCAGCCGCCGACCGCCAGCCACCTGCCACCTTCCAGCTGATCCGCCGCCCATCCACTGGCACATGTGCGGAATGTGGTATGTCCGGGTCTCTGGGGTCACTTAATGGCGCCACGTCCACAGCCACGTCCATGTCCATGTCCATGTCCGTTGCAGTGTCTGTGTTTGCTTAGTGTCTAGGACTCCCACTGCCACGTCGAAGGGCTGTCATCAGCGTAATTATGCTGTCAACAAAAAACGAGAAAAAGCTCAACGTGAAGGAGAACGGAACGGATGGGCATAGTCATGGACCTGAGGGGTCAGTCCCAGGAACCGAGGGCCGAGAACGGAGAACCGAGAAGCAACCAGGTCATCGTCATCATTATCAGCTGCTTGTCGTCCTGCCGGCGAAAACGGCAAGCAATGGTATTAAATGTTTAGCACGTCTTACCCGGATTGTCCTTGTTCTTGGACTCGGGCTGTTTTTTCAAGCTCTCGTGCAAATATTTATTTAGTGCTCATTGGCACGCACTTTACACGTCTTCTGGCTGACTGCCTAATTGTGCGTAAAGCGTTTAACAATTTTTTGCACTTCATTTGCAGCTGACGACAGACTGAATGGGAGTAATTAATAGAAAATATAAACTTACAAAAAAGCAGTCTTTGATTTACGGAAAAAAGAGCAGGTATCTACTTAATGTGCACGTGATCCTGAGCCAACTAAAATTGGATATCGAATTTATCGCGGGTAGCTGGAATACACTGTTTCAGTATTCAGTATTCCATTAATTGAAGTTATTTGCCAATTTTAAGATAATTTGATAATAATTTAATCATGTCAGTAGAGAATACAATGAAATTGTCTACTTTAGCAAAACAGTTGCTATATATTAAAAGAAAACTGCGACTTAGTTAGAGAAAATTAAGTGAGAAAATAATCAAATTAAATTCAGTTAACGAGCAAAGAGGACTTAAAGTTAAAGAGAATACTTGGTCCTCCAAAAGTTCGATAATTGTTATTATGTCACAACCACACTAACATGTGTGAGTAAGTCAATTTTGGGCTAACCGAAGGAGGGATGGTACACACACATTTTAATCCTTTATTTTTACCAACTGTGATGGGGCCATTGGTTATTTTGTGCCAAGTCCTTGTGTCCTCTTCAAAATTTCTCTCTGCCCCAACTAAAATTCTAGATGATTCCTGTGGAAGGTAAAAGTTTTGCATGTGAGACGGGGGGTGAAGCAGTTTTAAATGACTCTGCACAAAGTCAGCAGAGATGAAGACTTGGTATTAGGTTTTGCGGCTAATCTTCTGAGAGTCCCATACCACGATAAGCTCTTGTTTTTCTGGGTGCGACACATGTTCAACATTTACTTTTGCGGGAGGACGCACTAATCTGCAGATGTTTTGTCAACTATTGCCGTACATTGTCGGTCTGCCCGGAAAAGCCAACCAAGCGTGTTTGATGTATGGCGAAGGAAAAAGTTATGGCTTCCTACATTTTTGATTGCTCACGGAGCTATCAGCCTCCCAGAAAGAAGACGAATGTTCTCCTGGGCCACGAATCGTGTTCCATTCATCAATTATGACTGTGGTTATCTTCTTTTTAGCTAACAGGCTTAAAGACAGCGGAGAACATTGAATCGTTGCCAAAAGGGGTGCTAAAAGCAAATGACCCACGCGTCGTATGCGTAATGTGTAGTCCCATAAGGCACGGTACGATTTGCCCCAGTGAAAACATAATGTATTATTACAGGCAAAAAAATAAATGTATTTTTAATGCATTCCTTCATATTTATTTTCAATAAAATTCTTAGCGCTCGCCATAATTTTTAATATCCTTGCCGAGTGGCAAGTTAACAGACTCGCCTGCAGCCGCTTACAGAGCTCTGTAAAGAAATTTCCCAAACATCAGACAACAGCATCCCGATGTCCTTGTCTCCGTTCGGAAAACTCCAGTCAGTCCCAAACGCGAATCCTCAGAGCACGGTCGTTCCCTTAGCCATTGTCGGTTCAAAAACAAGTTGTGAACACATTTCCCAACGATACAAAAAGTGCAAGTGACTACGTAGAAAACGTTGACAACTGGAGTTTACAAAAAAAAATTATAAAACACGCTGTTTTAATATAAAAATTATAGAAAATTATTAAATTTGTTAAAAATACAGAAAATGTTGTGTGGAATTGCAAAAATAAATAATTGATAAATACAGTGAAAACTGAAAATACCTTGAACAATGTTGAGCTTGTGAGCAACACGAGATTAAACTTACGTGCATAAGAAGAAGTTATGCGGAAATGTAAAAGCTGAATATAATATAAACAAGTTACATAGAAGTGTGTGAAATTTACAAAGCAGAGGCTCAAACTTTAATAGGATAAAGCAGAGAATTCGTGGATAAAAAGTGAAAACGTAAGTTCTTACTGCATCGCAACCAACAATAAATGAAAAATGTTCGCTCCAAGACAAATGCAAATCTATAAATCTCGGTAGGCAAAAATATGGTTCTTAGCTGGCTGGCTTATTGCTATTGTTGTGAGCTTGTTTGCACCGACTTAAATGCAACAAAGCTGATTTATGGCACAGGCCCTGAGTTCGCCTCTCGTGGCCAAGAGGGCGGCAGGGTCAAAGGGCAAATGCCGGGGGCACAGTGGCAACAAAAGGAACCTTGGCCAGTGTCAAAGACGGCGCTCGGTTATATATGACTTACTGATGCTCCGCCTTTGTCGGCAGCCGGGAATGCTGGCTTGGTTGCTCCCGGGGTGACAAATGTGGGGACTAGGGGAAAATTAATTTGCCAGCCGGGACGAAGATCTAATAAAAATCAATTATTCGGTGAAATAATTGCGCGTTCAGAAAATGAAAATTCAAAACAAACAGAGAAAGGCAGAATGAATAAGCGGATGGGTGTTGTAAAAATTAATGGCTGCAAAGTTAAATGTAAATCGAAGGATTTGTATAATAAAAATTGGCAAATTTCCCGAAACGAGCCGAAGCGTTCCACATTTCGTTTAGACTAGAGACTCTGATTTCAATGTTGCCAAAAAGCAATTATCATTAAGTTTTCCGAATCGTAGTGGTTCATTACTTCTGGGAAGGTTTAATTTAATTCATAATTTACGGCTTAAATTCGGCAATCCATAATAATTGATTATTGTTTGAATTTAAGTCTGTAGCTCTTTCCTCCGGAAAATGTAATCATTTAGTGGCTTAACTTGGAGAATGGACTGACTGCAGTGTGTCGGACGTGATTTAATTTGGACTTACATTTTTATATCTTTGATTTCATTCCTTTTTTAGCTAATGGACTGCTTTTGGATGAACTGTGCTCATTAGTAATGGGTCATTGAGCAAGCGAATTAGAACAAATGCCACCATGGCACGAGACTTTAAGAAAATAGTAAAGGTTTTCTTTTGATCTGTTAGGTAAAGTGTCCCTATACCTAGTGAAATAAATTATATCAGTAAAAATCTAAACGGAAAAACTCTTTTCTTAATACCATTTAGGCCCACATTGGCTTCTGTTATTGTTACAACTTTCTCTAAAACGAGCAGGCAGATTATGTGGGTTTCCACATTAAGTTTTCGAGCTTAGTGCCTTGGAAAAGGGTGGTAAAAGGTTTCCACTTTCTTGGTCAGACCTTTTTGGTCAGGTTAAATAGTTAACCTCGCGAACCAAAGGAAACTCTTGCAAAGTTCTCATCTCAAGTATCTCAAAGTTGATTATGATGAATTAACTTTTACGTCTGCAAATACTTGCGCTTACCTGAGAAGTGTGACTTAAACTTTCGCACTTTAAGGACATAACTGCCCAGTTCGTGCTGATTAAATTGAAAAATGGTTATCACGTATTCTCTTGCCGATTTCACACTCCTTGGCCGGGTTCTTTTTGCCCCCCAGCTTACTTAATTAAAATGCCCTTTGCGCCTTCACACAGCAATTATGCGAAGGCGTTTCCTATTTAAAGTGTAGAAAGTCTATTAAATTCAGACGAGGTGGCCGATGTCCTGGGTCTGTGCGCACAAACTGCCGTTTGCAACATTTTCATGCTCGAAGGACTTTCGGCCATTTCGGTGGGGGTGCGGTACCGGATGCGGGGTGCGGTTGCGGGTGCGGGAGCGGGAGCTTTAAGGATATTAGGATGGGCAGTGAGGCGTGGCCACGGGAACGCCTTGCTGTCACTGGATATGCATGATTGATGCTGGACCCTATCATAAATTGAATTCGCCCCAAACGAAACCATTGCCTTAATTAAATTTTCCATGAGCAGATTAAGAACAATAAGTGCTCTAGTGCAAATTAAGCCCGGGGGTCTGCGAGTGCGTGAATAAATAAATATTTTAGGAGCGAAAAAGGAAGCAAAGTTTGTGCGCTCGGAAGTGGTGGCATTCGGGGCCCCTCAGCTGCCATTAATATTTATTATTTCTGCTTTCTTTCGGCGGTTTACGGCTCTTTAAAGCCGACCATGGCTGTCATTAAATGGCCAATTGTCTGAGATGTACCGAGCACGACCAGCGGGCATTTAATAATTTGGGAACGAGGGTCGGAAAGAGCACAGCTTTAAAAGAACTTTATTTGAATTTAAGATAGCTGTCCGTTCGTCCGTCTGTCCTTAAAAAAAAGTCAAAAAGATTTTTTTTCTTTTTTGATTTTTGACCTTCTTTTTCCTTGTAACTTCACTAGCTAATGAACGGGTATCTGATAGTCGAGGAACTCGACTGTATGGTTCGCTCTTGTTTTTGTTAAGAACTATAATCGGCCAGTTGAAAGTTGGGAAAGCCTCTCAAAAATCTCTCTTGCAGCTGCATTTGCATTTGATTGTAATAGGATTAGTTGCAATTTGGTTCTGGGAAGACAAACTTTTAGTTTTGCCTTTTTGTCAGCAATCGGAAGACGAACATCCTGCACTAATGAGCTGCCCGGCACCCAAATTGAAATACAATTGGCTCTGGGATGCGCTTTTGTGCAATTGTTGGAGCCATACATTTTGTATCGCCCCCCACTCCTCAGCCAGTTTTAGGACTTACATAAGCAAAGAAACTTCTTCGGCGAGTGCTTTAATCTCCATTAAATATTTATGCTTGAGTCCTTTGATTTATGAAGCTCCTGCTGGAAGTTCGCCGCTTTTCGTCCTTATTTGCGTTACAAATACGCGACTCATGGCTGAAGTAAGTATGTGAACATCCTCGTACGGGAATATATGAGGGATTACCGTCGTAGATCAACAGATAAGCCAATGTGGCTGGGGCCACAGCCGCTGTTTTCCCTATTTTTCCGCTTTCCCACTTTCCCGCTTTTCCCATTGTGCTGCCATTATTTATTGAGGACGTGTGTGGAGTGCGCACTCGATAAACTTGAATAATGCGGTTAATTATATTCATGGGCAGATGAGCGACTCCCCCGATATTGTGGGTTTGGCAAGTCGGGCCCTTGGGCCCCATTTAATTAGCTTGCTGGAGGTCAAGCTGGGCATCTATTGAATGGTTGATAAGCCTGGCCAACAGTGCAGCCATAAGTTGCAATATGTGCGTTTTGATGGACCCACCCGTTTGATGGGGAGTCTCCATGGCTAATGAGCAGGAATAAGCTGTCATGCGCCGGTATTAGATAGCACGCAATTATAATCCCTTAACTGTCTACTACACTCGGCTTCCTCAATGGAGATTTTGATTGTGTTAAGTTTTAGCATTTAGAACATATTTCCGTACATAGAAATGGTAATCGTTTAATTATTTATAAAGCTTTAAGTGTTTAAAAATAAATAATGTTGTGTATGCAAACACTTTTCGAAATAGTTTGTAAATTGAAACTGTTTTCAAACACACACATCGGGCTGAGGTGAACAAAACCGGGGGCTGTTCCGATTCCCAATTAAAAAGAGAAAGGCACCAAGCGGGGGCAAACAGCGAGTCCGACCAATTTCAAGCACAATCAACTTTAACCTCCTTCGCTGAGGAATCGAAACGACAGGACGCAAGACAAATGGAAATGACTCCCGCTGGTGTAGTCGGGGCATTTGTGGCAACATTGTGTGCCCCTGTTGTCGGGGCAATATCTCCCGTGGAGCAGGACTATCTGGTGCACGCATCATTTGCTCGGCATACGTACGTGAGTGACAACATTAAATAATCCATTTAATGTGGCGTGTATATCATTTCGAATGCTATCAGTGCCAATCTCCATATACACGCACCGCCAAAAAACACAAAATCAATAAACAAACAAACAAACAGCCGCCTTGTCAACAGAAAGAGGCAGGATCCGGAGAAACTGGGAACCGCTTTCCTCGTGGACGAGCTTCCATGCTTTGTCTGGCAGCCCAAGGCTGCTCATCCCCCATCTCCCGCTCCCGCTCCTCCTCCTTCCCCATCTCTTCCTCACTTTTATCCTGCACTGACGGTTTCCCGACTGCTGACAGACAACACAGTGGGATTGAAGTGGACGGAAAGGAGCTTCACTTATAGGCAAACAAGGAAAGTCGAGGTTTCGGAAAATTAAAGGTGCTTTTATGCAGTCTCCTCGGATCCTTTGGAGCATTTTATTCTAATTCATTTCAAATGAACTGATATGCTATTCTTTGCAAGCTTTGTGCATGCCAATACAACAGAATGAGTAAAAAGTTAAAAGGTAAGTCTGAGCATGGCTGCAATTTGCACGCCATGAAACGGAAATTCTAGGAAAACCCTCTTCAAGCCATCCGCTTCAGTTGGCTTCTTTGCAACTATTTTCCAGAACGCGGGTGTTGCTTTAAACGGTAGCAGATTTTTGGCATAACATTTTCGCGAAGCCTGCACTCGAACTAACCATCAGGGCTGCCAGTCGTCTGATAAAAAACGGACAGCTCAGACATAAAAAACGGAACAAATTGAAATTTTTTCTTCAAAAAAGCACAAAAAAACTTAGACAGAGGGTGATCTAAGCAAAATTTGATTTTTGTGGACAATATTGCTGTAGTTTGTTTGTTACTGTACGTTGAGTTTGTTCCTATAAGTTGGTGGCATATGTCAGGCGGCAGCCAAAAATGTTAGTATCATATTTATATGATGAATATGACTAAATACCTTTCTCTGTACATTATTTATTATATTTATTTAATTTTATTATTATTATTCAAATAAAATAAATGCAGTTAAGATAGTTTTCTGGACAGGGACTGTATAAAATTTGTTCCTGCCGTGGACGTATTAAATATGAAAAAAGGCAATACTTCTATCAACCAACATTGAAGGTACCTCATAGCTAATTTCTAGGAAAATTTAGCAAAACTCAGCGACTGCAGTCACTTTACTACCTATTTTATGTATTCATAATATATTGCACTGAACAAAGTGCAAGATTTTTTATCGAAAGCGGACAGCGTGCATACTTTATTTTCTAATGTCTAAAAAAAATATTTAAAAATATATTATATTAGTTTTTAAGATTAGGCAATTTCATATGTTGGTACTCTTATCAGACAGGATATTTTTATCACTCTTGGTAAGCAATAGTTGTACCCTTCTAGGCAGACACTAAGATTGTTCAACCGTTCAGTGAAACAGCGTTTTGCCAGGAAATGGGCCGTGAGCACCAGTGCGGTGTACCCCAACTGTTTCATATGTTTCCAGAGAAAGGCGTTGCCATGCCTTTTACCTTTGGCTCCTATTTCGCCGACGCTCAGGCTCAGTGTTTTGCTTACTTATTCATTTGATAAAGTAAGGCGGAATGTGGGGACCGCGTCCCACTTCAATAAGCATATGATTGCCGGCCCAACTCAAGTCGACTCAACTCGACTCGCCTCGATTCGGGGATGGGAAGGGGAGTTCCTGGTGCTGAACAGCTTCTGGAATGCGAAATGTGCCTGAGCTCATTTCGGTCTGTGTAAAGCAATTTCCGTAATGAGTGCTCTCCTGCAGAGCACTTAAAAGTATTTGGGGCCGCCTCCCTGCGCCGCCTCTGCTGCGTTACGCATACGCCCTGTGTGCTGAAAATGACTTTCGACTTTGTCGGCCAAACGCGATTTATTTTGATTAATTCGCCGCTCCTTTTCCGCACTTGACGTAATCTACTTATGAAATCTTAATACTCTGCACAAAGATTGTTTTCAATTTGCAGCATGTGTGGGCGCGCGCTTGCATATTGGAAATTCAAATGTTTCCAGTTTCAAAAACCAATTAATTAGGGCGGAAATTCGGAGGAGCGCGGGCATACAGCGCGTAAACGCATTGACACAGCATCAATTAACCCGACTAGAAGCCCCGAATCGAGTTAATTACTTAATTTATACCGACCTCCGGGCCCGCAGGCTCACTTGCGAAATGGGATTAATTTGTTTACTACTGGGTCGGAACAGCCGCGAGGAATGCCGCCGGCATAGCTTTATGGCCGTGCCAATCTGTTGGCCCAGAGTCCTGCCGGCAAAGGACATTCGATGGGCACAGGAGGGGGTCGAGCAATGGCGCGTGCTGGCGCGTGAGCCACATTTATTGGCGCCGCTGACCAGAAAACTTTTCGACTGGAAAACTTGAACAAAATCACATTGAATTTAGCACTATTTTCGTTGGCCCTGACTGAAAAACGGGCGAGTGAAGAATTAAGAGTTCTCCACAACTGGCAGACATTTGCATGGAGCGATGCCAAGCTCTCCGACTAGCGTCACAGTGGACGACAGTAGGACCTATGAAATGGTCATGTGATGAGTGCCTTTAAAGCCAACTTGTAGAGCCAGCCGCAAAGCCATTGTTGACCTGGTCAACTTTAAAGACGTCCTAAACGCCAGCGATGACGGGCATGAATGGAGAATCAGCTGCTGCTTTCGCTTCCCTTTCGCTTGGGATTCGCTCACGGGAGATTTGGCTACTCCACGGAGGTTTTTGGCTTATGCATGTTGGACGCCACTAATTAAAAGTTGGCCGAAAACTTTTCCACGGTCGTCTCTGTTCTTACAGTCGAATTTTTTTTATGCCTCGCTTGGCCGGCCAAGACGACAAAGTGAGAGCGCTGAAAATAAATGTTCCAACTTTTTAATTGGCAAGACAATAAAAGTGATAATAAATGAAATTATACGAATAAGATGCACGAAAAAATATTCGCAAACTTTTGGGCCACGGCGAGGAAAGGTTGACCAAATTGCGTGCGGCGGAATAAATTACATTTCACTTATTTTGAATGCTACCCGTGGAATACTCTATTTGGCTTTTATGCATTCTTACTTTGTAAAAGAGTAAACTGGATTCGTTGAAGAGCTTCTTTTTTTTCGTGTGTTATGCCGACAATGGGAGTTATTTAAAGGATATTAAATAATTAAATAATAGATTTAATTGTACTTCTTGTAAAGTGGCAGCAGCCCATTGACTGACTGATTTATAAGCTCATTATAAATTTTACCAACCCGCAGGCGTGTTGACAAATGGCGCCGCACACATTGTTAATATTTAATCTCGAATTTTTGCGCTTGTGTCGGATTGCATATTCATTATGGATAATCATGCTTTAAGTGGTCAGCCGCCAGTCCGGCGATCCAGCCGGCCGCGTCACGTGCCAGCCATGGTCGGGTTAATAAATAATATTTCAAATTGAGAGCCCACTATATGGGTCCACTAGGCTGCATGAACAGGAACAGGATTGGGGGTCATTAATTTTGAATTTTCCCGCAGCCCTTTTCGGGTCTTGCGCTCAGCTGAACTTTGTGCATAATTTGCGCATAAAAAATCATGGCCAGAAAGTGTAACATGGCCATTACCTGAATGGTTATCTGCATGTGTTCATGCACCACATAAAATACTTGGCATAAAGATGCGGCTGAACGAGGGTCGAAGTGCTTCTGCGCTTGAGGCGGAAAATTCTTTGGAAAATTGTAATAAATGAGATTTGGCTACGCGCCTGCGGAGTCTGCAAATTCTGCTTACAAATCAGAGCGATTAAGCGAGCAAAATAATAAATTCAATAAAGTATGCTTTTAAAACGGCCTAAGCATTTGCGTTCCTGCTTTGCAGCCTATTGCAAATGTAAACAGTTGCCAGTAAGCTCTTTTCACACAAATGTGAGCAAACAGAAAGTGCGTAGGCATTAAGCTGCCTGTCCTGTGTCAGCAAATAAGGACATCCGGCTGGAACAGATAGAAAAAAATGAAATAAAATGGTTACGCAAAATGTCACTTGCCAGGAATGGACCAGTAATAATACCCACCCATCATGTTTGAGTCCCAACTTAGGGCTTAGCCGGATGCTTAGTTGCAGGGGCTGGTAATCTAATCAAAGTATTTGCGTTAATTATAGGGGGCTAATTAAATAACAGGCTGCCTGACAAAAGGGCTCGACTAGCTGGGCCGAAAGCAATTAGCCATTTTGTCGCCGCTTAATGAGGCCGTGTAATGGGTTTTCGATGGACTCGTGGGTTGCCAAGCACTTATTTACTCGTTAAGTTATGGTCCAATTGGCAATAGCCTTGGGGTATGTTTGCTTAGCCATTTTTACACATTTATGCTTCATTGGAACAAGGAAATGTTGATAAACTCAGCCGTAGGCATTTAAACTTGAAACAGCAGCTTGAATATGGTCCATGCATTTATTAAAGCCAAGTTTGCCTAACATGCTGGGACAGAAAAACCTTTTACGCCTCTGCTCGTATATTCTAGCATATCACCCAAATTTGTTGACTTTGCCGACAAAAATAGCTGCAGGATTTTCCCGCCTTTCCGAGAGAATCCGGTCACAAGGCCCAAAATAAGTGTCAACTGCCATGTGAAAATAGACAAGATGGGTGGACTGGCGTATATTGCCGAAACGTGGCCATAAATTAACGAGCGGCCCGACTAATGAAAATGTTGGGCCCAGTATCTCAGTCCTGAATTACATCCCAAAAATTTAATTAATCTCATCAATTTGGACTGACAGGCATTGGGCCTTCTGCAGTGGCGAGTGACATTCCTCAAAACGTGAATAATGGAGATATAAACTGGAATGCGCACGATGCGTATTTATCGGGGCAATGGTATAAAACTATTATTATTTTAATTTTCAATAAACTATTGGATTCCGAAATGAATACCCATTTAATTGGGTTTGTTTTGTGTGTCCAACCAATCAGCAAAATAGTTTGGATTCATGACTATTTATTGCCTAAGTTTTCATAAAGGTTAAACTTAAAAAGTAAAAAACAGGTTTATACTTCGAATAAGGATAACTGACATACAATTTTATTTCCAAGACTTTATAAATAGCATTTGGATTAACTTAGCAGTAAAAAGCTATAAAATCTATATAAAATGTTGATGAAACAGCCGCTAGTTGGAGCTTTAAAGCACTCGATCTCTTTAGTCTTTACATTATACATACTTTAAGATATGCATCAGATAGTTCATCTTTTCAACAACATCTCCTCGTTGAGAGGATAACTTTAGCCAAAACGAAAGCGTCTGTGTGCAGCTGTAATAATACAAATGTTTGGCCATTTTTATGCATATTTCCACTGCTCATTAAACTGGCTTAAGTACCAACATTTATAATTCACTTCCCTTCCGTTTCTGGTCGTTGTGCTTTCCTATTTATATCCTGGCTAACTTGAGTTTCCACTTGCGTTTTATTTTTCAGCTGTGCAACAAAGTTGGCAGCCCATAAAAATGCTCTGGACTGGAGTGGGTGAAAATTAGCAGCCACATCAATTTCAGCGGCGAGTCAAACTTAATTAAACGCGTGTTGGACAGACAAATTTTCGGACCCTGTCGAGACTTAATTGAAATTTAACCAACCGCTCGCACCGCGAAGCAAATGCGTTGGCTGGCACTGCTCCTCCAGGCTCTGCTGCCCGGCTAGATTGCCGCTTTCCATGCCCACGTCCACGTCCATGTCGATGTCCATGTCCAAGTCCTTGCCGCACTGATCGCCCACTACAGCTGAAGTGCACCAGGAATAACGATGCCGCCGCTGCTGCTCGCGTTCATATTGCTGCTGCAGCAGCAACAATTGCTGGCAGGCAGCGCGACCGACCAGCAATTAGCCGGGGCGACTGATGACGGAATGTCGGCCGCCGCATTAAGCGACAATTTAAATTCAACGCTTGTACTGGTAGCTGGTAAAACCATAAAAGCCATTGAGCGACAGACGAAAGCTGCAGATAGGGTGGCAGGCGGCGCGACGGATAAGTTGCAAGTGACACCTGCAAACCAATTACCTGCGAACACAGCAGCTACCTCCACTCGCCCAGCTGTGCTCCCTACTTTGGATTCCTTTATGGCCACCACAATGGCAACCGGAAACCAGTTGGGACCAGGCGCACCAAGGGGGATGAAAAGTGCGGCAACCTTAGAAGCAAACTCGACAACAACAGCACCTCCACGAGCAGCAGGTGTGTCAGTAGCAGCAGCAGCAACAGAAGCAGCAGCAATAACTGCAGCTATTCAAGCCTCGGCAGCAACATCGCCGACTCGTGAGCAACACACGCTGCCCCCACGTCCTGCAGTGGGGCAAATGGCACGGATAAATGTAGCAGCAACAATAGAAGACCAAATTGGAAGAGCAGTGATTCCGAGCAAAACAAACAAGGCCGAGACACCAGCAACACCCTCTGCCACATCCACGCCCTGTCCCACGACAGAAATATTGCCAGCAAAAACAAAGCGCAGCGAGTCGGACAAGACCAATAAGATTGGCCAGAGTGTTCAGAGGGACGATATAAAATTCAATCCGGATGCCGCACTAACCCATGGCTATGCAAATGCCACAGAGGCGTGGCCAACAATGACAACTGCCAATATTGTGGCAGGTCCATCCGCACCGACCATATCGCCGGCACTAACGAGCACGGCGACCAGGATTGGTGGCAAGGCGGTGCCCACGCCCCGGTTACTCGGATCCGGTGCGGCGAATGTGGGCCAGATACTGGCCAAGTCCCTGGACAGTCCGTCCCCGTCATCGTCATCCGGCTGGCCGGTTAAGCACGCCGCTGTGCTCGAGGGCGATGTTATATTGGGCGGCCTGATGATGGTCCACTCGCGCGAGGACAGCATCACCTGCGGACCCATAATGCCGCAGGGCGGCATCCAGGCCTTGGAGGCGATGCTGTACACCTTGGACCAGGTGAACAAGCAACAGCTCCTGCCGAACGTCACTCTGGGCGCCCACCTGCTTGACGATTGCGACAAGGACACCTACGGCCTGGAAATGGCTGTCGACTTTATTAAAGGTAAGTGCATCCCGCTCCTCGGCGCTTTCCCAATGAAGTGCAATCTAAAATGGGCTTGCAAAATATATTTACTTATATTTACGCTGCTAATTAATGAGCGAATGCCGTTCCAGAAATCAATTCAATATTTCTGAGAAGTACAATATTATATAAATAGTAAAGTGGGCGTTGGAATCTGCAATTAAATAGTTCTTTATAATTTTTGCAAATGACGCTGATATTTGTGAGTAATAATTTTACCATTTAAAAACAGATTTTGATTAAGTAAAATTTTGTTCTAAAATGAGTTTAAAGTTTATAAAATAAATGAGTTTAAATTACTAGATGGAACCTTTTCCTTTTGACAAATTTACCATGAGCCGAATTTTATGTTTCTCCAAGTTATTCGGCAATTTATGGCTAAACAACTTTTTCCTTCCATTTATTAAACTTTTTCTGTTGCAACAATTTTTTCTTTCAAATTACAGGTTTTATTTTGATTTGTGTGGCAGGTCATAAATTAAGAAAAAATTGTTTTCAGGGTGGTTTGCCACGGTATTGCGGCTAACCAAATAGCAATTGCCATACGGATAAAGCTCAGAAACGTTTTAATTATACCATTAAGATTAAACTCCGCTCTTTTACCAGCAATGTAGAGAATGGCTTTAAAAATAGTTACTTGTTTCGTTTGCAACACCAAATTAAGTCTTTCTCTTTATTTATTGTATACGTCATTCTTCGATTTTTTCCACAAAAGCCTCGTATGAGGCAGCATTTAAAAGGGTTTGTTTGATTGCTTGGAAAAAAGTGCATATATCACACATTTATGCATTTTGACACCGGTGTAAATAAAACTTGTGGGTGGTTCTACCCAGCCATGCCGTGGCCAGATTTTTTAAAGTTTTAATCTCCAGACAAAAAAGTGGTGAATGAAATTTAAATGTAAAATAATATTTACAAAGGGTAGTAAGTGTCTGAAACGAACGAGTGTGAAATCCAAATGAGAATCTCAGAATCCGTGTAAATGTATTTAAATATTTGCTTATTCTACATGTACATGTTTAGTAAGTTCTCTACGGTCTTGTGCCCTTGACATCAACTCCACATTGTTCTTTACGGACTCTTGTGCTATATCACAGGAAGGCATTTTGCAGGAAAATGCAAACAATGAACAGCAAATAATCCTCCCACAAATTGAAATCGTGGTTTGTTCATTTGAATTGCCGTGTCATTAGCATTATTACCTTCAACAAGTATTGAAGACCACCATTGTACACCACTTTTAACTTCCACTGAATAGCGATTGAATCTTTGTTATCTTTCGTTTGTGTGCAAATCGTTTGCCAATATACACGCAAATTCCATGTTTAAGTTCCATCGAATTCAATTGTTGCCTTGCATCACTACCGGAAAAGGGAGTCGCCCGCCCATTTTTCCGGCATTGGGATTGACTTTGTCTGTTTACCGAAGCGCTTTGGGGCACATCACCGCAAAGCAGTTTCAAATTGTTTAGAAGGTAGTTCCCTTAGCGAATAGTAGTAATAGTAGTAAGTAAATATAACAGGAAGTATAATTTTTGCATTTCATACATATGTATTATATACATATTAACTTAAACAAGAAACTAGTTGAAGCCCATTAGCTGCTTCACTGAATATATGTTATTTTAACTGTAAGTTTAAAACTTTATTGATGGTCCCCCAAATTTGTTTAAAAAGTAAACCTCCCTATTGCGCGAAAACTAAACATATGAGCTACAATAATAAAATAATTTCTAAGTTAAGTTGTATTAAATATTAGGGAATTTTTGCTAAAATCAGTGGTTTAATATCTTGGCTGCCCGCAAATACCACTTCTGTTTATTCTTGAACTATTTATTTCAGCATTTTACTACGGCTTTGGAAAATGGCCTTTAAAGCATGTATATATTAACGATTTATAAATTTCAAGTCAGGAGTGCTATTTATTGAGTTCCATGGTCTACAGGATTCCGTGTGGAAGCTATGTTAGTCCGGTATAACAGTCTGTTAGCTTTTGCGTGGTTTGAGTCTCCGGTTGAAATCCAAAGCATAGTTCAAGTCCTGGGACTTTTGGGACAATGAAAGCTCAGTATCAACAACAGTGCGGAATGTGGAGAATTCAAAATTTTTTTCGTGGAAGTGCATACTTCTTATTCCACAAAAAAATGAGAAAAAGAAATGGCTCTTTTCGTTTCCCTTATTTCTTATTCCACGAAAAAAAGAAAAAAGGAGCACTTTTTGTTGCTCTTCCACGAAAAAAACACGTATTTATGCTTTTCCGATCTGGATCTGGTAACCCTGGTAGGTAACACGCGGATTTTAAAACCATGCGATCACTGGATAATTCGATTCAAAATCAATTATGAATTACAAACTGCTATTTGCTTTACGGACGTTTGTTGGAAAGTTATGTTATATTTGTTATATTTAATTAAGGCTTCATTTCTAATACAAAACGGTGCTCAACTTCATTTTATCCGTTTAAAAAAAAAAACCGAACCGTAAGCGGCAGCAGCACCAAATATTCAATTGCATTTGTCTGAAATTTTTTCCATTGCAGATTTCGGCGTCTTTCCTCTTTTGTCTTCCCTTTTTTTTGCGCACGTTTTTCCATCTTTCCCGACTTCCTAAGACTTTCGTACATATGCGGCTTTGTGCGTGCCTGTGTGTTTTGACTTTTAACCAGGATTTCTGGCTTTCTTTGTCTAGTTTCCTGTGCCTGTTTAATTTGTGTGCCTCTAAGCTGGCTAAGCGGGGAATTATGTTCATTCCCATTTCGGCTGGGCTTTCACTCGAGTTTTGATGGGGATAATTGGTGTGTCTGTGGGATGTAAGGCAGAACCTTTGCCTTAACAAATTTCCGAAATACGGTGTATATCGAAAGTGCTAAGCTTTTTAGTTTTCCTGATTCACATTCACGGGTCCCGGAAAAGCAGATTTCTAATCAAGATGCAGTTGTTCAAGTGTGTTTAGTATTTCTGTGTTCTTCTGGTCAAATTTATTTTCTCTGCAATATGGGCGAATGTCCACTTTTTGGTATGGGTTTAAAAAACATAATTACTCATTATCGTCATTAACATTTTTTTAGAAGTTTTCTCATAGTTTACTTTATTTTCGAGAGATATATCTTTTCACAGTTAAACAATTTCACATTAATGATATCTTCTAACAAGAAAAAAAGCATTTGTACTGTTTCCCGACTATCAGGTAAAGTTACTACGCTAATTAACAGTAAAGCTACTGACTTTGAGATTGCACTCACAGATAGACATGGCAACATCGACTTAGATACAAAAGCTTTATGTCTGAATAGATTTTTTTTATTGTACTATACGTGTAACTAGTATTAAGGTATTAAGTAACTAGTATTAATGTGGCAATTTGAATAAAGAAGAGAATTCAGTTATGCAAAGCAGTTTAAATTCTAAGTAGTGCTTCCTACTGTAAGGCCGAAAGCCAATTTCCTTAACTTTCGCCTGAACTTCCTACGTACTTATGCTTAAAATACCTACAAATTGTTCCTTACATTGAAATTGGCATGGCTTCTTGAGTGGTCGCTTTCTCAATCTCTTTCATCTTGAGAAGTTCCAGTTACATTATGAAAGAGTCTAATCATTCTCAATCTCTTTCATTTGGAGAAGCTCCAACTCTATTTTGAAAGGGTCTAAACGTGGGCCGACGTAAGCATTTTGTCCTCTGCTGCAATGGCAATTTCAGATTGTCCTGCAGATGCCATTGGCTACATTGTGTATGTTCTGCACAGTGAGTTTGTATTTTGTAAGGCTGCACTTCTAGATGATGACCATGTTTTTATA
The DNA here is from genome assembly GCF_004382195.2 of Drosophila sechellia. Classification (NCBI taxonomy): domain Eukaryota; kingdom Metazoa; phylum Arthropoda; class Insecta; order Diptera; family Drosophilidae; genus Drosophila; species Drosophila sechellia. Next base: position 4,771,868 of record NC_045950.1, on the reverse strand, counting down.
AAAGACTTATATTTCTGTGATTGTTGAATGAATAAATATTGTAATTAATGTATTCAGAGGCTCTTTACTTGTTCCTAAATAAACTATTGTTTTTTATTCGGTCCCACAAATGTAATTAGCGATTAATTGTCCGTTCTGGTGTTTTTAAGTCTATTATGCATTCACAATTATTTTTTATGCAATGCCAGCTCGCCTGTGCAGAAATCAATTTGCTGGAATGCTACTAAGCCAGTCGCACAATGGCGGGAAAAGCAAACATCGGCATAAGCAGCGATTCCATGAAAGGGCAATAGTTGTCGGCCGTAAACGACGAACAGTCAGAATGCATAGTTCGAGGGGGTTGAGGGGGTGGACGATTTGGCAGGACATCTCTTGCGGCCATCCCCCACCACCACCCCCAGGCGCATGCTAACAAGTGTTTGTTCCATTCATAAATTCTACTACGAGTGCGAAGAGACCCGAGCAAATGCACGAAGTCTCATTTCTGTTCTACGGTTTTAGCACAACCCGGTCGTGTCCTTATTTTAGATCACGGCTCCTGCCATCGTGCCTGATATCAGTGGAAGTTCAGTTCCACGCCGGTCCTTTAACAGCGCACACGTCCGCGGTGGCTAACCTGGCCTGATTCTCAATCCTTATCGGGCGGAACACTATAAACTATCGTCGGGGGATAAAGCACGTATGAAGTGGATGTGTCGAGGATGCCGCGAATACGTGACAAACAAATATACAACTAAATCAAATTCAACGAAGCTTAAACAAAACAACTTGATTCCCTTTAAATAAATAAAATTACCATAAGTCCGAATTAACAATACATAAAAGAGTGACGGAAACCCAAGGTTCTAAAATATTAGATTTGTCTGAATTTCTGCTAGAGTTGAACTTTAATACCAAATAAACTTAGTGTATGGTAAGAACTAAAGCAAAAGCCATAAATGTGCAGTTGAATCTGGCCAATGAATGTCGCAGCAAATGAAAGCAATATTACCAAATCTAAGCAAAACAAATCTAAGCCAAACAGATCGAAAACCGTATTGCAAATTAAGTGTAAGCCACTGGCTTTGAGCTTTTTAGAATTAAGTTACTATTGCCGCAGCTTAATAAATCTGGAGACGTCTCGCCAGGCAAAAAGATAAATCTTAGGAAGGCCGAAACTGATTTCATTATCAAAATATAAACACAAAGTCTGTGCAGGTCAGACTTTGGTTAACCTTTCCTTTTTCTGTTGGGCTGTAGACTTTTGGTTCGGCCTGGCAGCAAAAAAAAAGGACCAAACAAATATTAATTAATACAACTTCTTAATTATTTTTGGGGGAAAAGTAAATTTGGCCGGACACTGGGAAATAAATCTGAACACAGAAAGTTGGTCAAAGTTGGTACTTAGCTACATTTTTTTTACCTTAATTATAAGTTGTTGGGAATTGGCACAGCAATTCGTTTTAAGGTCTAAAATAGGAAAAGTTTGACAGGAGAATCTGAAGTTGAAGCATTTTAATTAAAGTGAGCAGCAGGGGAGTGATGTGTTGTCATGCCTTTAAATAAAGTGCCAGACCGAAAATCTGTGGAAAATTGAATTGAAGCTCTGTGGATGCTACAGTTGCCATTCTTTTGGATTTATTCATTTGAGAAACGTCCGTCGACGGGCAGAGTATCTCGAACGAATTATCACACATACGCCGTGTGTGCGGCCCAGGTGTTCGGATAAACTTTGCTGCCAGGCTACAGCAATTAGCAGTATTTAGGTGTAATTGCGAAATTATGCAAAAATCACAGACTGCCGGCAGCTCGTTGGCAGATAAGAGGGAATTGGAGTGACGAAAAAGGAAATGGTCCCATAATTTTTAGCACAAAATAAGCAAGCAGGTGTGTGAGCTGATTGTCAGTTGGCGCAGTCCTGCAGCCACAGGATATTCCATTTCCCAGCCCGACTTGCTGACATTTTGTAATTTTATGTTCGTTTATTTCTGACCTTCCTGTCACCCCTTAAGCGTATTAGAAAAATGCCATGGGCCAGCGATAATTGCCCAAGTCTCTGCCAGTTTCATTCTCCAGGGCATGTCGGCTTTTAATGATAGTTTTGGGACCCGGTCGCCGGAATGCTGGGAGCTTCTAGGCCTCGGTCACGTAGCTGTGATGAATGCCCTAGCCGGAGTCTGGGTTTTGTCGTCTTTCCTTCGTAGTTGCTGACCAATTTTTGGCTAACGTCCGCTTTGTTACGACCTGGCCTTTGTTTAATTGCAAAATAGGGCAATTAATAAATTTGTCTGGCGAAATCCCAGCCTTTCCATTACCTTTATTTACCTTTGCTGCTGTCTTCGGTCGTTTCAGCAGTTTTGTCGCCTCCACAGGGATCTGTCGGCACAGGGAGCAGGTCGAATTAAAGGAGTATAGGAGCGACAGGACGAAATGTTTCGTACCATTAAATATCATGGTGCAGTTTAAAGTTGCAACCTTTTCACTTTCACAGCACTAAACGAGACCGTGGCGCTCTTTCATTTGACTAATTTAATGCTTTTGATAAATAATCTTTAAGATATTTCGAAGCATAATATACAAATACGAAGACGGGTGGTAATTAATTCACTTTTACATGCTCGGCACTGCACTGAGCGAGATTGCAACTAATGAGCAGTGAGTGACGTGGTTGTGAGCCACTGGCAGCACACAGAGAAAGCAGCTAATTAGCAAACAAATTCGGCGGGACTACACGCTTTTTGTATGAATGCTGCGGAGATGTCAACATAAATAATCATGCTGCCGTTCAACGGGGCGTATGCTCAATAATTAAATCGAATTAGTGTCTCCTAATGAGCATGCAAGCGGGCACTTTTCTATTAATTTATTTATGGCCCGACAGAGCCATAAAGGCGGAAACGTAAATACACTTTGACTCTGCTCCTGCTCCTACTTGCGCTCGACCTGTTGCCCCCGTGGCCAGGCCATTAATTCTCATGAGTAAAATAATTAGAAAATCAAATAGAACAACGCCACGGCGGCCCTGCGTCAAATGTTTTCGCGGAACTCGGGTGCTCCGCTTGTCGGGTTGTTTGGTTGTCGGTTTGCATCCGGCGGAAGCGGAAATGGCGCAACTGTGCTAAACTATAACTTGCGCGTAAAGTTAAGCAACTGCAAAAAGTTTCAGTTCCAATGCTGCCAACGGGAGGGCGTGGCAAGTGCTAGAGTGTAAGTTCGCCGAGGGAATTCGCTACATTGCCCTCAGAAGGAAGCTAAAAGATTGCGTACAGCGTACAGCACACTAAAAGAAATGCATATTGAATGGCGGCTACATGTTCCATCCATTCCGTCGCAGTTCATCTGCTCGCAAAAATGTTATTCAGTGGTGTAACCAAAGTAGAGTCATTTTCGAATCGCGGGCTGAGATTTTTCGACAGTGCAACTCGCCGGAGTCCGGCTAAAAGGTTGCCAGTCTGAGTTTTAATGTATTAAAGTTTGCTTAAAGTCCTATTTAGAAATATGCATACGAAAACTATGCAGCTGACGAGAGAATCAGCTGCCATATCAACGCGCCTTTGACAGGTGCGAATTAGCGAGGCGAAAGACAAAAGTTCTGCCGCAAACTTCAGTGATTAAATCCGATTTGACAGCGGTAGGCGGGAAAGGTGCAGGTGAACAAGTCAAAGGTAGTGGCTGGGGCCCGGGGTTGTGGGAAAAAAACTGCAGTCAGTTTCAGATAGTTGCGGATTCGGGTCGTGGTGTGGTTTCTGCTGTCACAACTTGTTAGCCAAGTGCTGCTAATTATGCAATTATTTTTTCGCCTTTCCCCACCGACTTTTACGACTTTTTTACGACACTGCGCAACTTTTGCCAACTGTGCGAAAGTTTTTTTATGGCGCCGCGGACAAGTGGTCAGCGATTTAATTTTAATTGTATTTAGATAAGATTTAATGGCGTTTGTTCTGGAGCAGAGCGCAAGCAGAAAGTTAATCAACTCCCAGAGATTGTGATGCTAATTTGCCTGCAGTTCGCGTCCTCTTCTTCCTTTTTTTTTACCACTAAAAAATGAGTCATTGCGATGGCAAAGGACACTGCGTGCGGCTAGTACATACGTACATATGCTTGCGTATGATATATATTTCACGGTGCCTGCACAACAGTATGTGCAGTAAAATATTTAGTGCTTAGTCCTGTGGCCTCCACATGCGCATTTTCGGCGGTTCCGCAGGATTACCGTGTGAGCAGCAGACAAAAATAAATAGTGAGCGCTAAGCATGCTCGAAAACGCCGAACAATAGACCGTGCCTTATGTACGCCCATATGGGCACGTGTGTGTGCATTCGCCATATACCATGCCGTACTATACTCCTACAGCGACAAGCAGCAATAATGATCTTTTTGTTACACATGGGCCATGGGCGGTGGGTGGTGGGTGGTTGGTGTCTGGCTGGGGGCGTGGCAGAGCAAACAAACATCGCACACGCACACACACTCTTGCGCTCAGGAGTGCAAATACCCACACATAGACACACGCACAGGCGGCCAGCATTTATTTTTGTTTGTCATGACTTTGCGCTTTTGCTGCGAACAGAATGGAGCGAAGGGGAAGGAGAAAGTGGGCAGGAGAAAGCAGCGCGGAGAAAGTGGAAATGGGAAAGCGGAGGAAACGAGCGGCAGTACACGCCATTTTCGGCGCTTTGTCTCTTTTCCTCCGCCGCTCTGTTTGCATTTGTTAGCATACAATTTGGCATCGGCACACACGGCGGATGGATTATTATTTTGTCGCTAAAGTCAACAACCAGATCGCAAGGGCTTTTGATGTAAGCGTATGAGGGGAAATTGCCCAGTGGAAGTTGTTAACTACAGTGCACTTTTGTCTTTCCATTTCCCCTGCAAGGGAAACCCTTAATTCCAAGTTCCTATGGAAATTATTCATCTTATTTGGCAATTACTTTTATGGCAGTGGCTTGTGCAATTTCCTTTATGCATTTTAATCTAACTGCTTCGTGTGCAGCTAACCTTTGACTTGCGAACTAGCTTTCGGTAAGGCCACAAACGCTATAATTAATTTTGCCACAGCACGCTGGCAGAATTCAAGATTCGCGACAATTATTTAAGGCCACGGGCAATGGGAGTCCGCAAGCCCTGGCTGAAATATAAAATTATTTGCCGGCCATAAACAGGGCTTCATGGTCAGGCAAGGGCGCACACGCAGTAAGTAGGCAATGGATTTTTTCAATTTGCGTTACTTGCCAAGATGTTATGCAAGTCACGCTCCGATCCGCCCAGCAAACAAGCATATACATACATATGTGGGTGTAGCTATATGGATGTACATACATACATAGGAGTATACACGCGACGGGAAAGTGGGCAGCGGTAATTCACAATATCATGTGCTCAATGGGCTGTGAGGCTGGGGGAATCCCGCACCAGTCGCTGCTGTTGCTCTTTTGATTTATGCGACATTTCCACACATTTGCCTGCCATTAACATTTTGCTTCGTTGCCTGTCAGTCGTCGTCCTCATCGTCCTTGTCGTTCCTGTCGCCAGTGTCCTTGTCCGATGTCTTTTGTGTGTCAGCAGTTCGCAGTTCCACGGCAGACATCATCCTGTTCTTGCCCAGATTGAAATTGATTGGGAACTCCCGGCAGATGCAGTGGGCATCTTTCCGGAGCAACCAACTTTGGCTGAGAGCAAACTTCTCTGCACGCAGCTTAAGAAATGACAGGAAGTTCTGTAACCACGAAGCGAACTACTGAAAACATGACTTGTCTGCTCATGAAATTTTAATTTAAAACTGTTTCCGTAAACAAAAGCGAGAGAATGCAATTGAATACGCTGCTATTGAGCTAAATTCTATTTTGTGGTTTCCATAGTTTCCAAAACGGGTGTAGTATTTTTCGGTCAGGTGGCCACGGGGCGTATGCCTAATGAAACACACACACAACTGAAATTCCGTCATAGCAGATATGAAGGTATCTGGCTCAACTCGAAAACTGATATATTGCTGAGCACAGGCATAAGTATAATATAACCAAAAGAGGTTACTTGGGCCCAATCTCCCATCCATATATGAAAATGTTCGCTGTTGCTGAGTGGCTGCCTAAGTGCCCGGCTGTCTGGACCCGTTTCGAGTGCTTCAGGCCCATCTCCTCATCCGAAACACATGTACGGGCCATATTTACGAGTAAACTACAAGAATAAGCAGCCGGCTCAGCGACCCAACTCCAGGCAGAGAAAGTGGAGAAGGGAAAAGGCACTGTCACCCCAGGAAGGTGGCCTAGGTCGAAGCTCGCAGGATGGCACAATGTGGGTGCCAGGGGGAATTGAAATTTATATTTACGCAGCCCATAAATTTCTGGCTTTTCGGCTCGTCCGTTCTGCTGGGAGCTAGTGCTTAGGCTGCCAGTGCTGCCAAAGCTAACTATTTTCCTGCGATGTTCATAAATATGAGTTGAAAGCGAATAAATCCAACTAGGCGATGATATTATTAGGAACAAAGTTCATATATTGGACAGAGTATCAAAAATCCCATGAGCTTCAAAATAATCTTTGGGTTCTTTGCTCATTTTCTAATAAATTATGAGATGTTTTTAAGGTCGTTATTTAAGCACAACTTAAATCGTAATAAGATTTACATTCTTTTTGTTACAAAATTTTTATTTACACAATTTGATTAGGTTTTTCTATATATTTTACCATTTTTTTATCCCCCACCAATGCCAAGTTCATAGCTCCTTGATGGACAACTCTGTGCACACATCCTGTTTGCGGAAGAGGGTGCGTTGGTGGACGTGAGTGGCGATGTGGAGAGCTGTCATGTTGCTCATCCCAACTTCTTGGCTAACCCACGCACGTCTGCCGGCGACAAGTTTTGGGCCGGGCCCTTGTACTCGGCTTGTGCGTGTCTGCGGCGAGTAATCAAATTAAAAGTTGGAGCAAGGAATTGCTTTTAAAGGCATTAGGCCGGCGTCAAGTCTTTAATGTTTCATGTGATCGTTAGCAGCGGACGGTGGCTGGCGAAAATCTTTACAGCCTGCAATCTTCCTCAATTGACAGCTCCGCGAATGCGATGCTGGCACGCAATCAGCCATCTGCCAGAGTGCCAGGACGCAGGAACAGCAACTAGATAATAACTTAATTACAGCTTAGTGTGCCAGTGGGCCGTGTGGCTCCATATTCGGGCAATTACAATGGGCCAGGCTACACCTGGCGGGCCGGAAACATGTGTATTATCAAATGCCACTCATTAGGCGCCAGGCACCCGGCGCTCCCCCTTGAGTGGTAATTTATCTCAAATGCTCTGCGGCCTACACGTGTACACAGACACTGCCCCTTCCGCACTCCACTCCGCTCCACTCCGGTCCCGATGACAGGAGACGGTGAACGTGGAGCGGCTGAGATGGCAAAAATAATTAAGCCACGCTATGCGTAAAGCATTAACATCGGAACTAGACAGCGGCAACCACATCCACGGCTACATGCTGGCAGATTGCTAGGGAACCAGTGATGGCGGCGTGACAACTGAAAACTTTTCGCTCTCTGAGGACTCTGAGGGAAAAAGTTTCCCAAGATAGTTGCCGTGTAAGTGCAGGAAGCTGCAGCGAAGTAAATTAAGTTTCAGTACTTTTCGAGTGTCGATTGAAGGCCCTGCGCATAAATGACAGGTGAAACCAATTTGATATTTTCCCTCATGGTGTGTCAAAAACACTTTGTTTCTAAGGCTTCAATAAATAAAGTTTATGGCACAATTACCGAAAGTTGGAGACCACTGGAAAAGCATTTTGGAAAAGTGTGCTTCTTAGGTCTTCGGACTTAAAAATACATTTTAGCATACCTTGAGGTAACTTTTATGGTGTATGGGAAACCTTGGCTTATGAGTTTAAAAGGGGAATGGCTTCTCGGCGAATGACTATCTGGCTGCTTGCGCTTCCATTCTCGTTATCAGCGCTATCAGGCCCACTCCGATCATCTCCAGAGCGTGTGGCTGGAACGATTTCCTCTCTCGGCCACTTTAATTGGCCCTCGAGACCACGGCAACGGCGTCTGCTTGGCGTGCACTTTCGCCCGTCGCCATTAGCCACGAAACTTAGCCGAGTGTCGACTAGTACTGTAGTACTCTAGTTGCCCACCCACCCATCCGCCCACCGTTTCGAGCCCTTTTCCACACGCATTTCATTTTTCCTAAATGAAATTTTTTTGGCTAAACGGCATTTATGGTCACGATTTCCCACGGCTGTATGTGTGTGTGCGATGATTTTGCATATTTAGGGACGTCTGCGCCGGCGCCTAATTGAATCTGCAAGGCACGGGCGGCCTGAGGAGGCTGTCAAGTGCGACAGAGTGGTAAACTAATTGGCTTTCGGGCGGAGAGCCAGCTTGGCTTGTTATTTTTAACTCTTTTCGCCAGCCACAAAGTGCTCACAAGGTTAACCCCAACCGAGGCATTGCGGCTCCAAGTCGGCCAGCTGCATTTGTCAACCGCAAAACCAAATCTCTGGTGGATAATTGACTTTGGTCAGGGAATCTATAGCTGATAGGTCGATTTGCATGCTGTGAACTACCCAGATATACGAAGTAAGATTCCAGCGACACATTGTGGAATGTAAGTTGAGTGGCATCGATTTAAGCACTTGAGTATCCGATCTGAAAACTAATTTAATCAATTTAAAAATAAAATTGGGCTTTTTAAATTCCAGCTAACAGTTATTTTCATTAGCTGCAATGGATATTTATCCAATGGAAACAAAAATGCGGCAATCAAAGACAGCGTTCATCGGAGGCCAAAATCGAAGTACAACAGAAACTCAATCCGGAAGTTGAAACCCACTGCGATGTGGGAGGGCTGGGTTGTAATTAGGGCGATCAGAATCCATCAGAGCAGGAACTGAAATTTAAGGGCTTTATTCCCTTTGGCTTACTTTTACGGTTCCAGCTTTAATTAAAAGCAAATTCAGGCTCCACTGGACGGGCGCTGTGACCTTGGCGCTCCGCCCCCCAGAAACATCGTCCGTTATTGACAGCCGTGCGGCGTATTTAAGCCGTAAAGTACAATTTGGGACATGAACGTGGGGGGCCGGGAAACAACAAGAGGGCCGGAAACGTGTGACACATTTGACCCTTTTTTGCAGCTACCACTTGGCATAATCAAATTTACGCAGCTTGGACGCTCGTGCAGCTGTTGTGTCGAATGCTTTTCCGGTTTCCCCTTGACTTCCGTTTGTCTAACTCGCTGGCTGGGCTCTTGCCTATATTGGTAGCATATTAAAATGGGCTGTCAAATGGCTTGAAACTGCTGTCGTTTCCCATTTTCCAATTGTGCTTTGTTTGCCGTTTGCATTCCGGTAATTCTTGAAAGCCGAATATGTTTGAGTCCCTGGCAGAAGTTTTGACAACTGAATATACACGCATTTATATTCGAAGCGAATGTGCGTTTTATATGGTTGTTGGCACGTTTTTGCGTAGATTTCATACTTTAAGGAATGAGAATTGACTTAATAATCAACAAGACAATTTCAACATACACTAGATTTGAGATCCGGCTAATTCACATAGGAAAGCTGCAGTGATATCGTTTATTTGTTTATGAATGTTCAATGACTAATTTTAAAAGAAAAACTCTGACGACGAGCATCTCTCTGAAATGTGAATCTCCGCTTTCGCAGCTGTTGTGTTTTTGGGTCGAATTCCCTTTTTGGAATGTTTTTGTGAACAATTGCCACTCTCTGCTCTTTGGCGACCCTTCGGCCAAGCAATTTAATGTGCTTAAGGAATTTTGACACAATTTCGGCAATAATATCGAAATCGGCGACCCTTTTCCGGGTGTCCTTTGAACCGCTCACGAAGCCAGCCCTCGGCGAGCCGAAAGGTCCTGTGCCTGCAGTTCCCAGCTTGCCAATTACACAAACTCTGGGCATTAAATGTGCTTAAAAACAGCTGAAGCCACCCGTCCCGCAGATCCATTGTCTAACCAGCTCTTGTGGTGCGGCTATTAACGTTTTCAGGCAACAACTACTTGCAGCTGGCAAAAATCGTGGGGATTTTAGATCTTCGCGTCTTTTATTCAGCTGCCTGTTTATTTCTCCGTGTTTATCTGCCTCATCGTAAAAATAGAAATAAAAATAAAAATATTTATGCTGCGCTACGGGCTTTTTTCGTGAGATTTTTTATGATCCCGTCCGACGAGCTATTAAAAGCCGAAAGCGGGGGAATACACATATATTTGAAAATTGGCCGCCAAACGAAAGGCGCGGGCTGGCTCAAGGACGAGCCCAGATTCGGAGCGCGTTTTCGGGGCCCAGGACCTTTTATTAATTCCAATACATTGAATTTTCCGTAGACAAAAAAGCGTGTTTAGCATGGCAAGCCGATTAGGGCTCGGGTCCGCCCAACTTTAAAGCCTTTAAAAGGCTTACCGTGCTGGCCAACGGAATGGCCTATAAATTTTACATTTAACGCGGCCCGAGGATGACTCTTTTCCAGGGAATCAGGACGGACAGCGAATTTGTCCGGCTCCAGATGCTGGCAGCTCGCTGGTCGCCAGGACATTTTTATTTATGAGCTGGCAAATTATGCGCCATCAACGCGGACAATTAGAAACTCAATTGCTGTGCCGGAGCCCAAAAACCTGCCGTCCCTTGCTTCGGTTGGCATTCAAAATGACTTGTCAGTCCGGGCTTAGCAAATAATTTTGCATAGTTATTGGGTCCTTGCCAGAAAGTCATTTCGTCAGAAGGGCTTATAACTTTAAGTGAGCCATCTTTCAGGATTAAAGCTGGACAAACTTTCTAGTCCGCAGTCTAAGCGTCCCTATTTGACATATAAATTAATATAGCTTAAATGCTTGGTTGATTTTGTGAAATAAATTAAATCCGTTTTCTAGCTTGTTTTTAACTGTTATTAATAATTAATCTTCTAATCAAAGAACAAAAACTGAACATGTTATGAGTTGCAATTAAATGCTGAGCGATTATGCACTTATTTAATTGTATATACTAACTAAACATGTTAACATATCACAAATAGCTTGTCACACATAGAAAAAAATGTCAAATGGTTTCTATTTTTATGTTATAATTGTCTGAGTTATTTAATTAAAATATCCGGACTGAGTCAAATGCTTGAATTAAAACATCCGCGCTCAATTTATCATCCTTAAGGCCATATAGCCTTGAGCAGGTTTGTTGTAAAGATTTATCGGCACTGTTTTAATGCTCTGACTTTACTGTCCTTAAGCTATTTTAATGCCGGGTCCTGTCCAGAGTTCGAATCATTTCATCGCCCTGAAAACTAAGTGCACATCAAAAACTTCGGATGGAAACTTGATAGAAACTTTCTGCCTGAGCTACAAAACCCTTTTACGATGTACTAAATTCAACGCTCTCCAAGGTCGCTGGTCAGCAACAATGGCACGGGCTTCTCATAAAAGTCGAAAATCAAAATGGCATTTTTCGACACCATCAAAATGGCATTTCGGTGCACCAAGATGGCTGGCGTTCTAGCCCGGAATGCCGGAAAAACCGCAAATCCGCATGTGAGTCATGGCTGTGCAGTTAACTCATTAAAAACGGCCAAAAAACAAGGGCCGGCGATGGAGCGTATGCGTAACATTGTTGGCGCTTTTATTAGACCTCCTCGTGCTGACAGCCCGTTCTTGTCCTGGCCAACAACTTCCACATAATCAAAAGCAGTTTAGCTGCTTTCAAAAGATAAGCGTAGCTCATTGTGGCCCGTCGCCGCTTTTCCGGCTTTTCCTCAGTCTCCTGCGAGGTCTTGGATGGGTTGACTGTGTGACATCCTGACTGTTTGTCATAATAATAAAAATGCCAATTTGTTTTATGGGCGACAAGTTAAGCTTGCCTTTGCTTTGCTTTGATGTTGATTTTTATATTATGATGTTGGAGCGCCCATCCCCCATGCCCCATCCCTGTTTCATATGGGGCCACATCCCGATCGAAATTCCCCTCAGAATTCAGTCAGCTTGTTTGTTTTCTGTTTCGGACCTGGGCAACAGACACGTGCTTGTTGATACATATATAGTAGGAGCATATAGCGATTGTCTGCTGTACATTGAAACTGAAGTGGGAGCTCTGTGTTTCTGTGTTTAAATCGTCATGCGCCAATACGTAGTTCGTTAAATATTTAAAAGTGCTACAGCCTCTTTGGTCTGAAATGTAAAAGAGTACGGATGTTTGATCGAAATATGTCCATCAAAAATAGCTGAAAGGGAATTCGTTCGACTTGCCATAAAATACCGAAGGAATTAACTGCATCCTGCAAGTTGGAGCTGCAATCTCCCAAAGCAATAAATCATAATCTGCCACAGGCCATGGCCAAAAAGGCAGAAACTGTGCAAACTACAAACTACTACATGATTTACGACACTTTAAAAACAAGCTGGAAATTGGCCGAGAAACTGAGTTTAACTTTCATTTTGTTATGAGTTTTAGCACCAGTCACATTCTAATTTTATTCAAATTTGAATTAAACACGTTTGGGTTATTTTCTGTGATGGAACTTCGCTTTAAGAACTTTACTTTTTAAATTATGAAAAAAAAACTTAAACAAACTTTATATTTTTTTCCAGCTTTTATATGTGTAAAAGCATTTAAAAAATGCTGTGTATTGTTAACGGTCATTTGTTTATTCCCTGCATAATTCAAATAGTTACACATCCTTAAAATAGCGTTCAAATGGGTTCATACAAAAATCATTGCTCAAAATGAGTTATTTTTGCATTCGACCTTGCGTTTTTATGGAAATGTGTTTTATATTAAAAGTTAATTTGTAATATGTAGGGAAAAATGCATTTCAACCTTAAAAAAAAATATTCACCGACACATAGCATAAGTGTCATGAATAGTTTCAATTTAGTTTGGCTTTAAACTGAGAGATGATTTGGCGTAGAACGGATGGACGGATGGCTGTATCGTCTTGGCTGCTAATACTGATCAAGAATATATACACATATATGGTAGTAAGCACCACACTAAGGAAATAGGGAGGCAACCATTTGTATGGTATTTTTTCCTAGAAAAGAGGCCTTTGTCGAAACATATTAAATCTATAAAAATATTTGCTCTATGCTTTTTTTGCAGCAACTTTAGTTTGACTTGTTATTGTTTTGCTTTGCATTTCTTACATTTTATAATTGTATTCATCAGCCGCATATTCTTTGAATTTCTAGCGTAAATAAAAGTTTGTCCGCTTCACTGGCTGGCCGATGCAAATTAACGCCATTGTTTTGAATATTTCTTTTTCCATTGTTTTTGTCTGGCTTTGCGGGCGCACAATTTGAATTATTGATTGCCGAAAGTTTCCTTTTTCGTCCCCGCGAAACGTCCAAATTCGTGTGACACCCATCAGGCAGCCACGCCCACAACACACCTCCGCCCGAAAAGAATTGCTTTTTAGCCAATTTGAATACACTTGCTCTTGTTTCTTATTTTTCATATACACACTTTTCTGCTTCTGGAAATTGTTTTCCCCAAAGTCTTTGTCTTTTGAGCTTTCGCCCCTGTGGCCGACGAGGCTTCTCTGTACACTTGGCTTCCGGCTGTTATCAGCCATCGACACTAGGGACTCACTCATTTGGGCTGCAGGATGTGTCGTCCTTGCCTGCTCCTTCGCCTTGGCCTCCGCGGGCGCGGCGTTAATGTAATTTGGATGCCAACAAATATTGCCGACGCTTTTTGTTTGAACTCCGGCTGACTGGCTCAGTGGCTGGCCGTGGGCCATGCCACGCCCCCTGCCCTGCTCCTTCGCCAGGGGTGTTGACTTTATTGAACCATTTTTTCCATCGAACCTGATTGACTAGTGGGCCATGTTTCCCCCTTCCCCTTGCCCCTTCAGCCCGTATTTTCTTTGCTTCCTGGCTTTTATTTCGCTTGCCGCAAATTTGCTTTGGGTTCGCCTTAGACACTTCAACTCAACCGCAGCGTCAGTCGTGCATGCCCTTTCCCTTTCGGTTCTGCTCGCCGATATCAGTCAATTTCAAATGTCAATAAAATGGAAATTTTATAATTTTACTCCACCGCCAGCGGTGGGGCGCCAATCTCCTGCACTTTCGCACTCTCCTGCGACGCCTCGAACTTAATGAGATTTTATTTATTGACTGTTGATAACAGGAGAGCGTTCCTGGGCGGGAATCGCAGGAAATCGTAGGGATTCGGAGGGAAAGCCTCGTCTAGGAGGCTTCTCATGCGGTTTTGAGTGCCTTATGAAGCCTATTTTATGGCTGCTTTAGTGGCTGAATTTGGTGTTAGCATAAACGCCGCTCGCAGTGGCGCATACAAATTTATCTTTTATCGACATCAATCTTAATGGTGCAGCATTGCTAAGCATGCTCAGTCGAAAGATTATGATTCAGCTTTATTAGTGAAAAGCCACACACAGCCAGGAAAATGCGTGCTCTAGCAACCTACTATAAAGAAGATTATTTTCGAGTGTGGACTCTTGAGTTGAAATCATTTATCTTCCAGCACTTTGGATTTATGTTTACTTTATGTGTACACTTTTGAATAATTTTCTTTTTAAAACGAAGCCCCCTCTGCACGAATCGATTCGGAGACCGAATATATCTGCTAGCCCAAACTTACCAAATGCTTGATGGATTGATATTTATGCGTCTCCTTTTTTTATTTCCCTCGGCTCGACGTATCCTTTTCCAGGCAAATATTATGCCAATTTTTTGCTCTTGGTCGGGAACTCATAAAAATAAAAGAGGCAGGACGTGGCACGCACGAGCTGCCACTTTGAAGTTTCAATTTTCGGTATTTTATATTAATTCTGTCTATGGTTTTCTGAATTACTCCAAATGCGATGGCTTCACGTGTGTGTTTGCCTTGGCACTTACCACGCCCGGATGGCTTACTTCGTCTCTGGCCGTTTTAGTTTTTATTTTCGGGTAATGTGGCGCATAAATGTGGCAAGGCACGTCTGAATCGCTCCCCTTTTGCATATCCGCGCACATTTGCACGTAACTTGGAATGACAGCCCACAAATGCGCAAATGAGTTTTAATTAAAAAGCCGGAAAAATAAAGAAAACATCAACATTGCACTTTTACCCCGTGTGCATGCTGAATAATTGAAGCCCCCGCAGAAGCAGAGGATCGATTTAATGCCGTGGGCGGCGCGTTAAACATATAAAGCCGCTTAACTTCGGCGCATTCTTAAATATTGTTTCGTGATAATTGAAAAGCATTCAGATTCGGAGATGGGCCCCAAAAACAACAATATATCGTTGAAAAAGGAGAGCAATGTGTTGTATTTACAAGTAATTGTATCGCAAAGACTGTATATTAACATTAAATATAAAAATGTTTTTCCACTTGTTGGCCCTTTTGCATTTCAACGCGAATCAAAATGTTTCATTTAAATTTTACATAAAAAAGTGAGTGGCAGCAGCACCTGGCGTATTTTACTTAATTGTGCGACACCCCCACAAAGTGTTTTTCAGTATTGGACTGCCAACAAGGCGCATGGGGGATTATTAAGTTTTTGCCCGCGGAGCTTTTTGCTGGCCAAAGTAAACACAGCTGCCGCCAGCGATGTTTTCACAAACGAAAAAGTTATATAAATTTTCTACTCAGCTCAAGATGTCCTCTGTGCGCTTTAAAATTGCGAGGTATTTAAATTAAATAGTGATAATCAAGCAGTAGCGTAAAAATTATCTTGTTTGCTTTACAATATAGTAATCCCTATTTACTCGAAAATGTTAAATGCAAATTTTGTATTGAGTGAATTTTTGCAATTGCTGTTTATGTCGCCTTAGCTTTTATGGCACAATCCGAAATACGGACTTTAAACACATTTTCAAGCGTTTTCCCCGGCACTCAACTGAAATTCACACTTTATAGCTGGGACATGAAAAGTTACACATACGCCACGTAAGCCGGCAGTAAAGTTAATTTTATTTTACACGAACAATCATAAAAAATGCATTGGCAACTCAAGTGTCTTGTCAGACGCCTTCGAAATCCGAAAACTCCAACTTGAGACCTAATTATTTACGAGTTGCCACGAGTCGAACATCGTCCGACGGCGTTAAAAAGTCAAATTATAATCATATCGTAAAAAGTACGACTCTACGTGTGCTCAAATTATATTTTGTACAACCAATTCGTTTCATTTCGTTTACAGGCATAATATTTTCTGTGTTAGCACCTATCCACCTAATTTGACGTCATTTCATGTAGCCAGTAAAAGTGCTCGTTCAGCCATTTTTCCCTGGTCATCCGGGTACTGGAATATTCATGAAAGGCCCCAATTTCCATGAGTTCACAACTTAGCAAAAGTTCTGTGGCCCGTAGTCATAACATCCAGCCAAAGTCCAGGCTTGGCATAATGCAATGTATTATCTCGGCTTATTTTAATTGCAGCTTGGCCTAAAGCCACGCCTCCGGGCTCAGTGGGCGTTGGTCCCCTGTGGCCAGTGAACTCCATAAAATATTGTTAACACCATGTGCAATTTTCAATTTGCATTTCTGCAGCTTTTTGCACAGGACGCTCCTCCTCCATCCTGTTGCATGTCGAGAGCTCCTAAATTCTCAATTTGTTTTGTGATTTATGGGCCGATGGGGGGCGGGGGCATGGGAGTGCATGCTTAGCTCCGCAAGTCGTGTAAATGATTATCCGTGGGCCAAATTGCAGTTTCCCTAATCGGAACTTAGCTTGCGGCATAAATTAAAACTGCGCGCAATTTGGTTTTTACCATCCTGCAAGCTTGGCCAACTTCTATTATACTCTTTTTGGGGTTTCGGCCATAAAAACGCCATAAGCTGTCACTAGCAGCTAAGAAGCGGAAGGGCCATAAAGCAATTGCGACTGCCCTTTTTGTTCCAAGTACATTGTTTATATCGTTTGTGCAGGATGCGAGTGTGGTTTGAAATAAGTAAAATTTAAATATTCATATAAATAATGAGTGCAGTAAGCTGGTAACTTTTGAACTAATGTATATCTACCGTATATGGCAGTTCCGGAGCAGCACTTTACAGCACTGCCACCAATAATAATATTTTACGCATATGCATATTATTTTTAAGCATATGCAATTTCAACTTATATTAATTGAATTTAACTTACAAGTTTTAAGCCTCTGGTAAAGAACGCATTTCCTTTTTTTCCTGAATAAATGTCATAAAGTGTTGATTCGCCCGGCAGCACGGAACTTCATAAATACCCACATTGGATAGGCAAATAAATTTGAGCCCGGCTGAGTGCATTCCAGCGTATTGTGCCCCATGTCAGCATTCGATTTCCGAACCAATATAGTGTCAGATTGCCCTCGCCAGCTGGCTGCTGCTTTCCGCTGGCTGCCACTGGTGGCAGTTTGCTGATATTGACTGTTAGCCAGCAGCAAGCACACACAAACTTATTTGCGCTTGCTGAGTTGCCATAAGGATCTCGGTCCTGCCAAGTGGCAAGCAAACATGGTGTGGATTATTTACAGCGCCGTGCACAACCATTTGCGAAAACGATGTCCTGTGCGCCGCACTTCCCGCCGCTTCCAATCCGGGGGAAATTAAGGGAGAAGTGTGAACCTCTCCGATAAGCGGAGGAATTCCGAGGGCTATCATGCTTATGACATGGAATTGTGCAAACCAGATCGAGTAGCTGCACCCGAACAGCAGACTCCACTGCTCCTCTGCGTCTGCCGCTCGAATCTGTGCTTTTCCATGACTTACAGGTGTTGAAGGTGGCAAGGTGCATAATTTAATGGAAAGTTTAGTCTGAGCAAAGTACCCTTTTCTTCAATATTCCACTATGTTGCAATTTACACCAAACTCTGAAATTCCTTTAAATAAATATCCATTGGAAAAATTGATAACTTAGTGTATGTGAGCTAACCATATACCCAACGTCAAAAAACCCTAAGTAGTAGAATGCCTAAATAATTGGTCTAAATATTTTTTGTGTACATTTACACGAATTCTATGCATTATGAACATACTTTATGCTTTACGGATCAGAAAGGAAAGTCCATTGGCCGTTTGTCGTAAACGCGCAGCGGAATTCAATTAGCCAAATGACCAAAAGCTGGCCAGTATTCAAATCGAATTTTATAGGAGCTAAGCCCACCGAGTATGCTATGCATAATGGGCTAGTGGTTGTTTCATCGGCCAGCGCGATTATAATTCACCAGCAGTATCCGAATCCGTATCCGTAAGCAAGACCATGGGCGTGGCACTTGGCCAAAGTGCCAGGTGAGCGGACAAAGTGCGCTTGAACATGCCGAAGGCTTTTGGGGAGGGGGGATTGGACGAAGGGAATCCGAGGAGATGGGTCCAAAATTAATTATGAAAATTTTCACTTTACGGCCGCTTGCTGCCACCACGTTGACTTAGTTAGTGTAATGCGTGTATTTGTCGAGCTGAATTTAATTACTGCAGAATAGAAAGCATTCTCGCATTTCCATTGAGATTGGTTCGATGGACCCAGGGAAATATCATACGCAAGACAATAGACAATACACGTGGTGATTGGTGGAGCTTCACTGGCAGCAAACTATTCATTTTCAGCAGGTTCCGGTTTGATTTGGCTCTCTTTGCTGGTCGGTATGCCATTTGATTAAGCTCAAGGTTTGAGGTTTTCCTGCCACTGCCACATGTGGAAGAAAACAATTTGCTGCTAAATTGCTACATGGCGCTGCCTGTTGATTTCCTGTCATCCGTTCCCTAAACGATTGTGAGTGGAGGTGGGTGTGCGGTGGTAGTGTGTGTGGCAGGATAATTGCATTTTTATATGAGACTTCCGCTACATTTCACTTAATGGCTCCGTTTGATTTCCGGTTCTTTTGTGCCACTATTTGATTTTTGCCGCCTTAAAGGCATGTGATTGCTTTCCAACGTCCTTCTATTAAGTGGCATTTGTCATTGCGCTGAATTGAATGCATTGTTTCAATAGTGCGCGGATCCTTTGTACTTATTTAATAGGTATTAATTTATTACAAAAAGCTTTTCATACATAAGAGTATCAAATTGTTATGTTATTGTTGATGACGATTAATTCAATTAATTTGTTGGCTTACCGGCCATAACTTTATTAAAACACAAGTTGGATGCTCAGCATTAACATGGAATTTAATATGCCATCGCTTGCAAATAAGCCAAGTCCTGTAGCATATATCTCCATTACGGTCATTTCAGTACCGACCCCGTTTCGGGCCAAGGAATGGGGCCATCTAGGTTGGCCCCAGGCGCGGAGGGTTCGTCCTGGCCAATACATAAAAATACGGGCTGGCGAATAACAATAAAACCTAGGAAATTATTGATACGAGCCCGGCAAATGGGCATGGAAATTGCTTACCAATGCGCAGAAGTCCACGTGTAAGGACTTCCATTTGGCGGGCCAGAGGACTGAACTAAGCAAATATGAATAGACTAAATGGAGGGCACGTCATGCATGCCGAGGACCCACTAATATCAAAACAAATATGCTCGGCCCACGCAGGCAAAGTTTTATGCCAAATACTTTAAGGCAAACTTTATTAGCTCCCAAATACCTGAGATTTCGCCCGGATTGAGCGGAAAAAGGGAAAACGGAGCAGCCTGCAACCCGAAGGCCCAGGGCCAATGGAACTCTAGACAAAGCTCCATCTGGACCGGAGTGAAAGGCAAGGGGCAGCTGTGCCTACACTAGAGAAATGTAATTGATTTCATGTGTTTGACGCGCTTTTGCCCCGGGGACCTCTTATAATCCCAACTAAGCACGCAGACAAACAGAGCCGAAATTAAAGGGAAGTCCTGGCAAGAACATTGAACTGTTTGACAATGCGGGGAAGTGGTAGACTGGGTGATGGAAGATTTTCCTTAAATTTATTATTAGCCCATAAAGAAAACTCAGAGCTCTGTGTAGCCCTTGCGCGCTTACGCATACCAAATATCTTAGTTCTTTGGAACGCTTTGGGTTGCCAAAAACTGGAACCTCGCCACCCATACATTGTTTGTTTGTGTGTACCACTGAATGCCGTGTGCTGGGAATATGAAATGGGCGAGCGGAAATCATCTGATTGGATCATTCACCGCAGACATGGCCAATTTCATAACTTCGGGCCACCCGAATCTTATTGCCCGTAATACATTTGCGCGGTAATAAAATTAAAAAATGTATTAACACAACTGTCACAAATTCGCAGGAGCGTAGGCGAGACGTATCTGCACATGGAATTTGCAATGTCGTGATTACCAGCTACCTGATCCCTCGTCGCCGGGGAGGCTGCCAACTTTCTGTGTTCCTGCCATGTCAACGAAATTTATCACAGACTCACATTTGTAACTGGCAAAGGACGAGGAGATGTTAGGCATTTGCATGTCTCGCCCCGCCGAATTATTCATATTTTGGGTGCGAGCGGCGTACTTCTGGGGCCGCCTTGTGTTACTATTAATTCTGTGTTCCTGCCGGCAAATTGAAGGCGACGCCTGAACCTGATCCTGGGCCAGAACATTAGCTGCAGCCCAAGAGGCTCAGGTGTGTGACAGGTGATTGAATGTTACTTGATGTGAAATTTTCTTTATTGTTTCGCCCACGAGTTTATGCAAATGCCGCACTTCGTCTGCATTTTGAAAACGACAGCAAATGAGATGTGAAATTAGAGTGGGTGGGCCATAAATCACCTCGCACTGACACTAGAAAGTTAACAAAATCAAGAGCACAATTGTATGGCCAGGCAATCTACTTTGCAGCCAGAGCAACCAATAAGTAGTTTCTGAATAAGAATACACAAACTAAAAGAAACAATTCCCTAATGAGTGCGCTCGTTATTTTGCGATTTACACAACTGAAGCATTTCCTTTGATATATTAAGAAAGCCTACTCTTGAACATGCACATTGAAGAGCACAAAGGCTTTTTAACACTGAGTAGTGCTCGAAAATTAAATGTCAAAGCAAAAGAAGGACTGAAGTATCGAAAGGACGACTTAATTTATGCCAGAGTAATGTACACGCCACTCCAAGGTCAGATTTACATGAAAACTCATCAGAGTCCTTCACTTTATGAAACTGTAAATCGCATCGACGAAATCAATTTGCACAACAGACCGATTGAACGAATGGAAAAGCCAACAAAATGATGTCGTCTGCGGCTCTTAAAGTCTGGCCGGGATTACATAAAAACGTTTCGGTGACAGAGAAAAGCGAAATTTAACGAAAATTGAAATCAGCGAAAAGGGACTCGGCGAACGAACAAAATGCTCAATCAAATCAAAGTCGCCATACAAAATGCAAAATAAGACAATGACAAAGCGGAGTGGGTGTTCAGCTGAGTTGGCCCAGACTGAGATGGGTTCGGATGGGTTTGGATGGGTTTTCCAGGGTATTCTAGGGTTTCTGGGGATTGGGCGGGGATCGCTCCTCGTAATGCTCGCCATGAACATTGTCCAACAAAACACGTTGAGACAAGTGTCACTGACAGCTGGAGGCAGTGCTCGTTATGCAAAAAAATCTCGAGAAATGGCCAAGAATGGGAAATTACGTGCCGTCCCTCCACTGAAATCGATGTGAACCGAAAATGCCGAAAAAATCCTTTAAAAATTATTTACATAAAGTTTAGTATGTGCAATCCAAGAGATCAGAGTACAAATAAGAAATTCTCGGAAATTCTCAACTCTTGGTCGGTACTCGCAAAGGAAGTTAAGGCGAATTCCCAGAAGGTTGGCTTTATTCTGTATAAATAGGTTTACCAAGCTCATCCGATAATAGAATCAAAAAAATTATTGGTAAACGTGAGTACTCCTTAAAAGGATTTATTCAGCATTACACTGATGAAAACCGCTGTGTTATTAACTTTGACAGCTTAGTCGTTCTACGGACTTTATTAAGGGCGAAGTTGAGATTGTCCTAATTACGACTTTGTACCATCACATTAATCGCTGATAGCCGTAGCTGAGAAAACATCTACACGGACAAGTCGATGGGCCCGGAGTCACAGGATAAGCGATTGTCGGATGAGAAGATACTCTGACGGAGCAGCGACAGATGTAATCAAAATAAATTACGAGCGTGTAAGCAGCCTCCAGTGTCTATTACGCACAATAAAAAGGGAAAGCACCATTTGTTTAACGCAATCTCATTATTCGATGCGTCCTGGAACCCGGAGGCGCAGATGCTGCAGCCGGCGTGGTTGGCGGCACCCCGACAATTGGCAAACTTGGAGCCGTTCAACCACCCAGCCACCCATCTAACCGTATAACCAGCCACCCATCAACCCACCCACTGACCCACAGACCCCGGTGTCATTCCGGGTTACCTTGATAATGCCGCTGATTACACTGATGATAAGTAATTTTGTAAACTCCAACTGCAGGCCTTGTCTAAAGTGGCGTTAACGCGTTTGTTGATTAGTGGGGCGGGTGAAGTAGACGAAAGATGGGCGGCAAGGACGGGTGACCGGCAGGGGGGGCTGGAAGCACTGAGAAGCTCATTACGATGCCAACAATTTGATTAATTACCGTTGGCAACCCTCCGGCAAGACCGTCTTTTCGCTTCTTTTTCCACTGCCCGTGGCAAAGGATTCCTTGCATTTTGCCCGTATTTTCCTCGTCTTGTGGCGGCGCGCACAATTTTATGCAAATTTAATTTACCTCAGGGCAATCATTTTTATGGGCAAATGCCCATGGGCCACGCCCACTTTAGCCCCATATTCGTGGTAGGTTGACAGTTATAAGCTTGGGGCTTGAAAACCTTTTGGGGGTTTGGTTGAAATGGAGGTATTTCTGTTAATATTGCGGGGTGACCACGTCGTTATATTTAAACTTTTAACGAACTTATGGACTATTTACAATGAACATAAGTATAAATAAAAGAACTGAAATAAATATTTGTGAAGATCATTTAAAAATAAACTGATCGAGTATATAAATCTATCAATGAAATATTTGAGCTTTTATTTGCTGTGACATTTAAGCCTGCAAATTATTTAAATAAAATGTTAACATAAACGGTATGAAAACAATAATATTGTAAACTAATTTGACCCGTTATCGCTAGTTGAAAATATTTATTAGTATATCTGAATAAATTCAAAATCAATACAGCTGCAAATGCAGCCACGGTTAAAATGCAAAAGCGGAAAAAAACCCATAAATTGTGAGAAATCAACGAGCACAAAGCCCAAAATGCGTCGCACATATCGCCAAAAGCAATTGAACTGTGAGCTAATCCAAAGCATATCCAACCCAAATCCGCGCATATAAAAATAAAGCGCGATTCGCGCGAATTTAGAATATATCACGCTAAAAACCGAAGCCAAGGCCAATATGAAAACAGTCTGTGACGACAGCAAATGGTCCGTGCAAATTTGCTTGCTACTGCTCCTGGTCGTCCTGTCCACCTGTCACATCCTGCAGACCGAAAGCCAGGTGGTCGGCGACATCGAACAGGCGGACGACGGGCTGGCGTCCAGTCATCGTCGCAGTCGCAGTCACAGTGCCAGTCACCGAGCTCACGTTGGCAATGGCAATCATCCTGGCTGCGAGCACCTCCATCATCGTCAGCATCGCGGCAAAAGTCACGCCCGGAAGCACAGACAGAGCCATTACGAGATGCTCGAGCTGGAGCAGCGGCAGCAGCAGATGGGCAAGCACTGGCGTCAGTGGATGAGCCACCTCCAGTCGCCGGATTATGCCAACGATGACCCATCGCCAGATGGCAGGCGCGCCTCGCCGGCTAATGCAGACCTTACCTACGACCACTTCGAGCTGGAGGACTACCAGCGATATGCTAATATTGACCTGGCATCGCCGCGCTCCGGTCGTCATCGCGGTCGCCACCTGCCCCTGAACAACATGAACCTAATGCTGCCGCTCAGCTCGGCGGATGGAAGTGGCAAGTACCTGAGATCCCTGCCGGACTCGGTGAGCTTCCAGAACGATCGATTGTACGCCACCCAGCCGCAGAGGCACTGGCCCGTTAAGCGGGAGGCCATCGTGGAAGGCGACGTCATTCTGGGCGGCCTGATGATGGTCCACTCGCGCGAGGACAGCATCACCTGCGGGCCCATCATGCCGCAGGGTGGCATCCAGGCCCTGGAGGCCATGCTCTTCACGATCGACAGGATTAACCGGGAGCAGCTCCTGCCGAACATCACGCTGGGTGCTCATATTCTCGACGACTGCGATAAGGACTCGTATGGCCTTGAAATGGCCGTGGATTTTATCAAAGGTAAGCAGTAACTGTGAGTGAGCAGTTGCAAAGCATAAGTAAAGGTAAAATCAAGAATAGTGACTCTCGAATATTGAATATCCTTTACTGAGCTAGGGAGCGAAATCCGCATTTCTCTAAATATTTAATATAAATTATAAAATGGAGATTTGATTACTAGGTTTTAATACTGCTTAAATTTCAAAAGTAAACTGAAACACATTTGATTACCAATAATTACGTTTCACAATTTATTTTTAAAATTTTCACAACCTTTAAAAGTTGATTTTATTTACCTACAAATTATTAGAGACCAAGCGCACAGCGTACACATTGCTCATACGCCACGTGAAACAGCCTCGGCTTATTTTCGCATTTATATGCAAATTATGCATACCTCTGGTTGTGAAACTTATGTGGATTTCATTGTGAGTAAAAGTTGTTTCAGTTGCAGTTGCATTACAGCGGTTGTTGTGTTGTGAAAGCCACGGGTGGAAACTGTTTGCAAATTTATTCAGGCAAATGATAAACTGAATTAGGGAGCGGTATCTCTGGGGCTTGTGTAATCCAAACGCTCGGCTCGGTGAAAGTGGTTGCTCAACTCTCGTGCAACGAATCAACATCCCCCAGATATAAATTTCATTAATAAACTAAATTAATAAATAAATTATGGGATTTCCGGGCGTAGGATGGGAGCTCCCTTGCCAACTAATATGCATAATTCCCTTAAGACAAAACGGCTGGGCATGAGATTGCCTTGCGCAAGGACATCGAGGGAAGATCAAGGACACACAAAATGCCGCTTATTACTTTTATCGGGCCGAACAAAGAGCTGCACACACTCAGTGCGCGCACACAACACACAACACACACACACACAACACACCCACACACACACACATAGTGAGCAGTCAGCCAACGATTCATAATCAATTGGGCACAGAGCCAGCATCCTTGTCATCGTCCCAGAACACTTTCTAATCTCCATAATTTCATTATTTATGTGCGCGGCAAGGATTTATTTGAGCGACGTGCTGTGCTCCTCTCTATCTCTTTCGCTCCGTGCATTCCCGTCTCGGTCTTTGTTGCGGGTGACGTATGAAAAACATAATTTTCCAAGTCACTGAATTATATTGACAGGATTAGGCAGGCCGTAAACTATGGCGATGCCCCACTGTGCCCGCACACACATTCCACATTCCACCACCGCGCTCCGAAATCGTGTGTATTTGGTTAATAATAATCTAGTTGGGCATCGATTGTATGGCCAAAATGAAGCCACTATCCGTGGCGGAGTGTTAATTAATTTGCACTTCAGCGCAGCTGCTGTGAGCACTTGATAGTAGTGGGCATGGCAATTCTCTTGGGCTTGGCTTTATATAGTTTAGCGTTAAGGCGTTAACTTGTGGCCTTCAAAGTTCTTAATTGCGGCATTTTGCATAAGGAAAGTTTCTATGAAAAAAATAAGTACGTACATAACTATAACAAGAAAAGGAGCAAATGTTTATATACCATTGCTGTAGTTATTTATTTGAATATTAAATATACAAAAACTGAATACCTAATAAGAACACTTTATGATTAAAAGCAACAATTATTGATCAATCTTCTTCCGATTCTTGGTGTTAAAACTTGTATAATCAAAAACAACTAAGGTGCATTTATTTCCATTTAATTTTCGATTGGCAGCTATATAATAATGAGTTCCAATCCAACTTGGACCGACTTAAAACCTATTTTGGGAAAGTTTTATGCAGACTAGTTTATGTTGAAACGTAAAAATATCCTATTTTGTATTTCTATTTTTGTATTTTGTAGAGAAAAGTTGTGAGAGCCATATTTAATTTTGCACACATGAGCATTTTAATCAGTTTTGTATACATTATTTCTAACTAACTCTTCACCAACAGAATAAAATGAAATTAAATTGGTCCGATATCGGTGGCCAAACAAAATAAAGGCGCATTGAGTTGTGCCATGTTGCAGGTGGAAAAACTAGCTGCAATATAAATGCTTTTGAATAATGCGAATTTCGGGGGAAAATCTCTTTTACCAGCACAATATAAACAAAACTGCTCAACTATTCCTCGATATTTACATTTTCAGGGTCCATCAGCAACATAGATGACGCGGAGTATCACTGCAACAAGACGCAGGTGCGCAAGGTCATCTCGGGGGTGGTGGGTGCCGCCTCCTCGGTCACATCCATACAAGTTGCCAATTTATTGCGGTTATTCCGAATTCCCCAGGTGAGTTTCCATTGTGTGATCACTGACTGTGCGACTCAGTGCGTGCGAAGTCCAAAGGTCATGGCACAAAAGGGCATCCTTTTTTGTTTTTAGTTCAGATTTTGCTTTACGCTCGCAGCTACATGTATATGTGCTAGTTTGGCCAACAAAGGTTTCTCCTATTTCGTAATTAAAATTTCCAGAAGCCACATGGTAACTGTTGTAATGGCTGGCAGGTCTTTCGGTTGGCTTTGCCGATTCATAAGTGTCTGCACGTGCCACTAAATTAGTCGAGTCCGGAGGCCAACTAGAGGAACAAAGTGCAGCAGTTGCAAGGAAGTGTTCAGCTGGGGTGCTCTCAGCAATCATAACAATTAATGTAATTATTTTACTCTATGTTCAATTTATCTTTGATATTCGATTTCAAAATGATGATTTTTAGCCGCTAAAGAACTGACTTACTTATAAATGTCCTACCAAAACCAATAACAAACTGGACAGATCGACTATCAGATACCCGTCACTTGCACTACCGTTTAAAAAGCTTGTATCTAGAGCATTGGTCGTATTTCAACTGCAAGCGACATTGCATTTTTTGGGTGTTCTTCATGTAGTGACTAGAGCGTGAAAAACGCCACAAACTAATATCCATTTCTGATTCAGGAAGGAATGTAACATTTTCCGAGTGCCGGCATGAATCACGTGCTGGAAGTTGAAGGAGATTGAGTGCCCGGTTCGGCTGCTCCGGCAACGTGAGCTGGAGCCAAAAGTCAACAACGCGACAATAACTAAGTAGCCAACTGCCACCGCCTGACTGCCAGATCCCTTCTCGATATATATAGTATGTGCTCAGTACTACTTGGATGCCATTAAACGCACACGAAGTGCCAGTCGAAGGAGCAGCAGCCGTTCCATGCAGGCCCAGCTATCGTCCCGAAAGGACCTCATAAATCAGCAATAAACATTTGATTGCATTTGGTTTGCACGCGTGGATTCTGCGCTGGCTTCGCATAAACAGCACTTTCGAACAAATTTTGTGTGTTCTGCAATTCAAATTTCTGGTCGATAGCGACTTAGTGAGTTTCGTTTAGGCTTAGCGGAAATTGGCAGCAATGAAATGTTCGCAAGGACACAATTCGAATGACAATGCAGTTAAAAATTCCGCACATGCAATATTTTATGGCTTATCGTATTTGGATAATAGTGTTTTAAATGCTTGAACAAACAATACTTTGCTGTCTTTTCGGTTTAAAGTAACATTTTTGCCGTCAGAAGTTGCTGTATTAAATTAAATGGTTATTCAAACATTTCATTTTATCTATCTTGAAAAAAGTACGAAAGTACTCGTATATATATAATATATATATTAAATATAATATATTGTTTTTTGTATGGACTGACAAGTTTTTCACCATTATTCATACTTCAATAAAAGTAAATATTTGCATCTCTAGTGAGTCAATTATCAAAAGTCAACAAAGCCAGAGCTACACAATCATTTTGTTATAATTCGACGCTTTAATGAAAATCTAAAGTACTTCTGATTAAATGAAACTGAGAACGCCGTAAACCATAGGTAAATTAGTCACAGAAATAAAGTCTGGTATGAGTTGCAATGCCTGTCTCGCCATGAGCGTTTGACAAGTAATCAAGCACTTACCCAGAAACTGTTGACTAATGGTAATGACACTTAATTAGAAGCCAAGTGGTTCATTAAACACTTGCAGTTGACTTGCCACGCCATCGACGATTTGCCCCAGGATGCACCTAGTGCCTGGCCCAAGTGTTTGTGGGCGGATCCTCCTCTAACCGAACGGTTTATGTGTGCGTGAAATTGGTTTCCCGGCTTGGGCCAGGTCACCACAGTTGGCCTTTTGCTGCAGTTGCCACAGCTTTGGGTTTCGCAAGGTAATGCCAGCTGATGTTTTCTTTGACAGCAGCATTGTTTGTGGTTTTTGGGAAACAGCTTAAGCGGGAAAATATGAGCGAAAAACTGGGAAGGAGCTTGCGAAAGGTTCTGCAGAAGCGATAGCCCAGAACGAGTGCGAAAAAATATGAAAATTAAATGGTGAACCTTAAAGTGAAAGGGGTTCTTACATAAAATAGCACACTTGCCACTTTGTGCCAACCAAGCAATAGCAATAGTTGAACACTAAAATGTTATCCCATCATATTGTAAACCGCCTCCCCACATTTTTTCCATCCAGGTGTCGTACTTCTCCACCAGCCCCGAGCTGAGCAACAAACAGCGGTTCGAGTACTTCTCCCGCACTATTCCGTCGGATCACTACCAGGTGAAGGCCATGGTGGAGATAGTGAAGCGGATGGGATGGAGCTACGTCTCGATTATCTACGAGGAGAGCAATTACGGAATCAAGGTGAGTGTTTATGTATGGAACTTTGATTAAAATGGAAGAGAGGAGTGCATCTATGGTGGAGAAAAGGGTTTAAAGAATCAGAATTCTATGTTTAAAAAGAGCTCGTTAAAATTCAAATTTAATGTATGTTGCATTTTACATTGTATTGAAAATCTATACGAACAGAGATCTTTAAACATTGAAAAGTGTTCAATTAGTTTCAGGCACTCAAAGTTCCTCCTTTTTAAAGAACTACATTCCATCTTTTTAATTTTACCTAATAAGGCAAGTCAAGTTGACTAGTAATCCTTAAACGGTGGCTCTTCAAAATAATGCCAAGTGCCGTTTAAACTCGTTAGCAGCACTCCATTATCATATGTTTATATCCTCAGTCGCGTGCAGTGTAAACGATATACATTTTAAGTGAACGCCTTGTATCCTTGTACCTGCGTCAACATTTTACCCATCCCACCACATGCGTTTTTATGGCTCACCCACACTGCACTTGTTTTCAGGCTTTCGAGGAACTGGAGGAGCTCCTGGCACGCCATAACATTTGTATTGCCATCAAGGAGAAGCTGGTGAAGGATTCGGGAGTGGCCGAGGACATCGCCTACGACAATATAGTGCAGAAGCTTCTGACGAAGCCGCGGGCTCGAGGTATGTAACTGGGGAGTGGGAAGTGGGGATTGGGGATAGGGGATAGCAGGCGATGCGCGATGCGGCGGAGGAAAAGTGAATTTTCAACCGGAACAGCGACTAAAGTCTGCCAGTCAAAATGCAATTTAAAATGAAAATGTCAAAGCGAAGGCGCAGTGCAAATGCGAAAGGAAAGCCCTTCGCAACGCCCGCGCAATGAATGCGATCCGGAGTCGGGAACTATGCTAGGATTTTTGGCTGGGCGACGGAAATTGCGTAAATTAAATGAAAATATTTAAAAACTCCCTCGCCAGCGCGCCGTTGTGCCATCTGTCCCAGCGGGAAATTAAAAAGTTCACGACAAAACAAACGGAAAAGTTATTTGCAAATAAATTGAGAGATAGTCGCCCAGAAGTGGGCTAACTGATACGTCCAATACTGTAGTGGTGCAAAAAAGTGTGTATTTGTAATAGCCAAAAATGAAGGTCCTGTCCATTGTCCGCGGACAAAAAGCCAGGAGTAGTACTTGGCGTCCCCGAGGTCTGATGAATGACACCACCTATTTGACATGGCAAGCAATTAAAAATTCCAGTCAGGGTTGGCCAAGTTCAAATTTATCGGAACGATTTTTCAACCTAAATGAAAACGATTTTTCCACATGGCATTGCTCCAATCTGCGGCAATCATGCGATTCAGCGGCGAGATAAACAAAAAATAAATGTCAATCAATTTGAGTTTTCACATTTTGTGTTCCCCTGTCGAATATCAGCTGCCAGTGGCAGACGCCGAAAAGAAATATAAATTAAAAATAATTACCGCCCACAGCTTTGCGCATATCATTAGTCAGTGCCGCGAAAGGGTGAAGAATATCAGGGTCGTGCCCGCCAATAAAAAGCGCCAGGTCGACCAATAACAATTGACTTTTGTCTGGCAAACAATTTTTGATTTACATAAATGCGCCATCAGGAGTCGTAAAGCAGTCGGCCCAGTCGGTCGCCCAAGAAAAGGGTTCCTCCGCCACCATTATTTATTGTGATTTGCGATTTGACGCCGCTTACAGGGCGCTCGCTGCCTCGCAACGATTAATCAATTTGACAAAGTATTTTCCCTGGCATCAGTTGTTTAATTTTGCATATCGAGGGTTCTTTCACTGCTTCCGGTCCTGCTCCTGGTCCTGGTTCTGGTGCGGGCTCCAGTTGGGTCCCTGAAAAATGATGCCCTTCCGGATCCGTAACTGCGGCTGGTAACTGCCGCCAGGGGTGAACTTTACGCTTGTTCGGATCCCCACACATGTCACTCCGGAGCTAAATGGAATGTGGGCGGGGGGCCGACATGTTTTTCCTTTTTATCGCCGATGTGCCAAGCTGATGCGATTTCAGCCAAGACATGGCCGGCCCCCGCCCGTTTTAGATCACTTTCTGGCCCGGCTTTAAAGTTTCCCCCTAATCTGCATAAATATCCTGGCGAGTGGACTCTTAAATTAAATTTGATATCCCTGCTAAGAATAACCGTGGTGCTCGACTGCTATAAACAGGCTACTGTGTACGAGAAAGCCGCTCAAGTGTATGTCTAAGGCAAAATGAAAATCCAAGGAAATTATCCTTCACTTCACAAAAGTATCGACAAGTTTTCCCCTTGTCGCCGCCGCTGCCTTTGAATAAGATTCCCTCCTCTTACGTCGAGTGGCGGAGCGGCAGTGGCAAATCGATACCGGGACATGTTGAAGGGGCAAAAAATTATGGCTAAGACAAAGGACCTCTTGGGCGGACAAGTTTGTCCAGAGCGAAACAATAAGGGCTGAAGAAAGCTTAAGAAAATTTGGTGAGCACCTAACCAAAGGATATTTTTAGGAGCTCCTGAGTTCCATCCACAAGACCACAAGCGACTTAGGTGTCGGCTTTGCCAATTAGCCATTGGGAACGTTGTTTGCTTGGAGTTTCTAATGATATCTCCACACTTTTTTGGACTTACTGTTCGCTTTTTGGGCCCAATTAAACTATTGTTTTTCTTGCAAATTGAAGAAAAATACCTTGGCAGAAAATCTAAATATAGTAAAGATACGCCGCCATATGCACTGTGGTTTTTTATGCGTTTTTTTGGCAGAAAGTCAAAAAAATTTTTGAACGGAATAAAAAAATTTTTAGTTTCTTTATATTTAGGATAGTCTAATTAGATAAAAAAAAGTCGATTTCTACTTTTTTATGCAACACTGCCTTATTGCCCACCTCTCAAAGACAGCTGATTGTCGATAACATGCGTAAGACAAAATTGGCGGCAAATCATTGTGCAACATTTGTGGTTAATATTTCCTCAGAGAATTAAAAAGTTTAAGGTGGTGTCATGGAAAACATTAGGCCAGGTATGTAGATTTGTAGTTCAGTAAAATTTTTGTGTATTTTATATGTTTTTGTGTAGTTGTATCGTGTTTTGTTTATGTACCTTTTTTACAGTCAACTTAACAAATGTAGCTGTGTTTCGTGGAATATAACTTTTGTATGGCAAACCACTTCAAAAGAATTTTAACGGCAAGTTATTAACTAACATGTGTATAATATTATACAACTGTTTTCATATGCACCTTTTTGTTCCTTTTTGAAAAAATTACGTTTTTGTAGATGAATACTTGTTTGGGCATGCAGAGCTGCTTGACATTTGGAGCAACAATAGTCGCTCTGAGGATGCAGTTAGGCAGCATATATTTAAAAAAATTGGTCAGAATAATTTAAATGAATGTTGTATTTCATTGATAAATAAAAAAGTTTAGTCCTTCTTTGATTACATAAGGAAACATTTGCCAGGTTGCAATAGACAGACTGTCGCTGGACAGTTTGAAGAAAAAACACTTCAAATGGCTGGCATCTAGTATTTGTATAATCGCTGATTGGAAAACTCCAAACAAAGTTGGTCGTCCAAAACTAGTTTATGAAAAGGCTAGTGACAGACTTAAAAGAAAATTAGCTTCGGACCTTGCGGATGAAAATAATAATTCTGTACCATTACTCTTGCATGCTGCTTCAGTTTCGGCTAAAAAAGGAAATGAAAAGGACATGGCAGTTGTATTAAAAGCAGCTGGTAACAGCGATAATATCAATAATATAAAAAGAAAAATGTTCTCTTTTGAGCCCACACAAATGTCCGTCGACAATGCATTAGCCTTTTTATTTGAAAAAGGATTTACAAAAAGCCAATACATCAATTTAAAACGGAATACAAAAGTATACGGCTTAGATATTTACCCATCATATCCTGATGTTCTTAACGCTAAACTAAAGCTTAGACCAAATGGCATCGAGTATTTTGAGAATAAAGCGCAAGTTGAGTTACAACAACTCTTAAACCACACAACTTCGCGGATTCTTGAAATGCAGTATGAAACTTTCAAAGCAAATACCAACTCGATAGAATGCCAATTAATATTTAGCTATGGATATGATGGATCAACTGGTCAGAGTATTTATAAGCAACGTTATGAGGAAATCGGTGCTGTATATGATGGATCGCTGTTTGTTACTACAATTGTACCATTAAAATTAGTAGACAATGAACAAAAAATTATTTGGATCAACAGATCGCCACAATCTATACGGTTTTGTCGTCCTTTAAAAATTGAATTTATTAAGGAAACTCGAGAGCTTATATTAGCAGAAAAAGAAAACTTGGATACCCAGATATAATATCATAATATAATATAATTAAAAATAGATACAATTTTTTTTTTTTGGTAATGTAAATATTTTTATGGCATATCGGCCAGATCGTTTATATGGCAGCTATATGAAAGTTGACCAAATCACTTGAAACTTTGTGAATCATCTTGGGGGAAGTAAAGAGTAACACAAACCAAATTTGGTGAAGATAGGTCATCATTTCGAATTTCTGCGAAAAAAAAACGCATAAAAACCACTGTGATATGGTGAACATCTGAAAAAGTGGTTGCATTACATCAATATATACGCTTGGTCATGTGTACTTTTGAAGACTTGCATTACGCCTAACGGCTATAATAATCCCACTTAATTTATACAGCATTTGCGTAATTAATATTCAGAGCGAAATAATGGGCTGTCATTTAATACTGTAAAAACACTTTAAGCCGCCAATGAAGGGGCAGCCCTCGAAAAGGAAAACACAAGAGCAGTTGGCAGCTGCAGATTGTTTTCTTTTGCGCACAAAAGCCGCTCATTTACTATTGATTGCAATTAAAATTAATTTCTTCCTTCCTCCTTTCGCATCCTTTTAATCCGCCGCTGCCCAGGGGCCATTATCTTCGGCTCGGATCAAGAGGTGCGACAAGTGATGCGGGCAGTCCGCCGGGCGAATGCAACTGGTTCCTTCTCCTGGATCGGATCCGATGGCTGGAGTGCGCGGAATTTGGTGTCCGACGACTACGAACCGGAGGTAGGTGAACTATTTCGTCAGATCGGATGACGGGCCAGTTACCGTCAGCCGGAAATTATGAGCCCAAATGGGCGGAACAACTAGGTTTGATTAATGGTTCGGATTTCGGTCACATACTCACGCACATACGAAAGCCCAACCCCACGACATGATAACCAAAAAATTATAAATGATGGCGGCCCAAAAGAACACTTTCACACGCCCTTTCCCATGATGAATTATGGTTCAATTTGGATTAATCGTGTCTGCGTCTGTGCGTGGCTAATTAATTTGTCTAAGCCCTTCAAGCCCAGAAATGACCCTCCTCTTCGATCAAGCTCATTAAGTATACGCCGCGTGTGTCTTGGTGTCATCAACAGGTGGAAGGCACACTGTCTGTGCAGCCGCAGGCGAATCCGGTGCGCGGGTTCGAGGAGTACTTCCTCAGTCTGACGGTGGAGAACAATCAACGCAATCCCTGGTTTGTGGGTAAGTGAATTACCGCTTAAAATTAAAGTGGTGTTCATTAATGCTCTGATATAAGTAGTCCTTTTTTAGTTTTCCCTTTCGCTAAATGGTTATCTTGATTTCAGAATTCTGGGAGGATCATTTCCAGTGCCGATATCCCGGCAGTACGAGCACTCCGTACAATAACTACACCAAACAGTGCACCACAAAGGAGCGACTTTCACGCCAGAACACTGACTTCGAGGACCAGTTGCAGTTTGTTAGCGACGCAGTGATGGCATTTGCATACTCCCTGAGGTACAATAAAGCTTATTTCGAAAGCAACCCAGTAACACTTTAAACGTATTAAGAAAGTTATAGTTGCTTTCTCAGCCTAGGAGGTAGCAATAAATAAAATGTAATGTAATTTCCTCTCCTCAGGGACATGCATCGCGACCTGTGCGGCGGAGGTCCTTCGCTCTGCGAGGCCATGAAGCCGACGAAGGGTGCAGACTTGCTCAAATATTTGCGAAAAGTGGAGTTTGAGGGTGAGTGAGAAATGAAAGCCGTATATCCACTTGTGTAGGATAAAAGCAAGTTAAATTAACGGAGTAACTATTCCCGGGGATTTTTAAAACAGGATGTCAGACTGACTCAAATCCCTTCGCTCTCGATTAGTTCCTTCAGCCGGCAAGTGTTGCGCAAATAGCTTAAGTGGAAATTTCCTGCCAACCCGTCCTTTCAGTTGGGCCAAAAGCCACACACACACACACTCACTCACACACACAATGGCATATCTCAGCCTGCGAGAGTCCTACAAGGCGCATTGGCCATGCTTTCGAGTGGAAAATGGACTTGCTTGTCATCGTCATTGAACTCGATTGAAATTCAATAAATTACACAGACAGACGGACGGGAAGAGCCAAAGGCCCTGACTGACTAGCGCAGATTGTCAATTTTCTGATAGGGCGAGCGGGCAAGCGGCAAAGTCGGCGAAGTCGTCCCTGGCAGGCGTGAAACCATAAACCCATTTAACTCCTATTCGATCAATCCCTCCGCAGGCCTCAGCGGCGACGAGTTCCGCTTCGACGGGAACGGCGACGGTCCGGCCCGGTACAACATCATCCACTTCAAGCAGTCCCAGGCGGGACAGTACCACTGGGTCAAGGTGGGCGAGTACACCGAGGGCGAGCTGCGGCTTAACATGTCGGGTAAGATAGAGCCCCATTGGCCTCCCAGATTTTTAAATTCTAAATGTGTTCGGGAACTTACCAAGATGCGTTCCTCCTCCTCATCAATAATAATTTTGATTTCATTATCCCGCTAACCCAGAGGTGAAGTTCAAGCGGCTGAGTCCCAAGCCACCGGAGTCTGTTTGCAGCCTGCCATGTCTGGTGGGTCAGGCCAAGAAGTACGTGGAAGGCGAGAGCTGCTGTTGGCACTGCTTCAATTGCACAACCTATCAAGTAAGTGAAGCCCATCTGGGGCCAGTAATTTATTTGTTAGCCCTTCGAATAGATTGAAATGTAGTGAATTATTCCGGAACTAACGCGTTGACGGGAGATGGGAAAAATGGTGACTAGCAGGCAAAAACAATTAAGCCATCAGGCCTGAAAGGGGCTGCAAGTGAATGGCAAACATGCCGCCTTTGTGCTCGCCCCATCCATTTATCAAGTGTTCCTTTGTGCGGTGCGTCCATTGCAGATCCGCCACCCGGATGACGAGACCCACTGCAAGCTGTGCAAGCTGGGGACTCTTCCCGACGCCCACAAGCAGTACTGCCGCCCCATTCCGGAGATATATTTGCGTCCGGAGTCCGCCTGGGCCATCGGTGCTATGGCATTCAGTGCGACCGGGATCCTAGTAACGCTCTTCGTAATGGGCGTATTTGTCAGGTGAGCAGTGCATACACCGCGATAAAAGCGGTTTAATTGTATTTAATGGCTTTCATAAAACCATTTAAAACAATTCAGAATCAAAAAACTGATCATATCATTAAGAAAACATTCAACCAGTAAGGCCGTTTTTAATAGTAATGTGAATATTTTTCTTAACTTCAAATAATTTTACCAATAATAAATTTAATTCTGAAGATAAGGTAGTTATGTTCTTGTGTTTATAAGTATAGTTATTTTAGTTGTATTTGTGACAAGCTAAAGGGCATCGTGATCTAATTGCTAAAAATTTCATGAGGGACTGTTTTGTAAGCTGTAAATTTCCTATGAAGATAGTTTCAAATAAGGCATACTCTTGATTGATTTGTTTTTCTCTGACTGTATTTATTGGCACAACACTGTGCGCTTGTATGGATATGGAAAGCAATTAAAAAGTTTCACCATTTCCGGGCAAACTTCGCCACAAAGTTAACCAGCAGACACATAAAAATGATGCAGTAATTGGCTCAAGAAAACGTCGTTGCAAGTTTGAAACTGAAGTAACGCCTTTCCCTCCTCCACTTTCCACCCAACAGGCACAACGACACGCCCATAGTGCGTGCCTCTGGGCGGGAGCTGAGCTACATCCTGTTGGCGGGGATTTTCATGTGCTACGGTGTCACCTTTGCCCTGGTCCTGAAGCCGACCAACATAGTGTGTGCCATTCAGCGGTGAGTGTGCAAATTGCCGAGATGATGCGTGCGAATTTTCATCCGAATCTCCTGCTCCTCCGCTTTTCCGCTTTCCCACAGGTTCGGTGTCGGCTTCTGCTTCACGGTCGTTTATGCAGCACTGTTGACCAAAACGAATCGCATTGCACGGATCTTCAAAGCGGGCAAACAGTCCGCCAAGCGGCCCTCCTTCATTAGTCCCAAGTCCCAGCTGGTAATCTGTGCGTGCCTGGTTAGTGTGCAGGTGAGTGTGTGGAGTGGTCTGGCGGCGCCCCTGGCGGTGACCCACGGGGCGGATGTGGAATCGAGATGCCCTGCGATGACTCCGTGTCATTCGTTCCATTCACTCCATTCGCAGATACTCATCAACGGCGTTTGGATGGTAATTGCGCCATCACATGCCATGCACCATTATCCCACACGCGAGGATAATCTGCTCGTCTGCGACTCGTACATCGACGCCTCCTACATGATTGCGTTCTCCTACCCAATCTTCCTGATTGTTATTTGCACGGTCTACGCGGTGCTCACGCGAAAGATTCCGGAGGCTTTCAACGAATCTAAGCATATTGGTGAGTTACAGTTTTTTATTTCCAGAAGAGCTATAATTCCGCGTAATTGGCTTTGTCTTGGAAGGGTCTGTACAAAAAGCCCTGCATGGGTTTGCATTTTTCATATCATGGGTCATTACAGCAGCAATGCTATTAACTGGTTTATTTAGTGCATAAAATAACCTCACATGCGCATTACATAGCATCATTATTGTATGAATAATCACCTCCTCATAATTAAGTTATGTGTATTGTATATTTGTAATTTGGTTATTTCGAAACAATACACGAATGAAATATTTATGGGTCTATATTTTATGCATTGCAACCTCAGAGTTCTAGTTCACAAATGTTTTATAATTATGAAGCCATAACGCACATAATTGGCCATTTTGATTGATTGCTTAACCCTATTGTTACAGGATTCACCATGTACACGACTTGCGTGATTTGGCTAGCTTTTGTACCGCTCTACTTCGGAACCGCCAACCACGTCCCGCTGCGCATCACCAGCATGTCGGTGACTATCAGCTTATCCGCCAGCGTGACCATCGCCTGTCTCTTTTCGCCCAAGGTGAGTCCGGATAGCTGGGAGTGGGTTGGGCTGGCCTTCAGCTTGGGTGATCCATCTCCGCCCGGGTCCTCTGTAAATTGATTGGTAATTGCGTTATGCATTAATTATTGCGCATTTATCTGGCGACCGTTGAATGATTTTGGGTGCCGCAGTATGCAGTAGCCATCGGCGATTTTATTCCATTTCATTCCGTTTATACCGGACGCTGGGACGAGTGTTTCATTAAAATGCAATAAGACGGATGATGAGGACTGCCGGGAGCCAAGGGTTTGGTAATTCAACAACTGGCTGCATTGATTGCGATGTGTTGCTTCCAACCATATTGTTTTTAATGCCCACCCTTCCTCTGCGTCCATATTCCTTGGTCCTTGGCCATTTCATAATGTTCCTCCGAGAAGAAGCTTAAATGTCAACAAGCCATGTCCTCCCACGAAGCTGAACTGGTCATGATCTCCTCCCAAAGGCGCGCGTCCCTTATGTTGGCATACTCGGTCCCCATGCCAACATATTTTTTAATACGCCCTGCTATTAGCCATTAAGATGCAAGTAAACTGCCAGACAAGCCAAATATAGCCAGCCAGTTGAGTTCATGGACTAGATGATGCAGCATGGAGGAGGAATCTTACATTCAAGCACTGATAACTTCATTACACGGAAACACGACCTTTGACAGCAATGAGAAACGCAGGAAAGGAATTTTATAAGGAAATGTCGAATAGCGTGTTTGATTATTTTTTGGAGAAGTATTCCAAGCATGAAAGTCAGATCAGATAATACAAGTTATATTGACAAGCAATGGAAGTCCCTCAATTGTATGGCTATTGAAAGGGAAAGACTTTTCTAGTTAGTTTCCAAAGGCTTTCATACATCACTTAAAGGTGCCTTTTCGCCAGTGTCTATGCCATTTAAGAGCAAGGAGGTAGAAATAGTCAATCAGCCAGAAACTTGATTAGCAACGGAGCGGGGCTCCCACAACCGCACACGTCATAGATCTTGGTCCCGGAGCGGAGCGGGCTACAGTTTATGGTCTGTCTGCATATTCCGGGTGCAAAGTAGAACATAACCCCGGGGAGGCGAAGGGCCGTAAACACTCAGCACAGGGCTATTATTAAATGTCGGAGCGGAGCATTCTTCTTGGCCCAGTGGCTGCTAACCGGGCCAACTGTACGCTATCAGATGTCACCTAATGCACGGTTGGTTTGCGACGAGGAAGGAACACTGTACTGCGCACACGGCAAATACAGTGTGCACAAGCACACGAACCGCATCGTACACCTTGAGCCATAAAAATGCAATTTACAACTGCTTGTGTCTGGCAAAAGGAAAACAATAAAAGGCTGCCATGAATGCGGCATGCCACACAACAACTGGGGATCACCGGACTAAGAGGCAACAAACTAAGGCCCTGCCGCTAAGGTGCCGGCAGCCACGCCTCCTTCCGCAGGACAAAGGCTGGCAACCGAGGTGGCAAGCCATTCCGACTTCCGACTGCCACGCGCCCTTTCTGCTGTCCGTCCGGCTCTGCCTCAGTTTGTTTTCGAACTTGCCGCGTTTGCTTGCGGTGAAAACAATAACAAGGGGCGTCCAAATGGCAGCCAAACAATGTCAAAGCACAGCTGAAATGACCCACCGTGCTACGTAACACAACGCAGCGTATCGCAAGTTGAAACCAGGAGCACTGCTCGCAATTTGCGCTAAATTTTCACTAAGCGTTTAATGGATGCTGCCATTATAGTAAGGAGTATGTGTGCTCTGTACCAGAAGCTCGCTTTCGTGGCCAAAAAAAAATTCGATTTGACTTTAAAGCATATTAGAAAGTCAGGACACATCAAGAAATTGGTCTAATGTGTTTTCATGTATTGTCTTAACAACATTGAATAGTCATTTTATTAGCGGTATTTTTTTACCCCTTACTAATAGAGTAAAAGAGTAAACTAGTTTCGTTGAAAAGTATGTAATAGGTAAAAGTAAGCGTAAAAAATATATATTCTTGATCAGGATCAATAGCAGATACGATCTGACCATGTCCGTCCATGGAACTATATATGCTAATAAGTTGAGATAGAGCATGCTGATTCCAGAGACATAGACGCAGCGCATGTTTCCGTATTCCGTATCTGGTCCCGCTGACGGTATGGCCGTGTCCTGCCAGAGCCCGCCACGGATCCCGTCACAGATCCCGGTAGATCTTCTAGCTAAGTAACTGGTATCTGATAGTCGGCGAACTCGACTATAGCATACCCTCTTTCTTTTTATTCAAATTAATAAACAAAATAAACGAATGCGTGATTTAATCCGTCCAAGTTATATTATTCTTTAAGTGTACGTATGGTAATATGGGGCTTAGGCGTGCACTTCTGCTCCCTGTAAACGGCCCAAGTCGTTGGCCTTTGCTTTGACCACATTACTGCTGGCCGTCGAAGCCGGAAATGGCTAATGACACTTGGGTTTGGATTGGGAATGGTACTTGGCCACTTGGGCGTTGCAGGTCACGCACTGACTTCCAATCAAAGCCGTAAGATAAGCCATCTTGGGGAGCCACGAAATTGGATATCGCCTCCAAATAGCTATTACACACAATGGGTCGTTCGATTAATGCCTCGAACGGGAAATTAACCTAATTGGAAAGACGCACTGCTTTTCTGACTCGACCCTACGCTTGCGTCCTTGCAGCTGTACATAATACTCATACGCCCCGAGCGCAACGTGCGCCAGAGCATGATGCCGCCTCGCTACGGCAATATGCACCGCACCGCTGGCACAGGACCCTCGTCCATGATGGCCGCCGCCGTGGTGACCGCCGCCACCTGTGCCCAGGAGGAGAAGATCCAGAAGCATATCACTCCCACAAACACAGGTCAGTAATTAAGGGATATCGGCTAACGTGTGTCCCGGGTCAGTAAACGCAGCGCTCAAAATACACACACTTGGTGTCGAGCAAATGTATTATTGACATATGTAATTTGCTGTTGAATAGTGCAATTAAGAGGTATAACAGTTGCTCGCCTCGTTAATCATTATCGATCAATTAATCAAATTATTGAAAGTGAGTCGATTTTATCTCCTGACAATGTATTAATCGTATTTTGCAAAGAATTTATATCAATTAAAATATATTACTTTATTAACCCTTTGCACCAGCTGTACCTATCTCTCGTATTCATTTTTAATTTTTGTGGAAATGTTTCAATTAATTAAGAAAAGCTTACCATAAATTGGGTAATATAGCAGGTCTTTAAGTAACTTTAGCTGTAAAAGCTGTACAGTTTTATCTAAGAAATAGTAAGGTCAAACTAAAGGTATATCCTTATTAAATTTAATTGATTTAAAAATGGATAGGATAGAGAAAGAAACTCAATTTATTTTTATCATTCACTACCCATAACTTGCAGAAAACTCGCTAAAGACGAAGAAATTGTGCGAAATGGCCACTCAGACAATTTCCAGTATAATCACGTCGCTGGACATCAATGCGTACAATCAAATACCATATGCCGATCAATATGTGCCAAACAATGCCACAACGGCCACGACCACGCCCACAGATAAGGGCAGTGGCAACGGCAACAGCAACAGCAATAGCAATACGAATGGTAGTAGCAATAGCAACGGCAACAGCAACAGCAATGGCGATGGCGATGTGGCAACAGAGAAAGTCGTGGCCAACAATAATAAAATCAATCAGCGGCAACATGGCCAGCCGGCCGTGGCATTTGCCATCACATCGACTAACAATCACATAAGCGGCCCAGCAGCAACCATAACAACAACAGCGGCAACTGGCGAAAGAACAACAGAGGCGCTGGTGGCTACAATAACAACTCCATTGGCAACGGGGGATGTCAGCGAAACCGTGTCCGTGGCGCCCAACAATGGGCATGGAAACGGGAGCCAACGTCCGCCGGTCCTGCAAACAAACTTATAGCTAAACGCACAACAATTGCAGCAGCAGCTGCTGAAGGAGCAGCAGCGACAACAAGCCGAGCTGCAGCAGCAACATCCGCAGCAGCAACATGGAACACAAAGCTCTTCCAGCGACACCGGTAGCAC
Organism: Drosophila sechellia; assembly: GCF_004382195.2. Taxonomy (NCBI): domain Eukaryota; kingdom Metazoa; phylum Arthropoda; class Insecta; order Diptera; family Drosophilidae; genus Drosophila; species Drosophila sechellia. The sequence goes on along the minus strand of NC_045950.1, from coordinate 4,729,942 downwards.
GGGCAGCGGCAGTGCGGCGAAGAAGCGGGCCGCAATTCCCGTTTAGCTGCCACCGGAGATTCGAGATTCTCGCAACCATACGTAAGTAGAGGAAAGTGTCTGTTGACCCAAGCGATTCCCGATAGGGATGCGGAAAAGCAGACGGAGGGGAGGGCAGGAGTTCGTGCCAGGACGGGACTAAATTGGGAGTAGCTGGGCCACAGAAATATCTTCAGATCTTAGAAGGCGAATTAATTCTAATTTATTTCTTATATAAGTTTGTTTTATACCTTCCACAATATTTCGAAGTTCTTATATATTAGTTTCTCGATAGCTGTACAACAATGTATCTCAATAGTGAAGATATTTCTGTGGCACCTAAGACTTTCTTCAGATTTTAACAGACACGCAAGAGTTGTAAGTAAGTAAGAGTCGGCTGATCAAAAACCTTCGCAACTCTTCCCAAAAACAAATGTGTTTCTCCATTTTACACTTCAGCACAAGAGTTAAAAAGCTATATTTAAAATAACTTGTCAACCTTAATATATCAATAAGTGTTTAGTACTTAAGCTTATCTAGAATTCTAAGCGTTGTTTCAAAGCGTTCCGAAAGAAACAAAAAAATGAAAATGTGATATAATTTGAAAAATGTGTTTTCTACAACCGAAGCAACTTGCAAGCTATCTGAATAGTACACGAAACTTATAGGCTAAGTGAGGCAAACGCTGTACAGTGAGCACTGGATGAAGAGGACTTTTCGAGGGCGCAATTATGTTCCAAAAGGGCTGGGACACAGCCCCTTTGCAATGTAGCAGCTAGTTAGAACAATTACAATTGCATTTATTGTGTTGTTTGAGCCCATCAACATGGTAGATTTAATTGTTGTCCAACTGAGATGTACATATGTATGGTATTTAAGGCATAATTTTTTAGTCGTAGCGACACCTCGATGTGAATTCGTATTAAAGTTAATTGTGAGCAGCTTTCAACTCGAAATGTGCTATCTCCGAAAACGCATAGTTAAATATTTGTTATAGAGCGCAAGTAATGCAATTCATGTCTAGCCAAAACATGGGGTACAAAAACTAGCGAAATTTGTTCGTTTTCCGTGTCTGTGTGTTCAGTGTAAATAGTCGTTAATGAGAATCCCATAGAACATCCAAGAATTGAATGTCTTTCGAATTAGTTACTTGATGTATAGTTAATATTACTATTATAAACAAAACGCTAAATGTTTTTTGGCCGCATATGTATTTACGAATAAAGCAAGACGAATATCAAAGAATCAAAAACACTTTCCATTTAAAAGATGAGTTTTATTCGGTGGTTAAGACTAAGGCTTCCGAGGGATCCAGGCTCAAGGCTTTCGGATCGTGCCGAGTGCTGTTCAAAAGACAATGAGTACTTATAAAATATCATAATTAGCTGAGGAGCTCTGCTCCACTTACCCCTCCTTCTTTGTGGAATCAATGCTTCTTATGAGCAGCTGCAGGCTTTCGGTACGGCTCTTGTCAAACTGACTCAAGTCAACGGTTTTAGCTACCGATCCGAAGTTAATCACAAGAACAATGGTGTCTGATTTGGTCAGAGATCTACAAAGTGCGAAACCAGGTAAGGTAACTACTTATCAGGAAAATTATCCCACCACCTACCGTTGGACTACGAAGATGTCCTCAGAAAGTGCCTGGTACTTTTTGGACCCATTTTGCAGAGTTTTGGAAGTGTGAGTGATCATCGCTCAATTCCTTCTCAACATTTATCGTTGAGAATAAAGTCAGCAGCCAGAGGCAACCAGGTGGTGGATCCATTCGTGAACCCGGCATTAGTGCCTCCAGTCCACTGGAATGGTGTCCTCTCTGGATCACGGGTGTACTGTTCGTAGATGTTCGGATTCGAGTTGCAACCCCACGGATCGACAGTGTCCTCCCAGCTGATCTCGCCATCGGTCATGCCGATCTCCTCGCCCTGGTAGGTGACACTAACTCCCGGCAGGATCATCACCAGCATGTTCATGCCCTCCATGTGCTCTTTTCCATACCGACTGGCTGCTCGTCGTTTGTCGTGGTTTCCTAGCTGAAGTCGTAATTATTAGCACCAGATAAAGATCATAGGTTAATGGTTCCAACTTACCACCCAATTGGGCGTGCGACCTGCTGGAATGTTTTTTAGCCACAAATCGATTACCTCCTGTACGTTGCTCGCAGAAAGACCCTTTTGTTCCATCACGGTAATAAGGTTGAATTTGAACGGTAAGTGGGCTCCCTCTGTGCTTCTATTTCCGTAGAACTGCATAGTAAACCAGGCGGGGGAGTACATCTCTATCAGCAAAACACTCGTTGCCCCCGAAAATGCGTTTGTGGTCATCAAGTACAGTACGCCACTGATATACCATATCGATAGTCTCTGGCTGATTTTCGATGTACGTGGTGGTCAGATAGTCGCGATCCTCTGTGTCCTCGGTGGCCCCACTCACAACCTCATCAGGAAATTGACCGTCGCCATCGGGCACGACCTCAAAAAGCGGAGGCAGTGCATCGGACCGAAATCCAGAGACGCCCTCGTTCAGCCAGTAGCGCAGCACCCGCTTCATCTGCTCCACAACCAGGGGATTGCGATAGTTCAGATCGGGCTGCTGCACAGCGAACTGGTGTAGGTAGAACTGCTGACGCACCTCGTTCCATTCCCAGGCACTTCCACGGAAGTACTGTAGCCAGTTGGTCGGAGGCTCCCTCTTCCCAGTGGTGGAATTTATCTTCCCGTCGTGCCACACGTAGTAGTCCTCGTAGCCCTTCTCCCTTTTAACCGACTTCAGGAACCACTCACTCTCGTTGCTTGAATGGTTGGGTACGAAGTCCAGAACGATCTTCAGATCCAGCTCCTTGGCTTTCTTGATCAATGTACGAAAATCTTCGAGTGTTCCGTACTCCGGCTGAATGTCAAAAAAATCGGATATGTCATAGTCAAAGTCGACCATGGGCGACTTGAAGATGGGCGATAGCCAAGCAGCCGTTACGCCCAAGTCCTTGAGATACTCTAGTTTGCTGGTTATGCCGTTCAAGTCACCAATGCCATCGCCATCGGAGTCTTTGAAGGAGCGCGGGTAGATCTGATAGAACTGGGCGGTTTGCCACCAGTCCTTGGTCGTTTCACTGGAGGAGCTCTGCACTTGACATGCCTCATTCGAGGCAATGGCTAAAAGCAGAAGTGTTAGTAGCGACAGAAGCTCCATTGCCTGGGTCAAATCAAAATACCTTGTGCGAGCAGCCGGCAAATGCTCGCCCTTTTATAGACTGTCCACTCAACCGGTTAGATAAGACCTCAAATTGGAAATGTTTGATTAGTCTAGGGTAAGTCCGCCTAATCGATTGTGGAGCATTCACATAGTCATCTCCGGAATTGTTATTGGAAAATTTCCAGCTCAAGTGCTCTTTCGAGTGTTTTGATAAATGCATACCCTACTTGATGTGGGGCTATCATTTAAGCTCTGGTAATCCCGTTTCCGTACTATTGTATAAAAGGAACACCGCTGAGTCCTCGCTATCAAGTAAGAAACATGCTGGGAACGCGGTTAGATCTTTTTGGCTTACTGGCTTGTGGGCTGCTTATACTGGCACATCCTAGCTGGTCATGTGAAACCACGACTTCGACGACAGTCACAAAGGACTGGTGGGAAAATGCCCAGTTTTATCAGATATACCCGCGATCCTTCATGGACTCCGACGGCGATGGAATCGGAGATTTAAATGGTATCACCAGTAAATTGGAGTACCTGACGGATCTGGGGGTCACGGCAGCCTGGCTATCGCCCATTTTCACTTCGCCAATGGTTGACTTCGGCTACGACATATCCGACTTTTTTGACATTCAGCCGGAATACGGAACACTCGATGACTTCAGGGCTCTCATCAAGCGGGCAAACGAGTTGGACCTAAAGATCATTCTGGATTTCGTGCCCAATCACTCAAGTGATGAGAACTCTTGGTTTGTAAAATCTGTAAATCGCGAGAAGGGCTACGAGGACTACTACGTTTGGCATGACGGGAAGGTGAATTCCACTACTGGCGATCGGGAACCCCCTTCCAATTGGCTGCAAGCTTTCCGAGGAAGTGCGTGGGAGTGGAACGAGAAACGTCAACAGTACTACCTACACCAGTTCGCAGTGCAGCAGGCTGATCTTAACTACCGAAATCCCTTGGTCGTGAAGCAAATGAAGCGAGTGCTTCGCTACTGGTTGGACCTTGGCGTTGCTGGCTTCCGCTGCGATGCCGTACCAGTGCTCTTCGAAATCGAGCCGGATGCAGATGGTCAGTATGCCGATGAAGAGCTTAGCGGTCTAACGGACGACGTCGACGACCGCAAGTACCTGAAGAGCGATCTCATCGAGAACCGGCCGGAGACCATTGACATGGCGTACCAGTGGCGCGTGGTGATGGATGACTACCAGCGCATCCACGGAGGCGATACGAGGGTTCTTCTAATCGAGACCTATGCTCCGCCCTCCTACACAATGCAGTTTTACGGAAATCGCTCAACGGCCGGTGCCCATCTGCCCTTTAACTTCAATCTGATTACGGTTCTGGCCAGCGATGGTGTCTCTGCCGGATCCATCAAAACAGCAGTGGACAACTGGCTGAACAATCTGCCTGCCGGACGCACCGCCAACTGGGTTATAGGTAATCACGACCAGCGTCGGGCGGCTAGTCGATATGGAACCGCCAATGCAGATGCCATGAACATGTTGGTCATGGTTCTTCCCGGAGCTAGTGTCACCTACCAGGGCGAAGAACTGGGTATGACCGATGGCGAGATAAGCTGGGAAGACACCCAAGACCCAGCTGCCTGCAACTCGAACTCGGACATCTACGAGCAGTTTACACGTGATCCCTCGCGGACTCCCTTCCAGTGGACGAGTGGCACCAACGCCGGGTTCTCCACTGCATCCAAGACTTGGTTGCCACTGGCAGCAGAATACAAAACGCTAAATGTGGAAACGGAGGCGGCAGCTCAGCGCTCTCATCTGAAAATCTACAAGGCGCTGGTGGAGCTGAGGAAATCGTCGCTGCCACTGCAAAACGGATCCACTAAATATGGAGTCGTTGGGGAGAATGTGTTTGTGGTGAAGCGGTAAGTAAAGTTTAGCAACTAATTTCATATTTGTCTCAAAATGTGGGGATATAAAGAGCGTATAGAGCCCCGAGCCATAATAAACTGGTGAGCCAGTAAGTCACACTTCAGAAATGAAATATGCACACCGCATACAAGTAGTTTCTTCGCCAAGAGTTATGCACCGGGAGCAACGTATACTGCAGAAATTCCTTCGAGTACGTACCGAACCATTACCTTTACAGTTACATCTCCGGCTCTGCATCCATAATTTATGTGGCCAACTTTGCCAGCAAGGGTGTCACTGTGGATTTATACGAATTCGACAAGACGCTGCCCACCCACTTGACGCTCCTCATCCGCAGCCTGCAGTCCTCGAAGGCGGAGGGGTAAGGCATCTCGTCCCCATGTTGACCGTCTGACTATCTGACCGACCGTTCTGACATTTGTGCGGACATCTTTTCAGCTCTCAGTTCGAGGTCACCGGATTGAGTCTGGCTGCCGGCGAGGCCTTGGTATTGAACAGCAGCAGTTCTTCCCGGTTCGATTAAATGGCGATTCCCACCAGGCGCACTTGAATCACACTGAGTCAGGCCACTCAATCGGTATTTATCTTCGGCTCAAAGCAAATATGCCGTGGCTTGCATAAATAAATATATAAGTGAAAAACCAGACAAACAATCCACTCCACCCCAGATACACCGCACATATCCTGAAATCCCCCCCAGCCCCACTCGGAGATAAGCTCAAGTGCCCGGCATACTCTTTTAATTCCCACTCGGCGGCGGGCTCCGCGTTTAAAGTGTTTACACACAAATTAAAGTCAAGCAAAAGTCCCGGCCTCGCCAAGTATTTGCTGTTTCACAATGTGTGTGCCTGAGAGCTTAAGAATGTGTGCTACACACAATGTAAATACGGACGGCGACCAGGGACTAGGCCTAAAATTGTGGATGTTGGCCTGGGACCGGGCCCCATCATCTCGGAGCACTTTGAAGTCGGGACCCAAATAGGTGGGGAGGTTTTCATAGCTAGATTTATTACCAATCTCGGAAATTCGTGAAACAGCCCTGCAGTATTTACTCTTGTATTCGCGTACGAAGGAGAGGGCAGGCGAAGGCAGAACTTCAATTGCGTTATAAATAATTAAATTGCGTTTACACATGGTAATTGGCAGACGCCTTGCGATGCCCGAGCATCAAGTATACGCACCATACTCTTTGAAACTTATTCCGCTAAGCATACATACTTTGGTGGCCAACTTGAGTTGGCTAAGAAGTTGGGTGAAGTTGGCCTTTCGGACCGCTTGATCCGTCTAAAATACCGACTCGGTAATTACGACTTGTTCGAGAAGTATGACGAGATTGAATTACGGAGTAAAGCATTAAGCGTTTGCCTCGAAATCTCTTACAAATTATTGCGTCCCTTTCGGAAATCGCCCCATTCGATTTGTTCGATTTTGCTTTGACGCTGAAAAATTAGCCGTCTCTCCTGGCAGAACCACAAAAATGAATAAAATGGAATCTTGTAAATGGCTGCGTGACCCGTCAGCCCATTAAAAAGGTCACCGACACGGCGCCGAGTGACTGGGCCACTTTACCCCTACGCACGTGACCAGAAACCTTAAAAAAATGAATGAAACTGTGAAAATGAAAACCGCAGCACAGACAGTGGACAGCCAGTCGGAGGTCCAGTCGCACAAAGCCATCAGCCTTTTGTGCATTTCATTTTCGGGCAGATAATGAAGTTAATTTCCCAAAGAGTCTGAGCCACAATGTTTGATGAAGGTGCTGGGATGATTACATTTAATATGATTTTCATGATTTCCATGACTTTCGCAGATTTACGCAGGTCGCACAGAAGTTTGCTCCCCTTCCGATTGGAAAACTTTTAAAATGCATTAAGCTCGCTGTAATCTGCAAGGACTCATGGCCCAAAAAGCCGGAAGCAAGCAAAGCACCCCATCCCGGCACATCCTTGCACATTTGGGAAACGTATTCGAAGCTCCGACAGCGTTTGCATATTAATTATGCGAGGCTAATATTTGAATTTGATTTCGGACCAGATCCTAACGAGCTGCTCTGCTGCTCTCACTCCCTGCTCCCTCGCTTCTGATTTGGCACGTGCCACCTGCAGAGCTGGCCAGGTGAGGCCTGAAAGTTAATTTAATCACAGGTCGCTCATTAATTGCACCGCAAACATGGCTCATAACTGGCGACCAACGGCTTGTCGGCACTCGCTCATTTGAATGGCTCTCACGTACCTGATGTTTTGCGGGATGATGTTTTGGGTACTGTTGACGTTTTTGGGGAAAGGGTTGCCAGCTAATGCCGCAAACAGCGTGCCGATGACAGAACTATTGTAGGTGATGAGCTCTGGGGTTTTCAACTGGGCCTGATGATGGTGCACAACAGTTTAAAGTGATTTGGTATATCAGAAATTATGCTCGTGCTGACTAAAAATAGCGATTTTGTCGTTTTTGCCATAATTTCACTTAATTTTTATGAGTAAATTAAAAAGCTTAACAGGGTCCTTCTACATATGGCTTTTAAGTGCGTAGGCTATACTCACTAGCGCACCCAGGCACCCACACAGGCAACGCCCACGCACGCTCGCTTATGGTTGCCTCATTTCCGAATCACCTTCTGCGGTCCTTTGGTTTGCGTGGCAGCAACGCTGCGTATGCGTGATTTGTGTGTCTTATCAATCACGTCTAATGGAATTTCCTTTGCCTCCACCAGCAGTCCTCGGCGCGACTGTGACTCTTGAGCCAGGACAAAGTTCCTTAATAATTTATAATAAGTTGGCCCAGCACGCGACCCTAAAATTGAAAAGTTTTGCAATGTCGTTCGCGCGAATGACTTATGCGCCCATATAGCAAGACATTATCGATGTACTTTATGTATACGTATTGTTCTTCTTCAAACTTATGATTATGATTATGTAAACTCTAGACAGACTCCAAAATCAGGGCTGCGTAAGGCTCCAGCTTCAAGTTGCTCAGTGTGACGCTATCACTGGGATGAGGAGAGGCAAACGAAAAGTTAGCTGAGGACTTGACTAAGGGATGGAAGAGGAGACTTACCCAACTGTGGCCTTGGCTTGCGGATTGAGCAGCTTGATTTTGTAGCTTCCAGTCGCATATATGGCACTGGCTACGTCTATTCCAGAGACACTGGTGTCCAGCACATTGGCAACCAGCACATAGGTGGGCTCCCCGCTCAGATACCTCCTAATGGCCACCACATTGTCGCCCACATTCGCATATCGAGTGGCGCCAAACCGCAGAGTCTTGGATTTTCGTAGATCCACCAGCTGCTTGTACAAGCTCAAATGGCTGGGACTCGTGGAATTCTCCGCCTTTGCATTTACGGTAACATGGTTTGGATTTATTGGCAGCCAGGTGGTGGCGTTAGTGGAGAACCCAGCGTTTGCCTCATCGCTCCACTGGAATGGAGTCCTGGCGGGATCGCGAGTGAACTGCTCGTAAATATCCGAGTTGGAATTGCAGGCCGCAGGATCCCGGCTGTCCTCCCAGCTGATGTCCAGGTCAGTCATTCCCAGTTCCTCTCCCTGGTAAGTGATGCTCACGCCGGGCAGGAACATCTGCAGCATGTTCATCAAGTCGATGCGGTTCTCGCCGTAGCGACTTCCCACTCTCCGCTGATCGTGGTTACCCATCTGAAGATGAAAAATATTATGTTAAATTTTGAATAATATAAATATAGAAGTGAATGTCCTGAATAACTTACCACCCAGTTTGCTGTCTGGCCAGCCGGCATTTGGCTCAACCAGCTACTGATTATCTTCACGAAGCCCGACGCATTGAGCTGAGTGTTGTTCTTGTCCCCATTGCCGCCAATAATGAACTGAAAGTTAAAGGGCATCTGAGCACCCTTGGTGGTACGATTGCCATAGAACTGCATCACATAGTCCAGGCCGGAATAGGTCTCCACCATGATAACTCGCGTGTCACCGCCGTGGATGCGCTGGTAATCGTCCATAAGAGTGCGCCACTAGAAAACCATCTCCACCGTTTCGCGCAGATCCTGAGTGTAGATGTGCTTCAGATAGGAGGAGTCATCCGGATCATCGGTGTATCCACTCAACGGCTCGTCGGGATACCGACCATCAGCGTCTGGCAAGACCTCAAAGCACCACGGCACTGCGTCCATGCGGAATCCAGCCACACCTCGATCCAACCAGTAAGGCGAACTGGTGTAGATAGTATTGCTGGCGTTCATCGTTCCACTCCCAGGCGCTTCCGCGGAAGGCTTGGAGCCAGTTGGACGGTGGTTCCCTTTTCCCGGTAGTGGCATTCAAGTAGCCATCGTGCCACATGTAATAGTCCTCATAGCCCTTCTCCCTCTTGACCGACTTCTGGAACCAGACGTTTTCATCGCTCGAGTGGTTCGGCACAAAGTCCAGGATGATCTTGATGTTCCGCTTTTTAGCCTCCGCGATCAGTTCATCGAAGTCGGCCATTGTGCCGTACTCCGGCTGAATGTCGAAGAAGTCGGAAATATCGTATCCGAAGTCCGCCATGGGCGAACTGTAGATGGGCGAAAGCCAGGTGGCAGTCACTCCAATCTCCTTTAGGTAGTCCAACTTGGAGATGATACCCTGCAGGTCGCCAATGCCATCGCCATCGGAGTCCTTGTAGGAGCGCGGATAGATCTGATAGAATTGTGCCACTTGCCACCAATCTCGAGTGGTGTTCGTGGCCGTAGTCGCTCTCTCAAGGTCGAGATCCACTGCCGCTGCACTCCCAAGGGCGCAGTGGATCCCCAAATCGAGTATCGCTGTGATTAAGATTTTAAAATACGCCATGTCTGACTGACCAAGTGAGCTGGTGGGATCCCGCTTTTATAGACGGCCCCCCAGAGATTTTTCAACCGATATCAGCTCGAGTGCTTTGGATGACTTTATTGTGAGTATTTTATTATTAACTAGCATATGGTGGGAACTCATCGGTTGCTTAGATAGAGCCCCACTTGAGCCAGCCATAGATAAACCCCCAGCACGGGAAGAAAACGAGCTTCTCCGTTGGTGGCATAGCTATAATACGAGGAGGTGGTCTGAAGGACTAGCGAATCCTTGGGCTGCAGCTGCAGCGATGTGGAGTTCACGAGATCGCTGAAAGCAAGGGAGATATAAAAAGTGGATTATGCAATTGCTGAATTGACCTACCCCACTTTGACTTGAGATCGCTCTGTGACCACCACAACTTTGAGTTGAGGTGGCAAGTCGGGGAAACTCTGCAGCAGATTTATGGTTTCTATTCCGTCGTAAATGTTCAAAAGGGTCAAGTACGTTGAGTCACGCTCGAGATACCTGCGGAATTCAATTGTTATTGTCGAAGCCAGTGGAAATATTTTTATATGTCACCGTTTAACGGCCAAAACTGCGTCGCTGAGGGCCTTTACTTCAGTTTCGCCGCGTTGAAGGGTCTGGGACTGCTTCCTTAACTGCCAGAGCTGTTTGAAGACGTTCAGGTGACTAAGGGGCTTCTGCCGCTCCAGCTCCACATTCACCTCCTTGTAATCCACGGCGATGGGCAGCCAGGTCCTGCTGGCGTTGCTGAACCCAGCGTCCTGGGCATCGGTCCACTGGAAGGGCGTTCGCTCCGGATCGCGGGAGTACTGCTCATAGATGCTGGGATTGGTGTTGCAGGCAGAGGGATCCACCGTGTCCTTCCACGAGATCCACACGTTGGTCATGCCCAGCTCCTCACCCTGGTAGGTGACACTGGCGCCGGGCAGCGTGGCAGTGAGCATGTTCAGCATGTCGACACGATCCCTGCCCAACCGGGAGCCCACTCGGGGCTGATCGTGGTTACCCAACTGGCAGAAAAGTCAATTAGTTTCAGATGGAATGTTTGTTGTCTCATGGACCACCTACCACCCAGTTGGCGGTGCGGCCTTTGGGCATGTGCTGCAGCCACTTGAGCACTGTTCCCTCGTAGGCGTGCGCATTCGACGAGTTGGACAGCTCACTTATCAGCAGAAAGTTGAACGGCAGCTGAGCGCCCTCCGCCGTCGCATTGCCGTAGTACTGCATCACGATATCTATGGGTGAGTAGGTCTCGGCCATTAAGATGCGGTCCTCCCCGCCGTGCTCCCTCTGGAACGCATCCAGCACCGCTCGCCACGAGTACACCAGGTCAATGGTCTCCGGCTGATCCTTGGTGTAGATGTGCTGCAGATAGCCATAGTCCTCGGGGTCGTTGTCCCAGTCGTTACGTGGCTCATCGCGGTACTGATTCTGATTATCCGGCGCTATTTCAAATACATGGGGCACTGCATCAATGCGAAAGCCGGAAACGCCCTTCCTTAGCCAAAATCTCAACACGTTCTGCGATTAAAAAATATTAACATTATACAAACTATTTTACTTGCTATTTTTACTCACACTCATGGTCTCCCGGACCTTTGGATTCCGATAGTTTAGATCCGGTTGCTTCTTCACGAACTGGTGCAGGTAGAACTCCTGACGACCTTCGTGCCACTGCCAGGCACTTCCCCGGAAAACGCTAATCCAATTGGAGGGCGGATGCCGATTGCCGTTTTCCATACGCCCAGGATGCCATACGTAGAAGTCCTTGAATTCCGGATCACGAGCCGCCGAGCGACGGAACCACTCACATTCATCACTCGAATGGTTTGGCACAAAGTCCAGGATGATCTTGATGTCTAGCTTTTTGGCAACCTCCATTAGGTGTTCAAAGTCCGCCATTGTTCCGAAAATAGGAGCAATCTCAGTGAAGTTGGCTATATCGTAGCCAAAGTCAGCCATGGGTGAGGTGAAGATGGGCGATAGCCAAGTGGCCGTGATTCCCAGCTCCTTGAGGTAGGGAAGTTGCTCCGCGATGCCTGTCAAACACGTTAACTATATGTACTGATACATACTTAATAAACCGCTCTCCTCACCATTCAGATCACCCACGCCATCGCCGTTGCTGTCTTTAAATGACCTTGGGTAGATCTGATAGAAGGCCGCGGTCTGCCACCACTTGAGGTCACCACCATGTTCCCCGATGCCAACGAAATCTGCATGGTAATTGGGATACGGTTGACCCAGAGTTGGGCAGTGTATCTGGAGGAGCACTGCCAAGAACGCTATCAGTCGGTATTTTATCATTGCGACAGCCTATATTTAATAAAGCGGTCTGATTAAAGCAGATCTGCCTTGGGCAGAAGACAAATGCGACTGGCGATCGAATGCAAACAGAATTATGCGAGGCTTTCCGTATTTAAATTTCAGAGAGTGCGGGAGAAAAGTGCATGGGCTTAGTTGTTGAGTAGTTATATCAAGTAAAAATATTGCATGTATTACATAAGTGCATCGAGTTAATTTATTCGATAGATTAACATAGATAGTTATGCAACGAGGAATTTATTGGTCAACAAATATATTTTAAATAAGATTCGCTAATTTGTTAGCCCCCCTTTTGATTATTTTCTACGCCCATGCAGAATATGCATGATTTTATTTATAAACTGCGCACCCGCTCGAGAGAAAAACGAGAGCCACAGCGTAGATCTTGTGAGAAACATGAGCACCGCGCTCAGTATACAGATCGCCGATTGCCGGAGAGGGGTACCTAGTACTTATCAGCGAGGAGGAACATAAACATATTGACTAAGAAAATATTTACAGTACCATAAAAACAAATATCTTGTCCGACCCCCAGGCGTTTTGTGGCAAATCTAGCCCCAATAATCACCACATATAAAGTGTTAGCATTTGGTACTTTTTTTAATAAGCTAAATTTCCTAGTAACAATGATTTTACAAGAAAGCGGTGATCTTTCTTAGCGGTATTAAATTTTCTACATATTAAAGTGCCCCATTGCTACCTATTATTTGTGCTGTCACAGAGATTTTCAGAGCATTAATATAATCGTCACCAAAGGGGAGAGGTCATTTGAGGGAGTTCAATCATAATGCTTTTAAATGGTTTAATTCATCACGAGGGGAGTAAACTAAGCAGTTGTTGTGGAACGCAGCACAATGGCCTCGTGGGGCATGAGGGTGACGCTGCCGGCGGACACCTGGTCGCCGACCTTCTTGATGGACTTCTCGGTGACCAGGGCGTACTGGAACTTGGCGGGCAGGCTGCCAAACACATTGGACAGGTTCACATTCTCGATGGAGTCGAAGATGTTGAAGAGAGAGATGTACACGAAGTCGCCGCTCAGGTGGCTGCAAAGAATGGCAATTGGAGAACGTTTAATTAGTATTTTAATTGCGATTAGGATCTAAAAATCAACCGGAGAAAGTGTTGCTTATGTACTATTGGAAGAGCGCATAGTTCGTGAACTCACCGCTTGACGGCCAGGACGTAGTTGCTAACAGCCTTGACCTCGGCGGATCCTTCCTCAATGCTGGGCTCCTGGCGGAGCTGCTGCAGACGCTTGAACACGTTCAGGTGGCTCAAGGACACGCCGCGCTCGGTCTTGACGTTCCTCTGGCGATAATCCGTGGACACCGGCAGCCAGGTGCTCTTGCCAGTGGTGAATCCAGCCATCGTCTCATCCGACCAGTGCATCGGAGTGCGGGCTGGGTCACGGGAGTTATCCATGTAGTTTTCCTCGTAGCAGTTGCAGGCTTGCGGATCCACGGTGTCCTTCCAGGACACATATCCGTCGAGCATGCCCAGCTCCTCACCCTGGTACGTGATGCTGCAGCCGGGCAGAGTGAGCAGCAGGATGTTGAAGAGGTCAACTCGATCGGCTCCGAATCGAGAGCCCACACGGTTCTTGTCATGGTTACCGATCTGTTTACGGGGGATATTATGGGTTATTAGTCATGAAAACATTAAATTGTAGTGATCAACTAACTGCTAATCGCTAATTAACTTACCACCCAGTTGGCGCTCTTGCCCTCGGGCATCAGATTAAGCCAGTTGTTAATCAAGTACTCGTAGTGATAGGCATCGGAATCGTAGTGCAGATTGCTTATCAGCTGGAAGTTGAACGGTATCTGGGCTCCATCGGCGGTTTCGTTGCCATAGTAATGCATTACGATTTCAATGGGGGACCAGGTCTCCACCATCAAAATGCTATAAAGTGATAACATTATAACTAATCCCTTGTTTACAGGAAAGTCAAAGCCTCACCGCTCATCACCGCCATTGTCAGCCTGGAACTGCTCAAGAATTTGGCGCCATTCGTATCTTTTTATAAAGAAAGCTTAATTGAGTTTCTGGCCATATCCGTAACCATCTAAACTTACACCAAGTGCGGAGTCTCTGGCTGATCCACAGTGTAGATCTTGTGGGTGTATCCGTACTCATCTGGATCGTTGGTCCAATCGTTGCGGGGCTCATCCAGATAGTTTCCATTCTCGTCGGCCTCAATCTCAAAGGCGTGGTAGATGGCATCCACGCGGAAACCGTCGACGCCTTTTTCCAGCCAGAATCGCAGCACGTTGTTCATCTCCTCGCGCACCACGGGATTACGGAAGTTGAAGTCCGGCTGCTTCTTGTGGAATTGATGCAGGTAGTACTCCTGGCGACCCTCGTGCCACTCCCATGCGCTGCCTCGGAAGACGCTCACCCAGTTGGTGGGCGGGCGACGGTTTCCGTCCTCATCGAGGAATCCCGGGTGCCAGATGTAGTAGTCCTTGTACTCCTCCTCGCCGGCAGCCGAACGAAGGAACCAGTCGCACTCATCACTGGAATGATTGGGCACGAAGTCGAGAATAATCTTGACACCCAGCTCCTTGGCGCGGGATACCATATTCTCGAAGTCCTCCATCGAACCAAAAAGAGGATCGACCGCCTTAAAATCGGAAATATCGTAGCCGAAGTCGGCCATCGGGGACTTTAGAAAAGGAGACAGCCAGGTGGCAGTCACACCGATCTCCTTGAGGTACTCTAGCTTCTCAGTCACTCCGTTTAAGTCTCCGATTCCATCTCCGTCGCTGTCTTTGAAGGATCGCGGGTAGATCTGGTAAAAGGAAGCGTTCTTCCACCAGGGTGCCGCGGCATCGACGGCCAGAAGGCCAAGGCCCAAAAGCAGGAACAAGCTATTCCAAGTGGTCATTGCTAACTGTAAGTGTTATGATTGGAATCGGTCTCTTATATAAGGCGATAATCTACAGGTCTTATCGTTTCTAACTCTTCAGTGCGAAAGCCTGTATGGCCACCTGGGGAAAATATATGATGCGACCAAAATAGAAATGGGAGATATTTTGTATAAGTTAGATGGAGTAATTTACTAATTGATTCCGATAGTGATAATATCTGACAATACTATTGGGACTATAATTCGGTTATCTAGGTCTGTTTTTTGGGTGCTTTACACTTAAAAACATGACTATCTGAAAAGGCTATTATTTGATCGATTTCCATTTATTTGATATTGACAGGTATTCCCCAAGGATTCAATTACTGAACATAACTTATAATTTATTTGTTCAAGTAATGCAATTTAAAATGTTTGATAAGATTTTAATGTGCTTCTAAGACTGGTGGCACTCTAAATGGCGACAGTGCACTATGGGGCATTTGGCCTGTTTTTTTTACAAAAATTAATAACTCCTAAACTATGGGAGATATTTAGATGAATTTTTTTTTATGTGTTACATATGCCCCCAGGAATATTTTGGAAAAGTGGGCGTGCCCCCAACTCCGCCCCAATTTTTTATTTTTATTTTTTTTTAATATTATATTTTTAAAGTTAATTTTTAATTTCAATATTGTATACAAATTCATAGTCGTCTTCGTCTTTACAATCAATAGAGTCTGAAGAATCGGTGTCAGGTTCAAATTCGCAAGCTAACATTTGAAATTCAAATTTTGAATGACTTCTGGTGGAAGAGATAGTCGCTTATGTTTTCGAACGAATTTATATTTGCCTTGGCTGGGTTAAAAAAAAGAATTTTAAGTATGTCTGCAAGATCCAGCAGGCCGCGCTTCCGTGCAGCTAGCATTGCAGCTTGACCCAAAAGACGTTCGTTGTGGTTCTGCGCCCATACGAGTTAATCTACTTGATGTCTTCGGCCACTCAAACTTTTAAAATAATATTACGTTTTCGGGCATCCAGCTAATTTCCTTTCCTTTTTATTTTTCTCTTTTACCTTCAGGACTAGGTGTTCTTCTAACCACTTTGAAAAAACTTTCGAAAGTTCATATTGTTTTCGATTGCATTTTCTCCAATTTCGCAAAAGATTGACTGAAAACATTCGTTATTATTACTATTCGTTAATCATTCATTAAAGTCTAGCTTGCTATCAGAAAAATGCCCACTAATAAAAGTGCAAAAAGAATTTTCCTTTTGACGAACACCCTTTTGCTTGCGCCACCCTTCCAGCAGGGCAGCATTGGCAATCGAGATGTTGTTCCCTAAAAAATGAAATTTCTCAAAAACCCGCAAAAAACGCACATAGAGACTACCTGATATGAGTTAGGAATTGAACACACTACAACACACATACTGAACCAATTTGAACAAATTGTTATAGCTCTATTCAAAGTTGAAATTTTTTTCTAACAGCTACATGTTGACACCACATGCTAAATGTACAAATTGTTAGAAATAGACGCATACAATAAACAATATATTAATATATATACATAATACAAACCTGAATATTGATTATCCATTTCAAATTTTACTCTTTTACGATCTTCTTTTAAAATTTTAACACTTTGAAAGTTAAGCTAAATTTTGCGCTTATTGCAACCACCTGGTATATGCTCGCAACAGCCGACTTTAACAGCTGTTATTATAACAGTACACTGTTAAAATTACTTTTGCCGGCTAAAACATAATATTTTAACAATGTATTTCCAATGTATTAATACTAAAATACTTCAATTTTGCATACTTGTGAAAAACACATTTTTGCAAAAAAAACAGGCCAAATGCCCCATAGTGCAGTGGTCTAAAGTCGACGAATATTAATCAAAATGTCTAGCAACATTAGCTTTATAATGACCTACACTCATTTAGTTCCAGTTATTGAATCATTCTAAACAAATCAGTTATCAGTTATCCTTGAACCCCCCATTCTCTCATTATTTTTATTATCCGAAAGACCCAAGTAGGCCAAGACTCCCCCCTGCGAAATCCGAAAACCCAGTCCCCCGATAAGATATGGCTATGCAGTTGGATTCATTTACCAGCCAATCTGTCTCATGATCTCTAGGCGTGAGCTGCCTAAAACAACCGTGAAATTGACTCCAATAAATTCCACAGCCTGCCTATCATGAGAACCCGTTCGTAGTGTCGTGCGATCGTAAATCTGCCATCCCCTCGGAGGTAATCAGAAATAGTTTGCTATATGGTGGGTTTATCACCACCTTATCAATGGGAGCGGTATGCTTAAATAGAGGCACCTTATAATCCCTCTGGCCATTGGCAATCGATCGATTTAGTGGGAGCCATGTTCAAGTTGCTGGTGCTATCGTGCCTTTTGGCTTTGGTTCTACCTTCGCTGGCGGAGGTTGGCTGGTGGAAGTCGGGTCAGTTCTACCAGATATATCCCAGATCTTTCAAGGATAGCGATGGCGATGGCGTGGGAGATCTCATAGGTATGTAGGCGAGTCGAAAGCGTACTACTTAGGCTCTTATCTTACTTCACCCTTGCCATCAGGTATTACGCAACAGCTGCCTTACCTGAAGGAAATCGGAATCACAGCCACCTGGCTATCCCCGATCTTCACCTCGCCCATGGCTGATTTCGGCTACGATGTGGCTGATCTTAAAGGTATTGATCCCATATTCGGCACAATGGAGGATTTTGAGGCGCTGCTTGCGCGCGCCAAAGAGCTGGACATCAAAATCATTCTGGACTTTGTGCCGAACCACACTAGTGACGAGTGCGACTGGTTCATCCGATCGGCCGCTGGCGAGGAGGAGTACAAGGATTTCTATGTGTGGCACACCGGCAAGGTGGTCAACGGTATCCGCCAGCCACCCACCAACTGGCTCTCCGTGTTCCGCGGTTCCATGTGGACCTGGAACGAGCAACGGCAGGCGTACTACCTCCACCAATTCCACGCCAAACAGCCCGATCTAAACTACCGCAACCCCAAGGTTGTTGAAGCCATGAAGGATGTGCTGCGCTTCTGGCTGCGAAAGGGTGCTTACGGCTTCCGCATCGACGCTGTGCCTCATGTCTACGAAATTCCAGCTGATGCCGACGGCAACTGGCCCGATGAACCCCGGAACGAGGCAGTGAGCGATCCCGAGGATTACACCTACCTGCAGCACATCTACACCACCGATCAACCCGAGACCCTGGAGCTGATTTACGCTTTCCGCGATGTGATCGAGGAAATAGACGCCGAGTTGGGTGGCGACGACCGCGTCCTGCTCACCGAGGCCTACTCTCCCCTGGAAGTGTTGATGCAGTACTATGGAAACGGCACCCACCTGGGCTCCCAGATCCCCTTCAATTTCGAGCTGCTGGCTAAGATCAGCTACAGCTCCGATGCCTACCACTACTCGGAGCTGATCCACAACTGGCTGGACAACATGCCAGAAGGTCAGGTGGCTAACTGGGTGTTCGGCAACCACGACCAGAGTCGCATTGGCTCCCGATTGGGCGCCGATCGCATCGACGCCTGCAACATGATCATCATGGGACTGCCCGGCGTGAGTGTGACCTACCAGGGCGAGGAGATGGGCATGACCGACGTTTGGATCAGCTGGGAGGACACCGTGGACCCTCAGGCCTGCCAATCAAACGAACAGGAGTTTGAGCGCCTCACTCGCGACCCAGTGCGCACTCCTTTCCAGTGGAGCGACGAGGTCAACGCCGGATTCTCCAACGCCTCGATCACCTGGCTGCCTGTGGCCAGTAACTACAAGTTGGTCAATGTGAAGAAGGAGCGTGGAATCGCCCTGAGCCACCTGAACGTCTACAAGCAGCTGCGAGCTCTGCGTGATGAGCCTACTTTGAAGCAGGGCGATGTCTCCGTAACAGCCATTGGTCCGAATGTGCTGGCCTTCAAGCGGTAAGCTGGAACAATCGTATAATTTACCCAAAGACTGGATATTGACCGGATTTCCTTATCAACAGAACCTTGGCGGGCTACAAGTCGTACATCACCCTCATCAACATCAACGATGATGTGGAGTCGATCAACTTGGACTCTGTCTTCACCTCCATAACCACGCAACTGCAATATGTGGTGGTGAATGATAAGAGTGTGCGTCGCAAGAAGTAAGCACTGGACACCTGAGAATATCTTTAACCATACAAGACTAACCATTTTATCCTTTTAGCGACCTCACCTTTTCCAACTCCGTGCTGCTGTTGCCCAAGGAAGCAGTTGTGCTGAGCACAGTTTAAACTAATATAATAGGTCCTTAATAAAGAATAACACAAAAATATTTTGATCGCTTAACTTCCTTAATAGGGTTGGACTACTTAACTAACTGCGCTTATCTTTACGATGGCCCCATGCCAACTTGTATAAGCACTGATTAGAAACAGACCCACTGGAAGTTTTGAATAATAGCCATTTAATTTATTGGCCAATTAGGCAATACTAAATTCGTACGATTACTATCGATCACGTTTATTCGCAGATTAATCCATAGCGATAGCCAAGCGACAGCGCAGGCCAAATGCCTATATCTTAAGTGGGTGTCTATAAAATCTAGATGTGGTAATTGGCACTCAAAGTTCGGTTTAATATATTTCTGGGAACACATATGTCGAAACAGGGCCTATCTTTATGAGGGACCCCAGTGCCATTCGTACTGATCAAAACGAACTAAACAAGTAATTCTTGGTACACCAAAATAAGTACAAGAAGTTAAGCCAACCAGCGTAGAACGACTGCTTCGTAGGGCATGAGAATGATCCTCTGTGACAGATCCGCTTTTTGCCTGTAATTCATTTTAAGTATGCTAAAAGTATAGAAATCAAAAAAGTAGAGAAAACCTACCCCGGATAGTGTGTGGAGTAGGCAGTGGCCAGCACATACTCGTAGGTTTTGGGGGCCAGGCCATCGAGGATTTCCATACCGTTGCCCATGTTGACCAGGATTCGATACTCCTCGCTGATTTTGTTTGTGCTGTAGGATATCGGAGCTTAGGATCAGCTATAGAAGAGGATTTGCTTCACCTACCGAATGATCTGTAGAACCTGTTCCGTCACCGCCTCGTAGGAGAAACCTCCATCGTCTTTAAACGCAAGAAAGGCGGAACTGCTCTTAAGTGCTTGAAGACCCTTAAAGATGTTCAGGGAGGATCTGGAAACACCGCGTTCAGTCTGCACATTGTACCTTTGATATTCGGGGCTTAGAGGCAGCCAGGTGGACTCCCCATCAGAGAAGTTGGCATTCTTTCCAGCCGTCCACTGCATTGGCGTGCGCTCTCCATCGCGATCCTCGCAGGAGTCGCCGGTGCACTCCACGTCCACGTTGGACATGCCGATTTCCTCGCCGTAGTAGGTGACCGAAGAACCTGGCAGGGCGTTTACAATCACATTTAGCAGATCCACTTTGTGAGCTCCCATACGATCGGCCACTCGGTTAGTGTCGTGATTGCCAACGACCCAATTGGCCGTCTGGTGCTCCTTCCACATGGTATTCATCCAGTAGTCGATGGATCCCACAACATCCTTGGCGGTGGAATATCCACTGAGATACATCAACTGGAAGTTCATGGGCAGCTGGGTACCCTGATGGGTGCTGTTTCCGAAGTAAGCACTCAGTGTCTCCACGGAGGAATAGGCCTCGGCCAGCAGAACCCGTGAATCGCCTCCATTCTGTGCCCGATAGTTGTCCAAAAACTCACGCCACTCGTACATGAGATCCACTGTGGCCGGCTGGTCCTTGGTATAGATGTGATCGTGGTAGTCGTAGGCATTGGGGTCACTGCCCCAACCGCTAACCGGTTCATCCGGATAGGATCCGTCTGCATTGCGGTGCTCGTAGATGTGTGGAACTGCATCGATACGGAATCCATCCACTCCGCGGTCCAGCCAAAACTTCAAGACATCCAGCATGTGCTCCCTGACCATTGGATTGGTAAAGTTTAGATCCGGCTGCTTCACCTGAAACTGGTGCAGGAAGTACTGCTGGCGCTTCTCGTTCCACGTCCACATGGGTCCGCTGAACACACTGACCCAGTTAGACGGAGGATCTCTTGCACCAGTTTCCTCATTCAGCTTTCCATCGTCCCACACGTAGAAGTCGTCGTAGCCGTCTTCGCGATTCACGGACTTTTCAAACCACACGTTCTCGTCGCTCGAGTGGTTGGGTACAAAGTCGAGGATGATCTTAACGCCCAGCGACTTGGCCTCCACTATAAGGGCATCGAAATCGTCTAGAGTGCCGAAAATCGGATCGATGTCGTAGAAGTTGGAGATGTCGTAGCCGAAATCCGACATTGGGGAGGTAAAAATGGGCGACAGCCAGGTGGCAGTGATGCCTATTTCCTTGAGATAGCCCAATCTCGAAGTAATGCCTTTCAGGTCCCCGATGCCATCGCCATCGCTGTCCTGGAAGGAGCGCGGATATATCTGGTACAGCGAGGCGTTCTCCCACCAATCGATATCCGCAGCACCCTCCTGGGTGGTGGAAATTAGAAGGAGAGCCGCTAGCCCGAGATGTGCCCACTTTGGCATTTCGATAGCGTTTGAGTGGGGCAAACTCAATTTGCTAATACCAATTGCCATGTAGCGATTGAGCAGTCGATAAGGCACAATTGCACCGGCCAACTGGTAATCTATCAGTTTTATCGCATATTTGCTAGATTAAATAACAGCGGACTGGTCTTTCCCGCTCTCAATAGCTTTTTTATTTTGTTGGGCATTCCATTTGGCGGCGAAATTTCGTAAAAGTGCAATAAAGTACGTTTGTTAAAGATATAAATTGATGACTGGCCTGAGAAACACAAGCTGCATCAATATCTTTTAGTACTTTACTATTTGTATGCGGTGCAGTGCGTCACCATAATATACATTCCAAATTCAAATGAAAATCACAAGTATAATATATATATATGGCTTGTAAAATTTATAAAATCTTACAAAAATATTTGTTTTATGAAGGAAAATAATCTTTTGAGTCGCATGGGCACAAGGCAATGGTATATTGGTTGAAATTGGCAAGACAGATAATAAATGGGCAAAAAGCTTTTGCTTTTTAGATTTATAATACTGATTAGGTCACCATTTTCGCTTTACCTTTACTATTCCACATCATTATTCTCCAAAGTTCACAAAAGATGAATACATAAATTCTATGTAGAATTCCTGATACTATTCTAGCCACGATTCGAAGGATGTTTTTGTATTTTCGTGATAAGCTTTTTTAAGTACGGGCACTCATTAAACCACCAGTGGTTTCATATAATCAATGCAATCAACAAATATATTTTGAGTTACCTGTTAAGGTGGCTTACTGCACTAACGCAACCTGGTGAAGGCTGCATTTATTGTAATTGATAGACAGGCGGACGGACATGCCTAAGTGGACACTAAGGTTCTGATCAGGAATATCCTTAGTAGGATCAAAACCACTTCATATTACTTTTTAAATTCATATGAACGAATATAGCATAAAGGATATACATTTCATTTACGCGTATATGTAATTGATGAACTAAAGGTACAAGTTACTGCGGGTAAAATATGACATTTTTATAGAGTTAGATAAAGGCAGGAAATACTTTCCTCAAAACGCTTATCATGTGGATGGTCGACCTACGCTGATACTGACAATAGTTTAGGCATTATTGCAACGATGATTATGTATTGTCACGCGATTAAAATGCCCCCAAAACTTCCATAAGGTTATCTTAAAACATTTCCACAGCATTGTTAAGTGTTAAGTAATCATGGTTTTCCAGCTTGTTGCTTGTTTGCTTGTAGTTGAAGGAGTAGGATTTGTCTGCGCTCCTATCAGGTGACTAATGTCCAATTCAAAGGCCTACCATAACAAAAACAAGAGAGAACAGAAAAGACAGGTGCTTCGTCTATAGGATACCCATTACTCACAATGCAAAACCTTCGGTTTCAGACTGGATCCCAGCAGCGGAATGTAAAAGTTAGTTAATTTTATATTTACTTTAAATATATAGTCTGCTTTTAACCGTAAGAGGGCATGTGGAAATCTTTTGGAACTATCTCTAGATGTGTATGCTTTTCTAGAAGAAAAAGCCTTATTCTCAACTTTTTAGCTATATATTTCTCATTATTCCGATATAATACATTATATAACCTCATAGGACCGGAAACGCTCGTGCTAATATTTTTTTCGCCGAACCTTCATACCCTCTTCCTATTACCGGTAACGAGTATACAAATAATTCCGGAAGATATTTGTCGCAAAAATCGGTATTTTTCCAGCAATCCGAAGACATTTGGGAGTGGGTTAATGGCTTTACGTAAAGCTTCGCTGGGAGTAAGAAAACAATGACAGTTTCGGTTCGACTCGAGCACCCTGAGAACTCATGGGAGCTGTTTGCACAGCAATTCAAATGGCCACTCAAAATGGCCAGATCTCGATAGGTGCCACCTTATCGACTAGTATAAAAGGCACTGTCAGCTCTCCAGCCCAAACAAAATCGATCAAAATGCGCCCGCAATCAGCTGCGTGTCTATTACTGGCCATCGTTGGCTTCGTGGGAGCCACCGAGTGGTGGGAGAGTGGAAACTACTACCAGATCTACCCGCGCTCCTTCCGGGATTCCGACGGAGACGGCATTGGTGATCTGAACGGGGTCACCGAAAAGCTGCAGTATCTGAAAGACATCGGCTTCACGGGCACCTGGCTGTCGCCCATATTCAAGTCGCCCATGGTCGACTTTGGCTACGACATTTCGGACTTCTACCAGATCCAGCCCGAATACGGAACCATGGAGGACTTTGAGCGCATGATCGCCAAGGCCAAGGAGGTGGGCATTAAGATCATTCTGGACTTCGTGCCAAACCACTCCAGTACCGAAAACGAATGGTTCACCAAGTCGGTGGACAGTGACCCCGTCTACAAGGACTTCTACATCTGGCACGATGGCAAGATCAACAACGAGACTGGTGAGCGGGAGCCCCCGAGCAACTGGAACTCTGAGTTTCGCTACAGCGCTTGGGAGTGGAACGAGGTGCGCCAGCAGTACTACCTCCACCAGTTCGCCATCCAGCAGGCCGACCTCAACTATCGAAATCCGGCCGTGGTCAACGAGATGAAGAATGTTATTCGCTTCTGGCTGGGAAAGGGAGTCTCCGGATTCCGCATCGATGCAGTTCCCTACTTGTTTGAGGTGGATCTCGATCGCTACAACCAGTATCCGGACGAGCCACTGACCAACGACCCCGTGAATTGCCCCGACCCCGACGACCACTGCTACACGCAGCACATCTATACACAGGACATGCCGGAAACAATTGACATGGTGTACCAGTGGCGTGAGTTGGTGGATGAGTTTCATGTGGAGCACGGCGGAGATAAGAGGCTGCTGATGACGGAGGCGTACACCAGCTTCGAGAACATCATGACTTACTACGGAAATGGAGTAAGGAACGGCTCCCACATTCCCTTCAACTTTGACTTCCTGACCAGCATCAACAACGCCTCTAAGGCCGGAGAGTACGTAGATCATATTAAGAAGTGGATGGACGCCATGCCCGCCGGCGTATATGCCAATTGGGTGCTGGGCAACCACGACAACAAGCGAGTGGCCTCCCGATTTGGTGTCCAGCGCACCGACCTTATCAACATCCTGCTGCAGACTTTGCCCGGCCACGCGGTCACCTACAATGGAGAGGAGCTGGGCATGACCGACGTCTGGATCAGCTGGGAGGACACCGTGGATCCGAATGCCTGCAACTCCGATCCCGACAATTACTACGCCCGATCCAGGGACCCTGCCCGATCTCCCTACCAGTGGGACGCCTCCTCCAAAGCAGGTATGAACTTGTCTATATTTTCCCTGCTTAGTATGAACAAACTACACTGAACCAAAACATTTGGTTGATTGCGTTACACAGACTCCGAAATCACCTCACTGAAGGGTCATCTGACATTCTTTTGGAATACAAATGTGAACATTAAGAAATGCACTAAGAATGATGGCCGTTTGAATAGAATAACTAATCAATTACATTGACGTTGCAGTGCGATAAGAAGCTTTTTATATTCTGATAACAAAAACATTTGTGATACTTCTATAATACTTATCTAAAATTTACTTATGAGAAGCCCATTGTGGGGGAAATTATGTAGCATTGACATTTCAACACTTAAAATCAGTGAATTTTTCATCCAATTGTAGTTCTTATTGATATTCTATTTATATGTATATACCACTTTCAGGCTTCACCAGTGCCGATCACACCTGGTTGCCAGTGGCTGACGACTACAAAACCAACAACGCCCTGCAGCAGCTGCGTGCTCCTCGTTCCCACCTGCAGATCTTCAAAAAACTGGTGCGCGTGCGCAAGGAACCATCTTTTCGCCAGGGAGAACTCAACATTCAGGCAATCGACGACGATGTGATCATCTACTCACGGCAAGTCTAGCAATCTTTATTAGAATGCCTCGATTACTAATAGTTTGTCTCTCGAATAGTCAAAAGAGCGGGAGCGATCTCTATGTAATCGTTCTCAACCTGGGCAGCACCTCCAAGACCTTGGACCTGACCAAGTATTACGGACTGGGCACCCAGGCGGAGGTCATTACCACGTCCTTGAGCTCCCAGTACATCGATGGCGACGTTATCAAATCTACGGAGTTCATTGCCAATCCCTATGTGGGCAGCGTCCTAGTGGCAGTCTAAGCTAATTTTATTCAAATAAGTGACAATAAAGTAGCAATGTTAATTAAAATGTGAATTATACATGTACTTATCAAAATTTTTAGCCTGCAAGAGTTTATTCATCCGAGCTTCGTCTTCATGCGTATATGCAGACCATTTTCGGACTTCAGAGTCATGGATGCCGACAAAATTGGATCTTACTTATGAATGTGAGCATCAAGGCTCTTCTTCTCCTCCGGGGGAAGACCTAGAGTTGTGCTTATATAGCCATCCTTGGAAACGAGCTCATCCAGAGCTGGCAGCACCTCGAAATTTCGAATGATCTTGGACACCACAGTCTTGATCTCCAGCAGTGCGAACTTCTGTCCAATGCAGTTTCGGGGACCAGCACTAAATGGCACATACTCAAAGGGCCCTGGTTTCTCACGATCGAAGCGTTCCGGCTGGAATTTGTGAGGATCCTTAAAAACACGGTCATTGTATCCCAACATAAGAAGGCCCAAGTTCAAGGTAGTGCCTTTCGGCACAATGTCACCATCTGAAAACATATTCCTGATTACTAATAACGCCTAAATTTGTTTCGAAGATATACCAATCACGTAGTCCTTCTCTGTAAAGCGACCAATGAAAGGGACACTCGGATAAAGACGTTGCGCCTCCTTTATAAACAAATCCAAATGTTTCATTGTGGATATCTCCTGAAATGTGGCATCCCGACCAAGTCCAGAAGCGCCCATCACATCGCACTGCTCTTTAAATAATTTTTCCTGCAATTCGAAAGCAATATTTTATTAGAATTGCTTTGTGAAAATCTTTTCTTCAAATCGGTAACCTGTTCATCTGGATGTCGAGAAAGTAAGTAGACTGCAAAACCTACACCAGATGTTGTAGTGTCATGGCCTTCAAACATAAAGGTGGATACTTCCTCGTAAAGCTCTTGGGAAGTCAGAAGGCGTCCATCCACTGTGGATGACAGCAGAGTGTCCAAAAATGCCATTTTCTTGCGGGAGAACTCATCAGCCTTGATGTCGTCTTCAAGCCCTGATTTTCGGACTTCGATTCTCTTCGCTATTATCTGATTGGTAAAGTCCTGCAGGGTTTTCAGAGTTTTACTATATTCTGGATATTCAGGAGCAAAGCGAAAGAGGTATTCGTTGCGCTTCCACGGACTGAAGGCTCTCATCTTAATGGTGTAGGTAATACTAAAGTAAACAAAAATTGATGTAAATCTGTAGGAAGTAGTACTAAGGCATACTTTGCTTAAGTATGAAAACGTCAAAAGATATACTTAAGCTATAAATATACATTTATATTTTATATACATACATAATACATACTCTTTAAAGGCCTGCACAACGGAGGA
Organism: Drosophila sechellia; assembly: GCF_004382195.2. NCBI lineage: Eukaryota > Metazoa > Arthropoda > Insecta > Diptera > Drosophilidae > Drosophila > Drosophila sechellia. The sequence continues at coordinate 4,702,779 of NC_045950.1, read as the reverse complement.
ACTTCGGTTCTCCATGGCATTGATGGACACACCCATCGCTGTATCGCAAATGACGTCCAGAGTCAAGTAATGTGCCTCTTCCTGGAAGTCGAAGATGTTGCCTCAGTCTGCCACCTTCTTCAGTTGATCTATGAACTTGGTGGAGTTCTCGTTCATCACTTCGTGAAAGTCCCGCAGGATGTTGAAGTGGAAGGCTGGGGTTATCATCTTCCGGTGTTTGTGCCATTTGCTGCCAGTACTAGTGAGGAGGCCTAATCCCAGCCATGGGTGAGTGAGATCATATACATCGGACTTGGATATCAGAGTCTGACTGCTAAGTATAAACTGCGCAAAAGCTGCATTGTACCATCCTCGCCTGAGCGATATAAATATGTCACACTCACCTCCATGTATTTGGGACTAGTGACCATAATATTCGAGTGGTAGCCTATCCAATAACGAAAGTTATCCTTGCCGTACTCATGCCACCAGCCAAAAAATCGGTTCAAAATCTCTGAAGAGCGAAGATAAAACGAATTATATTAAGATTACTTGCTCTACAATTAGATAGAAGCCATAGTCTTTAATACAGCAAATAACGACTGATGTCTTCCCCTGAGAAGAATTGGTTAATTAATCCCCACTGCAGCGACCTTTAGTATATTTAAATCACACGGATCGGGCCAAATTACTATTTAAGTCTCAGTGTTATCATTCGTACACAATTGTTATATGATCAGACACCTATCGAGCGACGTTATCTAGAGGAGACTTTGATCCCACACATTGAGATTTGTCTAGTTTGTCCGGATGGAGCACCTACCTGTGGGAGTCTTTCCCATCTGATGGGCATTGCCCACCAAAGGCAGCATACTTGGGCCCTGGAACTTGTTCAGCATTCGCTTTCGCCGCAGTAGTCCAAACTCGAAATAGGTCACCAAGAACAGCGGAAGGGCAAGAAAAGCGCACAGTACGGTCCACATTTTGAATGCGACCACAGACAACCGATCGGTGCAGCGAGTGAATCGGATTTGAGTAGAAACCTCAAGACTCTCTGCTTAAATACTCCAACCGGTCGCGGCAGACAGTTCTCAGTCTCTCGCACTTTGTATCTCACAAATAGTAAGCAGCCTATGACGACATTATCTCCCAAATTTGAAACTCATTTATGGGCATTCAGCATGACTTTCCATTATGCTGCGATTCAGTTTCTTGATGCACATTTGTTTTAAAAATGGCTTACACGTGTGGAAACTATCATTTCAAATGTTACCATTTTAAACTAATTAACATAGTCCCAATGGTTCGTTTAAAAAGTTGTATGTGTTCTATGAGACGCAGTGATTAACAGATCCCTAATAATTGTATCTGTGGAGACGACACACCTAAACAAGCCCAGGTATGCAAAATTCAAGCACCAAACTTAACAGAGATCAATAAATTGACACTTTAGTGCCTTTCCTTCAGTCGAATGTATAGACCATTTTCGGATTTCAAGGTCAGCACAGCGGAAAGAATCGGGTCGTATTTGTGACGGTATGGATCGCGCTTCTTCCTCTCGGCATCAGGAAGTCCGATAGTGGTGTTTATATAGCCATCCTTAGAGACAAGCTCATCCAGAGCAGGAAGCACCTCAAAGTTCCTAATGATCTTGGATACCACCGTCTTGATCTCCAGCAGGGCGAACTTCTGACCAATGCAGTTTCGGGGTCCAGCGCTGAAGGGTACATACTCAAAAGGTCCTGGTTTCTCCAGCTCAAAGCGCTCAGGTCGGAACATGTGGGGATCCTTGAACACCTTTTCGTTATAACCCAGCATCACGAGACCTAAGTTCAGTGTGGTGCCCTTGGGTACGAGATCTCCATCTATAAGCAAGTATGGTACTGTTATGTAAAGCCCTATAAATTGATTTAATTAATGGTTACCTATAACATAGTCCTTCTCTGTATATCGTCCAATAAAGGGCACGCTGGGATAAACACGCTGGGCCTCCTTGATAAAGAGATCCAAGTACTTCATTTGGGATATTTCCTGGAAGGTGGCATCGCGACCCAGTTCGGAATTACCCATCACCTCGCGTTGCTCCTTAATTAGTTTGCTCTATAATAGAAAGGAAAAATTAGTTATTTAAACATTTGGCGTCTCAAGCGATGTACTAAACCTGTTCATCTTGATGTCTAGAAAGCAAATAGACAGCGAACGACACTCCAGAAGTGGTAGTATCATGTCCTTCAAACATAAATGTGGAGACCTCTTCGTACAGCTCCTTGGAGTTCAGGGGACGACCATCGATAGTGGAGGACAGCAGGGTGTCCAAAAAGGCCATTTTCTTGCGAGTGAACTCATCTCCCGTACTGGTCGAAACTGCACCCGATTTGTGGGCTTCAATGCGCTTAGCGATTATCTCGTTGGTAAAGTCCTGGAGGGTCTTCAGAGTCCTGCTGTAGGCCGGGTAGTCCGGAGCCAATCGATACAGCAGTTCATTGCGCTTCAGCGGGTGGAAGGCTCTCATATTGATGTTGTAGCACATACTGAAAAGTATGAAGAGTCATGCAATCTGATGGTTCGACTACGAAGTACGAAACTAACTCTTTGAAGGCCTGTACAATGGACGAGCTGCGGTTTTCCATTGCATTGATGGACACACCCATCGCTGTGTCGCAAATAACATCCAGGGTCAGATAGTGGGCCTGGTCCTGGAAGTCGAAGATATTGTCCCCGGCAGCAACCGTCTTCAAGTGCTTGATAAACTTGGTGGAGTTCTCGTTCATGACCTCGTGGAAGTCCTGCAGGATGTTGAAATGGAAGGCTGGGGTGATCATCTTGCGGTGTTTGTGCCACTTGCTGCCAGTACTGGTGAGGAGACCCAATCCCAGCCACGGGTGTGTTAGTTGATAAATGTCGGACTTTGTGATCAGCGTTTGACTGCTGAGTATGAACTGAAGAAGTACGAAAATATTAGAGTCATCATTATTGTTGGAAATTCGCTGCAACTCACTTCTAGGTACTTGGAACTGGTGACCAATACATTAGAATACGTTCCAATCCAAAAGACGAAGTTGTCTTTTCCATACTGATGCCACCAGGAGAAAACCGTGTCGAGTATTTCTATATAGACGTGAGAAAAAGCCATTAGTAGGCGGATCGCGTACCAATATCGGTATTCCGTAGGTTATCATTGTTTGTTTTTGGCACGCGATTTTCAGTATTCATTAGTGCAGTAAAATACATACATCGCATATTACACAACACAAATCAAAGCCTCGGCATTATTTTTGCGATTCTCGACCTAGGCTACGATTAGCCCATTTCTACAAGTGCCAGTAGCCCCATTAACTGATAGTTAACACCCTTGTTTTCCGGTCATAAAGTCGCTGGCCCAAAACAACCTTACTGGAATAGCCTCGCCGCTGAGTAGATTCGATGCGCAGTTACCTCAGTCACAACGCTATTCGAGATGGGTAATTTCAGGTGTGTCCTCTGCGTGGCTAAAACCACGACCTATCCAACTACTATGGAAAACCCACCTGACGGATTCTTGCCCATTTGATGAGCGTTTCCCATCAGTGGCAGGCCGCTTGGGCCGTTGAACTTGTTAAGCACTCTTCTCCGCCGGAATGTGCTCAACTCCAGATAGGCAACCAGCAGCAGTGGCAGGGCCAGAAAAATATACAACACGAACCACATTTTCGATCGCGAGTTCCAAGACAACCGTCCAGTCCGCGAATCACTGGAAATATGAGAGCTTATTTGGGCTGGCGGGCGGTTTAAATACGAGAGATACCAATACTCCCCAGTCGCTTGCTCTCTTTCCTACCGTTTCCCTAATCCAACTGTAGTCTCCCGAATATAAGTAAATATTTTGGTGCTTTCAGCATGACTTGCCGAATCAATATCAAGTTTTCTAAGATGAGCCCCCTGATTAATCGTTAGATGAGATGGAGAACCAATAGTTTTCGAGACTGCACTTAAATGTGTAACAGTTAACTTTTTTAATCTGTATCCAGTATATATTGTTTTATGGCGGCAAACAATGGGATAAGACAAACGTTGATAAACATTCGCTCACAACAAGAAAACGAAGTCGAGTGCATTGATGAACACATTATGTTTGCAAAATGTTTTTGAGATTACTCTTACGGAAATTGAAGAGAAGAGAGAGAGTCGCTTGCTCTTCTTAGCTTATCAGCAGCAGCAAGACTCAAATTTGGTAGAAATCACAAACGTAAGGTAAAATCCACCGCAAATTTACATTTACATGTCAAAAATGAATAATTATTTTACACTAACAACAAGATCAAGGCGATTTCCTGGTGTGGAGACTGTTTATGCAGTGAACTTTTCTGAATGCAATACACTTTTTGCGACTTCTCCTTTGGAAGATATTAAATAAGACTTTATTTCAAATAAAAACCGAAATTATATGTTGTCAAAGAAGTATTATATATAGATTTATATTACTTTAAACCATCGAAAGGCAAATCTTTTATATTTATGCCTATTTATTTATTTATATTAAATTTTTTATCAAATATGATTAATGTTTCGATAGAGTTTTCGTGACTGTTTTGGGCGGTTAGTGGGGCTGTGGCAATCTTCTGAAACAAACTTGCACGCTTAGTTTCAGCATTCTGGGGCTTATAATTCCCGAGATCTTGTCGTTCATATGGATACTCAGTCGAACCGACATACGGACATGGACAGAACGACTATCTTACACTTAAGGAGGTCGATACCGCTTCCTGCTACATGAATACAAACCCCATGTGTACAGGGACAAAAAACAAGAATATTTTTATAATGACTTGTAGTATTTAATAATGATTAAAGTATATGGGAAATGCACTCATTCGTAAAAATATGCTTTTATAGAAATCCGTTCAAACACAAGATAATTCGTGAATTTATATAAAAATGAATAGCTTTGAAGATAAATCTAGTGGAAAGAGAAAAAGAAAATATTGAAGAGCAAGACCATTCTCTTCGTTGTTCTTCGGTTATCAGCACCATAATATACATTTTTAAAGAAAACGTGTATATGTCGAATTTATTTAGTTGGTTAAATCAAATAAGTCACTTTGGACGGCATTCCGCCTAGTGACGAATCGCACTATATATACAGGATGTAATGAAAAGTTCTGTGGTTGCACGATCATAACGAGTAAAAGAAAAGTTTATATGTATATGATATTTTTTAATTTTTTTAGTATTTTGGAAATTATCTATCTTTAACGATTTGTTTTAAAATGCAATGCTTTGTAACCATTGAAGTTCCGTATTGATATTAAAATTATCCAAAGTGAATTTATAAATTGCAAAGTCACGGTAAATATATAAATAACATTCAAATTTTATTTTTAAATTTATATGTATTTAATTGCCAATATCAATCGTTATTCCACACACCTTAAAAATCTGATTACTATTCCGAAAGTTATCTATTTGACCTTTTGCGTTAACTATGTTGAACATCTTATCGTTCCGCTGGTTAATCTCTCTTTCGGAACCCTCAATCGAAAGTGTCCCTATTCATAATTATTGCGTGTCAAAAGTTTTGGCTACCGCCCTAATTCATTATCACAAAGCGACTAACAATCGTTTATTGGCCCCATATCTTCTGGCGATACCAGAAGGCCTTTAGACCCACACGTCATCAATTTAGTGAGTCAATTCCCACCAGGTAGTCCACAATATTTATCAATTACCGACGGCAATAAAGTAATAGTACATCGATTGCAAGCAACAAAAAATAAATAAAATGCATAAAGTTCAGATAAGCTATCAAAGGTATAATCGGGCGAAAATTGGTCACCGACTAATCTGCGAAAGTTACGGCAAACCAGTCTGTGCGACATTGCGAGCGAGAACAGTTGGGCGGCATCATGTTCCTAATAGCTATCGCCATCATTTTGGCCACCATTTTGGTGTTCAAGGGAGTGAGGATATTCAACTACATTGACCACATGGCTGGCATCATGGAGATGATCCCAGGACCCACGCCATACCCCTTTGTGGGTAACCTGTTCCAGTTCGGTCTCAAGCCAGCCGGTGAGTACTAGCCAACTAGCCTGCCTATATTTATGAACTCTTCAACGTTTAATGCCAAAGTCGTGGCTCTGACCGAATCCGCAAGCACCTGGGAACTTGCAGCGATTGAATGCGTTCATTTCCCGGTGGTATGGAGTTGCACATTTGGATTTCATCTCGGATTGTGCTGATTTCCTCGACTTATTTATTGTTATATTTGCTACAGCTTTCATCATCAGGCTCCGTGCACATTTCCCGAGTGCCTTTCCTCGCACAGCTGAATAAATTCGGTCCTGTTTTCCGCCCTTCCCTGCTCGTGCCTAAAGTAATCATTTAAAATGCACAATGCCCAGGGGAAAAGCGATGGTGCACTATACTCTCGATGATATAATTCTGCTCCCTGCTCGGCTGGGGTTCCATTTCAATATGGACTGGCAAGAGCTGCACATTGTTGTGGGATTGTTATTATTTGTTATTTTTATGCCAGCTTAGATTGCTCTGTCATGGCTTCAAGAAGACGTTCGAAAAAATGTAAAATTACTCGGTTGCAGTGATTGTTTACTGTCCAGAGCTACAATTAGTAATATAATTACCTGAGGCACACCAAACTGGGCAGAAGTGCAAGAAAATTGATTGCAACTACCAAAATTGACTTGAAGCCTAATTTGCGGAATATTCTGCACAACTGCAGCTGTAATGCTCCGCAAACGAGGCCGTTGGGGCTGGGAGCTAAAGTGTTGTGGGCTCATCAACTCTATCTGTCTCCCACAGAATACCCCAAAAAGGTCCTGCAATATTGTCGGAAATATGACTTCCAGGGATTCCGCTCCCTGGTCTTCCTGCAGTACCACATGATGCTGAGTGATCCGGCTGAAATTCAGGTGAGTCCCCCACCGCGCCCATCATCCATCAGCTCATTGTGTTTGGCCTGCAGAACATCCTGTCGAGCTCATCGCTGCTGTACAAGGAGCACTTGTACTCCTTTCTGAGGCCCTGGCTGGGCGATGGCCTCCTCACCAGTTCCGGTGCCCGCTGGCTGAAGCACCAGAAGCTTTACGTCCCCGCCTTCGAGCGCTCGGCCATCGAGGGTTACCTGCGAGTGGTCCACCGGACGGGAGGACAGTTCGTCCAGAAACTCGACGGACTGTCGGATACACAGGAAGTCTTCGATGCCCAGGAGCTGGTGGCTAAGTGTACCCTGGATATTGTGTGTGGTGAGTGGGGGTGCACTTGTTTATTGAACATGGCATCGCAATTTTGCAGATCAATTTTACGTGCACAGCAAAAAACGTTGTTACCCATCTTTTCACGTAAATCAATACCATTGTATAATAACTAATAACTTTAACTTTAATATTCCTAATTTGCAAATATTCTATTCTCGTCAGAATATAGGCATTTTTTTGGACAGACAGAGCAGACTTATACATTTCCTCTATGTGTACGATTGCCAAACTTTACACATTTGTCCAGTCGTTTTTTCGGCCGCGTTTCGCTCCTCGGGCGCCTCGCTCTGTTATTTTTTGTAATTTATTATGAACGTTTTATAAAAAAGATTTATTGCATAGGAAATGGGTACAAGTGCCGCAGATTGTGCGGGCGGAAAAGTTTCGCGGTCGAGGCAATCGCGCCCATTGATACACACTCTGCTGCATCTTGTGGGGCAAAGGATTTGAAGGATTTTTCAGTTAACCGTTGGTAATTTATTGGGATTTTTCGGGATTCGTTCGGGTTCATTTAGTGAGCTCGGATCTGCAACTCTTCACCATCTCTTCATTTTTTCCGACAGAAAACGCCACTGGCCAGGACAGCAGCTCGCTGAATGGAGAGCCCTCGGATTTGCATGGTGCCATCAAGGAGTAAGTTCATCTGAGTAGTCCCAGGACTAAGCTCTTAATTCCCCCCTCCCTTTCCCAGCTTATGCGATGTGGTCCAGGAACGCACCTTCAGCATCGTGAAGCGGTTCGACGCCCTCTTCCGCCTCACCTCCTACTACATGAAGCAGCGCCGTGCTCTGTCGCTCCTGCGCAGCGAACTGAATCGGGTAAATTCAGCCAATATAGGGCAAGAATTAATAAAACTCGAAAGCTGATTACCTCGCAGATTATCTCGCAACGGCGACACCAGTTGGCTGCGGAAAACACGTGCCAGCAGGGCCAGCCAATCAACAAACCCTTCCTGGACGTCCTGCTGACCGCCAAGCTCGATGGGCGAGCCCTCAAGGAGCGCGAGATTATCGAGGAAGTGTCCACATTTATATTTACGGTACGTAGCACTTAAATATATTAACCCTTGCTCATCAGCAAATATGTAAAAACATTACTAAATGAGTTAGTACTTGTTGCATATGACATTAATACTATAAATAAACATTTTTATATAGGGTCACGATCCCATTGCCGCCGCCATATCATTCACGCTGTACACCCTTTCCCGTCACTCGGAGATTCAGCAAAAGGCTGCCGAGGAGCAGCGGCGCATCTTTGGCGAGAACTTTGCGGGGGAGGCGGACTTGGCTCGGCTGGATCAGATGCATTATCTAGAGCTGGTTATTAGGGAAACCCTGCGCTTGTACCCATCTGTCCCACTGATTGCTCGAACAAACCGCAAGCCCATCGATATCAGTAGGTAATGCGCGAAATGTGGGTTTCGCATATTATAATCTCCTATTCCTATAGATGGCACCAAGGTGGCCAAGCGGACCACGGTGATCATGTGCGTCATTGCCATGGGCTACAACGAAAAGTACTTCGACGATCCCTGCACATTCCGGCCAGAGAGGTTCGAGAACCCAACTGGAAATGTGGGCATCGAGGCTTTCAAGAGCGTTCCATTTAGTGCAGGTCCAAGGCGCTGCATTGGTTAGTGTTCATTGGGTTAGATAGTTTATTTTACTAATTTATATTATTTTTACAGCCGAGAAGTTCGCCATGTACCAGATGAAGGCTCTGCTCTCCCAGTTGCTGCGCCGCTTCGAAATTCTGCCTGCCGTGGAAGGACTTCCTCCGGGTATCAACGACCATTCCCGCGAGGATTGTGTCCCACAGAGCGAGTACGATCCTGTGTTGAATATTCGTGTCACGCTTAAATCGGAAAATGGTATCCAGATTAGGCTTAGAAAGCGATGAATTAACATTAAAGCAACTTATAAATTGATTGTATTCATTTATAAAATATAAAATAAATTTTTACTTTTACTCATTATACGAACTTGAAAACTATTTTATATTCTCCACGATTCGCATTTCTGTGACCATTATAACCCGTTTCGAACAGTTCTCATAATTATTTCCTTGCTAATTATCAAAGTTGACTTAGCAAATATTTCATGTTAATTTGCAGGCATTTGCTTATTTGTTGTTAATTAATATTCATTTCGAGCAGATCACCAGCTTGGCTTTTATTTTATTGCAAAACGGAATTGAGTTCGCACTACTAATAAAAGTGGGATGTGCAGATCCCAGCCGCATAGAAACACCTGTTCGATTTGTACAATCTATTATGTTCCATGTTTATAAAAATTTGTTTGCCAAAATAGACCCCTAGATTTGTTAACTAATCATCATGTGTCTGAAAACTATAGATGAAATTGAAAGTGTCATTCAAAATTGTGTTATTAATAACGTTCGAAAACGTGGCCTAACTTTTACATAAGATAGAAACTATTACAGAATTAAACAAGAGACACCTATAGAATATCGACTATTTGATACCCGATATTAACATGATAAATGGACTAGCATTTACATCTTGAAGAATGCTGCAGAGTTCTGAGAACTCTTTACTCCCAGATTTAAAGGGTATACTAGATGATTGACAATGTGCACGTATGTTAGCTAGTCGATCAGTGTAGTCGATTAGACCAGTGTATCGCCCTCAAAGCGTCTCAATTTGGCACCGCAATACTTTCAATAACGGTAACGACTAACATTTAAACCGAGTAATAATAACAATTAGTATTCGTAAATTTCACTATATCGTTCTTTACTGTTCTTTTAACACTATAAATATAAAAGAGTAAATGTGATGCGCCTGCCAAACAGAAGCAAGCAATCCCACTCCGGTTATATTTTGCTCAGCCATCACTTTTGTTAAATAAAATATTTTATTGCACTTAAAACTGTAATAAACAGACCGAATTTATACCCAAATCTGGTTTGATGGTCTTCAATTCATGTATCGCTAATTAAACAGGTTACTATTGGCTAAGATCAACCAGGTAACATCCAGACAGTTCGTGATAGTCTGAAGCAGAGTTTATTCTCTCAGCCAAAATAAATCAGCGGCCAGGTAACTCGTGCTCCCATCAGAGAATTAAGACCACATTTAAATATAATTTTTGCCAAAGAGTATCGAATTTATTTCCTAACTCGATAATCACTTATAATGTCAGCATGCTGTTTAAATTCTAAGGGTTAGAGGGCATGGTCATTGGAGTTGCACCTCCGATTCGAAATTTGGTCCTGGTCGTGTCGTTTGCTTATTCCTTGCTGGGATGGGCCTGGATGTAGGCGATGGCCTTCAGGATGGCCTCTGGGATTGGAGGAGGAGTGGGCAGCAGGTCGCTCTGGGGCTGGTATCCGTTCTCGTCGGCCTTGTAGCTCACACGGACGTGCTCGCCCTCGGGGGAGACCCACTCGAAAACTCCGTCGATGTTTCCGTGGACATCTCCGGTAGCAGAAGCAGCAGAACCGTTGTCCAGGACCAACTTGCTCACGAAGCCATCGGCTTGGACATCGTTGACCAGCTCCTTGACCTCGGGATTCTCGTTGGCGGCCACCAGGGCGACAAGGGCGCAGACAAGCAGCTAGGATAATCCGGGATTACTCATTGAACTGTCCGGCCTTGATCTTCAGATACTTACGATCTTGAACATTTTGACTTGGTTAGATTGTCAGACTAGAGAGCTCGTGAGACTGATGCCAATTTGGGATCACTCTTCGGCTTTTATACGCTTGTACGCCCTCCCCACGAAATCCCAAAGCTGATGCAACCCGTTTTTAATTAACATTTCGGCCAGCATAGATAGGTCTCGTTTGGTTTTACGGACTGGTTCAAGTAACATGCTAGGTGGCGATAAAAATCGTCTGCTGCACTCGATTTGCTTTCTATTGTCTATGCAAATCGCTACCGTAATTATTCTAAAAAGAATCGGGTTACTCGGAAAGGGTAAGTCCACCTCCTCATTGGAATAATTCGACATCTTCCGGAATATTTACCCAGATAACTTAGAATTACTCCAGACACATCAAATAAAAAATAACTTTATTGAATAACTTTTGAGCTGCTAATAGTAGAAGTTTGATTAATTAGGAGGCTTAAATTAAATGGAAAATAAAACTTTATTTGCGAACCGCTTGTAAGTCCAGCATACTTTTCGGAGCATCATATGGTTTCTATGATGTACTATGTGCGAAATGACTGGAAATCTAATATTATGTGTCCATATTTGCATATCTCTAATTATCTTTAATTTCATCTTAAGTTAATATCAACATTCCCGTGTGGTTTGACAAACACAATGTATACGATTCTTACCTACACAAACACTATTAAACACTTAAATTACAATTTAATAATGTAATCAAAACTCCGAAGGCACAGCAATTTGATTAATATTTCTCCAAAAATCGCTACAAAATCTTATCATATCATAATTGTGACTTTTATGGGAAGTATTTTGTTACGATTATAAATTAATACTTTCTAAAGAAAAAGTTAAAAAAAAGAATGATATTTAAGAGTGTATACAATATTAAAACTTAATTTCATTTTAACTTCTTGGTTCACGATAATGCCAATTTCAGTTTTATACATAAGAAGCCCAATATAAAAACATAAATTCGACTCGGCTAGTGATCATGATCAAGAATATTCATACATTATGGGGTCGAAAACGCTTCCTAATACCCTACACATGCTTTCAAAGAAATCAAGTATACCCTAATACTCTACAAATAATGGGTATAAAAAGTACCTCGTTATTTTCATCATATTGCGATATTGGGATACATCAGTTTGACAACTATGAACTTACCTTAAAATATTAACTAAGTAACCCCGTTTTCGAAAATATGAAATTAATCGGCTTGTCGAGGCTAGATTTTTGTATTGTTTTAATTTATTTTAAATGCTTTAAAGCATTTTTTATTTAACCTCTTTTCGTACTAGATTCCCTCTACAACACAGTAATAATTTAATGAAGACCAAAGTGTCTTTGATTAGTTTTAATCATCTAATTGTACCTTCTTATATGTACATTATATTAACGTGAGCCTTCTTTTTAATCTATCTGACAGATACAAATCTGTTTTACAAAAAACATGCACTTGGTTTATATTGCAAAATCTAATTTATTTTCGAATTCGATAACATTTTTCTTAAATTTGAAACAGCTGGTGAGAGATATCCAAACTCAACCTAGCTGTCTCCAATCTTTCATGTTCCTAGTCGGCGGGTTCACTTAGTTCTTGCTGGGGTTAGCCTCGATGTAGGCGATAGCCTTCAGGATGGCAGCTGGGATCGGAGGAGGAGTGGGCAGCAGGTCACTCTGGGGCTGGTATCCGTTCTCGTCGGCCTTGTAGCTCACTCGCACATGGACACCCTCGGGGGAGATCCACTCGAAGACTCCGTCGATGTTGCCGTGGATGTCTCCGGTGGCGGAGGAGGCAGATCCGTCGTCGAGGACCAACTTGCTGACGAAGCCATCGGCCTGCACATCGTTGACCAGCTCCTTGACCTCCACATTGGCGTTGGCGGCCACCAGGGCGGCGAGGGCGCAGACAAGCAGCTAGGATAATCCAGGATTAGACGGCGAAGTCCCGATGCTCCTCAAGGCATACTTACGATCTTGAACATTTTGAATTGGGTGGATTGTCGGACTAGAAATCTTCTAAGACTGATGGCAATCTATGCTCAAATCGGTGCTTATATATCATCAAAAGCTGATGCAATGTGCGTATTATAATTAAGTCAATGTGATGCATATAATAAAAACCGTCTGGGATGCAAATTAGTCGACTTGAGATGGCTTAACCACTTTCATTAGGAGATGAGCATTCTTGGGTATTTATTCAACCGAAATATTCGCCTTAGCCTTAACAAAATGCAAAGCTAACCGGACCAGAAACTGAATAATTATTAAGCAGTACAATATTTAATTTTCTGGAATTCAACATCAATATTATAGTATAGTTTTCGGTGTCCAATATATATGCATGTGTTTCAACAACTCTGTTGACTTGTTGACAACTCTGGTCAAAAGCTTTCCGGGTTTTTTAAATTAAACAGTGTCATCCAAAATATTGAGATACTACAAAATGTGATAGCAACTACCACGGTAATATGCAGTATCCCTTGCGAACTCCTTTATTCGGGTATATTTTTATTACCACTTGAGGAACTTTTCAAATACATGGGATTGCTATCAAATAAAGTTAGGTTTCCTACAATATTGGTTATTTATGATTATAAAGATAAAGACATGGTCATCTCGAAACGTCATCGATGAGCACAGAATCCAAAACCCGCACTGCACCGCCCCTACAAAATTTCTACCGAAGCATGTTTCATTTCGGAATCAATTTAGCAGCGCAAGACTTGTTTTTTGACATTTGTATCGCAGAGTCAAGTGGAGAATTTATGGGCCCTGCCTTTTGTTGGCATCATGGGCGTTTTGTGCACGCGATAACTTAGATTTGGCCCAAAAAGTAATAAGCAATTCGTTTGGAAAGCAACCGAATTGGGAATCATATAAAAAGGCTCTGCCGACCAAAGTCAGTTATCAGTCAACGTTCGTTCTCGACCAGACAGAAATCAGCCAACATGTTCAAGTTTGTGAGTGGCTCCCAGAATTATTATGAACTCGCCATCTATAATTGGAAGCATTTTCTCTAAACAGGTGATGATCCTCGCCGTTGTGGGAGTGGCTACCGCCCTGGCCCCAGTTTCCCGCTCCGATGATGTCCACGCAGATGTGGTTTCCCGATCGGACGACGTTCGTGCCGATGGATTCGATTCCAGCCTGCACACCTCCAACGGAATCGAGCAGGCCGCCAGCGGTGATGTCCATGGCAACATCCATGGCAACTTCGCCTGGATCTCCCCCGAGGGCGAGCACGTGGACATCAAGTACGTGGCTGATGAGAACGGATACCAGCCCTCGGGAGCCTGGATCCCCACTCCTCCTCCAATCCCAGAGGCCATTGCCCGCGCCCTCGTCTGGCTGCAGTCTCACCCCCCAGCACCCGAGCACCCCCGTCATCACTAGGACTCGTCACCCGGATCCCGGACCACTCCACGGACTGTTCTCCCGAAACAAATCTCCCTAGTTGTTTAGCTGTACTTCTTGACTTTCAAAAAAATACATGCACTTGCTTATAGCAGTAAAAATGCGTGGGTTCTTAATTGCAATTTTTAGGTACTTCTTGAAATAGTATGAGTTTTTATACCTCTATCTACAGTTCTTAAATTCCCGAGATAGTTTTTATCGCTGGGAATGCTTCCTTCTAACTTTTATATTTGATTCACTAAATCCATTTATCCAAAATGAGTATCTGTTTCCATGAAGAAAAGGTGTGCCGAAATAAAAATTAATATAGTCTTTCAAAATATGTGAGGGAACTGTGCAGTTTGAAAGATCTGAAACACAAACAAGCAAATAGATATCTTCTTAAGGATAAGCATAATGTTTGCATACATAATTCTCACTAAAAGTCTCAATGCATTTTTTTGTTTGTTTTTTTTTTTTTTAATTTAAGTAGTATTTAAAATTAGAAAATTCAATATCAATGAACAAACTTATTGAAAAAGAAAAGCAATGGTCAATGCCACATGACCCGATTGTCCCCTTATTGATTTGATTGTTTTATATAGTATATACTCGTAGTACTTATCCCGTTGATTGCCATGTGACGATGCATTTTAATGGGTGTGGGGGCATCTGCGAAGTCAACCCAGATAGATGTAGAGTCTTGATTTGGGTTCAGTTTTGGTGGCAATCATATAAAAAGCCTCTGCCCGACCACAATCAGTCAACGTTCGTTCTCGAGCAGACAGAAAAGTGAAATGTTCATGCTTGTGAGTACCGACAGGATACGAACGCATTCATGCATTCTATGCTCTCCTCCAGGTGGTGATCTGTGCAGTTTTTGGACTGGTTGTGGCCCATTCCCCAGTGCCCCATTCCGTAGGACGTTCCGAGGATGTCCACTCCCAATCTGACGATTTTCGTGCCGATGGATTTGGTTCCAGTCTGCACATATACAACGGAATCGAGCGGACTGCCAAAGCAGATGTCGATGGTATTTTCAAGGGCTCTATTAAATGGGTCACCCCCGAGGGCGATCACGTCAAGGTCACGTACGGCGCTAATGAGAACGGATGGCAGGCGTCGATGCCAGCCATGACTCCGACTCTTCCACCAATCCCGGAGGCGTTCCACTCACCGGTATCCGAACCTCCCCATCATAACCAAGACTCGTCACCCTGATCCCAGTCCCCTCCACGGACTTTTTATCCACATGTTAATTATTATTCAATAAAGTTGCTTACCCGACATAAGTACATAGTTTCAAAAAAAGGAGAATCACCGTGAACGGCATTCCACGTAGTGACGAAGCGCACCAGGAGAGTCTACAAAGGCAACTCCTTCTGCTGTAGTTGTCTATTTATATCGTGTGATAACCCTAAAAAAAATATAAGAAGAAGCACCGACAAAATAATAAAGACTCTGGTTTAAAATAAGCGATTGTTAATAATTTGTTAACGTCCGATGCTACTCTCAAATGAAAGTTTTATATCCGATACTCGTAGGGTAAAATCAAAGACACTAGAATAACAAGATGAGTAACGGCCATACAAATTTTTGGCACGCGATTTTTTGGCTGTGGCTCTAGAGGTGGCTCCAGGCTCTCTTAAGTTTTTGTTCGAGAGAGAAAGAGCGGAGAGCGCTACAGCAAACAGCTCTTTTCTACGCATACAGTGATAGCATACAACTGTATGTGTGCACACGTATGCTCATGTATTGTAAATTTGACAAAATATGCCCTTCACCTTAGAAGTTCGTTGACTTTAAATCTATATTATTTTTTATCAATTGGCACCATGCGAAAAATTCTTGTTTTGCATTGCCTTAACGTTATTAATATTTAAATAAAGCTTAGAAATAGTAATAGCCGAATCTATGTACATCACAAAATGAATTTCGAAAATGACTTTATATTAGAATACTTGTCATTAGGGTATTCAGCTTGCGGCGTGAGAAAAATTAATAAGGCAATGGTTGTTGACTGCTTGTGTCTGCACTTCGTGCCTGACGATATGACTTTTGCAACGAACTATTTTCATATTTTTATTTATTTTATTAATTTTTATTTTCTACTACGTATTATTATTTTGTATGAAATATTATTATGAAATATTATTATTTTTATTATTTATTAATAAAATTATTATTTTTATTATTTATTAATAAAATTATTATTATTATTATTTATTAATAAAATTATTATTTATTAATAAAATTATTATTTATTAATAAAATTATTATTTTTTTATGAATTATTATTATTATTTTTTATTATTATTATTATTATTTTTTTTCTTTTTGGAAAATTTATGTTTCAAATTACAGTAGTTATAATAATTTTTATATAAAAAAAAATTATATATTATATAATTTTTTAATTATAAATATTTCAAGTCGACTCGAAGGCCTAATTAATATAGGACCCCATTACAATTCTAATGGCCTCCCCGTGGTGTTCCCTGGGTACCGAATATTACATATATTACAAATAATTAATTAATATAACATAATATAAATAAAATAAGAATAAAATATAAATATGTAAACGGTAGCTAATTCGAGCGGCGATTTTAACAAGCGAATATAAAAAACTTTAAAATTAGAATAGTCAGGGAATTTTTATTTTATTTCATCATATTGCTACGAAATTGGCCACAACTCCAAATATGTAAATTCGTTTCTTCGATCAGAATTGATTTCGGCCCGAAAATCGTCTTCTAGCACAACACGCACACATATACGCGTTCTCGTCTCTTGTTTTTACTCACACAAGCAAGCAAATTCTATTTTTAGATTTCTTATGCTCTCAGCGTGAGCGAGCGGAAAGAGAGCAAATTTGGCCTTCACCAAAAAAGTGGCTGCATAGTGCCAAACGAATGTATGGCCGTTATGCATCTTGTTATTCTAGTGTCTTTGGTAAAATGGTATGCTAGGTTCGTTGAAAATTATATAACAGGTAGAAGAAAGCGTTTCTGAGCACGATCAATGACACTGAGTCGATGTAGACCGTCAGTTGCTGAATCTGTTCGTATGAACGCCTCGACTTCACGGACTAGAGAGTTGAGATCAGACATGAAAATTCCAGAGACCCACAAACCGCCTAAGACTGCCACGCCCTCACCTCTTGAACAATTCTTAAATTTTTCATCTTATTATTTTCTTCAAAATTTTTTCCGATATTCAAAAAAATATTACAATTTCCCAGTCACACATTCAGCTGAGTAAAGGGTATGTGACTATAGCATTCTCTTTTTTTAAATAAGACTATTTATAACATAGCTGTGTTATAAATAGAAAATGGACAAATATGAATTAATGGATAAATATTTTTTTAAAGCGTGCCGAACGATTAACTTCTAGATATTGTATTTTCTTAGTTGAGTAAAAACTCTTTTTTGTCACAACAGTTGATATCGGAAATTTGGAATGTTAAAGGTGCGCTCGTCACTAGCTTAAACCTCAAAAGAAGTGTTTCGGTTTAATTAAAAATTAATCCTAATCCTTTATCCATAACAAATTTGTGAGGATAATGTGCGGTATAACTGATCTAAAAAACAAACGAGCCCACCTTTTATCTTAAATGGTTGGCTTGCATATTTAAATAGTAAGAAATGTAAATAGTAAGAAATGTATCTATATAAATTAGTTTCAGTTTATATGCTTATACAAGTAAGTAAATATCTTCTTAGGTTAAAATAAGGTTTGCTTAACAATTTTAATTGTCACTAAAAAACTCTGTGTATTTTGATAGCGCCTCTATTGAGCAGGTCTTATTTAATTTTACTAAATTTAGGTAGCATATAAAAAAATATAAGACGCTATGCATGGATATATCATATACACTTTAATTTGGTTAAAATAAAACTGCAACCTAGTTGTCGAAAGGAATTGATGAAAAAGAAGAAATGGTCAAGGTGCCAAAGTAAAGAAACAAGTTAATGTATGACAAAACATCGAGTCTAAGAAGTCGGCGATGCTTTGAAGTCAATGGAGTCTTGATGGCACTGCAAAAGTGGTTCACGGCTTTGCAATGCCAAGTCAAGCTCAAAAGAGGGGATTTAATGAAGGGGCGGGTCAAACTCGTTTTGATTTCGGGATGCCACCCGACCCGTTTGCCCCTTATTGATGCGATTGTTTCATTTTAGCATCTATTAAGCGATTATATATAGTACTTATCCCGTTGCTTGGCATTTGCTAAGCTGTCGCCATGTGACGATGCTTTTTAATGGGTGTGGGCGCATCCGCGAAGTCAACCCATAACTCAGCGAACCAATTGAATGCAAGATGTAGCGTTTTGATATGGGTTCAGTTTGGGTGGCAATCATATAAAAAGGCTCTGCCCGACCACAATCAGTTATCAGTCAACGTTCGTTCTCGACCAGACAGAAATTAGCCAAAATGTTCAAGTTTGTGAGTGACTGCAGGATACGAACCAACCTATTCGATTCCTAACAAATGACTATTTCTCATTCAGGTGATGATCTGCGCAGTTTTGGGCCTGGCGGTGGCCAACCCCCCGGTGCCCCATTCCCTGGGCCGTTCGGAGGATGTCCACGCCGATGTCCTTTCCCGATCCGATGATGTTCGTGCCGATGGATTCGATTCCAGCCTGCACACCTCCAACGGAATCGAGCAGGCCGCTAGTGGTGATGTCCATGGCAACATCCATGGCAACTTCGCCTGGATCTCACCCGAGGGCGAGCACGTCGAGATCAAGTACGTCGCCGATGAGAACGGATACCAGCCCTCGGGAGCCTGGATCCCCACTCCTCCCCCAGTCCCGGAGGCCATCGCCCGCGCCGTCGCCTGGCTGGAGTCCCACCCACCAGCACCCGAGCACCAGCCCCACCATTAGAACCCCTCTGAAAGCGGATCGCACTACGGACTGTTCCCCGAAGACCTTTCGAACTATTAGCTTAAGTAATCTTACTGTTTGTAAAATACACGCAATTGTTAACGGCAGAAACCAGTTCGCAACCTTGACTTTGAATTTGGCAAACAACTGTAACGGTTTCGAACCCGTCCTACCCGTTTACCACCTTCGATTTACTTAGTTGTTTAGCACGTTCAATACAATATGGTAATGTGGTCCAGCTAGAGGTAAACCGAATTCACAACCAAAAGGTACATCAATAAAATGTGCACAAGTACATAATGTGCACGGTTTGTACTAATTTGAGTACATGTATCTTCGTTATCTAGATATCAAATTAGTTGCTAATATGTAACATATACTCTTCCCCTCAAGGAACTTGAGCAGGTTATTTACCTTCAAATTGTAACATAGTGGGTCTAACTACCATATGATATCATATATTTTCAATGGAAATGGAATATATATGTAGGATTTTTGGCTACCACATACGTCAGAATTAAGTGACGTTCCCCAGTGGACATTGCGCTTAAGCCTTTTTTCCAGATTCCATAAAAAATGACTGTAGATAAACGTTCTTGGACTTAATTCGGTATCGGTAAAACAGCTGATTCGGTTTAATTTAGCTTGCTGCTGGCATTATTTTGAGTAACTTAAATCTGCCCTAGATTTTAATAGAGCCTGTCGAAAAGGCAACTTTAACATTTCGAATAATTATCACGGCACAAACCCGATTGCCAATGCAGATTGAAAGAGAATTAGATTTGGAACTGAATGGCAAAAAGCGTGAATCTAAAATCTGAAAAGGCATAAAGCCAGAATTTGTCACCAAGCTGTTAAAATGATAATTTGTACTGTTCTTATTTTCAATAACAATGTTCTGAGTAACATAACCAGTTGAGATCCGGTAGGCGATTCCCATTAAAGCCCCAAACTGAAAACATCTGGAGTGAATCCCAAATGAAGGGGCATGAATGTGGGCTCGAGTATATATGTACTTTGTTTAAGGATTAGTTAAGTTAAGCAGACACATAATGGTTTGAGTTCTTTCGGGATTTATAGGGAATGCTTAGATTAGGCAGCCTAACTTAAGATAACGATACATATAAATAAAAGCAAATAAAAAATGTCCCTTATTAAATTGAAACATGCGAATTACTTTCATTTATGAATTAAAATTACTATTCTTTGCACGATTAATGAGTTCCGACCACTCCGCCATGTGGTGCTCCTTCAACAAAAGGCAGCAATCTGATAAACGTGCGACAAATTTCCATATTGAGTGCAAACATGTAAATTAACAGCTCGCAAGTTTTCCCCGCCAGAGCGGTTTGCATTCGTTCAAAAAACGCTCTGTGGCTTCAGACGCTTTCCGCAGAAACAAAAGCATGAAATGTAATTAAGTAATTGCCACCAGACCTTCCTGCTAATGGGGGAACTAATTTGCACATCTGACAGAATGCTTAATTGTTCCCACTATCTCTTCTCTTTGCTCTGATGATGGGGATGTGGATGTGGGGAAATCAAATAACACACTGCCTCCGATATTTGTGCACTCTGTGACTCCACTGGAGGATTCGAATGAGCCAGGCTTTGTCCAGGCAGCAGGAATCGTCGGTTTTCGCGAAAACGCTCGGCCGCATTTTCGTAATTACTGCAATTAGTTTAGTGCACTTTGTTAATCACGCAAGGGTGCGTATTTCCACGTGGGCTGGCTAATCATACGGTAATTTATCGAAAGCGTGCGAATTTACCATGTGCAGTCATAATTTAACGAAAACAATCCAGAAATGAACACCAGTCCAAGTGCAAATTAGAATTCCCATCAAAGGAGCTACGGATAGATTCAATTTGCTGCAGGTAATTAGCCACATATATAACAACCAAATGAACAAATGTACACATGCGCTACTAAGAGACCACAGCACGCAACGTTTGTGTTTAAACGTATGTGTCGAGTAAACATTTGTCTAAGCCCGAATTATTTTGACATTAATTAAACGCCCATTATAGGCTGTCCGCAAATCACAATGGCATCCCATTTAAAAGAGCCAATCACGCAGATGTGGATAAATAAATAGTCTAATTAATGTGCATTTTGACGTATGGTTTCTATTATTACAGGTTTTGTATTTGTTATTTATTGGCGATCACTTTGATGCTAATTATGGAATCCTTCACGAGGACAGCCTTTATCTGGTGAATCGAACTGAGTTTTGATGGGATTAGCTGGGAGGCGAGTTTCTCCGAAAGCCGAGCGGTTTCCGCCCCTCAGGTGCCGCGTGGAGTTGCCTGCGACCTTGGGCGTCGGCTGGCTCCATTGGAACCAGCTCCTGACTCGTCGTCCGCTCGACCGGCCTCATCTCACTTGCTGAACTTGAGGCCCACTGCAAAAGGACGAGGAAAACGCACCCAGCGGGTGAGGAAATACAATTAATGAGAATGTTTCTAACTAATGGCTTTGTAATGAAGCGGGGGAAGTTCTCCAATGTGATTTCTCCTCCTTTTTTAGCTGCGTTACCTACCTGCCGCGCTGCGTGGATTCCTCAGTTTGGAGGGCTTCTTCCTTAGCTCCGATTGACCCAGTCCGCCACTGGTTCCCGGTCCATGGGTGTCGATTTGCATGCTCTCATCGCTGTCCGAGGTCTGGCTCTTTAAGACCTTCTTAAGATTGATGAGCTGGGGGGATTAAAGCAGACAAATAAAATTACACAATCCGAAATCTGATACTTCTCTTGTAAGTAGAAATGTTTACTTTAAATGTGTATTGTAACGTAATGTAGATTTAGAAGGGATCTAACAAAAATTCGTAGTGCCAATAAATCTAGTATGAAACTTAAGTATATCCATTTTTTGGTACTCACATCTTGTTCCACGCGCTCCTTGTTTATCAGCCTTTTGGATTTCTCGGCGTTCGCGTACTTTATCTGCATTTCGATGCAGTTGGAAACGCTGTCGCAGGAGTTGACCCACGCCTGAAGGGTTTCCACGATCTGGCCAGTGTATCCGGGCGGAATGTCGCGGCCCTGGGCGTAGTCCACCTCCAAAATGCGTGTGTTCTGGAACAGCTTTCCGTGGATGATGTCTGCGTGGAGGATTAAAGGGAAAATTAGAGAGTTTTCTCCTTCTTTTTCTGTTGCCAACTTTTTCTTGACTAATTGCCCAGAACGAGCAGTTTTTGAAGTTGGCCAAAGTGTCGCCTCAAGTGCCAGCTCCTGAGTGCACTGAAGGCCATTGCAACAAGTTTGTTGTGATGCCTATGGACGAATGGAGCAGTTTCCTTTAAGGCAACTGTAACTGAACAAGGGGCTTAAGTTTCTAGAAAATGGTAAGTATCCTTAAAGCAAATCTACATTGAATGGGCTAAAGCAATAAAGCAAGTAGGTCAAAAAGTTAAGCTGGGCACGGTAGCTCTGGAATAACAAGAATCCGTTCTAAACAAGAACGAGGGGCACATCTACGGAGTGGGTAAAGCTGGATAATACGAACGTAGCTGGCGAGGAAAATATAATTTCAATATTTTGCCAATGCATTTGATTATTTATTCAGCTTATAAGTACAAAAAGCATAGACCGATAATTCGCTTGGATTATTTACAATTCCGAAATTAATGATGATTCCCTACCCGGCAATAAGCACGGTGCGCAGTCAATGACGCCACCTTTATCCCACACAGCCAACTCTCAATCAATTAAACTGATTAGAAAACAGTTAGATGAGCGCAAATACAACAGAACGAAGCTGGCTACAATCAAGCAAATGGAAGCCGGGTTCCATAAATCCGAAAATCCGCACAGCAGATTCCCAAGTGTTGGCCAAATACTGTGGTGACCCAGTCACACACAATGGGTAATCAAATAGCAGCGTATTAACTTTTGTTTTCAATACTTTGGGGCGATCTCTTTAAGCCAAATGAAAGTAGCTTTGGGGCGATTAGCTTTGTATTCTGACTCAATTGGCAAATATACTCTGCCTCTACCTCTACCCCGATCCGAACTATGGCCCGAGGCCTTAACTTGCTCGGCCGAGGAAGTGGCTAAGTGACAGCCGCCTCTCCGCTCGCCGGTTTTGGCCATGGCTAAGCCCTAGTTAAGTCCTTCAGCGCTCTTTGCCTTTGACTTTACGACCACTTGTGTCCTTGAGTCTGAGAGTCGGCGGAAAGGCGGACTCGGACTGGGTACGAAGTCTGCGGACCAAGTTTCTGTGTTTATGGCACCGACTTTGCGTCATAAATATTCACTCAAATATGCAGGGAATTTGCCCGAAGATTCAATTTCTCGCATCCACTCGCTCAGACGCCCTGCGATTTGGGTTGACAATTTGTCAGACACTTTTCTAATTAGCTGAAGAGTTGGCGCCAAAATGCTTATTGATTTGATGCCTTCGAGTGCGTCTCGAATAATTGGAAAACATGGGAGAATTTCGAATTCCGCTGTTGCGCGACGCCTTGGCCACAAGTGCTGTAAACTGCCTGCGGTTTTCCGGCGCTGACATGTGTCTGTGAAAACTGTAGGCGCCTGCTGTCGCGTGCGGAAAATTCAACGCCAGGGCAATCAATCATGCTTACTGCTCCGCCCGCAAATTGCGGAAAAAGCCGTTGAGGGACAGCAGAATGAATCTTCGAAGCGGCAGAAGGCGATGATGTCAAACCGCCGACGGCTGTGGTTCTGTGGCAAATGCTGATGAAAATCCAATGGCTGTGGCTATGGCTATCTGAAGATGAATGGAAACGTTAAAAAACGCAGTCCGTGGTACAAAACCTTCAGGAATTTGACCACCACGGCGAGTGCTCTTTTGGTGACTCGGAAAAAACGCGTTTGAATTTGAAGTTGCCATGAAAAGAATGGTACGATTCTAGGAACAACGTTTGAAAAGACAAATTACACCGTTTTTATACGCTTGCTTCACCAAGTAAAGTAGACTGATCCAATTCTAAAATAAATCCCAATTCTTCATCGATTAGGCTATACCCGGCTGTCGTTATTTAGATAGATAGATTTGTAATAGATACACTAATAGTTGTACATACACCTTGAAAAAGACTCACAAACAAGCGGACATATAGGCTTACATACAAACTTTTAACTTATAGGACCTGTACTCATACCATTTACGTATTAAAAAGTAAAAGGATCCATTAGGACCTCGAGTTCTGGATACCTGTCGCTGACAGCTTAGGCAACTCTTCAAACAGTTCCCCACCTGCCCCAGAATATAGAATTTATTAATTGAAATTCCGAACAAACCCGAACGACAGCAGCAGGCAAGGACAAACGGCACAAGACAAAATTTGTTAGAGGCGTTTCTAGAAAAAGGGTTTGGTTCTAGCTGTCTGCCTTCCAGCAGTCATAATTGTTTAATTATTAAATCCCTCTCATTAAAACAGGACTTTCTTTGTTTCGGAAACTATAAGCCCCTAAAATGGACACTGTTCGCAAAACAGTGAAAGTTCCCAGAACTCATTTAAATTCCGTTTTTTTTAATTGTTAAGGAAATTGCCGTACGCAATACAAATAAAATTAGGAATAAATAGTAGTTTAAGCTCCTTACTCACTGATATTTATAGTGCTGGGAGCAGCAGCTCTTTTGGGAACCCCGGGCCATACACTCCACTGCAACCGCAAGCTAGCGGACTAGAAACTTGTGCCATCAATATGAGGCGGTGGATAGCTGCTGCAAAGTTTTCACCTAAAACTGACAAAGTGCTCAGCGCAGCCACCCACAGACACTCGCCCTTCTCAAAGTTTTCCGGGCAACCCACTGCAATGGGCCCGCGGCGCCGAAAACTATGCAATCAGAAGCAGCTGCGAAATCGGCGGGTCCCGAGGAGACGGTTAAGTCCGGATTTAGAGCGGGGTCGGCAAACTGCGTCTCTTTTGGGTACTCGTCTCTGCGGCGAGGTCGCGGCTTGTGAATTAAGGTAAACTGGCCTTTGATGTAACAGCTTTTCAGAGGATAAAAGCCGCTTTCCATGCAGTGTTCCCGTCATTGGAACACTATTAATTAACCGATTGCGAAAGGGGCTTACACTTTTTGCGGCCTACTCAGAAAATGTTATGCACAAGTGGCCAGCGCTTTCGTACTTCGCCGTGCATCCCCCAAACAAATTCATCCTACTTCTCTCAGAATTGCAAATCCCCCGGCCCGGTGGAAAGCTAGTTCAAAAGCCGCTCTTAAGCACCCTGAATTATGCGAAACTTTTCTTTGACACACAAAAGAAATTAAAAAAGTGCACCAAAAAACTAAAATCAAGAAGGCGCATTCTGCGACACATTCTGTAAATCCCAGCAACTCGACACGGCAACAGCGAGGGTGAACTCGGTGGCATTCCGAGCCACCACTCTCGCCTCGACATGAGTGTACAAACCGTTTTGCTTATATTCCTGCGATTCCCAGCATACAGCTACTGGTGCCGGGATGTTATTGCAGAAAAAGTAGTTCGAGGCAGTTGGGAAAATATTTGAAAATGCCTGGGAGATTGAAAACCACCGAGGAGGTTCTGGTGGGGAATGCTCGACTGATCGATTTTAGGAGCAGATACCAAAGACTCCCGCTTACAGCATTTTTGGGGACGGTTATCCGCACTCTTGTGTATTTTTACTCTTCAGGAATTTTTACGACTTACTTAACATTCGTAGAAGTGTTATGAAAGGCGAGCAAAGAACTAAAATACAAGTTAAAGCACATGACATTGTCTTGAGAGAATACTGTTCCATTACTTGCTATTATTATATCTGAAATGAATTTAGATAATTTTAATGTAACCCAAACACTGAGCAAATCCGAAACAATCAAAAGCTGGCCCACTAATGGAACGAGCCGAAATGAATTTCTGGCGAATTTGAATTCTAGCAGGCATTTAATTACCATATCCCCACCCCAACGTCCTGGTAGACAAATTATGCTCTAATGGGATGACCTGGAATCGCGACGAGGGAACCACTCCACCTGCCCGCCGGCTAATGGAGGCCCCGCTCCGTTGCCAACTACATTAAATTGCGATGTCAGATTACGGCGCCTAATAGAACGCAATGATTTCGCATTCCGCCTGACATCTGGCACTTGCCCTCCTGCCACCCGCAATGATGCTCTAATGATGGCTATCATAACATAAATCTTCGCTGGGGCGGGGGAATTTATTTGTCCGTTCATTGCCTGGATTTGGAAAGCAATTAGGAGGGGCAGGTGAGACGATGTTGCGAGGAGCACTCGCCGGGCCTTGGGGAGAATCATTTTTTGTGGGGCAGATGGCGTTGAGTTGTCACTTTATTTGCTTACATAATGGACGGCCAAGAGTCCATTAAAAACTTCTGAACGCTATTTGCTTATCCAGCGCTAATGTTCTGGTACGTATGTTTGGATTGTTCTATACGTCGAGTGGGCACTTGTCGGGAGCCGCTGAAAACCGAACAGGACTAACCAAAAATCCGCCGCCTGAAGGGCTCGTTTTCCAGCCCCATATTACACAGCCTCTGTTTGTTTTCGTTCCGGTCCATAGATCACAGGCCAAAGCTCAAAAATCAACAGCACCAACAAGTTTAGCACCACATTCGAGGGCCCTAAGTATGCTTACACGAACGATGTTTCCGAGTGCGATATTTGGGCCCCGGCTTCTGGGTGTTGCGTTTGATTTAAGGCTTTCGGCAGACATACAATGCAGACTGGGTCCTCGGTCCGGAACTACAAGTGCAAAGTGTGTAAATATGCAGCTGTGCCGGCGCGTAGTGATGGATTTCAAGTTTCTATGCAACAGTGGGAAAATTATGCACATCATCTACCAACAATCATCTTCTATATGCCAACTAAATCGAGGCATAGCAGCAGCTAATTGCCAGTCTCAAATGCACAATTTTGGCTACAAATCTCTGTTAGAATTTTAAGTATTGTATGCACTGATTGTAATCGTATGAAATTACTCCTATTTAGGTACATACAAAACTACTAATGGTCAGCATTTTGACAAAAGATTTTCCCACAGTTGGAAATATTTACGATTTGTGAAACAAACTTTTTATGTGGCAATTACGGAGCGAAGTTTGATTGTAGGCGGCCACCACTGAGGCGTGAGCTCAAAAAGGAAATCATCGAGGCAAAAGTGTTCATCCAGCTGACGACGTCGGCAGCAGTAAAAACTGTTTCCCCGCGGAGATGAGTTGGGCAGAATCAACTGGTGGGGCGCCAGACCGAATGGCTTAATGAATCTCGCCGAGCATAATCCTCGTTTCTCCGCCCAATTGTTTTCGTTTGCCAGGATGCGCCAGCTGTCCCGGCTAATCAAGTGCACTGCCCAAAGGCGGTGGCCGGTGAGTGGTGGTCTGGAATGGGAGGCGCTAGACGGCAGCACAACTTTGTGAATCTACTGCTTTTACGGCTGCTGGGCCGCCGGCGCAGGTGTACAGCTGCTCAAAAATGCAAATTGAACGAGAAGGCGCCCTTTCCATGGTGAGAAGTAGGCAAAAATTAGCATTTGATTTAATAATGGAAGCTGAGGGAGGCAGGGTCGAGATTTGTCAGTTTGGCACTGAATTGGCTGGACTTTCAACTGAAAAATGAATAAGTTTGCAGCCCAAAAGGAAAAGGAGGAAAACTTATTTTGTTGAATGCCCTAGAAACCGTGAAATCTTTTTCATGCGAAAAGGCAAGCGTTTTGTTGACATTTGAGAGGTGGAAACAACTGTTTTAAATGAGTTTTGGGCAAATAAAAGTAATGAAACATTGTAGAGACTACATCGGGGCTGTAAATTTAAAACCCATTAAGTTATCCACCTAGACGAACTCACCCGCATAGATGGCCTCTATGATGATGTCCTCCAGGTGGCGGACGTTGTCGATCTCCAGCTCGCTGAGCAGCAGGGCATAGGGAATGCTCTTTGCCTTGATGGCCAGCGAGACGATAGTCAGGTGCTGCAGCTTCTTCTGCATGGCAGGAGTCAGCTCGATGAACTTTTCCGGCTGTGCGCGGTAATCCTTGTATGTGCCGTATGCGAATAGGTTCAGGGTCTCGAAGTGCTTTGAGTCCGGACCGTCTTTAAGCTATGTGTGGATTTGTGGTTGGTAAGTTACTGCCAGGAGGTGTTTCATTGATGGACGCACCTGCAAAACGGATGGCTCCGCCAGTAATTCGCCAAAAACAAAGACATTCGGCGCTTCCAGGGCCTGGCGAATCACATCCAGCAAGGCGGCGCCGGTGGATGACTTGGCCAGGACACAGAACTTCTCCAGGAACGTCTCCTTGCTCTTGCTCGGCTCCTCGTTGGCCAGCAGCATGTCCTGCGTCATTTTGATAGCTTCAAGTTGGTTAATTTGTTTTAAATTCTGGGATTGTTTTGATTTTTGCAAGCACACTGCCAAGTGTGACCGTTCATCGATGGCCAAATTATATCGACCGGGCATATACCAGACATAAGCTTCAATTCATTCTATCTCATTAGTGTAATTAGTTCTAACTTTTACGATTTACTTACGATTTAATTTTTGTATATCAAACCATCAAAAACAAAGTACAGTAAGTTTACAGTTTTGTAAAAATATTATTTGTTATGGACCATAATAAAATTTTATTAAATTACAGCGCTGAGTAAGGAGAGTGTATATACTGAATATACCAAATGTTGTGATGAACAGAAAAAGGTCACATTATTATTGCTCTTGCAAAAGCTGACTGTCATAAAAGTAAGCGCCAAGTTTAAACAATCTGAAGCTGGACAGGCACAGTGTGGAAAAGTAAGTTAAAAACTTAATGTTTATGCAACCTTAACCACAGATACTAACCCGTTCATTATGCTTATGATTATTTTATGTTCTTTGGGGATACCTCCTCGCTCGCTGCATTGTTTTTCCTAATAACAGCCTACCATTTGCACTTACCTCTTGGAAATGTTGGTCATTATGTTAAAGCAGGGCATCCCCATTTTAAAAACCCTTTTCGCTCCACATTCCATCCGGCGGCACACACAGACGCACCCTAGGGGGCTGTAGAAAAAAAGGAGAGAAGAGGGCGGAAACGGCAGGCTGGGCCTAAAAAAATATATTCCTTGAGCCACTTTGGGCTGCCAAAACTTTGCGCCAGCCACACTTGCTATTATTGCCGTGGGTAGGGGCGGTTATGAGAATACGAGTATAAAAAGGCGCAGGGTCAAAGTTGAAAACCCTTTATTGTGTCTGGGGGGTTGACTTTGGCATGGAAGTGGGAGTGGGCGTGATTGGGACCGCCATTCCCTGTATGAGATGCGCCAGCTCATCGATTATGAAAAGTTAACTAAAGGTCAGGGACCCTCGGGGATACACACACACACACAGGATCTCCGGAAAAAGGTGAGTCCGAGCCTTAAAGACACCGGATCCGTTTTAAAATTGCCCACAGCCATGTGTTCAATTTTGCAGCATATTTTCCACTTGTATCGCTTTGTTTTCCATTCCTCTTGCAATGTCGACACTTCGACAGAAATTGACCGGACTGTTTTGCAATTTTTCCAATTGGATTGGCACGCCTACCGCCCACACTACCATACTCCCAAATTTTATGGGATTTGCCAAATTTGCCAGTACGCAGCCATTACAAAATTGGTTGTGATTTTGATTCTGTTGCGTGCGTTCGGCTGCAGATTCGCTTTTGGCTTCCATCCGGAGCGGCGGATGTGGTTCTTCTCCTGCGGCGACTGCTGCCCGAATTGCATCCGTGATTAGTTTGCCGTGCGTTTGAAACATTTTTGGAATAATGCGAAATCCCGCTGCCTTTACTTCGTTCGCATTTTGCGGCTTGCGTGCGCAAAGTTGCGCCCATCGAGGATATTCGCTCTCCAACCGACGAGAGCCTGTGGCCATTCTTGCGATGGACCACTGGTGGTCAGCAGGTGGGGATTAGAAATTACTTAAAAGATTGGGCATAGCGAAAAAACGTGGTTCGGAACTGAAGAACACCAAGCTGAAATTAAATGGTATCGTGCAGGTTTCCCATGTTCTGAGATTAATCTATGTGCAAATGGATGTAACAAATACCAACTAAAAAGTGTAACATATAAAAAAATAGATCTAAAATTTTAGGTTTTAAGTTAGTCAGTAGGATGCTATATATGGCATGGTCATATATGGTCTCTGGCTGGAAATCCTGCAGAGGGTAAACTATAGTAGACTTTCCGCCTTGCCGCTGATTCTCGCATTTTTGAAAAGCTCTTTGTCACGCCGGCAAACTTTACCCGCTCTGCTCCGTGTTCTGGTTTTTTGTGGATTTCACTTTGTCATTAATTTGGAGCACAATGAATCGGCAGTTGGCAGGTTGTTCGGGTGTTCAGTTTCCCGGGATTTCAATCCTATTTCCGAGATTACCGAACGAGGGCGTTCAATTTAATTTGCGGGCAAAGCAAGGACGTCATTTGCCAAATTCATGTACTCCATCGTCGGTTCAGCTGGCACCGAGCTTTAAAATTAATTACACTTTTTGCCTTCTGAATCCATCATCGGCTTGCACATTAAAATCATTGGCGGGGATCCCCGCCCTGCCACGCCCATCGCCCGACCGACAATTTGCTTACTAGCCCATAAAAATGTATGAAAATAAAATATCAACACAGTTCGAGGGGCCCAAAATGGCCAAATAAAAGGACTCAAACCCGCGAACGCGCGCCGCATGCAAATGTGGGTGGGGCCCCGCCGCCTCAGTATCCTTCAGACTGTCCTACGGCCGTATAACAGTGTACTAAAACGTGTCCTTGCCCCTGCCGCGGCACTTTGACCAGCAGCTGCGGCCACGCTTTCGCTTTCGCCTTTGGCTTATCATTTTTTATCGGCAGGACAAAGACTTGACCTTCCTTTTTAGTGAGTTGGCTGCTCTGCTCATTAGGACTCAAATTGCTTTCCCCGCCTGCAACTGTGTGCGATTGAGCACTACCCGAAAAAATTTATCGATGAATAAACGGGGAATTGAGAAGACATAATATTGTTCCTTTTTTAAAGATGATATAACTATTTTGCAGCTTGATCTTAACTTTGGGCCAAATTCTTATGAGGCTTAATGACTAAGCTATAAGGGGAAGGATTTAAACGACTCCTTTAGGTTTAGATAACACACCTATTTTTTGCGAGTGTTGTACGCGATTATTTGGCTTACTGAACGTATTGTTATTACTGCTGGGGCAGTAGCTCCGCTTATCGATGCAAATGACAGGCGGCCGGGAAACTTGGGCAACTTGGCCCATTTCGGCGGAACGATGTTAACTTGACCCAAATCACGGACTTTTCGCGCGACTCGAGCCGAGGGACACTGCTGGCAGGGACTTAGGGAAAATGGCGTACAGGAATACAGCGTAATAAACAAGAGCCTTTGAATAACTTCATTCAGCGAATGCAGCCAAAGGTTGCACAAAGACTGCTGATAAAAATTCCCCCGCTCTGCGACAAATTACCAAGGATCCTTTTAGAGCCAAACTTTGTAGCGAAATTGCTATGGCAATGTGGGATGGAGTGGAGTAAAAATGCAATTTGTATCGGATTCTCGGACCTGGAGAGCAAAACGCAAATGGACACACGGAACACAGCCACCTGGTTAATTTAAATTACATATTGTTCAGATTCCCTTCCCGCGAAATTCCCGAGTGCCGACCGGACAAATCAAGCAGGGCCCACAATTAGCCGGAAACAAACTGTCAGTTGTTCGCTGGTATTGCAGCGATAACAATGTTACATCGAATTTCATCACAGCCCCCACTTTCGACCACATATCCAGCCAAACGAGAACAGGATGTGGATATGGTAAACTAGGAAGCCACAGCGACCTTCCTTGGCGCAATCCCAATCTAGTCGTGCATGGCGTATTATTATAACGCTCTTTGTTTATATGCACCAGCGACGGGGAAAATCGAGGAAAAACTACTTGCTGTGCTGGCGATAAAAACACGGATACAAACCGATGTCGACTGGTGCCAGGCACAAGGATAACCCGTGGGTGGTGGGTGTGTGCTCGAATCGATGAGCAGCCGGGTCCTGGCCCAACTTGTTGCCAATACAATCAATTCAGCATGTCGCATATTATTTTAGCTGTCTCCGACCGAAGGAACTAAGCCAAATTTGCAACCGCAGGTAGGGATTTTTCGATTAGGTGTGTTTGGATATGTTGCTACTTTGGCTTAGCATCAGTACATATCCTGGTAATGTCTTGTGACACCTAGTTTTAAGGTAAATATATATATACATATATAGAAGGACCGATTGAAACACAAAATATCCTTAGGCATACAATAGAATATGATAACAGATAGAGTTGTAAATGTTTTAAGCTTTATACTTTTATCAAATTCTTGTTATTTAAGCTACATTCTTTGCCAGTGATATCATATTAAGTTTACAAGCAGTGCGTAGTTAAAGCAGCTTACCTTGCAAAGGTGCAGAAATGAGATTAGTTGTCTAATGTTCCGTCTAGTTTGTTACCCTTTTTGGGTCCCTGTCATTTGCTCTCTATCAGCTAAGCTGCAAAGCGGTTCGCCTGACTATATGTACCCCAATTTGTCTGATGTTCTGCCGATACCCGAACTTCGTTGTGCTATCCATCGCATTTTGAAGTGCAACCGGTAAGCACTTTTCACCAGATAGTAATCCTGGCCTTTTGGAATGCTGAATTGCCGGAAAGCCGCTTTTGTCATGTAATCGAGAACTTAAACATTAGAAAGTGGCTGGGGCACTAAGCCCTCTGCCGGGCCATCAATTTCAATCTGCATGCGTCTATTTTTGGGCGCATGTAAGCACCTGACAATGATTGGGATTGGGATGCGGGATGCCGTGTGCCGGGCTTTTAGGTTTTTAGGCATCCTGGGATAATGAAATTGATGAATGTTTTCTGCCGTTGCCCGAACAGCAAACAAGCGGCCCATCAGAGAGCAGGAAGCCAAGACGTGTGTGGAGCATTATCCCCTCGGAGGAGCGAACAAAAAACCAATCAAAACAAACGATAATGCTGGCTGACCCTCCTCGCTTCCGTGTTTGATGATGAGCCGGATACGGATAATCGGGATGCCGATGCTATTAGGAGGAGGGCGGGCGGATTCGATGATGTGTTGATTGCCCCCAGATGACCAGATGAGCTGAGTCGATTGGTCAGCCGGCAGTAAAATGCGCTGCATGTGCGTATATAGAAATCAAATTAAATCACGTTTAAATGGGGCAGTAAAGTGCTGCCCTTTGAATTCCGCCTGATTATGGAGCGTCGCATATTTGGGCCACCGATCGATTTCCATTCCGGCCAGGATTGACCAGTTGGCCCTCTAATTATCGTTAATTAGCCGAATTCGCGTGCAAGTTTTAAGCTGTCGGACATTTTCAGTGCCAGCGACTGCTGTTCGCGAGCCTTTGTCAGCCTAAGCCCCTGGATTCCTTTATTCAGGACTGTGTGCCATTCATCGCAGCTCATTAGTTGCTCTCGGCAGCAAATTAAACTGGCCAACAACGGTGGCCGAAAGTCGATTTTCCATTCATCTTCGTTTCATTATGTTCCTGGCGCACAGCAGATAACCCAGACCCGAGAGCGCGCCATTGACAAATTTATTTATTAACATTCGAGTTCATTAAACCAAAGGCAGCAGCTTGGCCGCCTCAGCTGGCTTTCACACGCTTGGCTGGAAGTTTGGGCCGGGCATAAATCACTAGGCCGTCGATGGTGCCTTAGACCCCGCCGACTTTCGGGACGGAGCTCTATCATTTCTGGTCGCTCCGACAAACTTTTCGAGGTCTTGCCGCGAACAATAAAGTAGTTTTTAAAGCTGCGCCGAAAATTCTTTGTTGAGGTGCCACAACAACACACGCGGCTCGCTTAATCCATAAAGATTTATTTGTCGGGCTGCAGAACAAACAGATTTTCGTCCACTACGCACCACCCAGCACCCACCACCCAACCCACCCGCGATTGGCCAAAAGTTTTTTAATTAAATTTCCACCAAATGGGCGGCGCATTTATATGTAAGTGGAACATGTTAAAGTTTTGCACACTTAGGGCGGCCTTAATAATCTAATTAAAGGAGTTCCGGTTTGTCATCCTGAGCGGATGACTTTGCTGGATTTAAGTTTAAATTTGGAAACGCCGAACAGTGGAATTTTCAATTAGTTTTTGTCCGCTTAATTGCATTTATCGTGGCCCGTGAATAATATATTTTACACGGAGCCCAAAGCACCGAGGAACACGAAATTCTTTGATGAAATTTTCGCCTAAAAGCGGATTGATGTCAGCCGGGCAAATTGCATTTTATATCGCGTATTTCGTTTGGTCCACCTTTCGGACGATTTGCCTGCCCAGTTTCCCTCTAGTTGTTGAAAGTACTGATAGCACTGATAGCCGATAGCCCAGTTGTAAGCCATTTGAACCGCGATAAGGTCGTTAACAACTATAATAATAACTGATCAGAGCCGTGTTTGATTTATGTACGGCTGTTTGATTGCCAGGTGAGCCATGCCACTCGGTATTCAAATTGGAAACCAGAAGCTGATGTATCCATTTTAGGAAGCCATTGCAGATGCGCATAATTGGAGTGCGATTGCTTGTGAAATGGACAGCTTCATTAGCATGCCGAACATAATGCAACATGGTTGTACAAATTAAGGGATCCGAGCACTGAGTTAATGCGGTCACAAATGCGGGTTATGAGCAAGAAAAGGCGTATCATCGATATTTCAGTAAGTAGTTAATATGAATCAAATTAAAATATTTGCAACATACTATATGAAAGAGAGAAGGGCGGTGGCGTTTTTGTATTTATTATTACTTAAATTGATTGCATTTAAGTGGCCTGCCCGGCGTAAATCCAAACATAAAATCATTTTCAAATATTCAGCCGTTGGTGTGCATTTTCGTCGAACATTATTTCAATATGGCTTTATGGTATTGTAATTAACCTGATTGTTTACTCATACATGTACACTATTATTCCAGCTCAAGTAATTTGATAATTATTTTAATTTGCTGCTCCTGCGAGCCTTCGGATGTGTTGGCTTTAGGCTTCAAAAATGTAAATTTGATTTAACAAAATGTTTGTTTAATTTAATGCCTAATTGCTTAGGCATGTTATAATTCAACTACAAAGGCTAAATATTTTCAAATTAGACTTAAAATGTTCAACAGTTGCATTCCAAATTGTTCGGAACTAACTAATACCTAGAACTTATTATTAAGCCTAGATCGTTTTGCATTAATTTATTTGTATATTTTTAAGATATCATGGTGAAACGTAGATCATTGACTCCCTGATGTCCACTTTATTATGCAAAGTTCCCAAAGAAGGTGCCATTCATTAGGGGTGCTTATTTTGCAGAAAAGTTAAATAACTTTCATCGCATTTTGAAAATTAGTCAATTTTGAGTAGTTCCTAAGTTGCCGTCCTGTTTTTAAAGGATGTTGTGCGGTGCCATTCTGATTTCTACGGATTTGTATCGTGTCAGGTTTGTCCCAAATGATGGTTTGCGTGTTGGCTTAAAAGCTCAACAATGTGGATGTTATGTTAATCAGTTATACTGCTCGAAATGTTAGAATTATTATTTCGGAAGGCAATCGGCTTAAATTTCAATATTTAAAAACTAGGTGAAGTACATTTTTAAGGTATACTCCTTTATTCTTATGAATCAATCTTAAATGTCCTTCACTGTGCTACGTTTTTAGTCAAGCAATTACAATTTGAAAAGACATCTTAAGTGTGGGGCATGAATAATCATAATCGCTACGATTCTAAGGAGGTGGGTTGTTTGTTGATGGACTATTCAATTAGTTTAATCAGACAAAAAATACACAGCAGAATAAGAAGAATGCAAATGGTGTAAAAATAAACCATTAAAGCGATTCATTGATTGTATCGAACTAAATAAACGAATGCACCGGATAAACAGCTGCAACAATATTATGTTATAGTAGTATTTAGCGTTTATTCTAATTGTAGCGAGCATTGTGGAAACGTAATTATTCAGTGATTTGGAAACGAGCACTATATTAATAATGAAATTTACCAGGCGGTCATATGAGAAATTGTGTTGTTCAACGAATTAGTAAGACTAATAATGGATTTACATAAAACATTCAATGGTAATGGTAATTGGGTAAAATATTCAAAATCGACATTTATTTATTACCTGTTAAGCTTGCTACAGGACATCTAGCATGCCAAAAGTGTTATATTTATTTTAGATGAGTCGTTTATTAAACGTGCTAAATTTAACCACGCAGATTATTCGGCGAAATTGCATTTTATGCAGCGCCAACAATGTCAACAGCCTCAAAAATCAAAGTCGATTCAGCTGACAGCTAATGGCACAAGTTCACTCCACAATTCATATGGCAAAAGTGTCAACTTAGTTGGGCGGAGAAAAAGGTGCGGAATGGAGTGACCCTGAGACAGAGCGCAGAAATATTGCCGGTGGTCGAGTGAAAGGTGTCAGGCAACTGGAGTTCGAGTACGTGACTCTAATACTTGACCAAATCCATTGGCCAAGTGAATTGGCCACAAGCGCAATGGACCACAAGTCGAGCTGATGTTTGAATTTCGGTTTTCTGGCTGCGAGCTCATAAGCGGCTTATGCAAAACACCGATTCGGGTGTGGAATCGATTTAAAATCGAGTGTATCACTTACTCGACGGTTTGCAGGGCAGCCGGCCAGAATAAACAAAAACAGAAACAGATTTTAAACCCGTTTTAGTTGGTGACGCACCGAATGGAGGGAATTTACGTGTGGAACTTCCCCCGGTTCCCGCGACTCAAATCTGAGTGCCATTTCGGGGCTCAAATAATTGACGCTCTGCGGTTTAGGTATGATTCGCATTAATCACGGTTACAATTATTTGCATGTAATCTTGCACAAATTAGTGCAGTCGAAATGGTTCTCGACTGCGAATGATTGAATGCCGGCGGAGCTTCTAACATTTTATCTCCAACCTCTTGCGACACCCTGTTCCCTTATCGCACCTTATCTGGTGGGAAATTCGGTCTAATTGAGGCGAGAGTTCGATGCATTCACAGCCACTTTCAGTTCATTTTGGACCACATTAATAACAACTGCCACAGGCACTTGTTTCACACTCAACAAACACTCGGCGGTCACAACTCGATGAAAAGTTAATTAATGTAACTGCCCAAAGACAAGCGACTATCTAAATCGAATCGCCAGTGTTTGTCGTTCATTACACTTCCTCGACAAGCAGGCAAGGTTCATTAGCTCGACATGAATCAGTGGGTAAGTTGAGTTGGCGGCGACAACGCGGCGTATGATTAATAACAATTATCGAGATTCTGCCAAGTGAAGATGCCACGCCACCTGGTGGTCAACCGCAGACTTGCGGCCAAGTGGGCATCGGAATTAGAACCTTGACACGCCTCCGCCGGCGTCACGTTTCTTTAACTGCCACAAAATAAGCCTCGGATGCTGATATTGGAGGCGATCAGAAACATCTGAAATGTCGGATTTATGCAAATCCAGCGGCATCAAACCGAGAGCGGAGAGCTCAAACCTGTTGCTGCCGTCGCATTCATTTCATTTCCATTCCATTTCATATTTAGAAGTTCGCGGTCCGAGATGTTAGTTTAGTTTTAATTGCGCTCGTAAACGGTTCACTTCAATCCGATCAGCTCTCTAACGGACACCCGTTCCTAAAAGCCATTCAAATTCCCTTTTTGGGCTGTCAAGATTGAAAAGTAATATTCAATTCAGGTAAACTTTGCCATATCTAGTGCTCTTCGCAGTGTCGTTGTTGGTGGTAATTTTTACTCTATCGCGGTTTTTGCATTTAAAAATTGAATAGCAGACATATTGCAAATAAATGTGAAAAGCTCGACACGGAGCTTAATTAAAAATAATAAAGTGAACAGTCAATAAGAAATTTCCAACAAATATTGATTGAAAAAATTAATCAGCCAAGTGTAGCGACTAAGGGATGCCCAATATGGAATAAGTGTGAACTCAATTAAGCCAGAATGTGTGCACTTGTTTGTCAAATGAATTGAATTGGCTTATGTTTTTTAAACTTAATGCCTTCGCTCAATCAGAGTTCTTTAACTTATTAATGCCATTAAGTAAATGTTTGATTTTCATATTCGTCATCGGGAAGAATGAAGGCCAACGAGATTCCATTTTTAATTAATTATGCCAGCAGGATACGAGCCAGTTCCTTCGGCCGTAATTAACCACATGTGTATTTCATTGGCTTCCACCTTGACTATCTTTTCCCACCCACACTTCGATTCTGGGGCCATGTTCCGTGGTGGTCAAATATTTTTTTAACGAATTAAAGCGGACCCGGAGGCAAAAACCCTTTTGCGGAGGGGAAAACATTGAACGCAAATACGCATATCTATGGAAATTACATTTTAATTTAATTAATATGCGGCTGCGAAAGAGAGTGCATGTCCAACCCATTTTCCGCTAGCTATGTAGATTCGGCTGAATAATAAAATAAATTAAAAACCGGAAACTGGTCAAAACCTTAACCGCCACAATGTGGTATCGTTTGAACTTAAAGTATTTTGAGCACGTGTTCTTTACAAGATTATGGTCGAATAGTAGCTTCAATCCTTGATTTAAGAGTGCATATGCTTGGACTCTAATTAGCCCCTTCTAATTCAAAGCAGATAAAACTAAATAACTGCATTCCGCAGTAATTGGAATATAGAACAACAGCCGGTTCTCAGAAAGCGCAGTACCG
This sequence comes from Drosophila sechellia, assembly GCF_004382195.2. NCBI lineage: Eukaryota > Metazoa > Arthropoda > Insecta > Diptera > Drosophilidae > Drosophila > Drosophila sechellia. The sequence continues at coordinate 4,663,932 of NC_045950.1, read as the reverse complement.
CGATTCCCTCCAATTTTTTCAATTTGCTTTGTCCTGAACGGAAAACTTATAAAAATGCTCGGCGGAAGCGTGAAATTGCGCTGCGAGCACACACCATGCGTGGGCGGTAATGGGCGGAAGTGGGTGGAAGTGGGTGATTCACCACATTACTGCAACTGATTGTTGGTAACCAGACAATGCAGCTACTGCCAACTAGTGCAACTTCGCTCATCAGCGATTTCAGCGAGCAGCATGTGGCACCTATTTGTGTTATCGTTTTGTTAGTTAAATAAATTATGGTGAATGTCGTTCGGGGAAGGGCCTCTGTGCTCCGTTGGCATAAATTGCATTTGCAAACTAAGTACGTAGCTGGCGCCATAACATCGAGTTAAGTCCGACCAGCGAAACGTGAGCGTGTCGGGGTACCAGCGGAGTTAGTGGAAATCATTGAGAAAATTGCATCATCAAGAGCCAGCAGCAGCAGCACTTCCCATGCATTCCATGTTGATCGTGCATATTTTACCATTAATACGGAACCCAACCCTTCCAAAAGCATTCGATGTCGTGTTCGTGGTTGTTTGCTGGCATCTCGACCACTAGCCAAGAATTTCCATTAGGCTGCTTCTGAAGTTCAGTTCATGGGAAATGGAATCCAGATAGCCTTCCTTTCAGTCCGGAAGACAATAAATTATAACCAGAATGGGTAATCAAATAGGTCACAATGGCATCTGTTCGAGCCTCGAATCTAGAGTCATAATATGCTTTGAGATGATAAAGACCTTGTCATGGGCAATCAACTTTCAAAAACATATCTCTGTATTCAAATCATTTGTTGGCATTATTTGAAACAAAATTTAATGATTTTTATTGGTCCGATTTTAAATATGAATAAGAGAACACTTCGGTTATATGTTTTGATTACATGATACATCTTAGTGCATTAAAGGCTTAAGCTTCCGTCTTTTGCACAAAAATTAATGCTCAGATTTCTGTAATTCGATTTCCATACACGCTGGGCCAAAAAAGCAAACTATTTACACTTGATTACAAAGTTAAGCACACGCCCTCAAACGCAACTGCCGGAAAAGTGGAAAATCGAGTACATCAACAAGTGCACACACACATAAAGTGCAGTGGGCGAACGGAAAACGCACTCGCACACTGGGCCAAAAGACAAGGCAACCGGAAAAGGGCGGAAACGCGGGAGGGCTGCGGCGGGGAGGCGGCTAGGAGGTGGCAGAGCGGAAATGAGCGGCAAACACGCAGTCCCAAGCGTCCCACCGATGAAAAGTGAATAAATATTTAAAGATTGTCGTAGCTGTTAGTAGGGAGCCAGCAAGTGCATCAGCGGGTCAGGACTTGACATTTAACCCCGTAGCCACATAACCGGGGCGGCTGGGAGTGTGTGTGCCACTTCATTTCCGTTTCCGTGCACTTTGGAGCTGCGTTATGAGTGCGCCCCACCTGGCTCCTGGCCCTGGCTCCTCCGCTTTTGTGTTTCGCACATTGTTGCTGCATCTTGTCGGCAGTAAAGCGTGGAAATTAGTTGGGGCGGCGATGGCAAAGGCACCTAAGTTTCCGCCAGCTGCATAAACGTGGCCACAATGTTGCAGCTGTGAGGAAAGAGCTTGGGCAGGATCAGGACTCATTCGGCTCCAAAGTTCTGGAAAATGCTGTTACTAAGCCTTTACTGTTTCTAGTACACGCGTAGGCCATTTAATATTATTAAAGCAATAAGTAATATTTTAAGCATGGAATCAGTTATATTTTTATCTAAACGTAGTCAAAGCCTGATCAGATTATTGAAATTTACCAATTATAGACTGCATATTTATTTTCCATTTCTGTGCAGGCTAAAATTATCTCATTGACCATCAATCAAAGTGATGGATGCGCCAATATTTCCATCAAGCGATATCAACAGAGCCAGAACTTGTACACTTTTTATTTTCAAACTTCCCTTGTGTTAGTAGCCTGATAAATTGGCTTAAGTCGAATTCAAAGACAAATTAAGGACTCAAAAAGTCTGTCTTAACTCTTTAAAATCAAATTTTAATTTATTTTAAACACGATTTATTCTTTAGCCCGTGTTCTCTTTGCTTCTGTTAAACGGGGACTCTCTTTCGCTGTTAAACGGCGACTGTGCCGAACAGGGGAAATTTTAACAGAACTGTGAACGAATCACGGCCATGTTGCGTTATTAAAGTGAAAGTAGAAATGATTTGATTGAACAGGGTCGGATATATGTACGTGAATATGGTCGGGAGGGGTGGCCAACTCAGCCCACCTACGATACGATGTTATTATTGTCATTTTTATTGGTCCCGAACTTCCGCTGGAGTAATGAAAACGTTTACGTTTGCATTACGCCGCTTTTTCTTTTTATATGGCCGAAATTTTAGGCCAAACTTTTGACGCACTCGTCCACATAAAACCAGTGTCGCGTCGAAATAACTGGGGCATCGTTTAGTAGCGGGGCTTGGGGTTTTCCGGGTTTCAGGTTCCCATAAAAAATCCTGTGGGGCCTGATGGCATTATACATTTATGATTGACATGCCGGCGAATTGGGTATTTAATCGAATTTAAAGAACCCACTCGCCTAAAGCAACTTAGTTGGCCATCATCAACGAACCTGAATTATCTCCTATTCAGTGTAATCAGTAAAATGGCCCAGCTCCATTGTTTTCACTTCCACGAAGCCCGTGATTATGGTCAAAAGGAAGTGCTGCCTGACAGTGAATGAATCAAGAACGAGAATCAGAGATTAGGCAGAGTGGGAGTTGGATTATTTTCATTCAGATAAAATCGACGACGGATCTGGGATTGCCATGATTGCTCATTTCGAACCATCGTTGCCTTCTCATGATTATCCCTGCAAAGATACAACGTTTAAGCAGTTTTTACCGATTTAATTCGTTCTTCGCCATAGCTAGACCTAGCTAGGCCTCACTCACTGGCAATAAAGCAGTTATTCCCTAGTCCATAAGTGGCCCATAAAAATACTTCCTAGCCGGCGGCGAGGCGAAATTTATATACCTACCGCGATGGCGCAGGAATAATATTTTATTTTATCCCTGGCCACGTGTAGGTAGATTTCACTCCATCAGGCGAACTACATGGCGCTCTTTCATTTTCGGCTGCTTTGTTGCACGCTGCAAAGCTTTGCCGAGGGACATAAAGTTCGAATGCCACAATAGTTTCGCATCCCGTGGATCCGCTGCATTGTTAACCCTTTGACGGCGCCATAAAGGCCAGGTAGTGTGCCGAATGTCAAAGGGACTGGATACTGCATTGTATTCAAACCTATTGCCGCGGATGGCGGCGGATTCAGATAGTTCGCGACAGCTTCAAATCAAGGCTGTCACAGCATTGCCACCATTCATTGTTCTCGCCGAACACAGGATTTGATTTGGACGAGTGTCAAAGGTTCCCGGCTGTTCTGCTGCCTAGTCAAGTTTGCCTCTTTTCCTGTGGAAAAACACTCATTTGGCCGTTTTGGCCGGCTTGCTGCCTAATTAACAGGCAAAACTCCAGACTCCGCAGCCACATAATTGATCTAAAGTTAATTGCGAGGCATTAATGCCTGATGAGGCCAACATGTGCGGCTAAGTGCCAAGTTGTTCCGGCCAGGACTCGGATTCGGGCGTATTTATTTGCTCTGTGTCAGCGCCATAAGTCAATCTATTTGTTTGGCCCAAGTCCACAGCATGTACATATGTGAATTTTCCCTTTTTTGGGGCGGTGATTGATTAGTTTTGGATGGGCGCAAGGTGCGTGGGGAGTGGGGGAGTGGTTGCTCCTTTTTTGTGTAAACAAGAACCTCAGCATATGCCGAAGTCGATTTATCAAATCTAAGCAAATGTGAAACAAAGTTGAGGAAATGCAAATTGAAGTTTTCAGCGGAGATTTATGGGCCAGCATCCATACACTTCAAATGTAAATATGTATATTTAATTTCGCACCCATTTCACCGCCACTTTCGGTCGACTGTCTGTCGTCTGTCGTGCAATAATTTAAGTAAATTACTGGTCGGCCGCATAAAACCGAACAGAATCATTGTTATCAGGCCCTGCCCAGTGGACTCTTTCCCATTTTATATAAAGCCGGAATGGTCTTTAACGAGCCAACGTCATGTCCTGGGGCCTGGTTCTGTTTAATGCTGTAGTCCTTTGAAGGTATGGAGTGGCGGTGCGGAGGGTGGTGTGCATAAAAAACAAATGGCTGGCCATTTCGGTTGCGCCCATTTTGATGATTATGCCAGATTTTCATTTAGATGATGAACGATGATGCTCCTCGTTGACCCAGCATTAGGTGAAGCGTTCTATTGGAGCACCCCTTCCCTTTAGGCTGTCAACAAGCCATTGAGAGTTCCCTTTTTAATGGGCCATGTTCTAAATTTCAAGTCACTTCCCTGTCTGCTGGCCAGCTGATAAAGACAATGGCCAATCTGCATGTCCCTCTGATTCGTACTTGAGTTATGTGTAAGTGCACTTGACACTGGCCAATTATGCATGCAAGCCAGTGGTGTTCGTCCCACACTGCGTATGATGAATGTTTTCGCTGTACTCTGGTAATTGTTTCTCTCTGATTTACGGCTCCGATTTCGATGGTCGGGGCCTTTTCAATTGATGGTTGGGCTAATGACGAAGTCAACTTTTGGCCAATTAATTTGGCCACGCTCCACGGAACGCCGCAAGGTATGCAAAATCAATTTCCACTTAAGGCCCCGAGGTGGGGTAACGTTTCAATCGGTTTGTGTACCACCATCGATTTACATTAAGACAAGACAATTGGCGGGGGTGCGGGTGGGCGGCTGTGCAGCCACTCAGAAGTTGGCAAACAAGCCTTTAACATCGTATCAAAGGTGTAAAATTTCATAAAGTGTCGTTGGCAGGGCCAAAATCAAATGCAAACAAAGTCAGTGAAACGTTTTCGGGCATCATCATCCCACACACCCACAATTCGGGGCGTAGACGGGCATAAATTCCTGGATGTCAGACGGGGTTCGTGCTGTGAGGGTGCCCAAAGGATTATAAGTTGCGAGAGTGTCCTTGAGGCAGAAGCATTCCCGAGACTTTTCGGGATATGTGTGTGGGCGTGGCTGGCGCTTCGCAAGCGGGCTTATTGCAAAACCCAAAGCTCCGAAAATGTATGGCCGAGACGAAAGGCGATATGAATAACTTAAAGCTGATCCTGTGGACTTGAGTGAGCAATCAAAGCAGCGGGACTTCGAAGGGTTCGTTTTTGTACTCGAATGGTTTAGAAATTGGCATATCAGAGGTTCTGAATGCGAAATATTCTCGTCCCAATAACCCAGTTCTGTTTCAGCCAACAAAGCGCAATTTCAAACGTATAAATGATTCTACAAATAGATGGGGAACATCAATTGCGGAAGTTTAGCGACTGTAGGTTAATCAATTAATGCAGTAACATTGACTAAATGTAAAACTGCTAGATGTTCAAATCGTTTTACATTCGTTTCCTCACTTTAAACTACAAGGAAATCGTTCAACAAAGTCAACCAAATGTTTAACATAAAACTTTCAACGGGCTTAAATAGCTGATATCAGCTGGGCTTCTTACATAGATGGCTTATAAAATAAGTTTTGTGCTTATTTAAGGAAACGAAATGAAGAACACAAATACTAGTAGCTAGAAAACTTGAGGAACCATAACTCACTGTCCTACAGAACAGAAATCTTTATTTAGCGACGCTGCTTGCAACATGCACCATCTGCTTTCATTCTTATGTCTCAATTGTCGATCCTTAAAAGACCATGTCCCTGGACATCCTTCTCTACTTGTCTGCATTCAGCTGGACTTTGCTAACAGAATACCAAATGACCGCTATTGTGTTCTACAGGGCCTGCTGACCCCTGACCCCGAACTGGACATGGTTTACCCCAGTGACACGTCGGACGCCAACAACGAGGAGCTGGCGCTGGAGCACAGTGTTGCACATGGCAATGTCCACGGCAACGGCACTGGCACGGGCAGCTCACCCGGGACAACAACTGCTCCGAACGGGGACAACAAAGTCAATCAGCGCCACTACGAGCCGGCCGAGCGCTTCATCATCACCAAGAACGTGGTTGTGATAGGCCTGGCTTTCATGATTCACTTTACGGCCTTCCACGGCACATCGAATCTGCAGAGCTCGGTGAACGCGGATAAGGCCCTGGGCACCACCACGCTGGCCGTCATCTACGGCTCGCTGATACTGTCCAACATCTTCCTGCCGATGACCGTGATAAGGTGAGTGGACAATGGTGGGTACGAGGTCACACACTTAAAAAAGTTATTTGAGCTAAGTTAAATACGGGGAAATTGCAAATCATTTGATATATGGATGGTTCATAGTTCACTGACATTTGCTATGTCATAAAACAAATAGCAACACACACCTCTTAACTATTTAGAAATATAGTGACTCCAACAGACATAGTGACCTCAGCAGAGACAAATCTTGATATAAATATCTTGATAGATATTGATCATATATTCCACAGAGTAAATAGAACGGCACATTGCAAGAATAATTAACATATCTCGAGAACATAATAGTAAAAGACTTTGGAGCAAGAAGATAGAGATCTCAAATAGTGAGGTGGAATATCATATCAACTCATGAATAACATACAGTGAACAATGTTATCTTCTTCGTACCCGATGAATTTTCAATGGGCGATAGACCGAACCTGAACGTGTTTCAGAAGATGATCGGCTTAGGAAACAATCGAAAGAGTACTCTTAGCATAATTGCCCATTTTTGTTTCGCATTTCCTGCGCCTCGCGAGTGGATGAGGCTCATCTCGCGACGTGTGGCATTCCATAAAAGTTTCGGTGATTGTCTGGTGGTGTTTTTATGGGGATTTTATGCAGATGTGACAACGGCGAAAGCGCAGTCAGCAGACGCCCCGAAATGTGTGACTCCGAGCGCATTTGGCTGTAAAAATGTCAACAGGAAGTCCTTGGATTATCACAGGTCCTTGTGCCGCTCCGTCCCTGTTCCCGAATGTATCCCAAATCGGGGCGGCCGGATAGCCACCCATGTCTGACATTTAAACAAATCGCTAATTTATAGCGAGCCCCGCTTCACTTGGCTTATTCGAGGCACGAACTGCTGGCTCAGGCAACTTTAATCAGTTAACTCGATTTATTTAGATTTATGGCCTTGGGCCCCGAAATAAATGACCGCCTGCTAAGCATGTGCCACTTGCCACTCGGCGCTCACCCATCCTCTGTGTTTCCTATTTTTCTACTTTTCCATGTGCTTGTTTCATCAACAGATGGTTCGGCTGCCGGTTGACCATGGCGCTGGCCCTCTTCGCCTACATGCCCTACATAGCCGCCCAGTTCTACCCGCGGTTCGAGACCCTGATCCCGGCGGCCCTGATGGTGGGTTTTGGTGGCGGGCCGTTGTGGTGCTCCAAGTGCACCTACCTCTCCACCGTCTCCGAGGCACTTACCCAGGTGCGGGGCAACAAGTCGCGCAAGGATGTGAACACCGTCAAGTTCTTCGGCCTGTTCTTCATCTTCTACCAGATGGCCCAGGTGTGGGGCAACCTCATCTCCTCCTCGGTTCTGACCCTGAGTGCCCCTGCTTCCCAATCCCTGGCAAATGCTTCCTTGGAGCTGGAGGTGCAGCGGGAACTAGAGAGAACCAGGGTGGCCGAACTTTGCGGGGCTCGTTTCTGTCCCGGAGTGGGAGCAGAGGCCAATCCGAACCTTGTGCCCCCAGCTCCGGAGCAGATCCAGCTGCTCAACTCCATCTTCCTCACCTGCATGGCATCGGCTGTCGTCATGATGATCTTCGGCGTGAGTTCCCTCAAACGGTAAGTACACGAATGATTCTGTTATATTTGACTGATCAAACTGAAATAATATTAGTTATATGGCTTGGAAATATAGCTTCCTTCCGAATTTGAATCACCTAATCTTTCAAGGCCTAATAATAATATATATATATTGATATTTTTTTCTTAAATTAAGATTTTAAAATTTTTCGAATGTACATATATGGGCCTTAATTCATAAAGAATTTAAATATGTAATATAAGCTTGCGATATCTAAGACATAATAGGATTTTCTCCAATTAATGATCCACAGCTATGGAGTAAAGCGCGGTGATACTGGCGACGGAATGTCGGGGCTGAAGCTCCTCACGGTGACCATAAATCTTCTGCGGAAACGTCGCCAGATCCTGATGCTGCCCATCACGATGTTCATCGGGCTGGAGGAGGCCTTCCTGGCCGTGGACTTCACCCGTTCGTTTGTTGCTTGCGGATGGGGGATCTCTCGAATCGGGTTCGCCATGATATGCTTTGGCGTGGCGAATGCGGTGGCTGCCGGAATCGCAGGCGCGCTGGTGGAACGCATTGGACGGGTCACCCTGGCCGGACTGTGTGCAGTGGTCAACATCTGCCTGCTTACCTACATGTACACCTGGGAAGCGCGGGAGGGCGACTATATGAGCTACTGCACCTTTGCGGCGGTTTGGGGCATCTGCGATGGAGTCTGGCTGGTTGTGGTCAATGGTGAGTGAAGCTCGGACTAAGGCTTGTCGCCAAGATTGGGTATTAAACTAAGCTATTTGCAGCTTTTTATGGCATTCTGTTTCCGAACCATCTGATTGCCGCTTATAGCAACTTCCGCCTGTGGGAAAGCACTGGTTCTGTTATCGGCTACGTCATCAGTTCGCAGCTTTGCACATCCACGAAATTGGTGATTTTGATTATTTTTATTTTAATAGGCTGCGTGGGGTGAGTTTCCAGTTTGAATTTCTCGTATTTTTAACTGATGTTCGTAAACTTTACTTCAACAGATATGGCCTCATCGAGTACCGCGTTTGGCAGAAACAAAAGAACTTGGAAGTCATGCTGAGTGACTGATTAGCTCCTGAAGGCTAATTCCATAGCTTGCCATTTTCATTTCTGATTAATTTTACCTATTCCTCTAACTCATTTTCGTTAGGGGAAATAGATATAAAGCTTGAATCGGATCCAGAGATAAGAAGTTGTCTTATGTGATATTGCCAAATATTGTTAGAAAATTCGTTGATTTCGTTACTGAATAAAACCAAGTTTGTTTTAATTTTTTAAATAGTATTTTTTATTACAATCATTTAAATATTTGTTCAGTTGTAGCTGTTTTCTTGCTATATACCATTTAAATTTCGTAGTTGAAATATTTTTTCGTTTCTTTTCCATCATAATTTTTGTAAGTTGCTACATAATGTTACTTAGTCTAAACACTTGCTGTCTTTTAGCTTGCTTTTGTTCTTTTTGAGTGCTACCATATAGAGTTATCTTAGTTTTCGAGTCTGAACTGGCTAAATACTAGGGTTATAATTTGTTTTATAAATGGTTGAAATCAGATTCGTTTCAGTATACAAGTTTAGCCAACGCATTAAATGCAAATATTTTAACTCGTCACTTACGAGCTCTACAGAATTTCTTAGACTGTGGGTCACACATAGATTTTATGCAGTTTTGGTTTAAATGTTTTTAAACATTTAATATGTAATTTGTTAGGTGTATGAACTGGTTTGCTTTGTTTTCTTTTTGGAATGGCACATCAATGTGATAAAATTTGGCCTAAAACTGCACAAGTCTGCTTTGGGGACTTTATACTACTTTTAGGCTATTTGGGATATGATAAGTGTTAAGTAGTTACTTAGTTGGCTAAATATTCAATTGGATTGGGTTCTTGGGTTTCGGGTTGCGGTTCGCTTGCGTAAGCCGATGTCCTTTGTAAATGCTATGACACACAGTATTACTTTACATGGCCTAACTGCTAAACTCTAGGGTGTTGTACAACTATCACACTGTAATACACAATCTCTCACGCACACACTCGTTTGCACTCACACTTAGACACCTAGCTATATACACGGCCCATCTATTTACAAGGGCCCCTGGCCCTATACCATTCCCTTGGACATCATGCGAACGGTGTTCTTGAGGGCCTGCCGTTTGTTGCAGAACCAGATCCGGATCACTTCCCGCTCGTATCCCAGCTGATGGGCCAGTCCGGTGATTTCGGTGCCTGTTCGGAGGAGGAAGGGGAGTTAGCAATGGTTCCGGGCACCTCTACTTCTTGTAACTGAAAGTTACCACTCACCCGAAGGATGCGTATTCCGCTCGAAGTGGGCATTCAGGAGCTCCAGAGCCTGCGGCGTGAAAGATGTGCGCCTCTTGCGCTTCTTCGACGGCTCCACGCCGATATAGTCGGTGAGGTGGTTCTGACCCGATTTGTAGCGGTTCCAGTGGCTAAATCAAGAGAGAACACAAGTTAGTCGGGGTTGTCGCAAAATGGCGCCCAACGTGGGGCAAAACGGCGCGTGGAACTGCCTCCATACTCTCACCTCTCTTCGGCCTCCTTCATCCAGCGCTCCAGCACAGGCTTAATCTTCTGTGCGCTCTTTGGTGTGATGTCCAGCTTCTCGAACCTGCGGTTGGGAGTGGTATTTGGGAAGAGGTATGTAGAGAATTAGATCCTGGATCAGATCGCTCGATGGGCTTGTGCAAGCCCGTTATAACGCAAAAGAAACGTAACTAAAGTGCCAGGACATTGTCAATTAGCATTCTCTTTCGGTTCTCTTTTCGGATACGCTCTTTCTTAATCGTTCAGTGGAGAAATTTTGTTTCACTTCGCTTCTGCTGAGCTGATGAAACTCTGCTCGTTGGCAATGCCCTGGCCAATTTTGGGAGCGCATTTATGCAAAATAAACGTGAAACAAAAGAAATACATGGCGAAATGAACAGGTTAATGAGCCTTGCACTTTAGTTAGGTTTCTCTTGGACTGCACACACACACAGCGTACACACATCCTCTCAAGGAGGCACACATACATGTTCTGCTGCTGCGTCGACAGTTGAGCGGCGTACATCTGCGCAGCGAGTGCACTGCTTGCATTCGATAGGTGGCATTCGACATTCGACAGTTGGCATTTGACATTCGACATTCGATATTCGGTTTTCAGTTTGCGGTGGGTGGCATTCGACATTCGATGTTGAGAGAGAGAGGAGTTAGATAGAGTTGGCGTTTGAATCGAAAAAATAAACAAATAAAATAAATAAAATTAATTTAGCATTTAATTGGTTTGTTGTCTGTTTTTCGTGGTTAATTTAGCATTTTTAGATTTGCTAGAAAATGTCCTGGCACTCTTCGAAAATTGGTTCCAGAAGTTTACGAAAAACAAATTAAGGGAAACATAAATATGTGGACTTAAGCAAAAAATATTGTTGAGGAAAATATAATAAAACACGATTGCTTAAAGGGGAAAGTAGCCAAAACGGTTGTCCTAATGCGGTTCACCTTCTACTATCACTTTAATAAATCAACATTGTCATAAAAAGTTTCTTAATTATCGGTTACCAAGAAAACGTTCAAAAAGGGTCTGTAAGTATGCTGCAATTAATTTTGATACGGAAATTGTCAGATAGTGTAATTTTTGTGGTATACTTTAGATTAATTTTAAAACTTTTAAATCTTCTGATATCCTTATAATGGATTGAATGTTATATTCCATTTTATATTTATAACAAAATTGAAGTGGATATCCTACTCTTTTGTTGTTTTTCTTGACCAAATCTTACACGACTGGGGTTGTCCATGCATATCTCACCTGCAAATGGCACTCTGGCTGTAGGCCGGACCCTCGGTCACCGATAAGGCCTGGCCCACCTGGGTTTGTGTGAGTCCCAGGGACAGGCGCCTCAGCTTGAAGGCCTTGGCGAACTCTTTGATCTCGTCCAGATCGATGCCGTCCACCACGTTGGTAGTGGCCTGGTTGATGGTGGGTTCATCTGGGGGAAGATAGGAGAACAAGCTCGGTTAGTAGAAACTCCGACTCTGCCATGGAAGCTTAAAGTCTAGCTATTAAATGGGAAATTAGCTTAGATATCCGTCTTCGCCGTAAGGCCATGCAAATGACTTCATAAATTGCAGCCCCGTCTTGGTCTTAATTACAGTTAATTGCGGTAATGGCAAAACATTATTGCAGTGCAGCCCAGGTAAATTGATAAAGCACACGGCGAAGACACCTGGCAGGTTGTTCTTGTCTATTAGGCAAGTGCGAAACTCACGGCTTTTATCTGCCTAATTTGTTAGCAGCAAGCCTGCAGGATGCAAACTACTCGCGTAGAATTTTGATTTATTTATTAATGATATGCAAGAAGGGAAAGACAAGGGTCCCAGGCAGCAGCAACCAACAGCCAACAGCCAACTGCAACTTCAACGGCAGCCTTGTGTTTTAGCGGTAATTAAGATGCGAGAACGGATTGGAGGCGATGGATGCGGATGGGAAGGTATAGAGATGGGATGCCAGGGTAAAGGATCCGCACGCTCTGGCAGCATCCTTTGCGGGCCGTAACTCAAGCTGTCGTCGCAGCTAGCTGGCTTTGTTCGCCCGGTGTTGTTGTTTGCTGCAGCCTTTGAAATATGTCATTAAATGCGGAAGACATCTTAAGTTTTTGTATGCATCAATTAGTAGTAATTAAGCCGCATATTGTCTGCAATTTGTATGCGCAAACGATGCGATGTCGCAATCGAGACTGCTCGAGGTGGAAGCCATCCAATCCTGATGACTCCACTCTAATGGGTGCTGGGGGCTTGTCTTCAGCTTGTGCTGATTGCATTTTTAATGCATCCAAAAGTTTCAATTAGGGCCCCCACTCTTGCACGTAGATTGGGAATCTAATCAATTGAAAATGCCCTAACAAGAAAGTCCATCCACGTCTATATGGTGCCCATAATCTGCCCCCGGGCTAATCCCATCAGTTCGGCTTAGATGTCTCGATTCCAGCCTGCCGTCTAGCCTCAAAACCTAATCCAATCCCAGATGCGGAGCGTGACAACGTCAACGCAGCTGCTAATTTGCCCAACACTTTCGGTTGACATCTCTCAACTTTGGGCAATGCGTTCTCGCTAGTCTTGTTTAGCTCACCTAATCCCCAGCCCCGGAACGCTGCATCAATTATGAATCCCGTCCGTCGCAGGAAGTCGTGTAAATGCACGCGAAACTTTTCGCACACACGCCAGAAGACACGAGACGGCGGGTGGAGTCGAGTTTCAAGTTGATTTTCTTTTGGAAAATTACATAAAGTGCAGTCAACTTGTTAGGGCTTTTGGCACTGCCAGCAAAGTTGGCTTTCGACGAAAATTTCGTTAATTAATGTTGGCCAAAAAGTTGATTTTCGCCCCGCCATTGTGCGCATATCACTCATACGCCGTGTTGCACTCGAGTGCGGCTCTTAAAATATCAAATCATCATCAGCTCGCTGCGGACCCCAATTATATGTGTACAACTGCGGAGGGCACTCGAGCTTCGTGCCTCCGGCTCATTGGGATCATTACACGCTGAAGGATGCTTAGAACAGTTTTGGGGAATTTGTGTGTGAAATTAATGCTAAGCTAGGAGCTTGGGGTGCTTTAAAATCGGGATGCAAGCCGTTCGAACCTTTAATATATGGATTTTTAATAAATTAAAATTAAAACTGCGCAAACGCTGTTGCAATAAGCACTTTACATATGCGAACTATTATTAAAGTTAAATAGAATTCTAACAAAGGGCTTGCAACCCATCTCTAAAGTACTTTAGTAGAAGAAAGAATCGATCTTTACTCACTCGGTGAATCCATGAGCAGGTCATTATCATTGTCGTTTCCATTGGGCGACAGGTGTGGCGGCTCGCTCCTGGACGATGGACTCAGTTTGAGGGGCTGCATGTGGGAAACACTCGACGTGGATGGACCCGGTCCAGGTGAATCATCGCGTGGCGAGGCGGACGAGGCCCTCGTGGCCGTGGCCGTAGGAGCTCCCAGGGATTTTGTAATGGTCAGCTCGCCATTGGAGGCATTTAGCCTGGAGGAGATTAGTTAGAAACAACCATTACCATCACGGCTGAGTGTAACTCACCTGTTTATGCTGCTAAGTACGTTGGCCGTGGCACTGGATCCCGCCGCTGTTGGTGCTCCACAACTGCTAGTCGAGGTGGCAGTTCCGGAACTGGGTCCGTTGCCCAGGTAGTCCCGCTCCAGACGCGGAGATCCGCCCAGCGATAGGGCGTGGCTCTGGGGCGAGTGGGTGCGGAACAGCGGGGAAGTGTAGCCTCTGTCGCTGATGCTATTGGCCGCCGAGTTCGAGGGGGCGGAATTGGGCGGTGAAAGTCGCCCGGAGGGCAGACTGCCGCCATGGTGACCTGCACTCGAACTGGACGAAACACTGGCCCTGGTGGCCGTCGCCGTGGGCGTGTGCGAGCGTCGTTCGTGGCGCTCCTGGCGCTCAAGTCGCTCCAGTCGATCGTGCCGCTCGTGGTGCTGGCTGAGATTCATTCCCGTGGTTGTGGACCCGCCACTGCCGCCCATCCTGCCCTGCGGACTGTGCTTCGGTGAAACCGTCGACGATCCCCGCAAGCTATGCCCAAAGTGATGACGGGGTGGCGGTGCCGGCGGCGAGGTGCTGGCACTCAGCTCGAGAGGCTTCAGGTCCATTTGCGGAGCGGTTAGCTCATCCGGATGTCGCAGACTGATCTGTGGCAGCGTGGAGGAGACCGCCGAAGTGGACTGCGTCTGCAGGTGATGGTGCAGGTGCGTCTGAGTCTCGGGCTTGATGTGCAGTTGCTGCTGCAGCAGAAAGGCAGCTCCAGGAGGAGGAGGTTGCGGGCCCTTGGCGGCCAATCCGGGACTTCCGCCTGTGGGCGATCCGGCCGTCGGAGATCGCTCCGCTGAGCGCCTCAAATCGGCGGCCAGGTGAGAGTGCGGCAGGTGACCAATTCCCAAGTGCTGCTCCCGTTCCCGCTCCCGTTCCCGCTCTCGTTCCCGTTCCCTCTCCCTTTCCCTCTCCCGTTGCTGCTGCACCTGCTGCTGCTGTTGCTGCTGCTGCTGCTGATGTGTTGCAGCTGCCGCAGCAAACAGTTCCGGATGCAGAGCCGTGAGCAGCTGCTGCACGCCCGTCGAAAACAGATTGGGCTTGAGTAAATTCGTGGGTGTCTGGGCCAACTGAGGCAGGGCGGTGGCATGCTGCAGTGCGGCCAGCGAGGGCGGTAGCAAGTCCCGCTGCTGCTGCTGCTGCTGTTGTTGCTGGTAGCTCGCGAAGGCGCCAAACGCGTTGGGCAGAAACTGCTCCGTGGTGGGGATCTGCGGACTCACCGGGATAGTGAGGATGGTCTGCACGGCAATGCCTGTAAAATAACATATATATGTTAGTAAAGGCTTTCCATAACTGGGATCTAAGATACGCCCTTTTCAAAAAATTTTAAAACGGAAACCCATGTGAAATCCATCTTAAATCTCTCCTTTTTTATACTTAAGATCTGAATTTGTTAAAATGCATATATAAAACCATACTTTTTCAAAACAATCGTTTTCTACCGCTGTTCCAGCTATTAAAACGTGACAAAACTAAGTGCTAGATACAGATTCCAATTTAGTTTCATATAAAGCAGTATTCTGATTTATTCGTAGAATCAATTAGCACTTAAGTTCTTGGTATAAATTGTTAAAATCAGCATTAACATAAATTCGAAAACAAAAGACTTGATGGCAATTTCAGCTCAGCTCTTCAACTTTTGTTTTGGCCTCTAAGGTTAAGCATTTTATTAGTCGCTTTGGAAAGATTACAGCAAATCCTTTTTCGCCCCACGCGAGGAGGAAATTGAAAGTTGCCCTAATCGCTTTACGAGCTTTTTATGCCCCGTGACTCCACCAACCACGAGCTGCGCTGAAAGTCAAGCCAAGTCAACTATGCTATTGATACCCAGACGAGCAGACGGACAAGGCACAACTACTACAACCCGGAGAACTGAGCCCGTGAAGCACACACTCACCTTGGGCTGTGGGTATGAGCAGCTGGGCGCCCTGGACGCCCTGCACCAGCTGTCCGGAGGCAAGAATCAGCTGGGGCATCTGTGCGCTCGACGGCGGCGCC
Organism: Drosophila sechellia; assembly: GCF_004382195.2. NCBI lineage: Eukaryota > Metazoa > Arthropoda > Insecta > Diptera > Drosophilidae > Drosophila > Drosophila sechellia. The sequence continues at coordinate 4,648,022 of NC_045950.1, read as the reverse complement.
TGCAAGGAGGGCGGGGGCGAGGCGGTGGCCGCCGCCAGGACATTTGCCAGCGAGGAGGCGCTCAGGGGGTGGTGCGGGGAGCTGCTGCTGCTGGGATTATCCGGCTGCTGCTGATTTTGGGCGGAGCTGGTGCCGGAGTTGGCGGCCGATCCGCCGGAGCCGTTGCCGGAACTGCCGCCCTTGGCGGTCTTGCTCTTGCCGCCATTGTGGGTGGGCGAGGTTGGTGCCACCGATGGTCCGGTGGTTGCTGCGGGCTCACCGCCCACGCTGAGGTTCAACGGCGAATTGAACACCGAGGCGGCTAATCCTTGAAGACTTGCTAGTGCGGCGGCCGTGGCGGGATGGTGATGGTGGTGCTGGTGCCCATGATGCGGATGCGGATGCTGCTGCTGTTGCTGCTGCTGTTGTAGCGTGGCCAAATTTTGTAATTTTTGCAAATTTATCATGTCTTGCACTGTGGGATTTTGAACAAGAGTCACACAAAATGTTGTCATTAGTTTTTGTTGCAAACTCCTTGCCGAATTGGTGGAGGGAAGTTGGGGGAGAGGCTTGGGTTTTGGATTGCCTGCCAGCACTAATTGCCAGTTTACTTTGGCCCTGGCCGGGTTTTTGGGGATAAATGACTGTGTCGGGGAGGAACTCAAGGATGGAAACTCGCTGTGCAAAGAAGTCTTAGATAAATTATAGAAAATTAGTCTGAGGGAATTAGAGCGTTAAATGCAAATGCAGCCAAATAAGGTTAGCCGTATATGTCGAGTGCATATAAAACCAGTGTCCTTTTGATCATTGTTGTTACTTGAAACAAATACAATTTAGAACTGAAACAAATTAATCAATGCCAGGCTAGCAAGCAACAACATCTTTGCATTATTTTATTTTATTAATGGGGTACGGATTATATACATATATATTGAAAGGAGTTGAATATTTTAATATGTCCGATTACTAATTCAAATTCTAAAATAAAAAATGGTCCAAGTAACATGGTATTGTCTAAAACACTTGGTTTCAATGCGTAACTCGATCGGCATTCCTGTGATTAGATATGCATTCTAATCCTTTGATAAACTATTGAACTGGTTTAAAATATCGTAATATTAGTATTTAAAAAGGAAAAGGCAAACGTTTCCATCTTTGACAGTGTGCCCTTTGTGTGTGCTGCTGTTTGGCTTTCGATATGTACTCACTAGTTCCGTTCAGATGGGCCGCAAACGCCTTGGCCTGAGCCTGTTCCTCCCGCCGCAGCCGCAGGACTTCCGCCGACTGCTCCTCCGCCTCGCCCTCTCCTTCGCCCTCGCCCTCGTTCTCGTCCTCCTCGCCATCGATCTGCATGGGCAGCGGAAGGGGCAGGGGCATGGGCGGCGGGGAGTGATGGTTGGCCAGGGAGGCCGCCTTGGCCGCCAGATTCTTGTAGAACTCCAGCTCCTTGACGTGATCCTTGCTGTCGAACGGTGAGTGGGAGTGCGAGTGCGAAGGGGGCGGCGGCGAAAGGAGGGCGTGGCCGTCCGTGATCTCCATTTCATCGTCGTTGTTGTTGCTCCGACTGCTGTGGTGGGGATGGTGGTGGTGGTGATGGTGGTGGTGCAGGGAGTGGGCGTGGCTGCTGCTACTGGGCGAGTGTATCTTGTGGCAGCTGATCTCCTTGTCAAAGTCCTGAAAAGAACGAAGGATATGCATTTAATAAGATTGTTTCCATGCGGGACTTTCAGATGAATTTCAATCCCATTTGGCTGAGTAACTGCGCGGGGCATTCTAAATGTAGCTATGAGATGAAGTTTGGTTCTGTAAATTAATATTCACTTCGCATTTCATTTAAGAACCTTTTAACTTGCATGAATCCCAGCGTTCCTCTGGCTAAATTCAATTATATTTTTGCAATTAATGCCGTTTCAATTGTTCTGCTGAAATCCATACCCGAAAGCTAATGACGAGTCCTGAATCCGCATTCATTGTTTGTTGATTGGATTATATATTTAAGCGATGGCATTTTCGGACTCATGTTACATTTCATTTGTGTCAGTCGAGGCGACACACACACATACAATCTGGGCGTGTTAATAAGTTAATTTAATTTTTGTTGTAATTGTCAGCGCACATTTATTGTTTGGCATTTTGATCTGCCAGTGCGGATGAGCTGGCCAATTTATGCAAATTTAATTGGTTGCAATTGTTGCGATTCCAGCAGCCACAAATGGGAGTGCAGCAAAGTGTCAATACGGGCTTGATTAGCCGTTTAAACGATCAAGTGACATTATTTGCCTCTTTAAATTACATCTCCCTGCGAACTTTCCTTTAAAGACGGGCCAAGTGCCCAGCTAACAGGAGAATCCACGGAAAATGGGTGGATAGGTAAACCAATATAATTATTGGCAATTAATGCTGGCGACGCCAAATGCGCTTAGAGAGGGAACTTGGGGCGGAACATTAATGCCAGCACAAACGGAGCAGGACCCTTCTTGCGCCGTGGCGGAGCTTCAATTAAATTTTATTTGCATAGGAAATTAACATAATTGTAGTGCAAAATACAGACCAAAAAAAAAAGCTGGGAAAATGCTAAAATCGAAAAAAGGAGGGACCCAGGGAAAAGCAATAAAAGTAAGCAGTAAACGTGACGGCAGCGAAGGTAAAGTGTTAAAAAAAATATTATGCAAATAAATAGGAATGTTTGGTGGGTGTTGCAAGTGCCGCAATTAAACGGAATTTCTGCTGACCAGCCAATGGGAATGATTTGTATCGGGGTAGACCTTATGGTCTATCAATCATCTAACTAACCAGTATTGGAAGAGTGGACATTAATTAAAGCACTTGATAAATTTCACTGCAACGTGCTGCAAATTCATTAAAAATTGACGTTTATTGGCGCCGTCAGCAGCACAACAGCAACTACTTAAACAGTGGGGGAAAAAAGGGAAGCAGTCCTGCCAGGACGAAGCAAGTTAATGTCATTGAACAGCAAATCGAACTAAATTTATGACACGCCGAGACCGAGAGTGTATGAAAAAGGAAAAGAACTCCCAGCACTGCCAACGTTAATGTCCTGCGAGTGTCCCCGTGTTTTTTACGCTTCTCTCTGTGCCTGTGTGTGAGTGTGTGTGTCTGTGTGCATGTCCTTTATGCAAACAGGCGGCAAACAGACGGCCGCTGACAGCCACTATGGCCAACCCACACACTCGCACACGAGTAGTTGGGAGTCCACTGATGTGCAATGAATTAACTTTTCAACATATTTACCCACGCTCAATCGAAAGGACTTGTGTGTCCCTACGGCTACAGCTGCATTGCCGCTAAAAGTTGAAGAACAAAAAGTGGCCACCATAATGAGCCACCGACGCTGTCTCCCGCCTTTTGTGCCCGGCAGTTCTATTTTTGTAGCCTCGCAAATGAGCGGAAATTAAAAACTGATTTAGCATTGGAAAGCAGAAAAGCGGGCTTTCCCACTCCGCTGGACTGCGGAATCGAGGCGGTTTGATCAAGGTTTCTGCAGCTAATATTTAACAAAACCTAACCGGCTCGATTCAAGGGCCTCCAAAATAGGTCGCTATATAACATTAATTCAGAAATATGTGAATAAATGTGAAGCTGTGAGTAAATTCTAAATGAACTCTGTTTTAGGTAAACCAACGCCTGATAGTGGATTCTTCTAGACAAATTCAAATACGTATCTTAGTTTGTACGCCATTTAAAGGAATTATGATAAATACATTCAGATACAACCCCGTAGATACGTCTTGTTTTCACATTCAGCTTTGGCCGGGAAAGGTAGCCATTTCATTTGCAAACCATATAGGTACGAATATGCAACTCCTCCCCCGCCGAATCGTCGGCACAATCGTCTCCGCTCAGATTCGGACAGTGAAGCCCACTTAAAGCCGCCCAACAATCGCCTGGGCATCAACGTTTCCCTTTGGCTGCCGTTTTGCTGTTTTTGTTGCGCCGCCGTCAAATGAAAATAAGTCAAAAAAATAGAAAATGAATTGAATTATTGCAAAGAGCAAGAGATGCTCGCCATTGTGGACGGGGGCGGGGGCTTTATCCTGCAGGAAGGGGATTGGGTAAGGGGCTGGGGCTGGGCAGTGGGCACTTGACAGCCTCGAATGTGATAAGCAAAAGCCCGGCGCGAAATGGAAAACGCGATGGCAGCCTTTGGTTTTCTTCTTATTATGCTCCTGCAGCTCCCTCCCCATCGTGCCTTCTCTGTCTCCAGCACTCGTGCTGTCTCTTTCGCTGTCTGTGTTTTTTATGTAGCATGCTTTTGAGCGCGACGCGAAATTATAATTCACACATGTGACCAACCAGGGGGAGTGGGGCACTGGGTGCTGGACGCTGGACGCTAGGCGGTGGGTGCTGCTCGCCATTCGCCTGTGGGTGGTTGGGTGTTGGACAGTAAAAAAATGCAATTGCCAAAAAGTAGCCGGCAAAAAGAAAGCGAAAACGAGGAGCAAGTCGACGTAGTCGAACGGTTGCGTTGCTTGTTTGCTTTAATTGCAAATGGCATTTTTTCCCGGGGATCCGAAGGGGCATGGGAATGGGCAGGAGGATGTGGATGTGGATGTGGAAGTGGCGGACATGCACGTTACAAGCTGACCAGCCCGACCACCTCAACCTCCACTTGCAGCACCATCACAGGGAGGCTGGCTCATAAATTGTCGAAAAATATTTGACTTGTTCTATTTTTGGTCACCCCAGGCCCATCCAGAAAACAGTGCCTGCTGTGGCCAGCAATATGCTTCAGCGGCTCCCCTTTTCCCCGCCCCTGGGAAACATTTATGAGTGGTCGACAGGGCGGAAGGGGGGTGCTGGGGCCTTGCACTTTTGCATACTTAATGCTTTGTTTAATGCAAATGCACATAATTTCATCACCGACAGTGGGCGTGTGCGTGTGTATGTGTAGTTTTCTTTCATGCTTCTTTTGCCGAGATGCGAAAATATTTTTCAATTAATATTTATGTTGCTTTATGTGCCTGAATTGATAATTTCCCCATTGGTGACTCGAAAACGAATCCGAATGGTTTGCTAAACTGCTTGGGAGTTGCGGTGGCCGATGCGATGTTGGATTTCTGTATCGATTATGTGGCATCTCTAAAGTTTTTCATTATAACATGCCTCCTGAAGAAACCAATGTTATATACAAGCAATTATCATTCAGAAGGGTAATTCTAAGTTGAATATAAGTTTTCATAAAAAGGAAGGCTTGTTTGTCTTAATAGATATCTTTTTAAATACCTTTACTAACCTTATCTCTAAATTTATATTGAAATGTCAAAATGAGAAATACTTTCTAAAAGATAACTAAAGTTATCCAACGATATTTCATTAGACGTATTATAGAAAAGTTTTTGAACATGTTTTTATTGTTATTATTCCATTATGTGTAGCAATAAAGATTGACATTGATTAAAATAACGTTTAAAATTCTGATTCGATGCCCTTTTGTCCAATCTGTCGAGAATCAGCCTTTAAATCGCTCCGTTCACTCTCTAAACAAATGAGAAGAGGCCATCAATTTTTTATGCGACGTCGATTTCTTGCGCAATTTCGCCTGGGCACAGAGTGTCGATAAAGGGATAAGTTGCACCTGCAGGCGGGAGCATGGTTGCACCAACCACCACCCACGACCCACCCACCATCCACCACACACCACAACCCACTCTGCTGCAAACAAAAGCTGCACGCTGCAGACATTGCAATTTGGGCGAGAATTCGACTGTTTCTATGTACCACCGGCACGTGGGCATGTATCGGCTGTATCGGCTATATCGGAACGTCCTGTGTATATATATCGGCAGTTGTGGATTTTCCATATAAGGACACAGCGCAGCTGACAGTCGCATGGCGAATGAGGGAAAGAAAACAAAAACGAAGCAAAACAAAACAACGGCGAAGCACAAAAACCAAAACAAAAATGTGTAAAAAATGATGAACGACGGGGGGAGTTCAGTTGGAAAATGGAGCAAAACAAAAACAGGAAAAAATAAGGGGCAGCATCAGGGTAGGTCCTGCTGGTCCATCAGCAGCAGCAGGAGCATGAGCAGGAGCGACAGCAGCAACATCAATGGGCGCGCCACTCAATCAACCCCACTTGGCCGAAAGTGGGTGGTGGCTGGTGGGTGGCTAGTGGGTGGCTCGTGGGTGGTGGTGGCTCTCCGCTTGACAACAATGAAGGCCAAGCATTGTCCAGGACTCCGGGGACCACTCACCCATGCCACCCCTGCTCCGCCTACCCTCTCCTCAGATGGTGTGTTTGTGTGCGAGCCTGTCCCAATTTTTTTACGTTTTTCCGTTTACTCCATTTTTTCCACTTTTTGTGTGCCTTTAATTTTGCTTTCCTCTCTCTCCCTCGTTCGCTGGCTGATTTTTTACGGCACGGTCGCCTGCTACAGCTTTCTGACTGCTTGGTCGCTGGTCAGCCGCAGTTATTCTTTGGGGGCGCCGAGCGCTGGACATTGGGGCGCAATCCTGCAGCGGACACTGGTCACCGCTCTGGTCAAATGAATGCAATTGTACGGGTGTACGCATTACTTGCCCGCCCCACCGAACCGAGTGCCCCGCTCCTTTGGGCCGCGCTTGGACCGAGCATAAATCCTGAGCCCCTCGGACTGCAGCCTGGCAACGGCAGCACAGCACCACCCACCAAGCACCAGGCACCACATTCCGCCCAGCACCCCAATAAAATAATATCGAAGCCCCCAGTTCGGAAAAGCTTCGCACTTTTGCTTGCTTTTCACTTTTGGCGGCACACTTCTTTTTTTGGCTATTTCTTCTCGCCCAAAAATAAAAAGTAAAAGTTACGCCACCCACCACCCACTTCTCCTTGGCCGTCGACTTTGCCTGGTCAGCGAGTGGGTGGTGCGGTGGTGGTGCTGATTGGGGTGGTGTTGGTGGCTCGGAAAGTCCTGGTGTCTGTCGCGGCATTTATTGCCGCAATGTAGCCCCAGGGAGCTGATTCGCTCGCCCCTCCGCTGCTCATTTGCATCACAATTTTTAATTGGAATTGGCGCTAGAGATGGCCAACGATCGGGGGTCAAAAGAGTTCGGAGTGAAGGCTTAGCCTGGCCGACAATTGAAGGGCCAAGCTGCAAAACAATTATTTATCACCTTGCTTTGATGGAAAAATTAGATTTTCTCCGACGACCATTTTTAAAAACGAGAGCAAAAGTATTCCGTTGAGTGTATACCACCATGATGAGGCACTTCAGTTGCTGGGAATTGGCATTTACCAGTTAGGGATTTTAACCGAATATCAAGTGAACATAATACTTGAATGGCTCTGTGTATACATGCAACTGAAACCTGCAATCGCATCTACTCAATATACTTATCTAAAATCCATTATATTGCTTAGGCTGGAGTATATACGAGTTTAAGAGACTTCTTGATGTTGCCATCGTCGTGCAAATTGCATATCTTTTTCAACAATGCTTATATTATAAATGAAGGATTAATTTAATGTAGTGAATGCCAGTTAACTCAAAGATTTTTCACAACTGTCTATAGAATTACAAGTCCCGGTGTCCTTTTAAAAATACTCTCCCGCTGTTTCCGTTTCACCTTTGGTAGCGAAGGACTCCTTGAACCCCGCGTTTCACGCACCCTCCGGTCGAAGTCCTGCGCCCATTGTCCTGCGCCTGTTGCCTTGTTCTGCTGTTTTTGCCAGTTTTTCGGATACAATTGTTTTGTTGACTTTTTTAGTGTTGCCCCCTTGTGCTGTCGATCCTGCCACCATTGTCGCATGCTCCATCGCATCCCGTTGGCCGCAGCATTGTTTGCTGTTTGTCTGCCACTGTCTCCTCCTTATTGGCCATACGTGCCCCTGTTATTCTTATTTTTAGGCAACCGTCGAGAAGGCACACACAAGTTTGCCGTTTTTGTGTCACTTTTTTCGTGGCGCTCACATGTGTGCGAGCGAGTGCTAACGCTTTTCCTCTACATTTCTCATTCGCTGCTGCGTTTCCATCAAGAAAACGAAAAAGTAACATTTTTGCGGGCCTCGCTGATTGGTTGCACCCTCCGCTCATCTCAGAGCTTTTCCCGCCCCCACCAGAGCCCTCCACCCCTTTCGAATCCATTTTCCCATCACTGCAGGAACAACACATTTTTTGTTTTAGCCGTAGAGAAACATACCCGTTTTATTGCCTCTGCGATGTTGGTGGGTGGCGCTGCTTTTGGGCCCACTTGGTTGGGCGCTGGTGGAGGGGTAGTGCCATTTCAGCTACTCACCGGAAGCATCTTTCTGTGTACCCACCGATAAGAACACTGGCTAAGTGCGTGATATGAGACTGAATGCGATAACCTTCCTTTAATAAAGGATAAAGGTCCAAGGTAAGCTGAAAGTAACCTTGTTCACTGGATTTGTGAGGCATAATAATATCTATCTATATGCCTTTAGCTTACTATAATATTTTATAGCATACTAATTTGGTTAGTGGTATAAGGGTTCTTTAAGAAATACTCGGGTAACCATTAAATAAACATCAGTGTCATGATGCTCCTTTCTATCCTTACACAATCAATTAAGTTGTTACGCCATTTTGAGAAGATATCGACATAGTTTTTTCTAGGACGAATCCGATTTCCTTAGAGTTATGACTTCAAAAGTTAATTACTTTGTGCTGGCATATTTTCAGCATGTTCCTGGCTCCTTGAACATGCCACACTTTGGCTAGTTTTGCCCCCGCAACTCTTTGGAATTAATATTCGTATTTTCAATTACCACTGACACTTGTCTACGGCAGCCGAGCCCAAAGGGGGTTCCCCTCCTGGTCTGACTCCCACCTACCTCCTCCTGCTCCCACCACCGAGGAGAGCCTACCAGCGTTTCTGTTGTTGTCATAGACATCACACACGCCCTATTCCAATCCCCATCGCTAGTCCAATGCGGAATGTAAAATGTCATTACCGCTGACATAAATGAATAGCTGCATTCATTGCATTTGGCAGCAGCGCCCAGAAAGAAAGAGACGGACGCACACGGCCATCGAGAGAGAGAGAGGGAGCGATACCTGGCTGCCTTGGCTTCCATCTTAGATTGTTGTAATGGCCGCATTAGCGTTAATTAAAGCCAAGTTGCTCGTGTATGCATAAGTTGGACATGAATGAACTGCCCGAGCCATGACAACTGAAAGGAATGTTATCGATGGTACTGCAAATGGGTGAGTTTCAATGGGGTATTTTCTTGGGCGAAGCCAGTGTTATGCTACACAGATAATACTCAATTGCATCAAATACAAAAGGTGCAGAACTGAAGAAAATATTTTATTGAAATTGTAAGTGATTTAAATTTGCCGTTGCAAGCGGAGTCGGTCCACAGGTAAGTACCTCTCTCCGTCGACCAATAGTTCGTTGATTATAGTTTTTGATGAAGCCAAAGTACTGTTCTTAAAATTAACCCCATTCAAGTGGAAAATGAGCCAGTCCAACTAGAAAGCCGGCACATCTTTTTGGTTCCCTTAAACCCTCTTGACCCCAAGACCCCCTCCACCCCTCTGGACTATTGACTAGGACCAACAGCATGTGGAAAATGGGGAGACCGGCTAACGTGCAACTCATATAACATTTCTAATTAAAATTTTGTGCAGAGCTCCCGCCTAAGCCCCCATCGGAAGAAAGGTTATTAACATATTTGCCATAACCAGGGGGCGGCATTCATGGTGGTGTGAGTGTGGGTGTAAGTGTGTGAGCGAGTGTTTGCTATTTGTCCAAGCTGTTGGCCATTAGTTTGGCATGCAATCCGGCAACTTGTCCGAAAAAGTGAGTTCGAAATCGGTGCGGCCATTAGGGCAGAGCTCTGCAGAGGCGACATGTATGCATGCATGGGTGCCTAAGTAGCTGCGCTGTCTTCATTAAAAATTTTGCACCGCCAAACCTCTCAGTTGCCAGCAGCCCTAACGATACACTGAGGAAAACTGTGGAGAAGAGCAGCATAAAACGAATTTATAATTCATTAAGTATAAGGTGAGATGTTTTGACAATTACTCAAACATCAAGCATATTCTCATGTAAATTAAAACATTGTACTTAATGTGATAATAGCAGATTTTAAGTAATTTTGCAAAGTGCAGCAATAGGAGTTGCAGTGTGCTCGCCTCCCGCTCCTTGCCTCAAAGGGCAACAACAAATCGGGCTTCATTCCTAATTTAAATGCAAATGAGATTCATTTGACGACGACGTCGTCCAGGCTGCAGCCATAGCCCTGCTTGGGCGAGCCCGCCCACTCCACTCACCCACTTGGTCAATGCCACACGCACACACACACACACCCTTGCACAGACAGCGGGGCAGACACATGAGTCTGCTGGGCTTTCTCCTTCTCCGGGGACCCCGGTATCTGAATCCTGGGCTTTCTCCACGCCAGCGAGTGTGTTTTCTTTCGGGTGGGCATCTGCATTTATGCAAGTAGCTTAAATGGCTACAAAATGCGTTGCTTTGGCGAGATTTGTAGCATACATTAGGGCGGTGTTGCATGTGCCAGAGTAGCCCGTTGCACGTTGCAGTGTCAATTGCTGGCTACGCTTAGGCGCAACCTTAAGCTCGACAATGGCGGCTCTTCCCTTTTGTTCCCCCCACCTGGTCGGCGCAGAAAAGTAGGGACCACATAATCAGGCTGGGAAATTGCAGTGCCTTTTTGGTTTCTTGATTAGTGCTGCCGCACTGCTGTGGTCTGCTGTGGTCTGCTAATTTGGGCAAATTCGCAAACACCTTGAGAACATTTAGCAGTCCAATCAAACCGTTATCCAAGTAAATATTTCCCCAGCCGCTTTGTATATAGCCAGGGAAAAAGTTATTACTCATGCGCCACGTTGCACTGAGCACCAATCAATATGCAGGCTATCAAATATTTAAACTAAAACTACAAAATAACAAAAACGGCTACGAAAATTTAACTCATGCGTGCGAGCGAGACGGTGCGTTGGAGAGTGAGACAGAGCACGCCCCGACAAAGGGATTTTAATTGAGTGCAATGGCATGTGAGCGATATGTGCAGTAGGAAAATGCAGAGCGAGACAGCCGATAAGGGAGACAAAGACGAAATCCAAGCAATACTATCCAATATTCTTCCACATCCACATCCATATGCACACCCAAGCCCCATGTCCGTGTGTGTGTGGTCGAAATGCATTTTGAAGTTATGAATACACATATATCCTGTTGATTTTTGAAATTATCAAGTCTTAAAACACACTCACCGCCAGATTGTTAGGAAAGTGGGTGGCCAAATGGGCGGCCATTTCCCTGGCCTGTGTTTGTGGCCGTTTTTTGCATGAATTATTAAATGCTGTGTAATTTATTTGATTGTGATTGTGCCTGTGTGTGCTGGCTGCCTGCATTCGTAGTGGTCCGTATTTATTGCACTTAACTGCTTGGGGTTACGTGTAACAGGGCCTCTTTCCCCCGATTTGTTGAAATCTTATGCATTTGTCATGAATTCGAAATATTTTCGGCTGGCTTGGCTCGTTTACTCTCCCCTCACCCCCCTTCCCTGCCCTGTATGTGTGATTGTATGAGTGTGCATTTCAAGGATGGCAGGAGTTTGTCTGCGTTGATGGAGCCACGCATCACCCAGAGGCCTCCCAACCACCCAATCGAGCCACAGCCCCTTGCTAACTGCATCAACTATTTGTCCATACACATTCGGGTTTTAAGTTATTTCTGCTGCTGCAATTTATTGATCAATATTTTAGCCCAGGCGTTGGTCATTAGTTAGTCTGGTCAGGACATCAAGAAGCACTTAGAGCGAGAGAGATAGGTTTGAGCTGGGCAAAAACTGTACACACAAAGTGCGTAAGATACAATGGAAAGTTTCCTCTGTGATTGCAGCTTATAAGCCATCCAATATGCAAGCCCTGCAAAGAACTTCTTGCGGTCAAAACAGGCTGCCCTGGCCATTTAATCAATATTTTAATAACTGCTCCATCGATTTTGTGGCTATAAACTCTTTCAGCTATTTTCACACCACTGAACTCAATTACCAGAAAAAAAAATTAAAAAATAACAGCAAAGCTCCACAATAAGAAATTTGCAATCAAATGGTAAAGAGTTTAAAGGCAAACCTTTTAGTTATGGCTAAAAGTCATATTTGGGTGCCATTAATCAGGCCTTATAGTATAAATTTCGCACGTCAAAATAGCGGTTCCTTCAGTCCTAACAACTCTTTTCACACCATTAGACTTGAGTGTATTATGTGAAATGTATCCACCTGGGAAGGCAAAGTTTGCAAGCAGTTACACCTGCATATCCATCGCGCTATCCTTATCCCGAACACAATCTAATTAACTGTCATTGTGTTAAAAAGACGCCAAACTGGCAACCGAAAACTCGCGTCCCCGCCCCTTCTCTGTGGCCTGCCAGTTGAACAATGACAGCCGCCCCCTTTCCCTACGTCCTTGCAGTAGTTTGCGTGTCAAGTTGGCTCCTTTCAGGAAGCCGCTCCACCAGCCCCCACCAGCCCCCACCAGCCCCCTACCGGTCACGTCATCCGCTGCGCTAATACTAATGCGTTGGCAATAACAAAGGTTGCACATGCTCGCTCCACCAACAACCAACCCAAAGTTGCCGAGTTGTTGGCAACTAATCAATAGAGCAAAATTTACGTTTAATTAAAAATGTCTGCGTGTGTAAACCGGGCAGGTGGCAAGTGAAATCAGGTGGGGAGCCTATGCTGCTTAGGTCCTGCTATCGTGACATTAGCCCAACTGTCAGTTGGATAATTGCCTGGCTTAATGTGCAATTAGGCCTAGAACAAAACCTTAGACTAGAACCATCATCTAGCTGTTTTTTATCTACGATTACAATATGAATATGTAAGAGCGGAATCGCTCGAACTGCTTTTAAGCCTTTAAGCTAAAAGTTGGATCCCAAAACATCAGGGTAAATGAGTAATTCAAATCCATGGTACATTAAATGATTGATTAGGGGAATACAAATAAGAATGTTTGGTGTCCGACAAGACCAATGTAGCTGATTTCTGAGAAAACCAAAATCTTCTCGGAATGACCACCCTTGAGAAGGACCTTTCACCCCGCCACTTTATCCACAATTTACACGAGCCATGATAATTTATCGGCAACGAAATACTTTACATAAGGCTCAGCCCGCTCCTAGTGTGCCCCCGGCCACCCCATTCGAAGATGAGTCCGAACGATGCCGAATGTAATTAGAAATCCTCAGCAAACATACATATGTGAAGCGCTGCTCCTTCGTCCTGTGAGCTCGAGTGTGTGGTGGGTGTAGTGGGTGTGGGGATGGAGATGGGAGTGCTGCTGCAGTTGGTTTGATGTGCAAAATGAAGACATTTGAATTTGCGGTTCGGGCTTGAGCACCGTAGGCTATAGATTTTCTTACGACACAAGCTCGCACATGCAGGTGTTGTGGGGTGAAAAGTGTTCTGGGTTCCGATGTGTTGGGGGTTATATAATGCAACCACCCACCCACACACACACACACACAATATCACCTGCTTTGGCCTTTGTCTGCCCGCTGGCCATGCGAGTGGGTGGTTGGGCGTCATCTCAATATAAACTGCCTTCAACATTTAATTAGTGTGTTTTCGCACACAAGACCCAGACGTCTATGTGTGTGCGTGAGTATGCAAATGGCGATGGGCGCAACTGTACATGCTCACACACACATATCCTTGCTCTCTTTCTCTCTCCAACGCTCTCTCTGAAGACATTGCCGTTCCGTTGGCTATGCAAATTCCATGCCAACACCTTTTCGGCCAACGACTAAGACAAACTTAAGTGGGCGCAGGGGCGAGACACTCTATAAGACCCCTCCCACCCAAAAGCACACACACACACACATGATTGCCAGACTCACATACACATGCACAATTGCCTTTTATAATTAATTTTACAGTTAAGTGTATTTCAAGAAAGTTAAATTTACGTAAATTCGAAATTTTGAAAGGCCATTGCCTTGGCCACAACCCACACACACACAGCCCCGAGGGTTAAGGCCCTGTTAGCAGTGAGGAGTGAGCCAGAGGGGCTAGGCGGAAGGGAGAGGGTAATACCGCACCAGTGTGCATGTGTGTGTGAGACGTCGCTGCGGCTTGTGTCTGAGACATTTGACTGCTTTTCGGGCTAAGCTTTCCCCTTTCCCAACTCTCTCCTTGGCCGACACAAATTTTATTGAAATTGCCCGGACTCCGTGTGCACTGGACGAGGCAACACTTACATAATGCAATCTAATTATGTCTTGAGCTTCCAGTGTGTGAGTGAGTGCGGCAGAACAAAATGGCGTCTTAGCTCATGGGCTTGGGTTAGCCAAGCCAAGAGCAACTTGGCTGGGGACAAACTCGTCGGACAAGAGAAATACACAACTGCGAAAAATATATGTCTATATAATGAAAATGTTTTAGTCGTTTTGAGTTATATAAGCAAAATGAAGATTATCTATATAATGTGACATTATAAGATATACATAATCTATTTCAAGCTTATTAATCTTAGACTGGCAATCCTCAAATTTAGATAAAATGTATTCCAATACTTCAAATATACATTCCGTCTATTCTATATCCCTATTTTCTTTAAACTTCCAACACAACTTAAATGCACACTCGTTGTTGGTAAAAGCAGTCCAATAACAAAGCCCAAAATAACCTAATCCAAACTCTAGAGCAGAACTCGCTGCTGGTCGAAGGAATAGAAAATCAATTTCGTACCCCCAAAACGTCCTCATTAAATTGCTCGCTGTACGACTAATGAAATCATTAAAATTGTTTAAAAGCAAATGCTCGTTGCCCGAGCCGTAGGACAAACACACACGCACACACAGGCGAGAGTATGCAAAATTTATGTGGCAACTAGAAACTATGTTTTGGCAACACGCACACAAACTCTCACACCTATATACGCAGTCGGCAAAGGACATTGCCTTGAGTTAGGATCGGGGCCGAGGACGAGGACAGACAGCAAAAGTTGCCAGCTGAAGGCAGGGGCAAATCCTTAGCAGGGACACCCAGCCACCCCCTGTGACCAGAACCCCCATCCCCGGTCTCACTCCCAAACCACCACCCACACCACCCACAACGCCAGCCCTCTTTTGGCCGCGTGCGCTACTTAAACCCTTGCCGAAAACTATCCGATTGGGGTTGGGCGCAGTCGGGTGGCCAGACATCCAGAACATGATTTTAGTGTTTTCAAATTTGAATTTTAAACAAGTCATAATATAATTTGGCTAAGCAGAAGCAGCAGCCGGAGCAGCAGAACATCCTGCTCCCCGCTCCACGACTTCTTGGTCCAAGTCTGTGTCCACTTGCCGGGCTTTAATCCGCCCAGTTCAGTCAACTCCTTGCCAATCCCCTCGATTGCAACCCTTGCGCGACGGCCATAGAAAATTAGCCGAGGACCTAGCTCATTTTCCAGCTCGGCGTTTTTCTTGCAGCGCCGAAATTGGGAAATTTAAATTAGATACAAAAGTATCTGTAGCCCGGAGGCGGGTGCGAGTCTATGCGTGCCAACTATCCACACGAAATATTGTAATTTTCTTGCAACTAAAGACGTAAACGGATATTAGCAGCAAATTAAGCCCTCTGCCCGTCCCTTTTTTGGTTGTCCTGTTCCTTCGGTAGCGATGGGAGAAATCCCTTATCGAAAATGCTAATTTGGGTGATTGGTTAAAATCGAAAGAGGATTAATTTTCCAGCTATTAGGCAAACTGCTTGGATATAATAAGCGGGTAAGCGAAGATTAAGACGTTCTCCATATTTCTGAACTGGTATAAAAGTGTAAAGTAAACGGCTCTAAAATTGTATCGATACAACTTAAAAATATAAAGATTACTAATATATAAAAATGTCGACGATTATTGAGGCCTCTTAAAACATACCACTTATAGTAATATAGAATTGTTTTAAATTTATTTATTTTATTTTAACACCTTCGATAGTTTTCAATAGACTGTCCCTTCTTTAGCCATAATAAGTAAATCGAAACTGCTTCAGCGACAAACTGGGCAGCAGCATTTGAGAATCGGGTTGCTGCTGTCTTGGGCTTTGGTCTGCTAAAAGGGTCCAAGTGTATGGTTTAAATCATACTCGACTTGGCTACATTTTAAATATGCTTCTTGTGGGTGGGTGTGGGTGTTGCAGATCGTGTAGTGGCAGAGTTTGTGGCGGTTGGGGGTGGGTGGACAAGTTGGGGCGTCGGCTCAGTGTGTGGGCGGGCATTTGTGGGGCGTTGTTATCGTCAACTTGGCTGGCAAGCATTCTCCATTCTAATTTCTAATTATTTCTCCATGTGTGTGTGTGCCTGGGTGAAGTCGCCTGACCAGATGGGTGGGCAGGATGCCGTCCCACCACATCCGTCCGTATGTCTGCCCGTCTGTCCTGCCGTCCGACTGTCTGTCTATGCGAATTAATTAAGTGTTTTCGTGCGCGGGCAAATCCTTTTGCGGTTCAGAAACTTTAGAGGTCTTTGGAGCCAAGGCGTATCGCTGGGCCGGTGGGCGGGGGGAAAATCAATTATAAATTAAACATTTATTAAAGAAAGCGCACACATTGCCCCGGGGGCAACGCAACCGCTTGAACAAATCCCCGCTCTCCCCCATCCAAAATCCCCCATTCTCAAATCCCAGGTTCTTAGCCTGCCTATGCAAATCAGATGCGGCATAAATAATGCGACATCATTATTTAGGCGAAGGTAGGCGAACAACACGAATCCTCTTTTCGGATTCGGATCCGGATCCAGCCTGAACATTTCTGTCGCCAGTCAGCGATCCATCAATTATGTCTGCAGCTGGGGAAGATTCGACGTCTTCGGAGCTGCTGAGCTCTGGAGCTGCGGAGCAGAGGAGCCGGGCCTTGTCTCATTTCGATTGTCTTCAGGAGAAGGCTCCTTCCGCTCCCCTTTTGATTATGCACATGCATTTCGGCTCGTACATCAAACTCGAACTCGAATAAATGTGACGGCCTGCATGCATTCAAAGTTAAAGGAAATACGAAAAGGGAGAGGGACGTCCAAAAAGCAACAGCCAGGGGAATATGCTGATGGATGCCGGGTATAACTGATTTGTGTGTACCCGTATATATCTGAATTGGTAATTTGCTATAAGCGACTTTAATATGGCACGCAGTTGTACGCCATCTCCGCATCCCCTCTTTGGGACACTTTGCATACTCATCCAGAGTCGGGCAAATGTTTTCGATTTACATGGCTAAGTAGCAGCGGCCAGGTTTTCAAAAACCAACGGCCAGCAAACCAAACGGGCATAACAATCTTATGCAACCAGACTCCATAGTAGCCATGTGTGCTTTTAATCCAAATTAGAAATATATGAACATCCTTCCCCAGGAGATTCCGTTCTAAATATTTTATTGAATGAAAGATCAATGCTATCTAATTAATGAAATTTAAAAATAATATTTCGGTTTATTTCTGGTTGGAATTTTACGCACGGTAGAAAAGTTACTTTAACTGGATCGGTTTGGAATATTTAGGTCAACGGAACAAGATACTGAGCGCTGGGATTAGGATTTAAACAGCACTATGGAATTAAGCCCTACTGCCCCCACAGTTTGGCTTCCGTGGACTTCCTTCTAACTTCTTCAGCTCACGAATCAGGTCACAGGAGCTTGGAACGTCTAGGCAGTTGCATTCAATGCCCCGAGGCTTGCGAAGAGGAGCGTGACTGCACTCGGAGAAGGAAGGATACGGGGCCTTGACCTTGACGCAATCGGTCTTTCGTCTGACGACGTGGCAAGAGACGCTACCTACGGCCTTACAGCCGGGCATCTTGATCTTAGGGCAGGGTCCTCCCTCCGTGGGGCATTCGACATTCGTGGGGCACTCGGCGGAAGCCACGAACTCCTTGCGCTTGCGCCGTGGGATCGGCGGCCGAATTCCCGCCTCATAACAGCAGATCTTCTTGGGCTTTATCTTTATGGGCGGACACTCCACCCAGGTGACCTGGTACTTGCGCGTGGCCTTGTCGGATATCTTGTAGTAGCATTGGTCGTACGGGGGGAACCGTTCCGCGCAGGGATCGGTGCAGCACTCTGGAGGCTGCTTCACCAGATGATGGAACTGGAAGCCGTCCTCCTTCCTCGGCGGTGGTTTCTTCGCGAACCGGGGGTCTCCACAAGCGGTAAAATTTCCGCAACCCTTTCCAGCACTGTCGCTGCACTTGGGAGATGGATTGTGGTCCTTTGCGAAGGCGCGATGGCAGACTACGCTCGCAAAGCTGGGTAATACTCGATTTTGGGTTTTCGTTCCAATGCTGCGCCACATAGACATGGCTGGATACGGGCTGATATAAATTTCTCGGGGGGAAAGAAAGGTATCGCTAAATACAACAATTCTGAAACAAAAATGAAAATCCCTCGGCACCGAAAAGTAACCAAACTACAAATTTTTAACCGAATACACAATCAGCTCAACGGAGCCGATGTGAATTTTGGAAGAGGCCGAGAGGTACTGGCATAAAAACTTATTCGACTTGGCTACATCGCATCGAAGTTAATTTCTAGGCCTCCTTTACAGAATATTATTATGTAGAAATAGGAAAAGTCGTCTGTTAACGTCTGTTTAGCGGTTTGTGGGCATTAAAGAGGGCGTGGCAACATGGGTCAACAAAATTGCGCTGCGTCGATGAGTCTTGAATCTTTATACTTAATCTTAACCTTCTATCTTTCATGATTCCTGAGATCAAGACGTTCATATGGTCAGACAGCCATGGCCAGATCGGCTATTGATTCTGATTAAGAATATTTATACTCTGTACTACGCTTCCTTCTGACTGTTACATACTTTTCAACGAATCTAGTATACCCTATTGCTCTACGAGTAACGGGCATTCTTCAGCACTTAGGTCGCGAAAAGTATTTGAAGATAGTTTCTGCGGGAAATTCTACGGAAACTATTCCGTGCTGCGCTAACGTCTTTATAGTCTGGTTGGTCAATCCTACCTTCATACCTTTTTAAGTTCCCGACATGGCCTGATTAGGAATGAACATGTACATATATACAGTCGGAAATGCATCCCTCTGCCATTCACTTATCGTATTTAGTATACTCTACTGGTAGCGGGTATGATAACACCATTCCCACATTTAAACAAAACTTAATAGATTTTACTATAAGTTTTCGAAGGTATTTAAAATATGTACATCTTTAGTTAGATACTCGTTTCCCTGGAAGGCAAATTGAGATGTGCTAGCGAAAAGGGGAATTATAATTACTTTGTGTATGACTCGAATCCAAAAGTGTAAAACATATTTAAGCATATAAGGGCCAGACAAGTTTTAAGGATATGGACCGTGTGTTGTGCTGGTAAAGAAGAACCCTCATAAAAGTGGGAAAATCCGCACTGTAACTGTTACAAAATTTTCAATAGGTATAGCTTAGACGTCTTATCTGAGGTCTTTTAGAATTTGCATTCCAAATTTCCTATAAAGTAGGCTGTGAATGCCCACTCCGAGCTGAGGATGTCGGGTTTTAGTTAGTCTACACTCAGTCCTTGGCCTAACATAACATATTTTCGACTATTTTCGGCTTTGTAAAACAAAATTTGGTAAAAAAAAGGTCAATATGTTGCGAATGTTGCGTCAGAAGTGTCGTTCCCTCGTAGATCGGAGCTTGCCGTGTCTGGAGTCTTTAGTGAATGCCTGTTCTCTATTCAAGGCTGATTGGTCCAAGAATCTGAGCCAAATCAAGACCTCGTACGACTGCGCTGGCTCCAGTGTGCTCCGGCAGCACCTGTTACGACGCAACTACAGCAGTCAGTCTTCCGCCGACGATTGCGGGCGGCCAAAGGATTGCGATCAGGTATCGACCTCAAAGGGCTGTGGTCCTGCTCGGTTCAAAGGCAACATTTGCGATGCAGCCAAGGGCGGTAAGCGCAAGAAGAAGGCAGAGCCCAAAAAGGAAAAGTCCAACAAGCCGAAGCTGTCAGCCAAGATGAGATCCATGTGGTATATACCCGACTGCGAGTACGTGCCCAAGTGCGATGTGCCAGTGCGGTACGACATCCAGCACTACCGCATATCGGACAAAGAGGCCCGCCAGTACCAGGTGACGTGGAACGAGTGCCCCCGGTTGGTGATCAAGCCCAAGAAGGTGTGCATCCACGCGAAGCGACCGCGTCCGAAGCCCTGTCGCCGTCAGCGGAAGACGGTAGTGGCCACAGCCCGTCCCACGATGCCCATGCTCAATCCGATGGAGTGCAAGAAGGCAGAGGACTCCTCACCGTGTCCGCGCTGGACTCTTCCCTGCTGCAAGCCCGCCCGCATTCCGCCCAGTTGCCACCGAGTACGTCGACAAACCGACTGTACCAAGCGCCCGGCGCCGTATCCCAGCTTCTCAGAATGCAAGCGGGAGGAGCTCACCAGCGCACCACCAACGGAGTGCCTATGCCTTCGAGTTCCCATGGCCTGCGAGATGTGGGCAGAGCTGAGGCGAAGGATTGCCCGGGGCAAGGGGGCTGCCCTTAAGTGTGGCGAAATGTAGGCGGCGGCGAAAGCCCAGTCATTCGACATCTAGCTACAACATTCCGGTCACTTTTCCAACTCAGTAATGCACCAAAATTACAGTTTTCCAAAATAGCCATTCCATTATCCAAACACTCTCACTCTACAATCTACACTCTACACATTCAAAATTCAAAATGCTGTTGAAACGCTGCGGGAAAACCCTAATGCCAGTCGCCGCCCGATTGGCCAGTTGTGCCGGTTCCAAGGGCGGTGCCTCGGACTCCAAGTGCAACTCCAATTCGAAGGGTAAATGCAAGCCGGAGCCCAGCTGCAAGCGCTCTGCGAAGAAGAAGAACTGCTCCAAGGTGCCAGCACCATTCCCGAGCTACTCGGAGTGCAAGCGGAAGCAGACTGACCCTAAACCTTCCAAGGAGTGCGATTGCTGGGACTTTGACAATTGCTGATCCCCGGCATTTTGAAGCTCCGGGGATGTCATCCGCTTAGGGCCCTCCCACATTCCTTCACGTCACAAGACTGAGGACTCTATAATAAATATCCCGTTGGTGGCACTGGGAGCCTAGGTGTTTTGTCCATGTCCAACCTTTGCAGTAATCCTGGACGCCTATTCTAAAGCTTTAATCCACGTTAAACTGACCGACGTTGAACGAATAAAAGAATTAAAAAAGTTTTAATCATTGATTTTTAATTAACTGGATGGGCAATAGGGTTCCATACTGGAATCGATATCTAATAATTCGATATTTAAGCTGCTAATGCAAGAATTTCAACTTTCAGACGGCAACCGATGTATCCCGAAAGACATATTCTTGTTACTTCTTTAATTTTTGAAAAAATAGTTGTCCGATAATCCGATAACCATATGGGTATTTGACAGATCGAGTAGGCTATAGCCTATCGAATGCCGTGTGCGTATTTGAAAGATCGCATAATAAAGCTATCTAGTTAGCCCTGGATTTTCATTTCCCCACTAGCTTTTTCCAATACCTTCATTTTCATTCTTGGCTTTTACACATAACAATCTATATGTTCCGGTCTACAAAATTCTATATGTTAATTATCTCTTCTGGAAACTTGTAGTTTATTTAAAAACTAAAAAAAAATCTAAACCATAATCAAATCAAAATAAATCATATTGAAACACAATGAATTCGACAAAAGCTTTGTTAAGCAGCAGGATTGTGGCCTTCGGACTTGGAAGTCTGGTGACGCGTCGCGGAATGAAGCAGCTACGTTTGGATGAAATTCACTACAAACTGAGCTCCAATCATGAGCGAAACCACCAGAGAACTTGGCCACAACCACAGATGCAGACGGAGATTGAGGAGCGCATGGACGACACCAAATACAGGCCAGGTCGTTGGACGGAGCGGAAATTTCAGGCCACCTGGCGGGAAGCTGTCATCCCAAATGAGGAAACCCACAAGGAGGTGAAGGACTCGCGTTCACAGGATGAGCGAACCCAGGTCCGTGAACTCCGCCGAACTACCGACCCCAATAAGCGCCTCCAGAGGATCGCCATGCCTGCTAAACAATTCATCTCGCAGTTTATCTCCACCCAAAGCAAAAACAAAAGGCGTTACGTAGAAGCTGCCGCAGATCGAATGGCGATTGATGGATACTAACTGATCTAAAAAGCCAAGTACCATGGTTTTCGCTATCAACTTCGATCTTAACTATTGTGGATTTAATTTGCCTTTGCTTCATATGTTAGATGTCGAGTTTTAGTTTAAAGTCGAATAGGTTTTCTGTGTTGTATAACAGTAGAAACAAAAAGAAATTAAATTTGCAATCTTTAAGATAATTGTTTGTTTGGTTTTCCTTTACAAATGAAATGGTAGTAAATGGTTTTTGAGGGTATTTTTAAAAAAATATGTGTAAGTTTATACACTTCTGGGCAGGTCTTGTCGAAAAAAAAAATTAATTCCAGTAAACAATTATTTTGCCGTTAATTAGTTACTTGGAGCATCTGTGCATATTAGTTGCATTGAGAGAATGCTATAGTCGAGTTACTCGAAGAAGAGGCGTGGCCATATCATTTTGCAAAAGAATGGAAAAAGATTTTGGCCAATTTTACAAAAGTGTGGCTGCATGCCATAAGCTTGTGCTGCTTCTATTTCTCTGAAATCTAGCTTTATTAGTTCCTGAGATCGACGGATTTTATATATATACTTAATATGGTCGGAAACGCTTTTTTCCTTGTTATACATACATATACGAATCTAGTAACAGGTATACAAATTGTAGCCACCCGAGTAACTTACTTCAAATCACAACATTTGTAAACCGATCACATTCCGTTACAACGCTCATGATGAAATTTTCGCAGTGACTCCCAGTTTTAGTTTTTATTTTAAACCAGGACAAAATTTTTGCGGTGTTTACGGCATTTTTGCAACATAGTTTATACTCCACTTTGAATCCGGCTTCATTGAAACAATGATGCTGGCCAAGAACACGCTCTCCCGAGCACCGATTGCCATAAGGAGTGGATTGACGTCAAGGACCATTCAGGTGCGCATGGAGTCGTTGTTCGATCCGTATGAACATGGCGCGCCCAGGATGGCCACCGAGCGAAAGGATCTGAAGAAGAAGGAACCTGCGGACAATACCAAGGTGCCGGTCAAGGACATCTGCTGGATGTCGATGCGGCGCAGTGAGTACAAGTGTCGTTCCGACCCCGAGTTCAACGTCCCGGCCTTTATTGACTCCCGTAAGAGATGCCTTTCCAATCGCTGTGCGATGGCCTATCCGCCGTCTGACCTCATGTTCTACAAGCCCACCGATAAGCTGAATCGCAAGTACCAGCGCACCTGGTCCGAGTGCGTGGTGCAGGAGCGCAAAAGAAAGGCCGTTTGCCGGTCCCGGCCGCCCAAAATTTATCGACGGAGCCTTCAAACTCCGCCTATGAAGGTTTGCCCCAAAGGCAACAAGAGCCTTGGGCTGGGGCTTTGCCGCCCGAAACCAGCGAAAAGCTCCTGCCCCAGGTTCAAGATGCCCTTCTGCAAGCAGGCCATTACGACCGGCTGCCGGCCAGGACGCCCCCCCTCCAATTGCATTCGCCCCCGGACCAAGTATCCCAGCTTTTCGGAGTGCCAACTGTATCCACTTCCCGATGTTCCGCCCACGCATTGCTTCTGCATCAACCAGCCGCCCATGTGCGTGGTTTGGAACTATTACCGCATGAAGAAGTCCTAGATGCCTAGATCGTCCTACAGTTACCAATTGCCAAACTTAAGATTCGAATAAACAATAGGATATACATTATTTGGGACTAAAGCGGGCTTTATTTTGGGTAATCATTTCTTCCCACTGATGGAGCTATTTGGGTTAAAGCTCGTAATCAGTGGAATCAAACTACATTTAGATAAATAAATTGTACATTTTGGGTCCAATGCATAGAGTCCTTTGGCTAGCATGTCAGATACCCGCAGCCTCATTTCAAATTTCGAACCGCACCCTTTCGGCCAACGCCTCTCTAAATTTGATATTCAAAAAAGCCAGGCACCATGATTACATCGAAGCTGCGCCTGCGTCGAGCACAGATTCCCAGGTTTTCGATCACGAGTCGCTGGTACAATTGGGGCAGCTACGACGCCAGCTCTGGGGAGTGCTGCAAGATGCGCGACAAGGATACCACGGCCTGCAAGGATGGAAAATGGTTCTGTCCGGTCAAGTACGAGCCCAACAAGTGTTACGA
This sequence comes from Drosophila sechellia, assembly GCF_004382195.2. Classification (NCBI taxonomy): domain Eukaryota; kingdom Metazoa; phylum Arthropoda; class Insecta; order Diptera; family Drosophilidae; genus Drosophila; species Drosophila sechellia. Next base: position 4,623,894 of record NC_045950.1, on the reverse strand, counting down.
GAAACCACCCTTAGCAGTAGAAGAGTACCCCAAGTATCTGCAGGAGATCTATAATCGAGGCAAGACCAACCCCGACTGCTTGCTGAAGCTGATCCGCCACGACGCTGACCATTACAAGCCGTCAGATAAGCAGCGCAAATTCCAGCGGACTTGGCCAGAGTGTCCGCTCCTCTGGCTACGACCAAAGGACTCTTGCTGTCCCGATCAGGAGATATATCAGCCCATGAATCGGCGCATTCGCCCCCCGCAGGAACCACCACTTTCGGCTATTGAAAAGCACCTCTTCCAGATGAGTATCTTTTGCAAGTCCGTCAGAGCTCCCTGTTGTAAAGTAGGTCGACGTCCGCCCAACTGCACCAAGCCGCGGAGGCCATCCGAATGCTGCAAGAAGTTCACTCCGATGCCCAGTTTTTCGGAGGCCTGCCGCCATCTGATACCACGATTCTGTGGCTCCGAGTGTGCCTGTCGTGGAGGGAGCTTATGTGAAATGTGGAACACGTATAATAAGTGCAACAAGTCGCGCAGGAACTGCACCAAGCCGTTAATAGGGTATTCTCCGTTAAGATCCAGGATGCGATTTCCATTCTGAGAGATTCCTAGGTGTGCAGTTGTCCCATTTATTTAAGGGTTCTTCAACAAAGAGTATGCGGTAACTTAGTGAGTGACCTAGTATTCCCGGCCTAGTAACTCACAAGTTCGACAGCTTTCAAAAAATCATTAGGCCAAATCGAAATTTTCCCAAAATTTTAGGCATGCAGTCAGCACTGTGGATCTTTTGCAGACAAGGTTTCAGGAGCTTTGCCACTAAGACACAAGGTTTCAGGAGCTTCGCCAGCAAAGTGACCTACCACGCGGATCCGCCATGCCAGCCTGTCGACCCTTTGTGTCATCATGTTCCAAGCGGGGGATGCGTGCAGGCCAGGGAGACGATCAATCTCAAACTGCCACATGAGAAGTTATTGCAGCAAGAACGCGACCAAAAGAAGGAGAGGAAGTGCTGTGTCCTGCGATCGGCAGCCAAAAATCCCTGCGTAGGGATAAGACGACCCAAAGCCCCTAAGCCGGAGGAGAAGCCATTTCGTTCGATGTGGGAGCCACCTTGCAGGGCGAACGAGCAGCCGTTCTGCAAGGAAATGCTGCCCCGCTTCGATGCGATCTACTACCATCCCTCGAACAAGTGCCGCTGCTACCAACGCACCTGGGTGGAGTGTTCACCCGTTAAGCAACGGCTCAAGAAGGTTTGCTGCCTGGACGCCATCGAACCTCCAGAGATTCTGTACCGGATCAGGCCGCCCTGCCCAGGAACTTGCCCAATCAACTATACGGCTCGCAGGCTTCTCTGTGAGGATGCAGAATGGAAGCGGGACCCAACGAGAAAGTGTCCGAAATTCTTTCACCCCTGTTGCAAGCTGGCTCGCTGCAATCCTCGCTGCTCCAGAGGCAGAAAGCCCACCCTATGCACCAAGTTACGAGCTCCATATCCTTGTTACTCAGAAAAAGTAAGAGGGAGAAGACCGCTCCGAAAAAGGGAGTGCCTTTGCTTGGAGACCATCCCGAAATGTATAGCTCTTGCGGAAAGACTAAGACGCGATGGGTTAAACCTTAAGTGATAATCCTAACGATACACGTAGAAGTGCAAGTTGAGGGTCTGGCTTTTAAAACAAAGTAATAGATACAAATATATGTTTCTATTAATTTGCTTTAGCGGTCAGGTCTCCTATCTTAATAAAAACCATGGAAATTACTCAATAATATGGCATACAAAATTTAAAATTGAGTCTAATAATAAAGCATATAATAAAAATTATATTAAATTTATTTTTGTGGCTTTTTTTCGTACCTCTAAGAAAAATTATGATTTTTTCTATTTGACATCAAGGCCACCAACGCCATTGAAGTCATCTATAAAATGAATCGATTATTTCGGAGTGACCCATTTTTTAATCAAGCAACTGGCTTCCAAATCGAACGTTTCCATTTAGATACCCAACACAACTTCACGCAGACCGAAGCATTCAGGGAAACTAAGCAGCAGAAGAAGCCAGCGAGAACTGGTGAGGATCTGAGATGGGTACCTCTGTATTGGCCACGATGTGTGCCGAGCGCCTGACCAAGCTCCTCGTCCGCTACTCCCGTGCTCAGCCTCCCGTGGGACGGAATCAGTCCCACTGCGTGGATAATGTGCTAAGTCCTTTGCCAAGGAGCGAAGCCACTACCGCCTTCCTGAAACCAATGAACGCTGCTGGCCAGGTCCATCCCCCATTGAAGCCCGCCAACAAGTGGCAGCCGATGGGTACCATCACGAGCATCGGACAGAGATTCCAACGGGAGGCCATGGATGAGATTTGTGCTAGGGCCAAGGACCGCCTGCTGCCAAAGACCGAACCGCAACGCTTGAACTTCTCTAGAAATCACGCCCTTTTCCCCAACAAATCAAGAGGCCTTGAAGATTGGAAGAATCCGGGGAGTGGGCGGTACTCAGCTCCATTTGTCAGCCTTTTCCAGTCTCCGAACTGTCCTAGTTTGCCAAAGAAGTCGTTTTCTCATCCGCTTGCCTTCGATCGTCAAAAACTGTATCGGGACTGCTATTAACAAAAAAAAAATTGGATAGTTCTCGATCCTGATGCCAAACTCATACGCAGACCAATTACTGCACGCGCATTTTAGCGTAGTGATTGGGTTGCACTTGAGATTGGCAACAAGGGTCCAAGATTCTCCACAATTCGACGTATTAAAGATGTAATGTGTTAAGTAATAGTCTTTTTAATCATTGGCCTATATACGGAGTGAAGTCTGGTTATGAATACTGTCAAATGTATTCCGCAGCTTAATGTTGTAGTCCAAATTAGGGTCTTCCGAATAAGAAGCACACATAGAAATTGACTGAAAATGTTAGGTGACAACCCTATATGAGAAACTCAATATTTAGCTCTTAACCTCATACTTATTCATTCGTTTCGGCAACACTTCCTCTGCGAGAAGGAACTCAAATTTAAGTTCACCAGCCATGCTCAACTCTTTGGCCAAAAGAATTGTGCTGATGCCCAGCCTTATAGCACTGGAGGATACGTGTCGATCTATTCACGTTACCGCCTTAATGGCGAGGATGGGTAAGGACTTCTGTCCCGTGAGTGAGGTTCCCGACTGCAAAGTGGTGAAGAAGCGACCTGGCAGTCCCACGGATCCACCAGTTCGTCCTTGCAGCGAGGAGGGCTGCACCCATCCGCGGTACTCATGTTGCGTGAGTACCGGCATTTCGGCGAATCCATGCGCTGATCCGAGCAAGAAAACCAAGTTCGTTTCGATGTGGAAGAGCTACAAGGATGAAGATACTAATCGGCCGGAAGCTATGTGGCACTACCCGGAGGAGTGCTGTCCGAAGTGTGAGGATACGCGATTTGACGTTCTGTACTACACACCGTCGGACAAGTGCCGGGAGTTCCAGCGCACCTGGTGGGAATGCTGTCCGAAAATGGTACCGAAGCGGGTCTGCTGCTGGTGCGACGCCATTCCACCGGAGGTCCTGCGGCGGGATTTGCCCATCTGCCCGCGATCCGCTTGTCTCGCAGAACACGAAAGGAAGCGCTATAAGTGCCTAAACAAAAGGTACAAGGGTTGCTTGCGCGTCCGTATGCCGTGTTGTCGAACCGCTCGAATACCGCCCGATTGCAGGGCATTCCCCGGTCCTTCCGATTGCGAGAAGATCAAGTGCCCGTTCCCGAGTTACTCCGAGTGCGTTCAGGAGGATCCCGCTGTTATCCCAACCCGGCCACCAGAGTGTGAGTGCCTAAAAAAGGCGTCTCAGTGCGAGCAGATCCGACGAGGACGGCACATGGAAAACAACAACATAAGCATCTGGCCCTGTACTTCCAGGGGAACATGAAGTCCATAGTCGAAGGTTATAGTAACTCTGGTCTTCGCTGGAATTTCTGAAACACCATATGTAACAGAAATTCCAACAGAGACCAAAGTCCTCACCGGCAAGCCCTTCTTCACCAGAAATCACAAACTTGTATTTATGATTTCTGGTGGTAATGGGTGTCCCTGTGGAATCCCCATCCCAGCAACCCAACGGAAAATCTGTCAGTTGAAGTACATTTAATATCTCATTCAATTGGCATTCGGAACCCTGTTTAAAATTCAAAATTCTAGGCCTCGTTCAAAATTTAAATATGCCTCGCCTCTCGGTTTTCTGCGGACTATCGCGTAGAATCATCTGCTCCAGCACAGCTCACCGAAATCTTTGGCGACTCTTGTCCGACAGTTCGGATTCGACCATTATCCCACACGTATCGGACAAAACGGAAAATAATGTGAAGAAATTCAAAAAGGAAACGCAGGTGGATCACACAAGTCACCTATTTGTGTGGCCGGAGGCGAAGGACGAAAACGTTCACCATGTTACAGAGAACAAGGAGGATAGCAATGACGATATAACTGCATCGTGGGGCTGGAAAAATGACGAGCTTGACGTGGAGCAATTGGCAGGACTACCAAGTCCTAGTGAGGTGGAGGATCCATACCGGCAGCCAATCAATGAATCTCAGGATGATCAGTTGCAATTCGCTGACGGAGACCAATCAGGAATTCAAGAAGAATTACAATTCGCAAGAACGCGCTCCCTGCGAGAACAGCTCGCCAAGAATCAGGAGTCCCAAGAACCATTTACCAGCTTTGAGAAAACTTCTCTCACATCCGTTCGAAAGAATGTGGACTTCATGATGCAAGAGCTTAGTCAGATTTCACTTATTCTGAATACTATGGGAGGAGGTGAAAAAACAATGGGAATGATTAACTCTGAGCCGGAAGTGGCTTCCTTTGCACTCAACCAACCCAACATAAGTGAAAGTTTGGATCATGAGGAGGAATCAAATCAGTCAGTGGATAGTGCAAGTTCCCATCAATCTCAGCTAGATGTTGCAGATTCTATGCATTCGGAGGTAGGCAGTGCGTTATCAGAACCATCTGGATTGGGTGATGTAGAGAACCTAGATCATAGCGAGAGTTCGAACCAGTCTTTTGATTCTGAACTAACGAGGGATGTCACCGATCAACTTAAAATGGATCACGAGATGGAAGCAAATCAGTCTTTGGATTCTGAGTTAACCGGTGAAATGTCTAATCAATCTAGTTCGGTAGTTTCTGAGGGTTCGATATCCGAGGAGGACATCGGGGAAGAGCTGAAATCTCACGAAATCGACCAAATTGTGTCCAGCCCTTCAAAAACAAATGAGAATACTCCCAAGACTGATGACTCGCAGGACATTCAGCCTAAGGAAGCAATACACACCTACAGGCCCTTTAAGACCATCGAAGTTCCTGCCAAGGAGCCCACTAGTAGCCTTTGCACCGAGTCAATTGAAGAGCAGCCCTTGAACCAGGAACCCCAATTCGCCACAGGTACCCATTTGGATAAAGATGGGTACAAAGTTTCTGCTCAGCTGACCGAGTCCGAGTCCCGTCTTCTCATGCGCATGGCTCTGAAGCAGGCTTTAAACGATCTGGAGTCTGGCCAAAGCAAGTACAAAGCAACAATTCTGGAGGCTGAAACCGAGTAATACAAGAGCACCAATGACCAAAGAAATAAACTTATAACATTTAAAACTTATTTTTTATTTTTATCGTTGTCCTTATCTTTCTTCTTACCCTTGCCCTTATCCTTCTTACTCTTATCATTTTTCTTTTTCTCGAGCATGGCTTTCCTCGCCTTCTTGGCCTTCTTTATGGCACTGGGACAGACGTGGTTCTCACCATGAATTTTGACCCACTGGCGACCCCGCTCCGCTTCGCAGAGGCTCAGAGGGAATCGGCACTCGCACTCCCGAGGTCGAAATGGTCGCTTGGCCAGCTTAGGCTGCTTACAATCCGACCAGCAGGGCATAGGGGCACACAGCCTGCGGCAGCAGGAGGGCGTCTTGGCCGCGTGGCATCTGGGCGGACGACGTCCTGGCACGCAGCGTGCCAAGGGAGCAAAATGGGGACAGGGTCCTGTGGCTGCGGCGCTGAGCGTTGTCCGCTCGCGCCTCTTGGCCACCCGACGGGCGGGGCTCAGAGCCTCCAGCTTGTCGTAGGCGCAGATTATCTTCTTGCGGATCATGAACTTGGGACACTCCACCCAGTGGCGCTGGTAGGGACCGTCCTTGCACGAGGGTCGGTAATACATCTCGTCGAACGAGGGCAGTGGCTTGGTGCAGTTGGGTTCGCAGCACAACTCATTGGATCGGCTGACCACGAAGGGATACGGCGGAGGCAGGTTCTTCGGCGGATCCCACATCGACTTGAACTTATCCCGTTCGGCGCAGAAGGCGGCCGGAACGCAGTGCGTCCGGACCTTGCATTCTCCCTTGGCAGAAGGAGGCTTTGGTGGAGATGGTGACGATGGCGGCTTCGGTGGACTTGGAGGCTTTGGGGGCTTATTCGAGGAGCCGCTCTGACGTGAGCTGAAGCCCCTTAATAGGGAGGACCAAAACATTAGCCAAAACTTTTAATGAAAATGGAATTTTGACAATTTTGTGTACCGTAAGGCCGTTACATGAATCGCTAATTTAAAATTTCTTGCTTCGTAGTCGAAATTTCGATCGAGGCCTGCTGGACGAAAAAGAGCTGGTCGAAAATTGGAGAAAATCGGAAGAGGGTCCTGTCGCACACATTCACTTCTCCTGCAACTCAACTTCAATGCAACGGCGACAGGCAACACAAAATTGCAAACAGCGGACTGCGCATGTTTAAATTTAATTGAACATTTAGCCAAATTAAAATGCATTTTATTACGCAGCCGCCGTTTCTGGCCTGGAAATGCAAAACAACGCGCGCCCAATCAGCCAGGCCAAGTCAAGTAAATCCAGCGGAGTTGGCCATACGCGCAGATAGACGGAGGCAAAGGCAGGCCACACTGGGAGAAATACAATAAACATATTAACTAATGTTTCCAGAATTCGTGTATTTCCTCAGTTTAGATTACCAACTCAAGATACATCCATTCACGATGATATACAAACAGTTACAAGAGTATTGAATGTATACTATTCGTCCCTGTTGATTGCAATTTTTTCGAGTGTAAAGACACAGGCACGGCCATATCGAAAGACGCTGACTGGGCCTAGGCACGCAACGGTTATTCAGTTTTGTCGGTTTTTCGATTTGGCCTTAAGTTGGCTAGGCAGTGCCTATGCGAAATTTGGCACAGATTCGCGGCAGATTCGAAGCTATTCGGCTGGGATCGGATCGGATTTTGGATTGGACCGAGGCGGAACTGCGAGTTGCAAACTGGTTGGAGACAGGCCTAGCAAGCATGCGTTCTGCAATTGTTTAATAGCCTAATTAAGTGTGTGAGCGAACAGGTTGGCCAGGCCGGGAAAGTCGGAAAATCGGAGAATCGGAAAAGTCGGGCATATGCAAAGCCAAAGGAGCAGAGCGACTGTCATGCTTCACCAAGAGATGTGATGTGAAGTGATGTGACGGGACAGTGACTGCCATGCGGGTGGTTTGTCAGCTGCTAATGCCAGTCTGTCTTTATTTTCCTCTTTCTATTTTTTGCTCCTTGTTCTGGCTTGCAATTACATTTGGCTGTTAATTGCATTATGCATATTTATGGAAGCTCTCCGGCTGCAGCTCCTCCCCCGGCAATCGAGTTAGGTCCGGAGCAGGATCGGGAGGCAGAGCTGGGCCAGGAGCAAGGGAAGCAGACGGATCCGGCGACAATGCCGGCTCATTAGCATACATCAGCGCGTTAAGCTCGGAGCGAGTGTCTGACTGAGTTACGACCAGCTTTCCACTGTCTGCAGCTGCCGTCATCATCACCATCGCCATCGCCATCATCATCATCCTCGTAGCCATCGTCATCCAGTGAGTGGCTTAGTGGGTGTTGCCCTCTAATTTAAATTAAAATATGAAAAATACTCAACGAGTGAAAAGGGGTTTGGTTGCGAACAAAAACATCACGCTGCGAAAACTGAGAAACGTGCAGAAAAATCAAATCTAAAATAGCTGCTGGACATGGCATAATCAAATTGTGCGCACTGGGAGAGTAGGGAAAATCATATTTGCCAGGAGATTGTTGTCGCTGTGTGTGCATCTGCAACTAATTATATTATTAAGATTTAAGCAGAAGCATAAATTCTGCATTTCACAGATAAAAAGAAACAAAAAAATATAGAATAGAACTATGGCACATAGAAAGTTATATCTTGTATTTTAGGCACTAGCATAGAATCACCACAAATTATAGAATTTGTTTGCTATTAAAGTATCGTATGCTTTTAGCATTGATCATAAAAAGTGCCATCTGTATATCCCACACACTGAATTCCTGGCCTGAATTACTCTTCACTGCTTTTGCTCGCCAACACCCAAAGTATTTTCTCTGGAATGTCCAAAAGCCATGCTCTCAGTCGAAGTTTTCTTAGCTCATAAGTGCGTGGGGTTCCTAGAAGTGGCGGAGAAAGCTGAGCGACTTGGCTAGGAGACATTCGGCCAAATGGAACCTTATGCTCGCCTGGTGGTCATAAAAGCTGCGACGAGAGAATGCGAGGATGCCGGAGAGGAAGTTGCTGGCACGGAGCAGAGCACGCGAGCGTAATTCGTCCAAATGGCCATAATAAATAAATGTGCCATTAGCCCGGTCGCAAAGTCCGCCTAAATCTACACATGCAGAAATACTAGACGGCATTCGTATATCAATAAGCCAACGGGCGGACGAAAACTTTCTAATCGCAGTATAATTGCAGGGGACCATCAAAAAATATTCGTAAACCGCATTAAGAAAGAAAAAAGGTGGGGAAAAACACGCAGCATTAGCCACAACTAACATGACATGCGCCAAATTATGCTGCCAATTTCGCAGGTGGGGAGCGTAAGTCATGCAAAGCGAACAGCAGCTTATGATTGGGAAACGCTGGTAATCAGTTTGTTAACACCCGGCGACAATTAGCGACTGGGTTAAGTGCTTGGCTATATTGGACCATAAGCCAATTGCCGTCGATATAAATTCACGGAAATTTACTGGACAGCCGCTCGCACGACATTAGCATAATTAAGTTAACTTGAGGCGAGAACGGGTTTCTCTGATCCGCAGATTGATACTTCTGCTCATTGGGGGGAGACTATCTCCGATCGCCGAGCGAAGTTGCCAATGCCAATTAGGCCGGCCCTAATGCCGCCCGGCTCCACCCAACCTATGGAAACAGGATTGCGTTCGGGAGGAGAAGGGCATTGTTTAATTGAAATAATTACACATTAAGTGCATTAATTATTTTCACTTGCATGCAAACAGCCAGGACGCCTGCAAGTCGCCACTGCGCCTTTTGCCTTCTGCCTTTCGCGTAATTATTAATTTAAGCCATTCGACGACTCCGCTGGGTATCGTAGGCCATTACGGACTACAACTCCGGGCTGCAACATCGCGCCACATCGCGCAACATCGGCACGACATCCACTTGCAACTCGTTTTGTAGCCGCCGTTAGCTTAGGTCATAATTATAAACGCAAAATCATAATTAAAGTGTATTTAGCCGGACTTTGAAATATGCTTCGACCGCCCCCGAAGACACAAGTCAGGAGGAGGCAGGTGGAGGCAGGTGGAGGCAGGTGGTCCGGCGGGAGTCGGTAATTAGCCGGAATACGTCAGCTAATGTCGGGGGTATCTAATCGATGGCGTGGCATGGAATAAATATTGCTAGGGATAGCTTAGTAGCTATATATTTCATACTATAAAATTAACCACAATCACACATGTTAATGCTAAATCATTCATCAACTATACTCGTCTTCAGAATATATCCTATATAAATATTGTATGCAAAATATGACTGTCTTTATCCTCATACAACTCATTTTGGTTGTGGAAAGGGGTCAATAGCTTTGGCCAATCACCAAAATACATATATCCTCAATTTACTGCCATCAGTCTCCTGTTTGGCCGTCGCCTTCTCAACTAATTTAAGCATACAATACCCAAATTAATTACTAAAACAGGTTAAGTTGGGCGCATAATAGCCGTCTATGCAGCAACTGCTGTTCTGCTCCCGCTTCCGTCGCTGTTGCTCCTGTGGATCTCGTCCTGTCGATGGATGTTGCTCCTGCACCTGTCGTTCTTGGCGCTTGAATAATTATTGCAGTCAACTACTGTTCGGGTCCGGTATCAACCGGCACTGGGTCTGGCTTTAGCTTTGGCTTTGGCTTTCGGTGCCCTCCCAGCACGTCAATTGTTTCATTAGTTACCCTCAGCGCCGACGAGCTTGTTCGGCGGACAGCCCGGCGTATGTGTAATGTGGCAAGGAACGTGGACATCGGCGGGGGTGCCGCGGGTATGCAAATAGAGTGCGGAATATATTTACTAATAACTATTTTACCTTAGCGACATGTGTCGCGCTCACCAGCGGAACCACATTTGCGTTGTCCCTTTTTGGCCGAAAGTTTTGCGTCAATATTTTTGACTTGTGCGCCTCAAAGGGGCGGGCGTTGGCCACGCCCACTGTTTTTTCCAACTGTGTCGCATATGTCAGCTGCTCCTCTCATAATTTATTGAAGCACATAAATTTCACTTAATTGGCAGTGCCAATAATAAAGCACCAACAGGGAAGACTAACGATGAGACCAACAAAGTTTTGAAAGTCCTTTTTCCATCTCCCTTGTTTTTCCACATGCATATTAGTTGCAATTATTGAGTGGACTAATTACTGAGTTGAGTCAGTGACTTACTAACAGGAATGTTTTGCCACAAATGGCCAAGTCCCAAGTCCCCAAGTGTTCCTTTTTTCCGTTTTCCTTGAGGTATCCAGTACTCACCCACCCACCAGGCAGGCGCGCTCATTAAACAAACAAAATCGGCCACAAAACTCGTTGTTGCCATTGTTATTTCTATTTTTATTATCTATGCCACACCCAATGCATAGAGTAGAAAATTATGCATTTTTCTTGGAAATTTTCTATGCCATCTGCGGAGTGCATCTCGGCCGCCCTCCTCTTGCCCCTCTTCCTCCACCGCCCGAGCTCATAATAAACGAATTAGCGCCTTTGGCTAAATGGAAGTAGAATGCAATTTCATTGCAATTATCAAGTGGAGGAGACTGACTCCTCCTTCCACTGCCGTCCTCCTTTGCATGGCTGGGCTAAATAAACAACCCGGTAAGAGTTCGACTTGGACTGGGACTGGGACTGCGACTGGGTTTCGGACCTGGTCCCCGACTTGGACTTGCACTTGGACTTGGCCCCACAATGAGCACATAAAAAAATTAATGCTCTCCCGCTCGGCGAAACCATAAAGGTATGTCTGCTCATGGCCAATTTCTTTCGGGGCCAAAACGCAATGCTAACAAATAGAAAAATTATCGCAATTGTGGCATCTTTTTTATGTTTTCAGTTTTCCAGCTTGTCTTGTGGGTTTTTCCTTAAGCCGGAGCGAATGTGCATTTAATTTGTGACGCATTCAAACAAATGCAGGGAGGAAAATTAATGCGACCACAAAAATAGAATTTATAATTTAAATTTTTTGCAAATATTAAATTGCAAATAAAAGAAATATCTAGCATATAACACTTAAAACAACCGGACGACGATAGTCGAAATACTTGTTTTCAATATATATTAAATTTAATATTTAATACTAGATTTCTTCTATCTCTTGCTAAAGAGATATGAATCTTCTTCTTCTCTGAATCTTGCTAAAGGAAAAACAAACCGGTCGATGAATCAGATGTAATTTAAAATAATTATTGTAAACATTTAACCTTAATTGGTTAATTTGTTCAAAGCTAAGAAGTTCTTGAAAGATTTTAAGCCCTATTTCCAAATAATATTCTCTGTGGACCTCAAATTGTCCCGCTGATGCATAAAACATCAACAATGCGATGCGAAACGATCCGGCCAATCCGACAGTCGAAAAGCGCGACTCGCTCCTCTCTCGGGAAGCTAGCCAACTTTTCGAGCATTTTGGCCGCAAAAGAAGCGCAAAATAAATGCCAAAACCAACAGCCACAATAACAGCGAGCGGCAACAATAACACAGGCAACAAATATTATGCCTTTTGGCAACGTTTTTCATACTGCGCACTCGACTTCCAGCAGGCAGTCGAAGCCACGAACTCCGAGTCCGAGTCGGAGTTGTACTCTTACAAACATGGTCATAATCACGCGTTAAATTAATGAGTTTAAATGCTATTTTTGGCTTTAACTATTGCACACACACACAGGCTTAATTGAAGCCAACTTGCGGCAGAGTGGAGTGTCTCAGTTTCAGTTTCGAGCTCGGATTCGGGTTCGATGCAATCCCCTCCCAGTCTCAGTTCCCCCGCAAATTATGAGCCACATACAGCCAAGTTCAGGCTCAGCTTTGGACCAACCGGCTTCCACCGCGACGGCTATATTAAATTTATTTTAATGCCAAACTCCTGGCCCAGCTCCGTTCCAGCCCGCTCCGCAGCAATCCGCTCACATGGCCAGTGGGCATGGTTTTTACATTTTCTCCCATGGAGGCCAAGTGGCCCAAATCGCGTTTCGCTAATTATTAACGATCCGATCCCTTTTCCTAGCTGCCAGGCCATTCGGACGGACTGCATCGATTGCTAAGGGCAGATGTGGGGTCAACCGAGATTTGGAACAATTTTCGGAGCCATCTGGCATATGACTAAGGAAAGGTTATGGAGCAAAATGGAAGTCAGTGTGATTCATATGCTAACGGATTCATAGGCTAGATACAAAAGTGAATCATCCAGAGATTTAGGGCATTAAAGCGAATTGCATTTTCTGGGACATCAAAAACATTTATTAAAAATAAAATAATAAAAATAATTAAATACTTAAATGCGCCTCAAGAGATAAATGTTAATATTTACACCGAGTAACAATCAATTATCACGCAATAGAAATTACCTTATTACTTATGATATTGTAAGCCACCACAACAGCAGTTCGTTCATGTTGTTGTCGGCAGAACGTCAGCCACATTGTTAATAATTTTTTAATACCACCATAATTAAGACGAAGGCAATTTGCAGTTTGCAATTTGCCATTTGCAGTATGTTTTGTTTTTTCCGCTCGGTTTTGCGTAAATGAATCGAAATTAAGGCAAGGAGTTGGGGTAGTTAGAGCCGGACAACGTCAAAATCAACTTGCCAGATACTTATTATATTGGCCCGAAGTCGCCTCTGATGATTATTGGCATTACGTGGACGTGCATAAGTTGAACTTACTACTGGCAATATAATTAATTTATACTCAAACTCTCTGACAATTTCAATGTTGCATGCAGCTGGCGCAGAGACGAAAGCCGCAAACAACCAGCTCGACACACAAATTGCTTGGTAATTTATTTGCAATTAATTTTGAATTAATTTCAACGAAAGACGAGCGAACAAAAACGGTCTGCAAAGGAATTTGGGTTGCGCTGTCTTGGCCAAGAGGCCCAAGAATTCGGGACTGCAAGCCGCATTGGAGGGAGTAGAGCACTTTATGAGGCCCCTTAAATGAGGGGTATGTATATACTCGTAATGTGTGAAAAGCTGATATGCCGCGAATCTAAAATATAACCGCTTAAAGCCGAGACACGGTCATTTATCAATGCATCCACCATTTAAATTAACCCCACACCCGACCCCCTTCCCCGTTTTGCTGCCGACAATGGGCCATCATCTTTGGCTCATTTGCAGTCAATTTAGCGCTCACGTGGTTAGTCATAAACATTTTTGCACAGAACATTCATTTAATAAGCAATTATTGCCTGCTCCTCTTTAAGACTCGTATTTTGTTCCCTGCCCGTTTGCTGTGTTGCATTTACGCGTCAAGACTTTCAACTAATTACAAACGATTTACATGCAACACAGCTGGGCGTACGCTAACCAGGGCCAAGAACATTGCAGCAAGAACCAGGCCATGTTTTCGCCTGCTGCTTGCTGCCTGCTCTCCGCCAGCTGAGTATCCAGGTCCGGATAATCCCGACCGAGCATTTGCAACATTTAAGCCAAAATGCAGAAACCGGTTGGCCGCTCCTCATCATCGTGGTCATCATAATCATCACGACATCAGTGCGGCCGGGGAGCGAGAAAAACACCCACGAGAAGGCGAATCAAATCCGCTTGGCACGCACGTATAGAAAGAACATGGATGTGCAGCTCATAGAACGCGCGGTTCATTGCGCATGCGCGACATGCTCCTCTTGGCCAGAAGGAGTGCACTTTGTGATCAGCTTATAATTAGCCAGGTTCTGGTGCGAGTGCCACATCCGTGCTCGACTTTCGCCAGCTGGCGACCAAAGGCCAAAGGCTTGGCCGGCGGACGGCGGCTCATTAGACGCCCATGAGTCACCCAGCGGGTTGGCTTTAGCCTACGGTCGGCTTTCAAGAGCTGCCGCCTTGGCCCCAAAATAAAAAAATGGAAAATGGCCAATGGATATAACTGGGTACAGTTGCGTAGTCAGTGGGTCCGCTTAGATCAGGCATCGTAATTAGCTGTAATATATCTCCGGACAACTCAAGTCCGGTTCGGTTAGAGTATTTTCGGGTATTTTAGCCGACATTTAATGCAATATAGTTGTTATTTATTTTTGAATAGATTGGATAAAACCAAATTGAAGGCATAAAAACATAAGAATAGGAACAGGAAATATAAGTAATGGTATTTAAGTATAATAGCTGGTTAATTTGGGAGATGCTTAACTTCTTAAGTCATTGAGCACATACAATCATTTATACTTGCTAATTAATGTGTGCATGTATAGTATACCACCAATTTAAGTTCGTTAAATTAACTTTTATTCTATTCCTGCACAAGTTGCGAAGAAAGTGTGTTAATTCGTTTCATTGGTTTCCCTGCAGCACATTAATTTTCAATAGATTGTACTTATAACTTTATTTTTTCCCCCGGCCTCTAATTCGATTTTTATTGCACCTGGATTTTCTTGTTTGGCGCTGCCAATAGACAATTTATTTCTCAGGTACACACACACACATTGTGTGTCGAGTGTGTGCGCTGATTATTTCGCGCTTATTATTTGCTGCCTTTGAGCTTGCAGCCTTTTCCTTTATTTTTTTGCTTAATTTTCAATAAATGTTGCGGCTTTGTTGCCGCTTGTCTCTCCGTCGCAGTCGATTACTCATTTGACTGCAGCACATAAATTTTATGCACTTTTCCATTTTTTCCTTTTCTATATTTTGATTGCTTTATTTTTATTAATTGCTTTTTACGGCATTTTGTTAGCAGCTAAGTTCGTACTCATAGTATCTCGCCGCCTGCGAGTGTGCGTGCTGTATCTGTTGAGCTGCTGATTGTGTCATTAGAGTGGATCGCATTCGACGGATACTGAGGCTGCGACAGAGACAAAGCGGCCAAAATGCCACGAAATGCGGTCGAAGAGATACTCGAGACCATGCGGCGAATTGATTTGCCATTAGAATTGGGTCAGCAGCAATCGGCGAGCGTTCGGATTTAATTGGGAATTTTAATGGGTAAATTACCAACACCATATTGGATATGGTAAGTGGATATGTCAAGGCGTGCTGGGGTTTCCTTTTTAGAGGGCGTTGTCTACGAGCCATTTTGCTTAATGTTTACTTGCACAGCTTATGTTAATTGCCTAGCAATTCAACAAATATATTTGTAAACTTTTATAGCTCAGAATCTTTGCATACCAGGGAATGGTAAATTGATAGTCTAATGTTTTTATCCCGTCGAAATGCTGACACACTTCTTCAGCTTGAAGAGCACTCAAAGCTGATTCCTTTAGTTTTCAAAACTCATAATTCAGTCATTTTTACGATCAGCCACAAGAATCGCCTAAGGTCCCCCAAGAATTATCCGAAATAAGCTCGAAAATAGAACTCGCATTGATCAGCGGATCGCTTGTTGTTCCCAATCGGGTTTCTTAGCTGATTCGCCACCAAAGTATTTGTGTGCCACAAGGCAACAAGCAACACAGAAACCCAAGACCGCCAGCAAAATCGAGCTGCGAACCAACGAGGACATGCGAATATTTTATTTATTGCTGACAATTGCACAAAAGTTTTTTCCCTTCTGTGATCGGTTTTTTATGGTCATTAAAATTGGGACAAAAATATTTTGACCGCGCTCGAAGTCAACGTTTTTTTGTTTTTTTTTTTGGTTCTGAATTCTGAAGCTTTGTTCTGGTTGCTCGTTTTGTTATTGGGCAATTCTAGAGCACGCCGGCCTGCGGCAAGAGTTTGAGTTCTGTGTCGCCGATTTGCCCTTGATTGGCCAGGTTGCAACATTCTGCGGCCGCTGGCCGATCGAGCTGATTAGTCGGTTCCAAGGCGGCGACTAATTAATGACTTCGCATGCTAATTAAAAGCGCGCAGGAGAAACCCCCACGTGAGTCCCAAAGGAAACGAAATCGCCACTCGGACAAATTTCTAGACGAAACCAAAGACGAGAACAAGGGTATGGGAAACCCAATCTCAGGGGTGCCTTCTAACTCAACCCTTAAGGGACATAAGCTAATATTCTGGGAGAAAACAGGTTCATATCGATTCTACTAAATTATATATATAAATTATAAGGATTAACGAATTCCATTTAAGGTGAAGCTATCTAGTTATGTGAGCTTATGACACCTACTGATAATTATTAAAAAATTAAGTTTATTTGCATTAAATTCAAATCTTTTCTTAACTATTATTTTATGATCCGAGCTGATTCGGTTTTATTTTGACCACTATCGCTGCAGTTGCTCAGCCTGAAATGGGTAATGCATGGATTCAGCAATGCTGTTCGACTCACCGACTCGGTTTTGATGTTGAGCGCCAGGACGTGGGAGGAGCTGTTGGAGGAGGCCGACGGCGGTGAAGCGGGCGCCGCTCCGCTGCACGGCGACTTGGCGGCAATGGTGGAGGCGATGGCGTTCAGCGGCGAGCGGCTGCTGGGCAGCGGACTGGCCTCGCGGAGCGGACTGCTGCCCGCCCCCGCCCCGATGCCGATGGCCATGCCCAGGCTCTGGGAGTAGGGCGATACCGGCGACTTGTTGGCATTCGTGGAGCAGTTGGAGGGCACCACGGCGGCGGTGGTGCAGCTGGTCAGGGTGCTGGTGGCGGAGCTGGAGGATGACGAGGATGAGGAGCAGGACGACGACGAGGAGGAGCTGCTGCTGCTGTTGTTCGCACTGCTGCTCTTGTTGCATATCATGGCCTGCATTTTGGTATTGTTGTTATTGTTATTGTTGTTGCCGCTGCTGCTGTTGTTATTGTTGTTGTTGGTGGCGTTGGCATTGTTATTGTTGACACTTGCCCCAGCACCGGGCATCAGGCTGCCATCGCAGAACTCGCGCTTCACAATGTTGCTGCCGTTGTTGCTGGAGTTGGCGGTGTTGCCGCCTATGTTGCTGCTGGTGTTGCCGCTGCTGCTGCCGCCGCCGGGTGTCGCCCCAATGGCCGCCTCACATGGCAGCACCGTGCCCAGCATCTTGTCTAGCGTTGTGTACTGCGACTGTGACGTCGTGGATTCAGCGGCACCGGCGGAGTCCTCGCAGCCCTCGGCCATGTCACGTGTCACTGACCCGCTCGCATCCTGGGCCACTCCTGCAATGGGCAACACAGAAGGGGCTTAAGTACCTCGGTGTGCATTAAATATTAAGCCTATTATGGGTGGGGGCTTTAAGGTGATGCGCAGGAAGGACTTAAGCGCAAGAATGCGTTGGCAACCGGCTGGATTGACTTTTATTTTATAAACCTTTTGATTTCAAAACTTTACACCTACTGAAGGAAAAGATGGCCAACTACTACATACCTTACCATTCCCATTCAATAATCACAATGTGGGTTATAAGAACCAGGATTAAAAAGAAACAGAATGCTGCTACCCTTTTTGGCAGTTTCAGCACTGTAAGAGTACGAGAGACCATTCAGAGATGCTAACTTCGCAATTATCTGATATCAACACAACTCCGTTTTACCCCTAAAATATCAAATGACATCTGGCCAAACTCCCCCTCACCTGCCACTCATTCCATTGGCAATCTACGTTGCCAACCCGATAGGGCCATCATAATTTAGAATTTACATTTATCGAATATATTTCGTGCACTTAAAACCCTTGCCCTGACGCATTAATTTCATTAATTATCCCTGTTGCCCGTCGGTTGACCACGGCAACAACGCACAAACAACAATGAGGGCCAAGATGCAAGGGGCTGGCGGGGGAGGGGGGCGAAACGGAGAACCCACACACGCCGCATAATTTTGCAAATGCAAAACGCAGACGGCGCTCCAGTCTGAGGCCATGTCCTTGCCGAGAAACGACGTTCTGCACCGGACAACAGACGACTTTTACCGCCGGAATTGTGAGGAGGGAGTTACACTCAAAGAATTGAGACATAAAGAAGTTATGCAACCGAAACAAACCCGATTTGAACATACTGCTACTGAGGAGAGTCCCATGAAGTCAGATGACTTTATAGATATGAAACCTACATTTCTTAGTCAGCATATTAACTTACTATTACCCCGATTTTCTTACTGTGTGGGAATCGGCTTGATGGACACAAAAGCCGGAGCATACGGGTGGCTTCTGCACAGGAGGGATGCAAGTTCGGTGGAATGTGGGTGGAGCAGTTGGGCGGTCTGCACATTCGTAATCGAAAATTTTACACCTACTCTGCATTATAATTTATACCCGAAGAGGGACAACTGACCAAAAGTGGCCGGGAAGGGGAATGAGGCGAACGTGTCTGGCAAGAAAGTTTTCCTGCATACAAGAAAACGGAAAATACGATGGGAAAAAATTAAGAGCGGGATGGAGAGGGCACAGAAAATGTAATGCCCGAAAATGTTGTTCAAGTGCATGGGGTAGGGGGAAAGTTATCCGGGAGAGATAAGGATAATAAGAAGGCGAATTTTCGAGAGGCGTGTGCACGCACCCTGTGCAAGGACATACCGGCAAAAGGACTCTCGTAATCGTCACTCAACTGAAATAGATTCCACTAAATGTCATTTCTTATGGGATCAGGACGATGGGACAAACTTCGGCCTAAGCTGCACCCAAAGGCGTCTAAATTTAGGCAACAATTTGCACTAAAGAGCTTACCTAACTCCAGCCCACAAAGGAAACATCAATGCCTATGCCTTGACGTTTGGCCCCAAAAAGGAGAGCCACCACTTCGTCCTGGCGAGGCAAGGAAAGGTCCTTCGTTGCATTGTCTGCAGGTCTACACAAAACGGGCGTTGATTTTAATGCATAATGCATACAGCTGGCTCCTGTCCCTTGCACTCCTTCCAGAACCCACAGCTCCCAACCTCGCAGGACCTTTCCTGTATGTCTGTGTGTGTGTCTGTGCCTGTACCCGTGTATGTGGGTGTGTCTGCAGCTGTAATAATGCAAGCAACTGCACTCGGAACTCAGAACTCGGAACTCGAGTCGCAGTCGGACTCGAACTTCTGCGGCTCGGATTCAGACCCTCAGTTTGCTGTTTCCATACACAGAGCAAAAATGCGTCCCTTTATCGAATTGCAAAGGGGACCTTCAACTATCTCTAATGATGCGACGACGCTTAACAATGTATTTTTTTAACTAAGCCACCAAACGGAAAAAGTGAGATGCTCCATGAGGCAAATATATATTATGATATATAATGATGTGAACCAATTATTTTTCCGAGTGCTCATTGTTTGTGTCGACGTTGGCCAGCCGGCAGCAGTCAACGAACGCACTTTTCCGGCCACATAGCCAACGCCGTAATGAGCCACATGAGGCGGGGAGTGGGAGATGCCAGGAAGGGGAAAGGATCTGGATCTGGATCGGGCGGTGGACAAGGAGGGGAAGGAGGCAAGGAAACAGGGGAACGGAATGCCAGGACTGTGCCTTGAAAGTTGGAGTGTGCAGGACATGCAATGCCAATGCCTGAGCCTGAGTCCGAGTCCGAGTATGAGAATGAGAATGAGCAAAGCTCCGTGTTGTAGATTTTGGCCAGGAAAAGGCTGGTTTTCGGGGGTGGTGAGAGGGCGTAATAATTAATTTCGTACGTTGCATGCAAATGTCTGGCCACCACCCCTGCGCACCCCATCTGGCATATGCATAAGAAGCAAAAACAATGCATAATATCAGGGGCAGCAGCAAAAACAGAGTGCACATCGGCCACATACAAAATAATTTCAAGCATGCGTCAACACAAAATGCCAAAAGCCTGCAGAGATGGAATCAAAGGGAACGGGAATGGCTCATGGCTCATGGCCCATGGCTCTCGGCTCTTGGCTCCTAGTTGCAAGTACAAGTCGGTGCAACATGTTGTGAAAGCAAATTGTAGCGACAAAATGTGCAGCCAAATTAAGTACAATTTGCTCATATTAAAGTCGGGCCAAATTACATGGAGCAGCAGCAACAACGGCAACATTTTGTCGCTTCCTGCGATCGCCGCCTGCCTCGAAATCTAATCAATAACCAGCAAACTAGTAGAATTTCATGTAGCACACTAAATAGCACGATTAATTATCGCCATGCTGGCAACTATAATTCAAATCAAGCCCGCTTCATTTTCAATGCACGCCAGCAACATGCCATCCGCAACGCAGTGCTCCTATCGACTTGCCAACGCATTACAAACCGGTCTAATTATACTCATTTTCTTGCTGCCTGCCACATGTTGCTGCTGCTGCGGCAACTGCTGCTGCGGCTATAAATTGCAATTTCCATGCAACTTTCTATCGCCGGTTAAGAAGCGAGCTGGAAAAATTTATCATTCAAAGCTGTCCCTCCATCTCCATGCTGCAAGCTCCATCTCCAAGCTGCATGCTCCATCTCCATGCGGCATGCTGCACACTCCAAGTTCCACCTGGATCGATCGCATATAGTCGTTTGGCGAGCGTTTTGTCTTCGACAGCAATTCGTAGGCAATATTCAAATTAATAAAATCATCAATAATTTCGCCCGGCCGGGACTGGCAAACATGTAGAACATGTTGCTGCTACGGTGCAGCAACTTGTTGTAATTAATAGTCAAACTAAATTGTAGCACACTTGCCATCATTTAGAGTTAGGAGCCAAATGTGGCACAAAGCAATTTTTGATTAGAAACCGGGCTCCCGACTCCCCGGCCAATGGACATCGATCGCCCCTCGGCCCGCAGACAACTTCATTTTTATGGCCAACTCTGGGGTTATTAAGTTTTTCTTTTGATTTGTAATTACCGCAAAATGCATATTAAATAGCGAACGCGACGAACTCGAGTGCCTCGGCCTTTGAGGAAGTGAATGGAGGTTGAGTCACTCGAAGGATAAAGAGATGGGGTGGCGGGGAGTTTTGGGCTGTTTTCGGCTGCTTATTTTAGCAGGGTAACCTGGCCAAAATAATCAATAATGCGCCGGCATTAAGTCATTGAGTTGAACTTATTTATTCACGCACACACACAGGGAGCATAAAAAGTTTTGCAACTTGGCTTTGTTGCTCCTGCTCGATTGCACTGTTTTTGGGGTTGTTGCTGCTTTTCCTATCGGGGGTGTACGGCCGAACGTGCAGTTTTCTTAAAAATTACACACGATTACACATGAAATACACCGGCTGATATATTATGGTAGGGCCAAGAGTTAGGGTGGAAATGGAAAGGGAACTTTAAGTTTCCAAGGTGTCGGAGGAACTGCGACTGGGTGTGTCTTCGAAAGAAATTTAAAGAAATTAACTTCGAAATAAGTATACAAGTACAATGGGTTTCATTATATAACTTAAATTGAGAAGCACAAAGCCCGGATGAATATTGAAAGATAAGAAACAGTGATTCGAATTGGTAATGATTCCATACTTATTGGATATACATATATGATTAAGATATGATCCAGTAAGTAAGTAAGTAAATAAGATTATGCAATGTATTTGTTTTTTCCGTTGAAAATTGATATTGGTCAGGATAAGCTTTGTTTCCATTTTACCACTGAAGGACCAAGAACAATGGGCACTTGCAATCCGGTCAGTGGACTACGGCCAACTGCCTTTCATGAGCGCGTTCCATTCATTCGACAGCCATTCTCCACTCAAATCATTAAAAAAATAATAATAATAATGAAATTTGCGTGATTCAAGCGGAGCACGCACTAGGCGATGCCAATAGCAGCAACAACAATCGCCGGAGGCGTTCTCAATACAACAGCAACAGCTACCATAAACACATGTGCAGTAAACGCCCCCGGAAAAAATGCAAAAAGCGGGAAAGGAAGTCAAAGTCAGGCCCGGTCGAAGCTGAAAAATCAACCCTCTCGTGCCGCGAGTCCTGGGTCCTTCCTGTGCCCTCTCACTCACACTCACACTGCCCAGACATTGTCCGTAATGCGCCGCGTAATGAGTTATTCGCATTTTTCCTGCTTTGTTTTGCGCAGCCGACGACTCCCCTGATCGCCCACATTTGGCGATTTTAATTCATTTAGAGCAGGAAATAATAATGGCAAATAATGGGGAGCACTGGCTTCGTAAAGGTGGAACTTTAAATTCCCTAAGGAGACCGTGAAACGGTGATCCTTGATATAACTTGACTAGAGTAAAATGGCTTCAAATTCATACCCCACTTCTTTATTGTTAAATGTGTGTTATTCTCCAAAATAAACGGTTTTTAATAGTTCTCAAGCCTGAATCGGAGAGATAATAGAAAGCTATCCAATGTCTCGAAACTAGACTTAAGATCGATTGTATCTGAAAATCACAGCTGATCACTATCCTCATGGTAAACATAACATTGCCATTCGCAGTACGTGTTTCTCCAGCAGCTGAGGGACTTAAACTCAACTTGAGCCAGTAACTTTATTAGCCCACATACTTGGTGCCGAATGCGGAATACCCTCGGCAGGGAGCTCCTCGCCTCGAGTGGGTCGAGAGTTGCATGTCCCGTTCCGTGCTGCAGTCGCATAATCTAGGGGTTACGAGGAGGTCTGGGAACGGGCGGCAGGATTGCACTCCGAGCCGCACACGACATCTAGACATGAGAGAGCACAAAACATAATTTCGCTAAATTAGCGAAAAACAAAAGAAATGCCAGGAGGAGGGCCAGATCCAGCTCCAGCTCCTGCTCCTGCTCCTGCTCAGTTCATTGCGGATACTTTCCGTTCGCGTTCGGTCTGAAAACTCCCCAATTGAGCACGCACCAAAATCATTTGCAGACTCGACTCCGGGGGTGAAGCGGTCATAGTCAACGTCTAAATATTTGGTAAAACGTAGAAAAAGAGGGAAAAAAATTGATTGAAACCTGCATTTTGGTGCCGGGCAGCGGACAACTAATTATAAAATTTTGCAACCCCCGAAACGGAGCGGAAACCCTTTTTGGCGAACTGCATGTGTCCGGGGTAAGTGATTGTGTACGTGCTCATTATGGAAATTTCTTGCTTTCCCAATTCCATTTTTTATTTCTGCAGCTCTGCGGCGGTGCAAAAATTAATGCAAAGACCACAGTCGGCGGAGTGGGGCGTTAATGACACGAAGCCGGAATGTGGGAGGGGACTCAGCGAGCGATTCGCTTGACAAAGGTTTATTGGGGCTTTGGCACATGCGATACGCGATTATAATTAGAATTTGGCTGCGGGGTGTTGCACTGCACATGGTCAAAAGCACCTCGTGCGGCATGACATGACCATTCCGAGGGTGGTTCTACTTATCTGGGGTTGTAAAGTGTTTTTATTCTGGCCGACGGGCAGAGTGTTATGGTAATCGAATTTTGAATCGATTAACCGGACAGCAGGCCTTCCACAGCGGGAGTAAGTCACTTAAAATGCCAGGCTTATTTGCGAGAGTTATTTCCTTGAAATCCCCAACGATTGCCTGATCTAAGCCCAGTTTTTAATCAAACATATCACATATTACAAAAAATTGGAGCGTAACTGTACTCTTAAAATTAAGAGCCTCATAAAAATATTGGCGAGTACCAATAAAACTACAGTCATAATCGATTACTTTTTATACTATTAAATACTGGTTTAAAATATTCAGTCGTACTCAAAAAATGTTTAATACGCATATTATTTTTATTGTCAATTAAATGTACAAGATTAGGTAAATTAAAATTGAGCAACTTAAGTACCATAAGCCTTAAGTGTGATATAAAAGTTTACCGATTGCCCGATTACCGATAACACTTTCAAATGCATCAAAATTCAGCCTTTACCATTACCATTTGCATACCCGTAAAATGCAGCTTTATAATGAGCTGCACAATGTGGAAAATCATCTAAATGGCCGCAGTCCACCGACTAAGTTGCATTCAAATTGAGTCTTTAAGCGCTTTATTAACCTCCGATAAAGTAGGACGCGGGCAGTCGGGGGAGTGCGAATCAAATCCAGTGTTGCACTTTGCATGTGCCCTTTGTCGAGAGCAATTAAGCGGAAGGAGACGGCAATATTGTGTGACTGTACCTGGCCGTCCGACTGCACGGTAATTTATTATTTATTTATAATAATTATTTATTTGCTTGACGCGGTCGCTTATTAAAAGCTACTTACAGCCCCACCAGCGAACAATGGGCCGGGCCATTAGGAGCCACCACTTCCATCAAGCCCCCCTTCAAACAGCCATATAACTTGGTCATAATTACTGCAAGTTGCAGTTTGCTCATTGCAAAAACATTCCACTTGATATGCCGGCCACGTAGCTGCACGCACCGCTCGCTAGATGGCGCTTGTATGGTATGGCATGTCATTTGTTTATGACAGCTAACCGCTCATAATCAAGAGGGGTTATAAATTCGCCAGAATATAAGCTGATTATAAGCTGATTGCGAGTGTGGGCGTGGGGCGGGGGTTTTTTAATTAACTTGAGTTAAGGGGAAAGTCATTTGCGGAGCCAATGGCTGGATAATGGCCGAGTTCAACTAAGATAAGGACTGTACTTATTAGTTCTGCTCTGCATGCAAAACTAGCGGATGGAAAACGCAGTCATCGCCGTTTGGAAGTGAAATTTTTGATTTCAATTGAAATAAATTTCCATTAATTTTTGTTAATTGTTGGTTAAGTGAAAGAGGGAGTGGGGGGCGAAGAAAGCAACAATCGTTATATTTGCTAATTGAGATTTGACCTGATGATATGGCGAAATGAGCACAACAATAATAACTAACGATGAGCGAAATTGACGTCAACGAAAAATTGTTGCTAGAAAGAAATTCTGTGAAAGTATGTTAATTAATGGAGAAGAAACAAGAGGCAAGCGGAATGCAAGAAGCTGAGTTTATACGCAACAATAATTGACTTTTATAGCGAATTTTAATTTTCCACATGGAAACTGGCAAAAGTTGCTCCGAAAAAATGTCAAACTAAAAGAAATAATACGATTTGTGTAGTTTTGTTCAATATAATCTCCAGATGACGTAAGTCGGTTCTTTTGCGTCATATCATATTTCTATATTGTAGGCACAAAAGTAGCTCCTAGCTGCCATAGATCCACTTCCTTGAAAGATTATAGTTTATATATCGGAAATGTAGATGAGGAAAATCTAGCTGATAAATGTAATTACTCTATGCAAGCGTTTTTATGGTTCTTGCCACACAACCTTCGATTGGGCGACGTAATCCACGTAAACCCATCAGCCGATTGCCTTGCATTCGCAGACACCTTTCCATTATGCAAAGGCCCATAACTAGATGCCTTCAAATCTGCCCAGACTTAAAGTGCTCCACTCCATGAGCAAATGGGCCTAGCGGCATTCGGCAGAAACCCACTGTGAAACAACGCCCAGCACTTGCCGCTCACGATCAGGATCCCGTCCCGTCACACTTGCCTGTAATTTGTGCCCAGAGTGGCAACAAAATCAAATGGCACGCATGAAATTAAAGTTTAGGCGCGCAAAAATTTATATGTGCGACGCCGTGTGCCAATTAATGTAAATTACGCGACGGCGACGACGGCAACACGACACCGACAACGGCAACAGCAATGGAAATTGCAACTGCAACTGCCACACTGCAGCGATATGGCAACGCCGCCGGGCCTCAAATGAGGCCCCCAAGGGGCGCACCACGCAACTTTTTGAAAGTGCACACAACAACGCCTGCAAGAAATTAGCGCCTGAAAACACACATTGTAAAATATTATTAAACGCGTCAATTTGTTGCCGTCAGTCGGCGACTCAATCTCGGGGTCTCATTAAGTGCGTGACGGCCCCGACTGATGCATAAATGCATGAGGCCAACTAAATCGGTCCGGGCCAACTGTACCTAAAACGTAGCAGATGGCGGAAAGCAAGTAGATCACTCGTTGTGGTTCCAGAAAATGTAGGATCCCTCATCGCAGCGCAATGCTGTTTTGTTTTAAGAAAGTTCAGGTCAATATCTTATTGTTTTAATAGAATGAGGTAATATACTTTAAGTATATATAAAAGTATATATATTATAAGTTTATAAGTAAAAGCTATCGGCCTACGTTTTAGTTAAATGTGTGCCAACTGTACACACACGTTTGATAATTATATTTGAAAAACTCGATTATCTAACATCTAGCTCTGGCCGCCGGCCAGCTTATTAAAAGGTTAAATATCTTTGCATTGAACTCGTTATCGCAATTGCCGTCGACGATATCGTAATATCGCAAAAGTCCAATCAACAAAAGTATATTTATTTAAATGAGTCTAAATTACGGCTCATTGAAAACGAATTGTAGAGAGGCATTCTATGATTGGAAATCAATATGGAAACAAAAGCGGAACGAATACGTAAATTAATAAAATCAGAAATCAGTGAAAACGGCCAGTAAATGTTCAATTTATGTGACAATAATTGAGGCAGGCAGTGGAACTATGACGACAATGAGCCGCGGAGGGGAAGAAAATAAAGAGAAATAACCAATCAGGGCCATATTAATCAATCTTTAATGAAAGTAATTTAAATGTGTTAATTTTTTCAACGTTCCACTATTGTTTTGCTGCTGGTGGAGATTTCTTGGAAGTTGAAGGAGCCAACAGCAAAGTATGCCTCTAGATTTCCTCCAGTGTCTTCAATTAAATGAGGCGTCATAAATGACGCAATCAAGACTTACTATGCTCCTCAATTATGCCCCTGCCTGGCCATAATGCCAATTAATCAACTGCGGCAACACAATACATATTTATTAATAATCAGTAAAAATAATTTAGCCAATTAACAGCAACAACATTCCATGCAGCGTCGACTCAGAAATCACAGAGAACTCAATAGCTCGCAACATGAAAACCTCCGCTCTGCGTTCTTTGTCGGAATATTTCCAATACTGTTGCAACTAGCCGCGCTTGTGGAAAGACATTTTTGAGTTTGACAGATTTAATTATTGTAAATAAAATACGAACCCAGCCAAGCAGGCCAAAGGGGTAATTAAGTGAAGTGGCATGAGGGCTGCTGCGCCGCATAAAAACCGCTAAGTTTGTTTATTCGGTTCTCCAAATTGATAGACTCTTTGATTGTTCACTGCCAAGAGAAAATGCACACTCGTATAATGTTCGATTTCAGCTTGCCAGCTGGAAAATTTTCAAAGTAGCCGGGGTAATAAATTACTATAGATAACTAGATGGATTGAATGCGAAACCAAAATGAAAAAGGCAGGTGCTGTGATATTACACTAAATATTTGTCAAAAACCATATTTGACAATATAAATGCAATTTGGGACATTTGGTTTCTAGCCAAAAAAACAAAAAAAAATACTTAAATAAGTTTGTCCCTGTCTATAGGGCCAATCCAGAGAATTCCTATCTGACACATGTCCCCGCCGCAAAGCTGTCTGTCTCCGTCCGCTTTCCATCTGTCTCTGTTGCTCTGCTTTTGCCAGTCAATGGAAAATTGATCAGAAATTATTGCCAATTGAGCGCCAAAATCGCTGGCACACAGCACACATGCAAAGTGCGCCTGTATACACTGAAATTTGCGCTCATTTAGGCTCATAAATTGCAGTCAAGACATGGATATTCGAGTAGAAAGAGACGCAAGAGCCAGCGAGATAGAGAGAGCACGAGAGGGGGGAGGGAGAGGCAAGTATCGCATTTGGCATTCCTTTGCCAATAGAAATCAGCTTTGTTTGACGCTTTTTACATGCCAAAGTTGCCATAGTCGCAGTGGTATTGTTGGATATCTGCGGCTGTTACCGTTTATTAATTATACCAGCTCCAGTTCGCCGCGGCTTTATGGACTGACTGGGTCGTGAATTTGAAATTATGCTAAATTACATATGCAAGTGTTGATGCCGGTAATGAAAAGTCGGTCGAAACGCTTCGGATTGGCTGCAATCGCGGGGCAATTACACATACGCAGCGTTGGCCAGATCTATAATTGCCAGCAATAAAGCCGAGACTCATTTAGATAACTTATTCCTGTTCCGAGCCCCGCAATCTCGTGGTTTTTTTAATACCAGAAGTAAGGGAACGGGGCATGTCTTCCCAGTCGAATAAACAAACCCTGGCCAGAACACACACAAGCACACACACCTGCGGAGAGAGAGAAAATCAAGTCAGCGGCATAACAGAAGCCCAGCAGACAAAGGCCGACGTCACTCGAATATACAAATATACAGATATATACATACATATACATATATCTGGCAAGTGATGCGCGAAAAAAGCGGCCACAGGCGCCGTGACATTGCTGCCAACTTATGAAGTTGTAAGAGCCACTGCTTAGCAGCGTCTCGGCCATGGCAGAGAAACCAAACTTGGCCCAAACAGGCGGCGCAACAGGCGGCAGCTGCGACAACCGCAAACACGGCCAAACAGCCAAAGCGACACAATCGGCCGGCGCCTCCACTTTGGCTAAGAGCAGCAGGCGCTCAGCACTCGGAAAACATCGCCGCATGGCCAACGGTGAGCGTGCGCGTCGGAAAAAGCTCGCCGGGAAAAGCCCCCCAGAAAACCCCCGCCCACTAGAGGTTGTGCTTATGCTGGCGCTGGTGTTGTTGTTCTCGGCAGTGGTGGTGGAGCTGGAGGTGGTGGCGGCGGCGGAGGCGGAGGTGGGGGAAAATCGGGCAGATGAAGTCAAACAGATTTGAGCAAGTGATTGCACAGGGGAGTGGAGTGATGCGGCGATAAAGTGCCACGAATGGGGCGGCTACTTTTAGAAGTAAGATACAGTAGTTTCTTTGGTGCGGTAATAAAAGATACTGAACTTAAGATATCTATATTCATGGCGATATAGTTAAATCAATCAATTATGATGAAGAAATCGAATGAAAGGGTGGACTAAAAATCTTAATAAAATGTCACCTTACCAGATGCAATATAAAAATGCTTGAGAATCAACTTCATCATATTAAGTTTGATCTATGGGGCTTAAAGTAGTTTGGTGGGTGCTCAAGCAAAAAAATGGGAAAGTTATAGATGCTTAAATAAACTACATTAACTTATTTTATTGATGCTGCACCTATTTTATTATTAGTGATTTATGAATCAAACAAAACAAAATTTAATCTTTATAATCGTAATGTATCTGAAATAAAGATTTTTATTTCTATTTTCCATTCAGTTTCCACTTAAAACTTGCAACTTGATCCCCAAAGAGCCGCCAAGTGCACTTAGCAAACACTCAAGATTTTCCCATTTAACACACATTTTTCTGTAGACAACCACCCACACTTTCGTTCCCTCTCTTTCTCGCTCACCCCTATACCTAAAGTTAACAACCTCTATTAGATACAACCACTAAAAGAAAAATTACAGACACTTGGTAGACACACAGCAGAAGTCAAAAGGAAATACAAACAGCGTTACAAAAAAGGGAAACCTCATTTTTGGCAACCTTTTTCAACTTTGGCAAATCTTTTTGGAAAATAAAACACGACCAACTTGAAGAAACAGCACTCCTCACACCGATGTTTTTAACATATTATTTTGGCACACGACCCGGCAGAAAAAAAAGAAAAAGGCTGTGGCACACTTGTACCGTTGATGGGGAATGGTGAAATGGGGGAGTGAGTGGATGGATGAAGGGACTCAACAGGTTGCTTCTGTCGCCATCCTCAGAAAACTTCCTTTTTCTATGTGCAACTGTATGGGTGTGCCTGTGTGTGTGTGTGTTTTGGCCCTTTTTGTGAATGAGCTCATAAAACGTTTTTCTTTTCACAGCGCCCGGGTGTTGATGTCGTCGTTGTCGGCTGTCGGTTGTCGTTTGTAGGTTGTCCCACGTCCGTCCTTCCGTCCGTCCCTTTTTCAGGACTGGCGACTGGCGACTGGAGACTGGCGTGCGCCCCAAGTTGCTCTTTAGTTTTCAATTTTTTGCCTTTCAGCTCGGTAGCTGGCTTGGCTTTTGTGCTGCCTTTGGCCCAAACCGACGACCGGGGAGCTGCCTTTGATAGTCTCGGTTTGGGCCAGTCCGCTGCTCGTTTTGATTAAGTGCGAAACAATTAAGGCGGCTACTTCTGCTGCCGCTGCTGCTGCTGTTTGCGTAGTTAATCGGGCCAGGGTCACCACAGGCGGAGTGTGGAGGGTCATAAGGTGGCACGACCCCAAAACAGCTGCTCTGGCTAACCGAGCTAACTGCTTGTGGTTGCTTTGACGAGTGTGGAGGGGTGTTTCGGCACTAATACGGATAAAAATAGGTTATAGCTACGTTATAGATGAGGGAGGAGACTAAACAACGAAGTTATATAAAAAAATTGTAGGAATCCATGATAAAGGTGGTTCATCAGCATGATGCACTGCTTTGCATAGTGCGGCTTACAGTATCTTTTCATATTATTTAGTTGCCTCAATAATTACCATAATTTATGTAGATCTCTTACTGGCAATGTGAAATCGTATCCGTCGCAACATAATGTTTCTTTCACACACCAATCAAACATCTCATTAGCAACTAAACCAACCGTCCGTTGCAAGAAAATTTTTCGCCCTGGGCCTTATCACACTCCGGCTGCCAACACCAAAGCCAGAACATGATTCCTTGCCATCTGCTCTCCGCAGACTGCTTAGCCACTTTAGCCATAAAAATATAACACCTGCTTATCTCGAATGCCACCCGGGCGGCAAAGCCCCCAGAACCCCACAAAACCCCCCGAAGAGCAAAGCCACAAGCCTGAAGGCAACCGAAAACATTTCTCAAAACGAGGCTAAACGGGATGGCAGTACTGATTTGGGGTTGGGGGGCTGGAGCACTGGCCGTGGCGATGGGGAGGAAATGGTGCGGGCACTGACCTAACCCCCCGTAAATGCTTGAGCCAACAAATACCGTAAAAACACTTATACGGAATTCCTCAACGCCTGGTAAACCAGGGCTGGGGCGTAAAGTCCACCCCATGAAGCAGAACAGGCAGCCCAGACCCACAATCCGAAATTCAGAGAACAAAAAAAGAGTGGCACAAGCTAACAGAACGAAAGCCAGAACAAAGTTTCGAAAGTCGCTGCCAAGTGCCGACGGCAAATGGAGACGTAACCCAAACTCCGGCAGATCTTGGGAAACATTTAACGGATTTTCTGAGGGGGCGTTAGTCGTTTTACATGCATTATCCTGGCCAGAAACCAAAAGCGCTGGAAAAAAGTGTTGACATTAAAATAATAATTTTAATTGCCTCAAATAACACAAAGGTCGGCGGTGACCCTCGGACAAGGATGCAGCACAACCGTACGCTGGGAATGTGTGAGCGGGGTCTGTTCAAACACAAAGGGTAATTAACATTTTTCTTTTCGTCCGGGTCCTGGCCAAAGGATAAGCAGCTTGTTTAGCCCGGCCAAAGTCAAATGAGCAAAAAAATACAAATGGCAACGGAGCACAAAAAGGACCCGGCACACACATTACGTGGGTTCGTATGGGAGTTCCTTTTTTGCGGTTTCGCATTTGGTTTAACTTAGCTGGTAAGTACACCCCCAGGTTCTTGGGTGGCCCTCCGGATTCTGGAATCTGTATTCACGTTTCTGGATGCGGGATTCAGGATTCAGTCGACCGCCTTTCAACACCTTCAACAAAGCGTGAATTAAGTGCTCGAGATTTTCTACACTTAATACAACGAATTTACAGCGGCTCCGCGCAACATGTGGCATGCCCCTTCGCTCGTCACCCTGCCTCGCCGCACTCCTCACTCTGTCGAGCTAATTGCGCAATTATCTCGATTTGTGGAACATCTGTGCAACTGTGTCGCGTCTCATTAAGTGCGATCTGACTGCTCAAATGCCCAGAGGGCCGTGCAGACGGACAGTTGGAGAGAAATTTTTTAATTGCATTTAATTAAAAATAAGTTAACGAAAAACACTGAAACGAAACATTAAATTAGCTGAAACCTAGACCGAAATTCCTGATCTGCAAAGTGGAATTAGTGGTTGACTGTGGCATACTGTCAAGCTTGGTGATAAATCCATCTAAAACTGTAATGGGGCTCAATTTCAATGTTATCCATAGTATGGGATAAAAAAGATATAAATATATCTTAGCATTCTCAAAGTAAATCAAAAGAAAATGCTAATTCAATTGATAAGTAAGAAAACGTTTGAATTGGAATACTATTATTTTTCTAACCCTTGGAATCAATTATGCTTCAACCTCGAATTTGTCTATCGGCATAATTACCCAAACACGACAGAGTCGCATTACAGCTATCGTTTATCTGGCATCTTTGACAATCCATCCATCAAGCATGATTGAATCCACAGAACAACCCCGAATTTCCGAGTTTAGTTCCTCGGCATTCCATTTCCATACTGCGGTACACGCAATGGCAATGCGGTAAAGTAGTGTTTTTAATGGCTAATTGAGCAAAATAGTTTATGGAATGGAATTAATTATAGTGTTTCATGTTTTCGGACTACGAAAATTCGGCCTGTTTCACTTAGCTCCTCATTGTTCACGCAAAAGCATAAATTGTTTAATTGCTAATTAAGAATAGGAAACGGGCAACAAACGATAAATGTAATGAATTAGAAGGCGAATCGAAGGCAGTTGACATTATTTCAGTTCTAGCGTGTGACAATTCGCATTAATTACAAGAAATGCTCCAAAAAATAAGCCATTAAGCGGGACCATTCGACTATATAGACGATTTCGGGCGGTGGTGGGGGATTTGAGGGACTCCGAAATGGCGAAATGAAAGTGCGGAGATCCCCCGACTTGCCGCATTTGGCGTGTTTTAGGCTGCTGCCGCAGTTGCGCTGCTTGGACACTTGTGACATTTTCTTAATTGAAATGATGCGCGTTCGTTGATAAAATTTCGTTGCCTCCATATACGAGTACGTGCTCATATAAGTACGGAGCCACTTGGACACTCTCCTGCACGTTTTGCTGATGATTATTATTACTCTTCATTATTGTTCATTATTAAATGAGCGGCGTGTGTGCGTGTCTTTCGCTTTTGTGTAGGCTTTGTGGCATGCGCGGCATGCAACATCTTATTTTGGTGGCTCGGCGAAAAGTGAGCCAATCCTCGCCAGATCGTCTCCAAATGGAATCGCTCAGAGAAGCGATGTTAAGCGAAATAATTGGGGATAGTATAAGCACGCGGCACTCGGGAATGCGATCTTTGTCCCACATTATTAGTGCAAACAATGCAATGTACGAGTTCTAATGCTAATTTAATAATAAACATATTTATTAAATTTAAAAAGAGTAAGGAAAAGTCGCTTTTATTTCAAAATCTACGAGTATATACATGAAAATTCTAAATG
Source organism: Drosophila sechellia (assembly GCF_004382195.2). Classification (NCBI taxonomy): domain Eukaryota; kingdom Metazoa; phylum Arthropoda; class Insecta; order Diptera; family Drosophilidae; genus Drosophila; species Drosophila sechellia. Next base: position 4,590,400 of record NC_045950.1, on the reverse strand, counting down.
TACCTAAAACGATATCAGTTGTGTATATCTTTAGATAATAAACAAAATACTTTCATAAATAGTCATGCGTTATATACAAATACAAAATCTACAATGATATAAGTATTTTATTAATTTTTCTGAGCTATCTTTTTTTATGATAAAGGAGCTGCCCACCTGAATGTACGAACTTAAGATATCAATAAGTGGGTTGTTCTACTGATATTCAAAATAATCGCATGCATTTCCCTTTGAATCACCTTATGGTCGGCTGGGCAATGCATTTTCGATTGCAATGGCAGTCGGAGAAACGCACTTCCTGCATTTTCGCCACCCTGCCTGTTTTAGGGCAATAAAATCTCATTTCATGTGTGCGCAAGTTTGCAAATTGGCCACACATCAAAAACACAAGAGAAATCCTTTCAAGATGCCCGGCCCGCCCCGAACTCGCCACATTTGGCCAACTTCAATGCCTTTGCGGGCATAATTATTACTTTAATTATGCTTAATTAAAAGACCGCCCACCGGAGGCGTGGCCGCGGCAGCTGTCCAAAATGCACGGCACATAATTAAGCGTTTTGCTTTGCGGATTTTCTTTCATTCATTTTTACGATTTGCCTACGTAAAGTGACAACGTGACGCGATCGTTGGATATGTGTATCTTTTCTAGTTTTTTTTTTGTTTTTTTTTTTTGCGGGGCTACGGGGGAAATTGCAATTCTGCGCTGGCTTTTGGTTGTTTTTAATGAGTGTGTGTGGTGTGCGGTGTGCGGTGTGTGTGGTGATCGCCTCCTTGTTGATTTGTCCGCAGTCGGTTTGTTGTTTTCCCGCTTCTGGTGCCGCTGCATTTTTATGCGTTCGTCATCCGTTTGTCATAAAAAAGAAACATCCACTGCAGCAACATTTAATTTTTAATTTAATATCTAATCATTTTCTGTCGTCGTTGATTTTCTTTTTCACAGCTATTTGTGCATTAAAAGCTGTCGCGATGCATTTGGTCACTAATGGGTTTTTCTAATTTGCCGAGAGACTGCCACTTCGCATAGTAAAAATCCTTCAGTCAATTTAATGAGATATTTCACTTTCGCAATCAAAGGAAGCCGAAATCGTAAATATTAAGTAACTAACATTCATCGCAAGTAGTAGATTACAATTTGAAGTGGAATGAAATCAAAGGCATTTGTCGGATCGCAGCCTATAAAATGCCGACGGCTTTTTCTAAACACTTTGGATTTGACGCATAGATATCACTATTTTTGAACACTGGACTTAGCTTTAAAAAAAAAATTTGTTTATAATTAAAGAATTCAAATGTATATAGAAACCATTTAACTGCAACAGTACTTTCAGAGTTGGTTGTTGCATAATATGATAAGGAATTTAAACGATCATTTTATGCAACATAAGTTACTAAATAAAACAAATTTCAAGAAATACAATGCATACTGGAAATGTATGATATTACATATATCATACATCATTTATATACATATATATAAATGGAGATCTTTAAAATCATGCGTAAGATATCTAATGTAATTTGTGCAACGAAACCCGCTCAAGTACGTGGAAACCTTAAAGATAAATGCAGCTCATTGGAATGTCATTCCAGAGTTTGGCCAATGCATCTGTGGGGGCCAATGAAACTGCGAGCCCAGTTAATTCTCGCTAAATAATTGCCGGCGATAACGAGGCGTGTGTAACGTGTAGTTGGGAGCAGGGCAATGGCAATAGCTACCTCTGCTTGGCAACGACAATGGAGCAGGCAACAAAGAGGCTAAATTCTGTATTAATTTGCAATTAATGCAGCTAATTATATTTAATTAAATGAGCGGGCCACGCTAACAATGCACTGCATAGATACGTTTTCTACTCGTCGGATGCGGATGAGGGAGGGGCGGTGGGATCAGCGGGATCGCTGGGATCGGTTGAATCGGTGGAAATCGGTGGGGCAGCAGGGATCCAAAGTGGGGCTGAGGGGAGGGGAATCCAAGCAAAGCTTGGGCAGTGGGAAAAATGTAGCGCAGGTTGGTGCGGCTTTGAAATGAAACTGATTATTACAATTGTTGTTACGCCTGCTGGCGCTGTTGTTAGTGCGAATTGTGCGCCGCTGCTGCTGTTTATTGTATCTCATAGATACGTTTAGATTATTTTTTGCAAAAATGACACTGAGCCACCGGCGAGTCAATTGTAATACGTTTTAGTAATTTTTCGTGGGGTGGCAGCAGTCGCAAGGCTCAGCACATTAAACTATTTATGTGTAGAGTTTCATTCTGATTTCGTTTTGGCGATCGTTTGATGAGCCTCATTGTTGCAAATTGCCACTGTCCACTGCCGTCGAGCCGTATTATTAGTTTGTTTATGGCTATTTATTATATTTGGTTTTATTATTAGAACGTCGCAACTATTTTTGAGACCCTCGCCAAGTTTGCTCATGCACATGCCCCCATGCTCGTCATGCCGGTCCAGCGATAATGCTGATGTTGATAAAATTAACGTTAATTAAAGTTATTAACCGCCTGCAGCGAAATCGCATCAATTTATTGGTTTTTGCATACTACCATGTCAGGGTTGAGATTTACATAAAAACTGCATTTGGCTGTTTCGAGCAGTATTCGAGTGAGTGGAGTGCGTGAGAGGCTAAAAAGGTTTGATATTTCTAACTTGATAATGATGAGCACTACACTAAAATGTAATTTTTTTATGGCAACCCCATTATTTGGCTTACAATTTTGGCTTGAGTAGCTGCAATAATGTTCAGCCATGTAGATTTTTTAAGCTTTATAATAGCCGCAATTTATCATAATTATGTAACTGAAATTCATCCGCTAAAATTTCCAACCACTGACACAAAAAAATTTTTGAAAATGTATCAAATCAGGCAATAAAATATATTTTTGCCAATTTTGGAAAAGATATGTTTTTAACTTGACGTACACTTTAAATTAGTGCTTTCAAATTAATTTGATTGTGTGGAACACAAATTATAATAAAAAGAATTTTAGGAAATCAATAATATTTATGAAGAGAAATCTGTTTCTTTTAAATTGGTCCTCATAAAAGATTTCGAAGTAACAATGATCATGTAATAGTCAATTGTATGATATACTTTTTCAAACATATTATTTCATTTGAAATTATTATATTAACTAATCGTCACAAGAGCTGAAATCAAATTCTAGAGATATTTACCGTTATTTAGAGATTCGCAAGCGGTTGCCAAAATCGACGAAGATGTTTTGATGTTCCACTAGGTTTTCTTGAATCCTGTTTTTCATTCACCTTTTAGTGGTCGTTTGGTTTTGATGTGTAATTTCTTAACTCTTATCACAATTGAGCACTGTATTCAAAGTATTCATGAGTACCTATGAGTAACAACGAGTATCTGACAGATGGTTATCACCCACGCACTTGAGATGAGACGATCGCAACGCGCCAAAAATTCGGAACTGAGCAGTTTCGAAACGGTTTCAAAAATCGCGGAGCAACGGCTGTACAAAACACATGGAGCTCAAAAGTTGCAGTGGCAGCTGTTAATGATGAATCGTGGGCACACGCCGAAGTTTATTGGCTTGGGTATTGTATGTTGCACTTTGGTTGTTTGTTTGTTGCACGAGTCGAGGGGCGTCCAATGTGGCCGTTCGATGCGATTCCGGTTCAGATCAGCCGTCGTACGTTCAGGCGCAGCGTCGTCCGTCGACTGAATGAACGTGTGGCGCACGAGCGGCGCTTTGGACCCCCAGCAATCGCAATCATCAGCATAAGTAGCAACAGCAAAGGAGCAGCAGCAACAACAGCAACAACATCGGCAAACACGAGCAAACAAAACGAAGGCGAGGAACCCGAAGCCGCAGCCCCAGCTCAGCGGGTGCGAGCGAGAGCGCGACCGGGGTCTCTCTCACTCATTGCCTTTCGTTCTCTCTCGCTCTGGCTCTCTCTGTCGCTCTCTCACCCACCCCCTAGCCCAAGCCCCACTGGCGGTGCAGCGACGCCAGCAGAGCGCCGACTGCGCAGGAGCAGCAACGGTATATATGCAATTTGCTTGGCGCTGTTAAAATAAAAATAATGACGTCATTAAGCGCACAAATGAGCGGCGCTGCTGCTGCAGTCGACGTCGACCGCGCCGCCGGCGCAGACTGAGCTTATAACTGTTGTTCTGAGAAGGAGAAACTGCACACTTGACGAAAGGCGAGCACTTAACGACGACGAGGCAGAGATAGAAAGAGAAGGAGAGCGGTCCGCGCGAGGGAGAGGGCGCGAGTGTGGGTGAGCGCTTTTGTGAGCGCATTTTGAGCATTTATTACAGCCAAACGTTGCACTTTTTACACCGAAAGGTGAGAATGCATAGATTCTACATACATATCTTCGGAGATTAGCAAAATAATATTCAAATTCTTAAAACTGAACTAATTGTAAATAAATTCTACAAATGAACTATAATTAATTATAATGGAAAAGTAGTAAGTCCGCATTGATTTATTATGCATTTTAATACTTATCGAAATTTTTGTCTTGTATTTATCGTCCCAATTAAGAGACTTAATTAAGATTTTCTTATTAAATGCGACAACCCCTTAAAACACACAACTTAGAATTTATTTTTAGCTTCAGAGGCAATTGTTGGATAAACCAAACCTGTGATATGCATCACAAGACGACTTGTCAAATGCCCCGAAATTTCAACCCAGCTCGACCCCTCGACAACTATTGCTGGGAATTAATAATTTAGGTCTCGATCCGCAGAGCAGAGCCAATGCCAAAAGCTCCAGTCACTCAGCTCGTTGGTCGAAACCCCACTCGAAACCCAGGACCCTCTCGCTGCCACTCCAGCCCTTCGTCCTCCAACTCCCACCCACCCACAATATGACGTGTGCCGTGTCCACTGAACCACACCCCTCCGCCCCTTTTGCAACGGCTTGAACCGCTTCCAGAAAACCGAAAAGTGCCAATAAATATGGAAACGTTTTGCCTTGTTCTGCCCACTCTTCCTCCCACTCTTCCACCCAATTCTCTGCCATCCCTCTCTGCCACGTCTTCTGCTCCTTCTTCGGCACTCTTTCATCTCCACTGGCAAAAACTTTACCAAATTCCTATTTAATTTGTTATAAGGCGGTTCTCACATTCAGTAAGATATAAACATTATGATAATTAGATCTAAATTACAAAACATTAATTTATTTTAACTTAATTTTTAATTTAACTGTAATCAAAACTATTTTATTCATTTAAAAATTGATCAATTGTATGTCGTTGCTTGATTGTTATATCTTTACTATACTATACTTTTATTCTATACTACTATACTATATCTATATCTTTTATTCTTCAATGATCATATGTACAATTTCTTGTTGATAAACACTAACAACCATAAATTTTCTAAGTGTATCCTTGCTCCTTGGCTACCTTTGCACTAATTCACATTTGATGTTTTGTTGTCTGCGCTTGTTGCCGTTGCCGCTTGCATTTTTCTGGTCAATGAGGTTACAGTCAAGTCACTAGACAAGCCCCGCCGCAGTCCGCCCCCCTTCCCACCCCTCCTCCAGGGGGCAGAAGATGCAGCAGCGACCGACCGGTGCGGTCTACAACCGGTCGAGGCTGTCGGTCAGTCGAGGCTGCCAAACGGGCTGCCCCTGCCGATTCCGTCGCCGTCTGTCCACCAGTCTAGCCACCCACCCGCTTCGACGACTATCGGAGGTGTCGATGACGTCGTAGTCGTAGAGTCGTCGTCTGGCTGAAAGCCCCTTGAAAACCCCCAAAGGCCCCAAAGTCCCGGCCAGCCTCCCCCGAAAGCAGAATCTGACTGCAACTGCCTACGCCATTTGATGATTTTGTTGTTGCCCCTCCTAATGTGATTTGCTAGGGTATGCACTTAGGCCTGCTCGGTCGTTTGGCGATTGCCCAGATTCCGAAGCAAAAATCATGCTCATGATCAAAAGGGTAGAGTACGAAGATCAACTCAATCCGAACGAGATCAGTAATACAATGAACTGGATTGCCTAATTTTGACCAATTTTAAACGTATAGCTATGCTGGTATTCTCATGTAATAGCAATGTGTATTACATATAAGCTGAATTCATGATAATTCCCGTAGAGTATTTCAAATTCGCACATCTTAAAAATGATTTGGTACGTTCGTTCGTTCTACTGGTGGCTTATTTTGTTTTTAGTAGCCAATTTTGGTCAATATTTAAGTGCCGCATGATTCTTCCACTTCGACGGGCACTTCACTGTTTTGTTACCCGGTGTCTAGGCCTGGTCCACATCTCCTCATCAACTTAATTTTAGGAATTTTCACTCGGACCCTGCTCGCTTCGCCCCTCTCTCTCTATCTATCTCTCTCTCACTCCCTCGCCCCGTCTTTGTCTTTCCCGTCTAATTTGGTGCTGCATTTTACCGGCAGCTATAAAGCGTATTACCGTTAAATGTTGCACTGTCGACTTGTCGTCTAATTTACCTCACCCGAGAGGGAAATGGGTGGCGAAAAGTGGGCGGTGGGCAGTGGGTGGGGTGGCACTGCGGCCGAAGATGCGGATGCGGATGCAGTGGGGCCACTGCCCACTTTCCATCTTGGCTTGATTGTCATTGCAGCTCGTCGGTCTGGCCGGCAAACTGATTAAATTCAGCACGAGCCCTGCGGGCGTCTTGGGAAACTTCTTCCACAGCAGGACGGGATGCCCCAGAAGGGGCTTAAAGGGGGTTCTGGGGGGTTGGATGCACACGAAAAAATTGAATGCTTTCTTCGCTTTATGAGTGAACTCTAAAAAATATTTACTTGATTTGGTAAGTAATATGAATTATTATTGATTCGTAAATAACAATCATGCATATATGCTTTTAAGAAATAAGAAATGGAATAGCACTCTGATATCATCGGTAAATAAACTTTTATACGCCTTTATAGATATGATGATATATGTAAGATATTAAGGATATTCTTGCTGTGTAGAAAAGGAGGTTGCTGCCGGAGCGTGGTGGTAACTCAAAGTCATCAGCTTAGACGGGCCAGAAACTAGACGCTCTACATAAATTTGAAATTAACGTTTTCTAGCACATTGTCCGTCTACCTCTCTCTTTCGCTCGCCTATCCCCGTCTCTTTCTGGCAAGCCCCCCTCTCTCGTTCTCTCTCAGGCGCTTACACGCTTTCTGTAATTATCATTTGCCATTCCGTTTGGCTTGGAACACACACGCGGACCAGCGTCTTGACTTGATCTAAACTTGGCTTTCGGGCGTACTCTATGGCCCCTCCCCCTCTTCCGCAGACCGCCCGTAATTAAATGCAAATCTCCCGTCCCCGACTGCGTCAAATATATGGTCGTAGTGCCGAGGGGCAAACTGTGGCCACATTTTCAGCAACGTTCCGAAACTTGTCAGCACCGCTCGGCGGTGCAAGAAAAATGAAGTGAAATACTCGAACGTGTATAAACCAAACAACATTAAAATTATCGCCTAGACAAGCCATAAAGACTTGGAGCTGAAGGATCGCCCCCGACACCGGATCGGAGATACCCTAAATCCATTCTTTTCTACAAACAAAAAGATCAGTAACCCACTTATGCATTAAAACTTCTGGTGATCTCTATATACATTTGTATTCATCCTCTTAAATAAGACTAAATGAAATAGCATATAGATAGATTTTGCGGACAGCGACAGAGATGAAAGATGCAATGACAGAGAGGGGAGAGTAATTAAGAGCGCGCCAACTTTTTAGCTTTGTTGGATGGCTCTCGTTGAAATGGCTGCTAATTACAAAAGGCATCCTGGCCAGCATCATTTGAGATATTTTTCCATTAACCGGCGACGGCGTCGTCATGCCCATGAAGCTATAGGGTTGCGACGGGGGCTCAAAGGGGTCGGTGCATACAAAACATATTAAAATTAACCTGATTACTCCGCAGGCGCTGCCAGCGCTCAGATTGTGGGATTGGAGTCGTGTATGTGTGTGCATGTGTAGCTGGACTTGGAGGAGTTTTGAAAGCCAGGCACAAACTAATTTCAAATAACATAATTCATTCGCTTAGCCAACGGGAAAGGGGCGGGGGATGAGGGGATGGGGGATTGGGGGCCTTGGCATCAAGGAAAAGACGGCAGCAGCTCTTGGACTTGGCCAAGACACCCCGACCGGTTTCTTCGGGAGCACCAAATAAGTTGAAGTTTAATCACAAGCCACTGAGAGCGGAGAATGTGAAAAATGTACAGGAAAAATACATTAATTGTATTAAAATGTTGAATTTAATTATTTTTACTAAATTGGATTATTTAAAAATCCGTCAAAAATGATCTTAAAGTGATTTTATAATTTGAAATTCTTCTTCTATGCAGGCAATTGTTGAATGGTTGCAGAATCGTTGGAATCAGTAAATGTAAAACGATTCCAAGGAAGTTATGTTTAAGACTTTGGCATGTGCTTAATACAATGTTATTTATGCTAAGGATTTTTATAGTTTTTCTCTGTGAAGGCGGCAATTTACAGGCACCAAACAAAGACTCCAGCTGCCATAACAGAGAGAAGGACGGGACTATCACACAAGAGAGAGAGAGAGAGAGAGAGATAGAGTGAGAGAGGGAGAAGCGCAGATTGGTGTGCGAATGCGGAAGGTGCTAACTGACAAATGAATGGACTCCGGCTCCAAGCGTACGAATGCTAATTGTTATTGTACTTAAACCTGGAGCCTTCCGCCTGCCCATTCGTCCTCCGGTCGCACTTCCCTGCTTCCATTATCCCCATTCCCTACAGCATTCCTTGCCAAACATGTCCACAAACTATGCGTCGTCTGCAATAATTTCGCGCGCATAAAAATTTAATATTATTGAATTTTTATTATAGCATTCTACCTTACTTTAACCATTGCTGTTGCTGACCAGACACAATAATCGAAACAACAGCATCAATACGGCCAACTGTAACAGCAATTGCATTAAAACGAACCCAAAGGCTACACGGAAGCCTCCCGATGCCACAGTGGGTTGGATCATGGTCTAAAGGGTATATATAAAGCTAAGAAATAATCTTTCTTTTTAAATTTATTTTAAAATTTAAATATATTGGGAGTATGGATGTATAATCCATATTTATGTATTTATACGAGTTCATGAATAAAAGATTCAGAACTACTGCGGCTTACAAAACAACTATGCTGACTTCAAAAGTGTTGTAATAATTCTTCAGATAAATATTTGCTTATTTGTACTATATAATGGTACTAAATAAATGACTTCTTATGCTTTGCCATGAAAACTAAGTAATTAGTTAATCTACACTTTGGCTGTAGAAATCCAACGATTACATCCCACTGTGCACAGAGTTGCCTCGCGCAGCTTGTGCCTCAAGTGGCGTACTTAATGCCATTCGAATTATGCGCATGCGTCCCCTTGGAGGACGTGGCTCTGGAGCCTGAACCTGGGCAGCAGCCTTTCGCGAGGAGGCAGACTGCAATGCCCTTCCACCGCCCATTCTTCCAGAACGCCGCCTTGGCGATCCACCAAAGCCAGCACCACCCTGGTACGTGGTAATTTTGTAATATCGTAAAGTATTTTTTAATTGAACGCACCACCTTCGGCACACTCATAGAGCGGGCTTTACGAGGCCTACGAGGCTCTCTGAACCGGTGGCTGCTCTTTGGGCTTTGTCAACTCTGGGGTCTAGAGTCTAGACGACGCAGTGCTGCAGTCAAGCTGGTGGTGGCAACCCTGGAGCCAGCCCACTTTTATGACTCACTTCCTTTTTGGGTGATTTATGGGAACGCGAATGCCTCTCTGCCGGCATTAAAATTAGCTCTAATTATGAGAGTGGATCGGAACGCAGCCAATTAAAAGTGCATTTCCCGCCAGCATAAATCAATAAAAGATTTATGTGACTCTGCCTATAGATGGGTATAATTTTAATGATTAGTCGCGAGCACATTTGGCGTTTTGCATAACCTTTGGCAGCCTTCCTTCTATCCTTCGCCAGGTCTTCGCCAGCATTTCTTTTATTTTTCGGCCATTCGGAACGGGTCTGGGCCATTCATTCCGCATTCATTCATGGGCGAGCCAGATCGGCTCAACTTGCCCAAGCTTGGGATCGGAGCGGATCGCATCGGATAGGATCGGATCGGAGGTAACCTGTTCCTGTTCCCCAGACTCACGACTTTATAATTAGGCAGCCTCGCTTAGCTGATGTTGCTGCTGAAGCTGCTTCTTCTTCTGCTCGGGTGGTTAATGCATTCATAATAATATTTCTTTTTGCTGTTAAATTTATGTTTTCTGCCTTGTAGCCTTTCGCTGAAGCTCCTCTGCTCCCGCTCCTGCTCCAGCTCCAGCTCCTGCTCGTCCTCCTCTACATCATCATCTTTTTTATTTATTTTTGCCAGTTTTAATTTTCTCGCTTCCACTTCCCCTCGCCGCCTCCTTTGGCGAAATCGTTTTGCATTCTTAAACATAATTGCATGTGGGCGTGGTCACATATGAAATTTCTTTGATTAAAGTCGATTAAAATCGCGGCCTGTTTTGCCTGCTGTTCTCGTTGCTGCTGTTGTTGCCGTAGTTATTACTGTTGTTGCTGCTGGTCAAGTTAGCCAAGTTGGCCAAGTAGTTGGCCAGCATATGAGGCAGTCGCCGCTGCCGCAGATGAGTCGGAGTTTTATGGGTTCAAGGATTAGGGCGGTAGCAGCCGCCCAATCCCCTCGGATCTTAAAAAGCATTGCCAACCCACATTGGGTTCACCAAGAATATCTGAATGCGGTCATGAGCTGAGAGAAAAAGTTAATCAGGGTTCTTAATGAGTTGTTTTTATTTGCACAAAACTAACCAGATTGTATATCTTAGCTATGATTTGTAATAAGACATTAGAAGATAGGCAAATTTCATACTTGTGCCAATACAGCACTAGATTTGGAGGTTAGTATAAATTCCTTAGCAGACGTGTATACAAAAGATTTACATTGTAGCTTTAATAGCCATTCTAGGAATCCAATCAAGTGATCTGTGGTATATTCTTAGCCATTTTAAGGGTTCGATTAATAAGGCCTTCAGTTCTATAATTGATCTAACCAACCTGCTAAGTACTCGACTCGTATATGCTGATCATAGGAAGATCGCAACGCAGAGCTTACATGCTAGCTTAAGATGCTCTGTCTTTAAACTTTTAAACACACTGAGAAAAGTTTTAAATTATCTATGATATTACTTTTTATTAATGAAAATATGAAAAGTGGCCTTTTTGTTTTAAAAAAAAACTATAAAATATACAACTAGCTAATCCGCTCATTGCAAATCTATTAATAACCGATCTTTTAAGTGATCTGTCTTTTTTTAAGTACCCATACCCAAACCTATCCGCATCATCATCATCATCATCAGCGGCTGCGTGGCCAGTTGGCCACTCCCAGCTCCGGCTCCCATTGGCCCCGCCAACACCCCCTCCTGCGATGGTGGACATGCCGCTTCTAATCTGCACTCGAGTGAATTGCAAATTACGTGTCTTAAATTGAAGTTTTACGAGTTGCTACTCTAAATGTTTGCACCAAAGTGCTCGGTTGGATGTGTTTGCTCAGGGTCCCAGCTCCTCGGGATTCTAATGGACGGTGGGGAGGAGGTGCATCTGGGATGTGGCTCTGGAAGACCCCGCTGATGATGAGGATGGTGCTGCGTGTTTAGGCGCGAGTGTTGTATTTCATGTTGCCAGTTCTCCTCGCCAGTTGCGCTGGCCATTCTCCACTTGGGATGGTTGTTTATGCGATGCAGGATATGATAATAATTACACCTTCAACGTTTGCTGCTCTGTGCCAACTCCATCTGGCCAGGAAGTCGGCCTACTGCTCCTGGCCCGGTTCCCCTTCGTATCGCCTCTGCGGCCTGGCTGGCGATTAAAAATTGATCTCATTATAATTATTTTTTATAATTTATGAAGCCTTAAAACTGTGTGTGCTGCATCATGGCCACAAAGTAGTCATTATTAATGCCATAAATTTCGATTCCCCCGAGCTCCACGTCCCTCACTTAATGATGGAAGAGCTTGTAGGATCCGAGCCCTGCCTCAATCCCTATTGGCGAATTATGAGCAAACTCGTAAGATTTCAATGTTCCTCACATTGGACTCCAACTATATACCCGCTTGATTTGACAAGGCGGAGGGAAATATTCAGAGTACTCCTACACATGTCCCTGCTTCTCAGGTACCTCCTGGGCCTCCTGGCCCACCTTCCGGGAACCCACATATCTCAGATAGAATTCAAGCAAACATTATGCATATTACCATAGACCTGAAATGCACCACCAGCTAGAGAACACGCACGGCGACATATGATGATAAAGCGAAGAGAAACAAACACACTGTAAACTAAATCTTGCCAAGATTAAAATGTTCCACATGGACCAAACAACGTAATTAAATGGATTGGTGATTGTGAATAGAGGAGCAATGGGGTGCATTGATCTTCTGCAATCTTAATATACGCAGTTAACTTAGCTTTACGAATTTTGAATAGAATAGTTTCTACAATAATCAACTAATATTCTTTCCAGTGCACACAGAGACACCCGCACATCCGCAAATGAAGGGGTGAATTGGGGGCCCTCCTGCTCATTTTGCATTTTAGTTTGTAATTTAGTTTCATTTATTGCGATTTTACATTGACGCCTGACACGCAAATTCGTGTAATCCTTTCTGCCTTGCCAAGGAGCCCAGGAGGACAGGGGCGGCGGGTCAGGGGCTGCCTTCGAGTGGCTGTCTTAGCCATTGCCCGAACCGCTGGCACATCGAGCCATCGCCAATGCGCCACACAAAGTCCAATTAAATTATGAGGGTCCACACGCCAAGACAACGACGACAGCGACGACCACAGAAGTCTCAGATTCAGCTCCCCCCTGCCAGAAAGTCACCCCACTCATGCCAACTAGGTACACTGAGAAAAAGTCTGTTAAATACTCTAAATGAATATTCACTTTCAGTTGGCTTCATGCGACAGTTCAATGCTGTACTTTCAAAGAGTTCAAGATCAAGATATAATCTTTTTGGCTGAGTGCATCGTCCACTGAGCCGTAGCAATTTCAAGAACTGCTTATGCCTAACTTCAGGACATTGGACTTGGACTGGCTCATTTCGAGAGCCTCCTTTTTGGCCACTACCTTTGCCGTTGGCTTGCATTGGCACTGGCATTGGCAATGCGGTGTAAGAGTAATTAAAATCCCTTGATTAATATGTAAATTTAATGAGATTACGAATTCAGCGAACAAGATTAGTAATGCATGGGTCGCTCTGCTTCGACTTGGTCGCCACCGCCTTGCCTTCTCCACGTATTTCTGTCACTGTCTGAACGGGCTGTTCTCCACTTCTCCCCTCTCGCTCTGCCACACTGTTCGCTCTCTTTCCCACCTTCACGGCTAGCACTGAGTTCGGCGTGTAATTTTCACCATCTTAACCCTTTCAGGCCAAGCAAACACTTGTAATTTGAAGACATTCTTCGACTATATTTTATTAGAATTAAAATAAGATTCTAAAAAATTGGTAAGATTTGGAAAACTAATTTTTGTATTTAATCAATTTTATATGCTTATTAATATACACTTGCAGAGCTGTCCAAGTGTATGCAACAATCATTGTTAGAGTCAACCAACATAGATACTTATGGATATAGCTTCTAAATATATATGCTAACTGAAAATGAGCTTATAAGAAATATTCATTCCAATCTGTTCCACTTGTAGGGTTAAGCAGCGGACCCCAGCCAAGCTAAATGCCAGGCCAGGCCAATCTAGACATCGGCCAGATCCCCAGCCCCCCACTCCCGCCTCCGACTGTGTGTGTGCGAGTGTGTGTGCGAGTGTGAGTGGGTCTGCTAAGAGCTTGTTAACATTTCTGTGGAAAGCCGCAGCAGCGGAGGCCACAACTCGAGAGTCCAAGTGCAAGTCCAAATCGAAGTGCTTTTGAGCCACCCAAAAAGCAAATCGACATCGACGGAAAATTGGAAGCGCGAAATAAACTTGTACATAAATTGTGTGAAATGGATTTGCTTGTAGTTCAAAAGGTTTTCGATTTGTTGTTGCCGTTGTTAGTTGCCCGGCTAGTTTGCTGGCTTGTAGCTGGGGGTCTCATTTGGTTAATCTGTCAGCATCTGGCGTGTAGCAGTTTTGATCCTCATGTGATAAATTTTCATTAAATCAGAGGGGAGTGTGCTGGCCACCTTTGGTTGCATGTTGAATTGGACTTAAAGCAACGGAAACCTCACGAAGGAGTAGCATACATTGTTATTTATTTGGCAGTTGGATGTGTATCCCCTTTGCATTACGCCGTAGACGAACTAACTCCGCTTTGCTCATTCGCTTACGGAATTTTCATCCCCTATTCGGCAGCCTCGCTGTTTAGTAAACTCCGCGAGGTTTTCATCAACTTTTTGCTCATTATCCAAAAACGCGCCCGCGTTTTTTGCCGCTCCAGTTTGAGGCACTTGGCAACTGCGTCTGCCATTGGCCCTGGCAACTGGAAATCCTGCTGATTGGACGGATGAGGTCCTTAGGCGCCAAATCGGGGACGGCTTTGCTCTGCGGGTGAAGGAGTTTTACAGCTTTTATCATAATGGGGTTAAGTTTGGTAATTTAAAGGGGAAATCTAGTTGAATCAAGCTTCAAATAAATCGTTTTTTATCTCTTTCAAAAAAGAAAGGATTTTGAATTCGTAGTACCATATGAAATAGATTTTTGTTCTTTACATAACGGGAGTACTTTTTTTAAATATACATATGTAATCTTCTGGATAGATGGCTTCTAGCCACTTTCTTAATTTTTGTGAAGGTCACCCGAAGGCGTTTCCAGCAAATCAATGTCAGTGTGAAAAAAAAATGTGCAATGTTCTGGGTTCGGTATTCGGAAGACATGCGACAGGAGACCGGGTGGCGTGTCGACTGTGAGGTGGTGTCAGTTATGAGCTCAATGGCCAAATAGCAAGCCAAAGGCTTCAATGACTGAAAGTGAGCCCGAGTCGAGAGTCCGGAGTCCAGGGTCCAGACTGTCGGACAGACGGACTGAAGGACAGAGTGAAGGGTGGCTTGTGGGCGGCAGAAGCACGCAGACAGGCGACAATAGTGTCCATGTCCGAGTGCATGTTCCTCGTCCTGGGGCCGCCCACGTCCTCGCTCATGGTCCGGAAAAACTGCAACGAGTGGGCGGAAAATGCAGCTGTAGTGTGCTTCGGAAAATGGGAAACGGGAAGTGCCTGTTGCCTTTTGCAGTTGCAGTGGCTTGCTAAACATGGTCCAAACACGAAGCGCTGAAATATGCAGGACATCTTCTCTGGGTCGTTCCCAGTCAAGGTCGCTTAACGCCGGCTTAAAGCGACTGGCAAAAGTCGCAATAAAAACGCAAACAAACTGGGCAGACGGAAAAGTGAAAGAAAGAGAATGCAGTAGAGGAACTGGAGTGGAGCAGAAGAAGCTATAGACGTTCGTTAACTTTGGCTGGCTTAGAGATGGTCCCGCTGTGTGAGAAATGACTTTTCAAGGACTGCCACCCACACAGGCACACACACACACACACACACATGGGGGTGGGTGAAAAAACGTAGTATACTTTTTCGAGCGAATGGCCCGAGTTTTTCCTGGCAACTGGTTTTCGGTTCTGCCACTTGTTCCTGGCCACCTTTCACCACTTTCTCCTGCTGCCTGTCCTTCTCGGCTAAACCCTCTTCACACTCCCAGGATTCCTTGTGTCTGTCTGTGTGGAAACTTCAACTGCGAAGTATGCAATATATTTTTGGGTCCGACTAGAGACGTTTGCAGCTCGTTTTGCCATGTCCGCCCCAAGTAAAGCCCCCCTTTTTTTGAGCCAAAATGTGTCAAGGTCGTTTGCCCCTTTCGCCACTTTAAACACAAAAACCATTCGGCTTTAAAACTTGCCGGTCGGCCAACTGTTGCGGCCAAAAACGGATATGCATAAAATGTTGCGTGCTAGCCACGCCCCCTGGACCATTGCCAGAATGCAGCCGCCCCCCTAGCGCTCTTCCTCTTGTTAACACACAACAAATAAGAGATTCTCGTGGTGCGTGTGTGCCTGTGTGTGTGGTGTCTGTGTTTGATTCTGTGGCATACTTTCGGCGCCCGTTCACGGGCCTAACTATAAAATCGGCTGATCCCCTTTCATTTAGCACGACCACTTGTCGTTATGATGATTCATGTGGCCCGCCACAGGACCTCGCCATCCCTTCCGTCCATCCTTCTGGCCCCCCATCCCATCTTTAGGACCCTTCCGAATGCACAAAACACTGCTGGTTTCGAGTGTTTTGTTAAAAGCCGCTCAATTGGAATGCAATTTTCATTTGGCTGTATGTTTGGCCGTTGGGGTCAACGCATTACGCCTACGCCGGGTATGGCTGCCATTTTAAAGTAATTGGCGTCTAGCGGAAACTAAATCCAAGTAGGGATACATTAACTTAAGCTCGTTCATAAAGATAATGTGACCAATTCATTATAACCTAATATATATTGATTTAATTTTGGAAACATGGTAAATAAAAAAGCAATACTGACAAGGAACTGTATAAAACTCGCTGAGAAAAAATACCTTTGGGTAAGTTACCAGCCTTTTTCCCTTTTTTTTAGTTACAAACTTAATAATTTGATCTCAGCTTTAGAGTGCAGTAACGAACAAACCAGTATCGTCCTTCAGTTATTTTGAAAAGTTTAAAGTTTAGTTGCTGGTTCAAATCAAAAATGTATTTCCCCAAATATATGCCCTCTACTATATGGTACATTTGATATAAATTGGTCTCATATTATAATTTTTACCGCCGTTCATTGATACCATTTTTATATTCTTAAAAAGAATACACTTTTATCGCGAAGCTTAACCTCTGACCCCGCCTGTCGCTGGCCGGCTGAATGCAGTAAGGCAGGAAACAGGTGAAAACAAAGTAGGAGGCGGTGTTCTTGGCAAAACAGCGAGCGAAACTGCCGGCGATGCACACATTTGCATTTACTATACGAGTATGTGCGCAAAATAAAGCTCAAAAAGTCAGATGCAAAAAAATTGTCAAAAATCAACTATGAGCATTTTTTTATGTTGATTTCTTGCCACTTGCGCTGCTGCGACGCCGGCCGCGCTGACCGCTTTTTTTTGCGTTTTTTGGTGGGCGGAGCCTTGTGAGGGAACGACTTTTGTTGTTGCTGTTTTCCGGCCTTTTTCCCGCTGCCGTCGCGGCTTTTTTACTGAGCCGCCATTGCGTAGTTTTTGCCGGCATTTGTTACATTTTCTTCTTTTTAGCAATGGGCGTGTGTAGGCAGGCTGCAGGATTGGGTGGACACTGTGGTGGGCGGCGGGGGAAACTGTGGGAGGGAGAGGGAACGAAGGACCGCTGTCCGGCGAACAGAGACGGCACGAGAGGGAGCGAGTGAGAGATGGAGAGAGCAAATGTAACATGCCAGTTAAAAGCGAAACAAAAACATTAAAACATAAGAAGGATGAGCGTTTTTTCACCAAAATTATGCCGCATGAGTATTATATTTTTTTTGTAAGTTCGATAAGCGTTATCTCCTTGACCACCAGACCTTTGCCATTTTCAAGAAAGGGGAACATAAAACCAATATATATGCATATATTTTCGTAATTTGATAAATGTTTAAATGTTTTTGTTTAACAGTAATGTAATTTTTATCTAATTTCTAAATAAATAAAAAAGAACAGAGGTATACTCTTCTTTTAAAAGATTTAAAAGCCAATGTCTCTTTGAAAACTCGACTTGTAGCTTTTATTGAAGACATGGAAGAATTTGTTGCTTCTGAAAAATTTAAATCTTTAAATTGTTATTCTATTTAAAACAATTGGGGGGATAAAATGAGAATGTAAAGCACAAATAATATCACTGCTGACGGCAGTCCACGTAGTGACGAAGAGCACCAAGAAGAGAAGAAATAAAAATCTCTTTTGGTTGTCCGTAAAAGATTAGTTGTACCTAAAAACTAATCATAAATCGAATGACTTATTTAGTTTGTTTATACCGTTTAAGGAAAACTTACAATAGTTGTATTAAATTTGACTAGCAAAATAACCGTTTCCCTTCCACTGCCGAACATTGTTTTCAGCTCCACCTTCCCCTCCTGCTGCACTTCAATGTCGGACTTCCGCTCGGGGATCCGACACTTCTTCACAAGAAATCCTTGAATGTAATCCTCGCTGCATATTGCGGTCATCGCTTCACGGCTCTTTGCTCCGCCGTTAATGATTTACCAAATTTTGCAGCCGCAAATGTAAAATACACGACTCTGGAGGCCTCCGGTCCCACGGCTCCTGGCTGCCTCGTCCTTTCGATTCACCCCCCCGCGTCTGCCATAATCATGACCGGAGTCAGTCGCCAAATGTTTATTAATTGAAAACGTAAAATTGCATTTTTGGACTGTTATTGGCCAGCCCGCGACGCTCTGTGGCCATTGCCATGATTTCGATAATGCGGTTGCCACTGGCCACAAAAACAGTTTGTCGCTGTCAGCGCATTCATGTTGGCCCAGAGACCAGGAGGTGGGCGTTGCGGGCGGAGGTGGGGCGGGGTCTGCTGCAACGGGGCTGATAATTGGCATCGGGTCAATTGCAGCCGTCGATTTGGGGTGGGGATAAATGCACACAGAGTGCAGCGGAGCCTCGCCAATAAAATTAAATATGACTTTGTGTCACATTAAATGTTAAGTACAACTTTCTTGTGTCCTTTTTGCAGTACTTGAAATATGGAAATTAAAGTTTTTTATACTGTGTTGGCTTTGTATGGAACCCTATATTTTTATAGGAATGTATCTAAAAAAGGCACGGAGCTTCTTTTTCGTTATATGTGAATTGTTCCATAATTTAGAAAAAATATATATTTATCTTACATGGTTACATTTAAAATATGTTTTTATTGCCTTAATTGTGAGTAAGCTGAAAAATTCTGTCCTGCAGAAGTTTCTTGGAAGCTATTTATTTATGTAGGCATTAAAAACTATATTCTACACGCAATATAAAGAAGTTTTATTTTGTCTTAAGTACATCTTGTTCCATATAAACAGATATTTTAGATACATTTTTACATTAAAAGCTATCAAAATAAAGAGCACGCGAGGATGAGTACGTTTTCCTTTAAAAAATACTCTAGAGTTGTGTATGTACTTGTGTTTATGTGTTATGTTAAGAACACACACTCCATACACACACACGTGCTTTCCCCTTTCGATTGCCCTCCAGTTTTTGTGCAATTTAGCCAGGAAACTGAAAAAGCAAAACTTTAATCAACATTTTCATTTGGTTTATTGCATAAAACATTTCTCTTAATTTGAAGTCACCCACACTGGAGCGAAACCACTAAGTCCTGGCACAAGACATTGCGTTCGTCCCAACATCAATTCGCTTTCAATGCAGCAAATTTTCAAATTTCCAAATTTTCAATTCATTTGCAGCGCACATCCACACATTGCATTTCGAGGATGGCCAGGATGTGGGGGTGTGCAGCCGGCTCATAAATTTAGCATTATGTGCTTTAGATGCCTATCGCATATTCATATACAAATCATCTATATATCACTCGCACATGCTGGATACAACGCCTTCTCGGGGTGTGTACGATTATATGTATATCTGAATCTCCAGGCTTGTTTGCACTTTGGCAGCCGCTCCACACAAGGACTAACGAAATTAAGAAAAATTAGTTGCATGTGCATGCTATGTACTGCAGTGTGTGTGTGCGAGTCTCAGAAATCATAAGCCACACTCACACAGGACGAAAACAACAACAGCAGCAAGGACACCTGGCCTGGGGCATTGGAGTAGACTGCAGCATGATTTTCAACATTCTACGCAAGATTTTCGTAGCCCGAAGAATTTTTGGCAGGCGATGGGATTATGTCACATGCCTGGGCAGCAATTCGGATAGACAGAGACGGCCATATCCGAGGTGCGAGCGGGACAAAGCTACAGCTTGCCGCATAGCCCAAATGGCTAAGACCATTTTCCCATGCCAAATTCGCATTACACCTATTCGTGCCATTTTAATTTCGTTGCCCTCTGCTGGTTTTCGCATGCAAATAAGTCGAAATGAGAGGCTCCGCCCGTATGTGTGTATGTGTGTGTTTGAGTGAGTGTGTGTGTTGTTGTGTGCACCTAATTGAGCTTAGACTGCCGGAATGCCACTTACACTTGTCTCATATTTCCAGCCATGCAAAGTGCAGCAAAACTATTGTTGCAGTCACAAACTGCATGTGGAAATAGACGACGAGGGACGAGAACTTACTTACGCCGCTTAATTAGTAGGAAGCGGTACACTCAGCCGGTTTTATACCAAAAAAGAGTCAGCAATATTCAAGGACCTTGCAAAAGCATCTCTTAACATGCATTTCATTCAAATAAATGTAAAATATTTTTTTATTATTTCTTAAAAGTTGGTATAAAATATTCCAAACAGAAATTTAAAAATAATCTTTCGTCCCTATTAGGTTTGTATATCAGAAACAGGATAAGAACAGTAAATCTGCCTGTCTGTACGCCTTTTCAGTCGCTTAGGCCATTGAATACCTTAATCTTCTTCTTTCTGTGCCAGTACAGGGTGTGTGATAGTCGAGCTATTCGTGACTACAGTGCTTTGTCTTGTTTTATGACTACTATACTTTTCATTTTACTATATACTATATGTTCATTTATGAATATATATTTTCATTTCAAATTGTAACTTAATTTGTATTGCCATTATTTTCTTCGCGTGTATGAACAGCAGCAACGAAACACTGACAGCTACAAATACAACGGGGGCGATGAGTGTGTTGTTGTGTGCTCACTTCCGCCGACAATTGTGTCCTCGTTGAGTTTGTCGTCCTGCAGAATCTTCCTTTCCGCCCGCTCCACCCCTCTTCACCCCACTGAACCCATCATCCTTTGGCTGGGGCTAATGATGTCAAATTACTTGCGGGCATTTTTATGTCATAATTAAACTGACAACGAGAGGCAATTTTTTTATTTGAGTGAGCGGCACTTGGCGCTGCAACTGGAACTGAACTGAACAGAAACTGGGGCCCAGAAAAGTGCGCTGCGCTTGTGTTTTTTTTTATTTAGATGCACAATTGCTGCAATTGCAGTTCCTCATCCACGCTCCGCTCCTTGTTAACATACTTAAATGCACACAGTGGGCCAAAAGGAAGAGGAAGCCGGGCATAAAAATAAACACACACTCACTGGCACACGTTTGAGGACCTGCAAGTATGCCATGAAGTTTTGTTATTGCCACTAATTACAAGCAGCCGCTGCTTCTATTGTTGTTGTATTTCTGGGCTTATCATCCACTAGTCCACTTTGTTTGCCGTGGCTAATTTGTTTGCGGCCCAAACGGCGGCAAAGAGCGACCCGAATGAGCGGGAGGTCCTTGGGGTCCTGGAGTAAGCCAAATATTTTCGGAGCTTTAGAAGGCCTGAGCACGGGAAGGATTTTAGGGCTTTAAGGCGTGTCAAAGGAAAAGAAAAACTAAGCCATATATCCCCTAGAATGTTAACTTTTAGCTCAATGCGATTTGTGCATGTGAAATGTTCGACATTGCCTCACTACTTGTTCCATTTCTAGAATAAGCACATTGGTTCCATTCTAAGTCTTGGCCTTAATGGAAGGATATGATATATTATCTTGTAAATTATGTAGTACTTCGGAATTACAACGAAATCTTAAAATTCGAAACGCAACCGCAATGGGTTTCTGTGGTGAGCGACTCGCATGCTGTCCGGTAGGGGGTTGTATGGATCTCCACCCATGTGTTTCCCTGACCCCCCAAGTTGACCTGCCGAAAGGGGACGACTAGCGTCGACCTCCTTGATCCATTTGAGGCCGCTCCGGCAGTCACCGGATATGCGTGGCCATTAAAGTCCGATCCGATCCCCCGCCGGACCCCGGATCCACGTGTCCGCAGCCGTGGAGAGGAGTGGAGTGGACAGAAGAGCCGAGCCGAGCTGTTCAAACATTGTAATTCGCGCCCTGGTCGCATCGACTGGCTGGGTGGCTTGGTGATGGTGGCTGACAATGGTTAAAAATTGTTTCGATGTTACCTGTTTGGAGCCAGCAAAGCGGAGGACTGCGCATCCATTTTTTGCGCCAGGGTATATATATTTTATTGCGCTGGTAGTTGAAAGGAAATGAAAATTGTTTTATGCGGTTACGACAAAAAGTATGCGATGCATTTCATTTTAACTTCTTTTTTGCTTTCGCCGCTGCCTGATGGGCAGCAACTCAGATCCTGGCAACTGGGCCGCAAAAGTTTAAATAAATGTTTGATGGAATGCACAATTTGGCCGGCCGGCAAGCCCTCGGTAGCTCAGTTAAATGTTAATCACCTACCCGGTAACAAAACCGAAAAATCTGTGCGCTTTTTGCATTTTTTGCATTTTTCGGAGAAGTGCAGCTGCTGCTGCAGTGGGAACCACATCCGCTGGCCGATTCCTTCGAATCCTTCGTACAATTAAACTAATTTCCGCTGATGGCAAGACAACTTATTTTGCATCGACAATAAGTTGTCCCCAACTGTCCTCTGCCTGCACATGTCAATCGCTGGGGGCCATCGATTTCATTTCGCGACGAGCTCGCCAGCTGCCGCATCTTCCCCATTTTCGTCCCCACTCGGCTCCAAAACCCAAAACACCGCGACTTCTGCTCCTGCTCATCAGTTTCTTATTTACAAAAGAAATCATGCAATTTGCATTTGTCTCTTTGCAAGCTGCTGATGCTGATGTTTTCCACTGCTTTGCCCTGCCTGATTTTGTTTTATTTCATTTTCGACTCGTTTTGTTGAGACGTCAAGTACAGCGATTGGTTGGCAGTGGTTCCAAAGTGAGAAATCTGAGAGTATACGATTTTACTTATTTTTTTTTAAATTTTTTATTTCAATTTTCCATTGCTTTGTTAAGGAGTTGCGAGTGGAAATGACTAATGCACTTAACTTAAAACATGTAGCTTTCTCCACGACTTAAATAACCAATATTATGGCCTGATTCTGGACACTGAGGATGTCTTCATATCCTTATATACAAGGAATCTCACGCTGAATCTCTGTACCTTATAGTTCATCTTAAGGCACTTCTTGAAATGGAAATGCAAAAATCAAATGTCATTGAGAAAAGACATTTTCAAATAGAACAGGATCAGCAGGATGGATTACCTCATTACAGACGAATACCCCCTGGTCACTGTGCCAGCTTGGTCAACTGTCAGGCCATCAGCTGATTTGCATCGAAACGAAGCGAAAGCCACCAACAGTCAAATTGCCAAGCGCTGTGAGGATTAATTCATTACAAAAACCCGTTCAGCACAAGAAATAATAACAACAATCAGTGGATAGCAAAGGACAGGCCCTAAGCGATTCCGATTCGGATTCGCTCCTTATTTTTTATTTTTTTTTTTTGTTTTTTTTTTTGTGTCCCTGTTTTGCTGTCTTTCCTCTTAATGCCACCGAAAACTCATTTGAATTTAGTTTTCATTTAATTTAATTTAATTCGCTAGTTCCCAGAGCTCCACGTTGGATGGTGTGTTTGGCCAGGCTCTCGGTTTTCCTTCATTACGTTTCGGATGACTGTGGGTCTTGGCTGATTTTCATTAGTTTTTTCCATATAAGTTTCAAATCGATAACGAGCATTCGTCGAAATCATATACATATATGAGTGGATGCCACAGCCAGTAGCTGGACTTCAAGTCGGATTGGGTTGTCCGCGCTGGTGAGTCTGGCATGCGCATTGGCCAGCAGCATCATCATTGGCATCCACATCCTCATCGTCATCAGCTCCAGCATCAGCATCATCAGCACGCTTAGCCCACGGGCTGCTTAGCCAGGTTCGAGGGCCACACCAGCTGGCCGGCTGTTTGGGCCACGTTAAGAAACCCGGCCAAGGCGGGCAGAGCGGCTTGTGAGTTATGTAAAGCGGCGCTGCTGTGACATAAATTGTTTGCTTTTGTCATGCTCCACCGGGCGGATGAGGACCACCAGCAGTTGGGCTTGATAAGAGGAGAAGTACCTAGTGGATGGCCAAACGAGGGGAAGACATTGCCCCCGGACCAGACTCAAACTAAGCAATTAATAATCAATTTATCCCCGAGACCGAGCATAGCAAATTTCTTAATGCTTTTACAGAGCTTCTCTGGTGATATTTAAACGAAAATAATGTTTCATAAAATTATCTGAAGCAAATAAGGAAAGGATTAAATCAAATGAAACAGGCACACGTTATAAAGGAACTGCTTAAGCGACAGGTTCTATAGCAAGTAATTTCATTTCCTGACACATCCTCCTCTTTATTTGATATCCAAGGCACCTTAAGCATCAATCGTCTTGTCTTCCCGGCAATTCGTTCATCACCAGACTGATTTTGCCATCTTAAGCAGGACCCCAATGATAAATTAGCATACGTTTAGAGGGCCAAGAAGACAGGACCGCCCATCCGCATGGCCGTATGCAAACAAGCAAAGTTTAACCCTTTGTTGCCGGCCGAAGACGGGCGTCTTCATCGAGATAATTAAAATGCATAATTATAACGAAAATGCGACAACATTTTCCCGACAGCAGCAAATTACGACAAATGCCGACAACGCATTTAGAAATGCAAATCAATCAGGGGTGGTGTCCTGCCGCAGGACGAGCACTGGACCCAGGGCCGTGGCAATGGGCCGTCGTCTCAAGTAGGCAATCCCAAAGGTCCGAGGCGAGGCATTATCATTTGGATACGCTTTTGTGTGTGACGGGCGTCAAAAAATCAACTTCTAATTAGCATAAAATTTCATTCGACAAAAGTTTATTGAGTTCTGCATTAATTGTACGCCCGAAACCGACGAATAACCCTTTAAGATGTGGGGAGGTTGGGGCTGCGGGGTCTGCAAGGTGCGTAGACAATTAATCTTGAAATTGGGCAATATTTGACTTTTGTAGTCGCTCTTGCCTGTCCTGCCCCCCTCCCTCCCTCTCTCCACTCAGCCCGCTTTTAATGGGCAAATTTGAATTGCTAATATGCGGTGACTGGTGAGGGAATCAGACTGTTTTTTGGGGCTTCGATGTTGACATATCGAGCCATATAACATAATGAACGCTTTGGCCGCAGTTTTGCATATTTTCCCCTTTCCGCCTTTTTTCCTGGTCTATTTTTATTAATTTTCTCCCAATGGCCAGAGCATTCTAATTAGTGTTAGATCTGCTATCTGCCCAACAGGATTTTATGGACTTTTTTAATTGAAAAATCGAATGGAAATGGATTTAGAAAAATTGAAAATACTAAAATGATGTGGAGATAAGAGAAAAAATGTTTGTGCCATTGGTTAATAATAACACAAGGGAAATAGAAATAATGTCTTTTTTTGCACCAAAGCTATGAAATTTATTCACTTAAAACATTGTCAATTACGAAAAAAATTACCTAATGAGAAAATTACATTTTGCACTCCAACACTTTCCAGGAATGAATTTTCGCTTGTGGCCTTTACCCTTTGCCCTTTAACTAATTGCAGGCAAATAAAATTGACACAGAGAAGGAAGCTGAGAAGTGATGTGGGCCAGTTTGCATTACGAAAACTAGCTAAATAAACAAAAGTCTTACAAATTATTAAACATATATATTTATATATTTATATATATTTATTTCGTGATTTAAATCAAATAATTCACATTTAATTATATATTTATTTTAATATTTATTTAACAACATTTAAACAAAATATATAAATACACGTTTTTTTCATTTATGTGGGAATTGGTATTAGATCTTTCGATTCCTCTACATTGCAGCCCTGATTAAAATGCAACCCTAGACAAGAGCAAGCTATCGATAGATTTTAAGTGCTATTGGCTAACAAAAACTACACTCTTTTTTTCTGTTTTAGCTAGAAAGTAGCAATACTCGCAACACATTTGTGAAGACAGGATCGCAGGAGGCTGCTCCTGGCCAGGCGCAATCTAATTGCATACTTTCGAGCGCATAACTTTGCACTAAAATTAACCTCTAACCTATTTTACGCTGCTTCCCGCCAGCGGCCCATATAATGAAGGACGCAGACCAGGTTCTCGCAGCGGATGCAAATGAAGAGCTGCACGGAGATGCCAAAGGACCTGAACAGCAGTTGGAACCGGAGGACGCGAACATCTGGCAGCTTTGGCTGCCGTGACGCGACCGCCAAAGCGCGTGGAGCTCTGCTTGCGCGTGGAAGGAGCAGGGGAAGAGGGCAGAGGTCAAGGAGGTGGGCGGCCAGGTGAGTGAGTCCTGCCCGCAACAACATGCAACGCCATCATCGTCGCCATCAGGAGCAGCGGCCCGGTCTTAATTGCACGAATTTCATTTTGTTTAAATGAACAGCAATTTGGAATGGAGGTCACCGCCGAGGAAAGTGCAGGTGTGTCCAGGTGGGTGAACTCAAAGACAGCTGGGCTCCTCATCTAAGAGGTAAATAAACGGAAGTTATTTAATTTTGCTTTCCTGATTTGAAACCGAACTTAAAAATATCTAAATGTATAATATGATAGTTTTGAGTTTGAATGTATAAATATGTTATACATGTTATTTTCATGGAAACATGTACATTGGTTTATATTTATAATCCTTAAAATAAAATTAAAAAAAATAAAATTTAAAAAATTCAACGTTTTTATATCAATCACTAGCAAAGTCTATCTAAAACTGTAGTTCCAAACCAGATTAATTAAAAGCTTGTCCTTATTTTTTTAAGGAGTACAAGTTTTAGAAGCCTGCAGTTGATATGAATGCAACCCCTGAGTTCTGCAGGGGTTCTTTTCCTAGTAATTGACACCAATTTCGCAGTACTTATGACTAGTTTCAAGGTTCTAATTCTCGTCAACGTCAGCATAATTGTATGCAATGGCAAATTTTAATTTGAGCTCACAAAATGCATTATCATGCGCGTCCTCCGAATAAAAGGGTCACTATGTGTGTGTGTGTGAGTACTGGTGCTTGTGTTTATGAGCCAAGTAAGGCAAATACGTGATTTGAATTTTAATATTTGCTTATTGAAAAAGGAAAAGCAGCTTGCGGCACTGGAATCTATGTCAGGGCAGGTCATGACATAATATAGAATGCTGGATTGACACGTTCATTAGTCACTCACTGGTTGGCTATAAATAAACGTGGGCTTAACTTGACAAAAAGTTATGTTAACTCTTTAGAGGTCTCTCCCACCAGTATGCAATTATTATAAACTTAATTAATTTTAAAAATATTATATTTAAGTATTAGCTATGTAGTCTACTGAGCAGCTATCTGCACTAATCCTATTTAGGCAAAATATTTGCCCACTTTTGTGTATCTACCCTTAGAGTTGCCAATCCATTTTCGAAGCCTTCTTTTCCGCTGCTTAACAGTCCAAGCCTGTCCACCCGTGCCACCGAAAATTTTTAATTTATTACGTCTGTCGATGATTTTTCTACTACTTTTTATGGCGATTTAAGCAACATTTTTTTCCGGACCCGTCATCCCCGTTCCGTTTGCACCACCCACATCATATATGTATGCATGTATGTGTACATGTGTATAATGCGAGGCGAATACGAAACTCGCGAAATTCGTAATTTTGCATTTTTATACAAATTCCGCGAGCTTGTTCTTATTTTTATTTTGACCGAAAACGGGGGTGTGGCAAAAAGTGACAGAGAGCGAGCGGCAGAGCGCAGAGCAGAGCAGAACGAACAGCAGGAGCATTGTTTTCCTTAATTAATGTTTAATCAGCAGGACTCGAACAAACGGCCAGCGTCCGTGGCTGCTGACCAAAGCAGCGAACCACACGCGATAATGGTCAAAATAATAAAAATGAACAGCTGAGCATCAGCCAGGGAACCAGGGATCCTGGGAGCCAGGGAAGCCACCCAAAAATAACCCCACCCCCAGCTGAAATGGGGGTTTGCTTTTTAATGCTCGGGTGTGCGGCTTAAGGTGGCGCTGCGATGGCGATGGCGACTTCCTCCTGCATCCTCCACATGGCTCGGCTTCTTCGTTGGCATCGTTTTTTACCAATTTCCAGTGAACCGAAGCCAGCGCGTTGTTTTCGAATCCCCCAGCACACACACACACACACACATCCGCAGGAATGGGATAAAATGGGGATGGGGGATGGTGGGTGTGGCGTTGGCCTGGGCAATGCAAAAACGTAAATGAAAACAAATTCGCGGCCAAGAAAAAATTAACAAAACACAAAACAAACTTTTGGGCGCATGTGAAGGCATCGGGATGAGGTTGGTCCCACACATATACTCGTATGGTGTGGCATGGGGCAACATGGTACTGTCGCTGCACATTTTTCCAGCGTGCACGTACCCATAATCAGTCGACGGGGCAGGAAGGTGGGCAGGACACCCTGCAAGGCGTCTCGGTGGCAGTGGCAGTGGGGTGGCGACCATTTGGTCAAGCGACAGTTCCCCCCAAAACGGAAAAAATGTATGAGAAAGTTGCTGCCTGAATTTACGCGAGAATAAAAGAATTTCGGCGGACGGAGCCGGAAGGGGTTGAAGCGCTAAAAATGGCAAGGCAATGGCAAAAAATCGCTGGTCGCCAGGGTAAGCAGCTTCAATTGAGGACATAGACGGTATGGGTACAATGGTGGGGTAGGGGCGACCAGACGACAACCGAATGTGTGTACCACCACCAGATCCAACGACCCACCAATCCACTACCCACTGGGCTCAATCGGACCTGGAGCGATGGTCAATTGCAAGCCAAGTTTTGACTTCTGAAATTTTTGGAATTAGGAGTTTAAGTTACTTGACATACATGAGCCATTTGGTCACACTGGTTACTCGTTTTCAACCATCATTTAGCCAAATAAAATAAGATTTAAATAAGTACTATATAGTTCATTTAAGTACACTTAATTTGAAGATTTCATTAGCTAATTTCAATATTCTTATACGTATCTAACATTCTTTTGCTTAACTCAGGGAAACAATAATAAGTGAGTGAGTAACTGTTGGCACTCTGAATCAATAATCAATATATGCATGCACTGATTGCCGGGGGAATAAGTTTGAATGCGAAATCAAAAAGTATTTTGCCGACTCAAGGCCCGTATGTATTCGATACTCGAGTGCATACCTGGGCCAACAATCCTGCTATGCGGCTGAAATTCTAATTTACTTAAATTACATTTTATTCCATTCAATAACTTAGAATGACTTTGGAATACTCGCACGCACACAGACACGAAGCTAAACACGTAACCGAAAACTTACATGCACAAAATGCTAGGCAGAGAGAGACAGAAAGAGAGAGCGAGAATCGAGAACTTTGCGACGTAATGAAAACCTCCTAAATGTATGCAATGAAATGCATTTCGAGGCGTACCCACCCGACCCGAAAGCCACCCCACCGCCCAGCCACCCAGCTCCCCACCCAGATACACGACTGCAACTTGTACTAATAATAATGCAAATGTCTGCCTGTCATTTCTGTTCATTTACTTAAAGTTCCTTCAGGCCCGCACCACAACGCATTTGGCCGCCCCAAAATGAAAGGGCTGAGTGGGCTGAGTGGGGGGGTGGTATGGGAGTTTCTGGGCTATGAGAGTTCTGGCGTCAGAACTTAACTACGCATACTAATACATGCATAGGCAAAGCCGGCCACCCGCCCAAAGCTCACCCCGTCCATTTGTATAGCCGAAAATGCACACCAGACTTTTTGGGTCCTTTAACTGAATTAACTTGTACGGCATGGCCACCCCAGGATACCCAAACCCAGGCCGTGCCCGCCCAGGACACGCCCGCCCACCGCCTGCTATACTAACCAACTATTGTGCGTCACTCGAAAACGGAGACGTAGACGGAGACGCAGAAAGAGGCGGCGACAGGATGGCCAGGACGAAGAAGTGGGAGCGGCAGGCGAAGACGGCGACGGCGACTGCGACGGCGACGACGATGGGGGAAAATCCTAGCCCAAGCTACGTTCTCATAACATTTTCGTTTGTAAATTTTGAATTTTCGTAATTCCAAATGAGAATGCAAGCCCTCCGCTCCCCGGCCCGATTCCCCCTCTCCGCCCGTAGTTTCAGTGAATTTCCACAGTCCTCCGCCCCGAAAACATTCCCCCCTCGGCCCGCCCCGCATTGCGGCAGACTTAGACTTGGTCATTTTATGCGTTTGATGCTAATTTTCCAAGGCGGTTTTGGCAGCGTTGGCAAGGACACTGCACTGGTGTTGGTGTGGTGTTGTCAGGCACTCCGGCTATGTGTTAGTATGCGTCCGCCGGAGAGTGAGTGCGAGTGTGTGTGCGAGTGTGTTTGGGTTTGGGTTTCCGTTCTGCTTTGATGGCGCCCGAGGGGGGGACAGTTGGGCTGGCTGGTAGCTTTGTTAATGCCAAAAACTTAAGCAGCCGTAGCGTCGTCATCATCGTCATCATCATCATCGTAGTCGTCGTCGTCGTCGTCATCATCATGACCATCATTGTCGACGTCCATGTCCGAAAAAGGGGGTAATTTTGTCCCTGTGTTTGTGTGTGGACAGATTTATAATTGTGCGCTGTTGCTGCCATTGTTGTTGCTGCTGTTTGCTGTATATATGTATGTATGCGAGTGTGTGCAAGTATTGAAGACGTGAGCGGAAACGCCGGGGAGCAGCAAGTCATCTACATGAGTGCAAGTAGCTGGCTGCATGTCCTGACGCTTCCTAACGCTTCCTGTCCAACGCAGCCAACTGGCCAAGTTGTTGTTGCTGCTGCTGCTCGCTGTGTTTGTTGTGCTTGCAGCTATCGGTGCGGAATAGGCTTTTGTATTTGGCCAAAATAGGGAAAACGAAGAAGCTGCAGCCGGAAAAGGACAGCAGCAGTCGGCAAAGGACAGCGACAGTGGCAGCTTTTAATGTATGCAGACAAGTGCTTAATTAAGCCAGAGTCGTGGTCAAAGCTTCGTTCACTTAAGGGGGGGAAAGGATTACCCCTTTTGTGGGGATTACAAAAAAATTTAGATTAAGATAAGGTAAGATGTGACCTAAAATAGGCATGCCTTTGGGCTCTATCCTTAAAGCATAGTTCCTGGAATTGAATTCACTGGAGGCTTCTCCATTATGAAATAAGTAATATCTTTAATAAAAAAATATTTAAAATAAAGTGATTTTTCAACTAAGTACAGATACATATAAATACATATATATTGAAAAATATATTTACAAACATACCAAATTAAAAATATTTTAATTTTATAATAAGGTATTTAAAATTGCTATAAATTATCTTAAATGCATTGCAATGCACCTCTTAATTTCGGTAATAAATACATACATGTACGACATTTTCCAATGTTCAAGTGGCGCTAGAATAGGGACTTACCACTTTTTTAGTTTTTAGTTTTAACTGGACCCCCGTTGAAACTCTGTAAAACGCCGCCCCTGTGTTGCGACTAATTCATTTACACTGCAATAGTTCATTTATATATGAAAACCAAACACTGGCACACAAACCCATGAAGTGGAGTCAAACTCCAGCCAACTTATGTATTATATGCGAGCTTAGATATGTACGTACGAAAGGACAACATGCAACTAAATACATGCACAGACCGATGTCTAATTGTACATACACACACATTATCAAATTCCACACACACACACAGCCAAAGCCAAAGCCATGGTTGTGTGCGAGCGCAAGACATGGACATGGACAAAGTATGTTGGTGTCGTCGTCAAATGAATCTCATTTGCATTTAAATTAGGAACCTCGAAGAAGCAGAAGCCGAAGCCAAAGTTGATGGGCATCGGGAGCGGGCAGGGAAGTGCTGTCCATGCGGCTGTCCGCCCGTTCCACCTCGTTCCCCCGCCACTGCCGCTTCCGTTCCGTTCCCGTCCGAAGAGCCCCCGCTTGCCGCTCCCTCGACTGGCTGCATAAAATCTGTTTCAACATTTCGATAAATTTTCTTAAGGGGGGCACCACGGCAGTTTGCATTTTCGGGCCATCGCTGCAATGTCTTTCCAATTCGGCTTAGTTAGTTCGGACTGGTGTGTGTTTGTGGGCTTAGGGTCTTCGGTGGGCTTGGGTCCTCGTTCCACGCTCCCCGCTCCTTGCTCCTCGGTGTGGAGTGGGTGACTTCTGAATGCATAAATGTTGATAATAATGTTGAGTAAAACTTGATTTGTTTAGTGCTCTCGAAGCATACACATCTATCCGAGCGTCCCTGGGATACAGATACATGCGCACAGCGCTCCGTCTCTTTCCCGCCCACTCGGCCAATACATAATGCATATAATGAGTATGCAGATGGAGTTGCAGATGCCTCGGATGCAGTTGTGGTCGAATCTGGCCTGCAGCGTGGAAGGAGCTACGAGTTCGATGGCTGCAGGAAAGATTCTGCACCCTGGGACAAGGTCGAGATATGTGCTCCTAAAAAGTAGGTTTGAATACAAGATATAACTAATCGGGTTGGAATAAGA
The DNA here is from genome assembly GCF_004382195.2 of Drosophila sechellia. Lineage (NCBI taxonomy): Eukaryota > Metazoa > Arthropoda > Insecta > Diptera > Drosophilidae > Drosophila > Drosophila sechellia. Next base: position 4,558,063 of record NC_045950.1, on the reverse strand, counting down.
GTAGATACAACTGACAATAAAACAGTTAATAGATCCAACATCATTAATGGTATATCATATCATTTGCTTCATTTTATAGTTCTTGCTTTGAAATTTTGTGTTTTACAGTTGAATCATGAACAGATATCCCTAAGTGTGCTAAATTTTATTCTAGTAAAAAAACAATTTTCCCCACTGTCCAAATAAACACAAAACTACACTCAACACTCATCTGCATATTGACCATTAGTTCTAATCATTTTATATGCCTAAAGAGACAACAACAGCAACCGAGCGAGTCCTGGCAAACAACAGACAAAGCAGACATTTCTGTCTTTGTCATCTCTACAAGCCACAGATACACACACACACACGGATACACAAACACACATTATTTCGGAGGAGCGTAGGATCGAGGCGGCGAGTGCAGTGTGCAGGACCTCGACTTGCATATACCTGCATATAAAATAATCTGTTTACTATAAATATCATTTCATATGCAACGTAAATACATAAAAGCCAGCACACACACGTCAGGCAAATTTGCAGCACATCAAAGTTATACGAAATATGCATTAAATAGCCAGGATGAAGGGGCGGGGAGGGGTGGTCCGATGTCGTTGTCCTGCTCAGGGCTGTTGTTGTCTGCTGCATATCCTTAGCAACTTCGCTCGGCCATGTGTTTGTGCATTTTTGAGTTTCTAATTATAAGTGATACTCAATGTCCACATATAAACACCCACACACACACACACGTCCATGCGCATACGGCACAAATTGGTAATTTTGTAGACGTTCTCCAAGGCGCCTGGAAGTATGCAATGCAATTTATCCCAGCACATATATGTATATCCTGGCTCCACTGCAGCCGTTGTAAATTCGTTTATTGCCCAATACATAATCGTCTTATGTGCCACATTATTACATAGGGAGTACAGCCACAGCGAGCTGAAAATATAATTGTTACATAAGCAACGCCTTCGGCCGAGGCGCAACATTTCTGATTATACACATTTTAATTAAAAATATTCGTCAACTCCCGACACCGAGCCCGAAAGTACAACTCGAACAATTTTAAGCATAAGCGAATTATGCAAAACTTTTGATGTTTTTCCTAGCTCCAGCCCACATTTCCCCCCCTCCCTCATAATCAAGCATTTTGATTTTAGTTTTCATTATGCCCAGGTTCTGGACGTGGACGGCTTCTCAGCATAATATTTACCACTATGCAGTGGATAACCATCCTCCCTCCGCCCGCCATCCACATTTCCCGCTCCGAAACCGAGACCAAGCTGCTTAGCATTGTCATCCATTTGCTTGTTTTGCATATTCATAATTTTATTTTACGTATTTCAATTAGAATACCATCAGAGAAAGTGCTCTACTTAGGACAATGGAACTATCCGAGTGTCTGCTGGATTAACTGGTGGTGGTGAGTGGATAACAAAATGGGGCAGGGATATTATAGCTATCTGTAAGTGTTTTATAATTAATTATATTGCCTTGGCTTTGAACAGCCTGCTCTAAATGAAGGCAGGATGCAAGATTCATCCATCAAAAAGGCGGCTTTTCAGCTATCGAGATCCCCCAACCCATAATTACGCCCAAACATAATGAATTCGATC